>NW_024070193.1:44129602-44790108 GCF_014754425.2 Oryx dammah | reverse complement strand
ATATATATATATATATATATATATATATATATATATATATATATCTGAGAATTATCCCCATGAGAATTGAAGCAACTGGTTTATGGATGATTACACTATTCAAATCACTATGAGTAAAGGTGGGAAATGTGCTCATTGTAAGCAAAATAGAGAGTGGACTGCTATCTGAAACATTCATTAACTTTTACATTTCCCAACTTGAGGATGTTTAATGATACATTGATAAAGACTTTCTAGCATGCACTTTCAGTGTTATTTACTGAGTTTTGGTTTTGTTTTCAGAACAGTTTTAATCTCTTAATAATAACTCCAAAGAAGCAAGATCATGCATAGATGACCAAAATATCACTTAACATAATCTGAGTCATTTACATGTTAAAGAACATGTTCATTTATAATAGTACTATCTTTCTATCATAGCTTCAGGGTTTTTATTTCAATTTCTGATTTGTATGCTCTTCAAAGTGCAAACATCAGCTGAGGAATCAAACCTGTATTTTGAGTGCTAAGGATAATACAAAAAGAAGTACTTAATGTCTCTGTTTTCTTTCTCCCAAGAGAAATAGAAGTCTTCCACTTGAATACAGCCTTAATTGTAGTGACAGTTAAAAACTTAAGAAAAGATTGGGAATTGCAGTTAAAAGAATGAAACAACTCATCCTGGATTTGGAGGACTGAATTGTTAATTTGGCAATCTCTTTTTCTGTAAGTTGTTAAAATGGTTAAAAATGAATATAAGAGACCAAAATTCTATCTTCTGTTGGAATGCAACCAGGATTCTATATATTTTGTCTAGAGATAATTGCTCTCTTCTTTCATTTTCAACCAAAAAAAGAGATAATGTTATGCTGACAAGACACTCATGAGGAGAAAAAAAAAAACAGTGCCTATATTTATATACATCTTTATCTATCATAGATATCAATCTTATCCTTTATCATTAAGCAAGTTTTTAGTTTTTAAAAGTTTTTTGAAAATTATTTATTTATTTATTTTTGACTATGCTGGGTCTGTGGCTCAGCTGGGAAAGAATTTGCCTGCAATGCGGGAGACCTGGGTTCAATCCCTGAGTTGGGAAGATCCCCTGGAGAAGGGAAAGGCTACCCACTCCAGTATTCTGGCCTGGAGAATTCCATGGACTGTATAGTCCATGGGGTCGCACAGCGTCGGACATGACTGAGCGACTTTCACTTCCCTTCCCTTCACACTGGGTCTTGGATGCTGTGTGTGGGCTTTCTCTAGCTGTGGTGAGCAGGGGCTACTCTCTAATTGTGGTGTGCGGGCTTCTCATCGCAGCGGCTTCTCTCGTTGTGGAGCACAGGCTCTAGAGCACAAGCAGGCCTCAGTAGTTGCAGTTCATGGGCTTAGTTGCCCCATGGCATGTGGAATCTTCCCACACCAGGGATCGAACCATGTCTCCTTCACTGGTAGGCAGACTTTTAACCACTGGACCACCAGGGAAGTCCTTTAAATGAAATGCTATGGCCTAAATCTGGAGATCATTCCTAATCTTCTAATAGGTTGGGACACTTATGGGTAAGAGCCTAACATTTTGAGCAGATTCTGCTGGTATTTTTTACATAATATTTATATGACCGGATCAACTTGATTTCCAAGTTTCCAATTAGGGTGAAAAATAATCCATCTGTTCCAATTCTCAGAAGTGAAACTGGGCAAAAACAGTGGATTCGCCATTCTTATAATTAAATGACCCAAGCGTATAACTGATTTACAAATGTAATTGACAGCTGAGTCTCAGCTGTTCTAATTGACTAGTTACACCATTACTTGGATGGACCGATTGGCAATAAGAACAGAGTACTCTGACTGGTGACAGCTGCATTATGGCTCTAGAGTGTATCCTTGGCTGGTATCCCAGTGGTTACTGCTTCCCACTAAGAAGGCCAACAAAACTAGTCTTGTCAGGTTCATAGATAAAGCCGCCATTGCTAGCACCTTTCAGTTGCCCTTTAATAGATGCAGATCTGTTACACTGCTGGAAACAGAACTCCAAAAGCGTGCCTTAGCAGTGGAGGCTGGGAAGGGGGTGGGATAGCCTTTTATCTTCCTCTTGGGACAGCCACCACTATGCTAGGGTATATATGATACAAGGAGACAGAGAAAACTCCTTTTTATTCTGGACAGAGGAGCCTGGCGGACTACAGTCCATGGAGTCACAGGGAGAAAGATATGACTGAGCAACTAACACTTTTACCATCTCTCTGTATACTTGTTGGTAAGCAACGGAACTTTTCTATTCCTTGATTTCCCTTTTGTATGATGGAAATTATATGAGCTGTGAAGAGTGATGGAGGGGACTTCCCTGGTGGTCTAGTGGTTAAGAATCCATCTTTCAATGCAGGGGACATGGGTTTGATCCCTGGTCGAGGAACTAAGATTCCACATGTCTCGGAGCAACTAAGCCTATGCGCTCTAACTACCGAGCCTGCACACCGTGACTAGAGAATCCATGAACTGCAAGGAAAGACCCCTCATGACTCAATGAAGATCCTGCATGCCACAACTAAGACCCAATGCAGCCAAATAAATAAATTTACAAAAAATGAAAAGAATGATGGAAAGATTAATTAGCTTAACCAGGCAGCATTTTTAATTCCTTGCAAGTGTTACTTAAACCTGGCTGTAACTCAGTCAACTAAAAGGGTTTATTTGGTTCCCATAGTATACAGACTACAATAGAGTTCTAAGTATTTCTGGGATTTATAAATGAAGTAGAAGACAAATTTCTATTCTCAAGGAATTGTCATAGTTCAGGTGAGATAGGACCAACCCCAGTGAACAATGGTAAGCAAACTAATGAAAATACAACTAACTGCAGCCACTAGCTAGGACTCTGATGTTCCTCCAACGGCTCCATGACCAGTTTCAGAGGTGATGAGCAGGAAGGTCTGCTAGAGTCAAGGAAGGAAAACTAGGTTTATAAAATGGATTTACTGTTGAGAGTTTAATTATTTTGGGAAATCCTTTAGCATAATCTCATGCTGCTGTGTAATTTTGTCTGAAAGGCTTGATTACAGTGAACAAACAAATTTTGATTACACTGAGAAAACAAATTTTGATCACAAAAAAATGCCAGATTCAATCTCATATAGACATGTGTCATCACTAAAATGATCCATTTTATTTACACACAACCTCCTCTCAAGAAAATAAGGCACAAATGTACATAAATGATAGTTTAAATGTACAGTTTGGGGAGACTGACTCATTAATAATGCTATTAATAAATACGTAGTAGACAGGGACTTCCCTGGAGGTCCAGTGGCTAATACTCCCAATGCAGGGGGCCCAGGTTTGATCCATGGTCAGGGAACTGATTCCACATGCTGCAACTGAATTTGCATGGCGTAACCAAAAAAAAAAAAGAAAAAACCCATATGATGCAACTAAGACCCAGCACAGCCAAATAAATAAATAATGAAGTAGCAAATGGCAATATACACATTGCATGTGCTATTGAACTTGGAAGATTAATAACAGCCCATTTTCCTCATCTGCAGCTGAAGAAATTATATCAAATTAGAGACGACACAAAAAAACAGCGGAAAGTAGCAAAGCAACACTTTCAAACTTCAAAGGAGAAAAGCCCTAAATTTAGCTTTTAAACGTATATTCATCAGCACAGCTAAAAAAAAAAAAAAAAAAAAAAAGCCTTCCTAAACTGATTTGCAGCATCTTTTAAAATAAAAGCCTGGAGCAGGTTGTAACGTCTAGGTTAAATTCTTGTTCAATGTGTTGTGAAGCTGCAAGCCACCTCTACTGCTATGCGCCTTTCTGGATTGCCCACTCCATTAATCTCTATCAGAGTGTCCCATTTTCTCCTAGAAAATTTGCTTAATAATCTGTATTGTGCTTATGTAGCTGTGTTCACTTTGGGATCATCATTGCAATCTGCTGTGTAATTCAACTTAAAATAAAACAAGCCTTATTTGAGACACTTTCATAAATCATCACTGTACTTGATTTATCTAATAGCCAGGTCTCTGTCTTTTCAATGCTTAAATGTGCTAAGCTATGCCTGTGTACCTTTACAGAAAATTGTAAATACTCTTGTCATCCACTGCTTTGAAAATTTCTAGTTGACTTGTGCTCTTTTCTGTCTTCCATGTGAAACCTTAATTTTCTGGCTTGCCATCTGCTTTGTAATTCTCCTCCACTAAGACAGCATAGACAGTGAGAAACTCGTAAAAAAAAAAAAAGAGCCCTGATATGAAGTGATCCCCAATTTCTGGGGTGTAAATACTCTCAATTTCAAAGTCTCACAAGGTTTAACATCCATCTCACAAAATTCTTGAATATTTGAATAGTAGACACTCATGAACCAACAAGAACCAGCTCCAGCTACAAAGGTGAGCAGTAAGATCATTGCTAGTTTTGCACTGACTTGGAACAGCATTTTCATGAACTGCTAGCTCACTCACATCACCACTAAGTTCCTCCAGCTGTGGGCATACACAATCATAACATATTTTAGTGTGGAATCAATGATGGGTGAAAATTGCTCCCTCCGTGCATCCCTGCAGAGTGAAAGCTAAATAAGCCAATTTCCTGAATTACTTAGAACCAAGTATTTATTGCATCACAAACAGATATTTCCCACTTGTCAGAAAATGTAATAGAGCCAAGACACCAATTGCTGTTTGTTTTCTGCCACAAGTGCAGACTAAACGGAATGGATATTCAATAAACTGTGTTAAACTGAAGGATGCATTTTCAAAATGGTAAGGGCGGTAAATGAACAGGCAACATAAATGTCAGAGGGAATTATGGGTATGAACACCTTCTTTCTGCTACTGTATAAACCAGCCCCTGTTACAAATGTTCAGTGGCATAATGACTACATAGATGAGTTTTGCTCTTGGAAGTTCAAAGACAGAAAGGCAACTGACATTTTCAATGTCAACAATTTGGAGGGCAACATTTTTCCCGGTTTATGAGAATGCCTATTATTTCAGCATGAATTGACCAGAAAAAAACCCAGCCAGAATAAAAGGTAAAAGAAGTGAAACAGGGTGAGAAAAATCCTTTTTAAAAACACTGATTCTACTGAAAAGGAAAATCTAGGACTCCTCTATTGTAATTAAATGAAGAAGAAGGTGGAGAAAAGGGATATGATGAAAATTCTCTCCCTGAATCATTCTGACCTCAAATCTTTTGGGGCCAAGAGAAATGACTGTAAACAATGCTAGCCCCTCTGGCTTCTTCTTTCCTCTCTTTCCTGCCTCCAACTGCAATGGCATTTGAGATTGAAATTAGACCATCACCTCTATGACTTCCTTCTCTATCCAAGTTTGGGTTTCCTAAGAAGTCATGCAATTATTAGAAAGACCTTAGAAGAGGAGCTGGTACAAGCATGGGATTATTTCAATGGTTGCAGCTCTCTGACTCTGGATCACATGTTTTTGGGGGAGAACTGGCCTTGCTGTATGTCTGGATATTCATCCACACATCTGTCTTTCTGGCGTTGGAACCATTACAAGCCACGGTGACAGAGGAGTGGACAGGATCGCACAACTATCACTGTGTCTCGCTTGTGATCTTTCTCTTTGTGCGTGCCTGGGCTACTCTTACCCCTCACACCTGTCCTTTCCCTACTGCTCAGCTCACTTCCTCTTTGGCAGCGGTGTGTTGTGAGAGTAGACTTTCTGATTAAAATTTTCCTGTTGGGATGGATTCCTGTAACAGTGGTGTGAAGACCATCAAGTTAGGACCTTTTTGCCATTCTCAGGACCTAAGCCAAATGCCGTGCTTATCAGTAAATAAGAATGAAAACGAGTGTCACAGTTTGGAATCTGCAGGAAGCAGTCTGAGACAGAGTTTAATGTTCAGTGTGTGCCCTTAAGATCACACTGGTGGGAAGGAGGGGAGAAAGCAGGATTGGGTGGAGGGAAAAGTTTGAGCCGTGACACAAGCTTGACAGCCTCAGCCACAGGGAGTTCTGGAGCAGAAATGACTCAGCAGAATTGTTCCACTTTGGGTGCAAATGGTTGTTTCCTTTAATATCTCTACCTCCAGTCTTCATTAGCTGTGAGTCTTCCTGAGAAGGACACGCCTTTAATGAGGCGGCTCACTGTAGCTGATGCACTCCCTGAAAGGATGGTAAGCTGGGAGCTGGTCCACTGAAACTCTCACAGCAGCTGGGGTAGGAAGTCCCTCCGTGAAGAGGGGTTTGAGCACCACATCTCCATGGGCACCACTCAAATCTCTTAACCCTGAAAAATACCTATCATCATTCACACAGCAGATAGCCTTTATAAAGAGCATGACAGGCTACCTAGTATAAGTAGGTAGTATTAGCAACTAGTTCACTTATATGTGGAATCTAAAGTGAACTTATTTACAAATCAGAAACAGACTCACAAAGAAAACAAATTTATGGTTACTAACAGGGGAAGGGGTGCATAAGGAACAAATTAGGAGCTGGGATCAACAAAAAGAAACTACTATATATAAAAAATAGATAACCAACAAGGTCTAGCTGTAGAGCACAGGGAACTATATTCAATATCCTGTAATAAACAATATGGAAAAGAATATGAAAAAGAATATATATTCTGTTCACCAGAAACTAACACAACATTGTAACTATACTTCAATTTAAAAAAGAAAAAAATAGTTAAAGGAAAAAAAAGAGACTACCAAGTAATACATTAAAAACCATTGGTGATTTCAACAAGTGGTGCTGGGACAAATGGATATCCATAGGCAACAAACGCAAAAACAATTCACCCAAACTTCTCACTTTATACAAATATTAACTCAAAATGGATCATGGACTTAAATGAAACATGATTAAACCATATGACTTTTAGAAAAAGACAAGGGAGAAAATCTTAAAGACCATAGGTTAGGCAAATAATATTTACATAACACCAAAAGGATAAGCCATAAAACAAATCAATACATTGGATTTCATTAAATTAAAAAAATGTTTTCTCTACAAAAGCCCATGTGAAAAGGATAGAAGACAAGCTGCATGCAGAAGAAAATATTTGCAAACCACGCAGCTGACAATGGATTAACAGCCAGAGAATATTAGAAATTCTCAAAAGTTAAGTTAAAATGGGCAAAAGATACAAATGAATAGACATCTCATTAAAAAGAATATACATATGTGTATAAATAAGCATGTGAAAAGATGCTCAAAATCACTAGTTATCAAGGAAATGCAAGTGAAAACCACAATGGGACATCACTACTGGTCTACCAGGATAGCTAAAACCAAAAAAATAGAACACCAAATATTGGTGAGGATAGGGAGAAATTAAAACAATTACATTTTGCTGCTGGGAAAAGAAAATGGTACATCTAATCTGGAAAACAGTTGGCAGTTTCTTAAAAAAAAAAAGAAAAAAGAAATATGCAACTATCATGTGACCAGCGATTACACTCCTGGGCATTTATTCCACAAAAATGAAAACTTAGGTTTCCGCAAACATCTGCACACAAATGTTTATGGCAGCTTTATTTGTATAATAATATCAAAAAAAAAAAAAAAAGAGAGAGAGAAAACAACCCAGATGTCTTTCAATACGTGGCTGATTAAACAAACTGTGGTGCATCCAACCATGGAAAACTACTCAGCTATAAAAAGGAGTGAACTATTATATTCATTCAATGACAATTATGAATTATCATAAGAATTGTCCAGGGAGTTATTCTGAGAGAAAAAAAGTCAACCTCAAAAGGTTACACATGGTATGATTCCATTTATATAATTGGGGGTGGGTGAGTCTGGCCTTTCTCATGTGTACATGCGTGTGTTTGTGTGTGTGTGGTCACTTCAGGCGTGTCTAACTCTTTGCAACCCTATGGACTGTATAGCCTGCCAGGCTCCTCTGTCCATGGGATTCTTCAGGCAAGAATACTGCAGTGGGTTGCCATGCCCTCCAACAGGGGATCTTCCTGACTCAGGGATCAAACCTGCATCTCTTATAACTCCTGCATTGGCAGGCATGTTCTTTGTTGTTGTTCAGTCGCTAAGTCAGAAAATAAAAATCTGTGTTTGTGACCCCAAGGACTGCAACACACCAGGCTTCCCTGTCCTTCACTATCTCCCAGCATTCGCTCAAACTCATATCCATTGAGTTGATGATGCTATCCAACCATCTCATCCTCTGTTGCCCAATTCTCCTTCCCTCAGTCTTTCCCAGAATCAGGGTCTTTTCCAGTGAGTCGGCTCTTCGATCAGGTAGCCAAAGTATTGGAGCTTCAACATCAGTCCTTCTAATGAATATTCAGGATTGATCTGCTTTAGGATCAGCTGGTCTGATCTCCTTGCAGTCCAAGGGAATTTCAAAAGTCTTCTCCAGCATCACAATTCAAAAGCATTAATTTTTCAGGGCTCAGCCTTCTTTATGGTCTAACGCTCACATGTGCACATGACTACTGGAAGAACCATAGCTTTGACTATACGGACTTTTGTTGATAGTGTGATATTTCTGCTTTTAAATATGCTGTCAAGGTTTGTCATAGCCTTTCCTTCCAAGGAGCAAAGGTCTTTTAATTTCATGGCTGCAGTTACCATCCACAGCGATTTTGGAACCCAAGAAAATAAAAATCTGTCACTGCTTCCACTTTTCCTCAACTTTTTGCCATGAAGTGATGGGACCAGATGCCATGAACTTAGTTTTTTGAATGTTGAGTTTTAAGCCAGCTTTTTTCACTTTCTTCTTTCACTCTCATGAAGAAGTTTTTTAGTTTCTCTTTGCTTTCTGCTTTAGAATGGGGTCATCTGCATATCTTGGGTTGTTGATATTTCTCCGGGCAATCTTGATTCCAGCTTGTGACTCATTTGAAATGCCTGGTATTTTGCATGATGTACTCTGCATATAAGTTAAATAAGCAGGGTGACAATATACAGCCTTGACATACTCCTTTCCCAATTTTGAACCAGTCCGTTGTTCCATGTCTGGTTCTAACTGCTGCTTCTTGACCTGCATACAGGTTTCTCAAGAGACAGGTAAGGTGGTCTGGTATTCTCATCTCTTTGTAGTGATCCACACAGTCAGGGGCTTTAGCGTAGTCAATGAAGCAGATGTTTTCCTGGAATTCCCTTGTTTTCTTTATGATCCGATGAATATTGGCAATTTCATCTCTGGTTCCTCTGACTTTTCTAAACCCAGCTTGTTCTGCTCAGTCCATGTACTGCTAAAGCCTAGTTTGAAGGATACTGAGCATAATCTTGCTAGCATGAGAAATGAGTGTGATTGTGCAGCAGTTAGAACGTTCTTTAGCACTGCCCTTCTTAAAGACTGGAATGAAAATTGATCTTTTCCCAATCCTGTAGCCACTGCTGAGTTTTATAAATTTGCTGACATACTGAGCACAGTACTTTAACAGCATCATCTTTTAGGATATGAAATGGCTCAGCTGGAATTCTATAATCTCCACTAGCTTTGTTTGTAGTAATACTTCCTAAGGCCCACTTGACTCCACACTCCAGGATGTCAGGCTCTAGGTGAGTGACCACACCATCTTGGTTAATCCAGGTTATTAAGACTTTTTTGTATAGTTCTTCTGTATATTCCTGACCTTTTTTTAATCTCTTCTGCTTCTGTTAGGTCCCTGCCATTTCTGTCCTTTATTGTGCCCATCCTTTTATTAAATGTCCCCTCAATAGCTTCAATTTTCTTGAAGGGATTTCTAGTCTTTCCTATTCTATTGTTTTCCTCTATTTTTCTTTGCATTGTTCACTTAAGAAAGCTTTCTCATCCCTCCTTGCTATTTTTTAGAACTCTGCATTCAGTTAGGTATATCTTTCCCTTTCTACCTTGCCTTTCACTTCTCTTCTTTTCTCAGCTATTTGTATAGCCTCCTCAGATAAGCACTTTGCTGTCTTCCTTTTTTTTTTTTTTTTTTCCTTTGGGATGGTTTTGGTCACCACCTCCTGTACAATGTTACAAACCTCTATTTATAGTTCTTCAGGTACTCTATCTAACAGATCTGAAAGTGTGAAAGTGAAAGTTGCTCAGTCATGTCCAACTCTTTGTGACCCCCAGGAGCCTGCCTGGCTCCTCCTCCTGTCCATGGAATTCTCCAGGCCAGAATACTGGGGTGGGTAACCATTCCCTTCTCCAGGGGATCTTCCCAACTCAGGGATTGAACCCAGGTCTCCTGCATTGCAGACAGATTCTTTACCATCTGAACCACCAGGGAAGCCCCAGATACTGGAGTGGGTAGCCTATCCCTTCTCTAGCAGATATTCCCAATCCAGGAATCAAACTGGGGTCTCCTGCATTGCAGGCAGATTCTTTACCAGCTCAGCTACCAGGGAAGCTCCTGAGCTACCAGGGAAGCCAGATCTAATCCCTTAAATCTATCCATCATTTTCACTGTATAATCACAAGGGATTTGATTTAGGTCATCTCTGAATGGCCGAGCACTTTTCCCCACTTTCTTCAATATAAGTCTGAATTTTGCAATAAGGAGCTCATGATCTGAACTACCGTCAGCTCCAAGTCTTGTTTTTGCTGACTCTATAGAGTTTCTTCATCTTCAGTAGCAAAGAATATAAACAATCTGATTTTGGTATTGACCATCTGGTGAGGTCGATGTGTGGAGTTGTCTCTAGTGTTGTTGGAAGAGGGTGTTTGCTATGACCAGTATGTTCTCTTGACAAATCTCTGGTAACCTCTGCACGCTTCATTTTGTACTCTAAGGCCAAACTTGCCTGTTACTCCAGGTATCTCCTCACTTCCTACTTTTGCATTCCAATCTTCTAAGATGAAAAGGACATCTTTTTTTTTTTTGGTGTCAGTTCTAGAAGGTCTTGTAAGTCGTCATAGAACTGGTCAACTTCAGCTTCTTCAGCATTAGTGGCATAGACTTGGATTACTGTGATGTTGAATGATTTGCCTTGGAAGCAAATCAAGGTCATTCTGTTGTTTTTGAGATTGCACCTAAGTATTGCATTTCAGACTCTTGTTTACTGTGAGGGCTACGCCATTTCTTCTAAGGGATTTTTGCCCACAGCAGTAGACAATGGTCATCTGAATTAAATTTGCATAGTCTCGTCCATTTTAGTTCACTGATTCCTAAAATGTTGATGTTCACTCTTGCCATCTCCAGCTTGCTGCTACTGCTGCTAAGCTGCTTCAGTTGTGTCCGACTCTGTGCAGCCCCATAGACGGCAGCCCACCAGGTTCCCCCGTCCCTGGGATTCTCCAGGCAAGAACACTGGAGTGGGTTGCCATTTCCTTCTCCAATGCATGAAAGTGGAAAGTGAAAAGTGAAAGTGAAGTTGTTCAGTCGTGTCCGACTCTTAGCGACTCCATGGACTGCAGCCTACCAGGCTCCTCCCGCCATGGGATTTTCCAGGCAAGAGTACTGGAGTGGGGTACCATTGCCTTCTCCATCTCCAGCTTAACCACATCCAATTTACCTCAATTCATGGACCTAACAATCCAGGTTCCTATGCAATATTTTTCCTACAGCATCGGACTTTACTTTCACCACCACAAATATCCACAACTAAGCATCATTTCTGCTTTGGCCCAGACTCCTCATTCTTTCTGGAGCTATTAGTAATTGCCCACTGCTCTTCCCCAGTAACATATTGGAAACTTCTGACCTGAGGTGGGGGGTGCTCATGTTCTGGTGTCGTATCTTTTTGCCTTTTCATACTGTTCATGGGGTTCTTGTAGAAAGAAAACTGGAATGGTTTGCCATTCCCTCCTCCAGTGGACCACGCTTCATCAGAACTCTTCACTGTGACTTGTTTATCTTTGGTGGCCCTGCGTGGCATGGCTCATAGTCTCATTGAGTTACGGAAGCTCCTTCGCCATGACAAGGCTATGATCCATGAAGGGCTCTCCCAACATAATACCTGCTTAGTCAATGTAACTGGTGAGAAGGTCACCAGAAAGAAGTGGATTTGGAAATAGGGCAACAGGTTGGCCTGGAACTCTTGTGGGGTGTGCTCTCAGATCACCACCAAAGTACAGGGAGGCAATGATGGAGAAGTTCTGGCCCAAGCAGTGACTGAGGTTGGTGTAGGAAGGACTGTCCAGCTATAGATTGCATCAACAGATTTTGTGCCTCCCAAGAAGACATAGTCCAGGAACTCCGGGGTGGTGTGGAATTAAAAATGGAGCAGCAGGTTTCCTCCACTGCAAGCAGCACCCAGAGGCCCGGTAGATGGCTAATTCCAGCTTGTATGTGTTGCCATGGTCACGGACTGCTCCACCACCAGCGGGAGCAAGGTGAAGCCTGGGTGGAGCTACCCCCAGAGTAGGGAAAGATCATGAAATCCCACAGCTCTATGCACTGCTGTATCAGTTGCTGAATAGATTTAAGTATTGGATCAATGGTGATTTAATTTTTTTTTTACTGTGTGGCAGCCATAGGCATCTATGAGAGCAGGCTTCAGGTCCATAAAGTCTTGTGTGTGCATACTCGCCAGTTCAACTTTCTGAAGGTGCTGCAGGACTTTCATATTACTAGGTTTTGATACTGAACTCAGTACCACGGGACTGGGACTGTACTCCATGCAGTAGAGTCCCCAATAACCAGTCTGCCCCTTACAGAAAGAGATGTCCTCAGTATAGATATGGTCTGATAGATGCAGATGTTAGAGAGTCAGTTTCTGCAAACACACTGCAAGTCTCTAGTAAAACGCTGAATTCCTGGGACAGGGCTTTTATATGTTCTTCTCTTCCCTAACGTAGTTATGAATTGGATCAGATATAATAAAAATACTTATCAGTTATTGATATGCCCCAAAAGTTAGTACATTCTAAAGGAGATTGGTCCTGGGTGTTCTTTGGAAGGAATGATGCTAAAGCTGAAACTCTAATACTTTGGCCACCTCATGCGAAGAGTTGACTCATTTGAAAAGACTCTGATGCTGGGAGGGATTGGGGGCAGGAGGAGAAGGGGACAACAGAGGATGAGATGGCTGGATGGCATCACCGACTCGATGGACGTGAGTTTGAGTGAATTCCGGGAGTTGGTGATGGACAGGGAGGCCTGGCGTGCTGCAATTCATGGGGTCACAAAGAGTCGGACATGACTGAGCAACTGAACTGAACTGAACTGAAAAGATAGTAAGTTGCCTTTTCTCCCCTCAATCACAGAGGACACCATCCCTATCCTCAAGGAACTCCCAGTGTAGTTGGAAGAATATTCAATAATGTCCATTAAAAAGCCACAACAACTAGACAAGGCTGAGAATCTGAGTACCAGATGAGTGCCAGAAACTCTCTGGGTTGGGCAGCTCAGAGAAGAGAGAAAGAGGCTACAGAGAGAGAGTAGAATCAGGGAAGGAAAGGGAGGAACTGCATCTAAAATAAAGGGTAATATATTACAGTGTGTGCACGATGCATGCTAAGTTGCTTCAGTCAGGTCCAGCTCTCTGTCATCCTATGGACTGAAGCCCGCCAGGCTCCCCTGTCCATGGGATTCTCCATGCAAGAATAGTGGGGTGGGTTGGCATCTCCTCCACCAGAGGATCCTCCTGACCCAGGGATCAAACCTGTGTCTCCTGGGTCTCCCGCATTGGCAGGTGGGTTCTTTACCACCTGCCACCTGCCACCTGGGAAGCCCACTATATTAGAGTAGGTTCCATAAAGCGGGAGTCTTATTTCAATCCATTGTTTCTTAGTGCCTAGAAGAGAGTGGTTGGATGGCATCATGGACTCAATGGACATGAGTCTGAGCAAACTCCCGGAGATAGGTAGGGACAGGGAAGCCTGGAGCGCTGCAGTCCATGGGGTCCCAAAGGCTGAGACACCACTGAGTGACTGAACAACAAAGCATAGAGTGGGCACATAGTGGGCCAATGGTAAATAGGAAAGAATGAACAGTAGGCAGCGATAGCAATTCAAAGCAGGCGGCATCTGATAGCTAAAAGACTTGAAAACAGGTCAAGAAATTTTGATATTTACATTAGTGATGTCCCCTCAAGAACTCTTAGGTATCTAAGCGCTGACTCTTCTCACCCCTCCCTTGTGTACAGAGAGCGGGGATGGACAGGGGCTGCTGGTATTGGTCACTGCTCTAACTCCAGGGTCTGGAGTAGTGTCCCGCATTATCAGTGAATACCGAGTGACTAAAAGGTCAGTCGCCCTCTCCCTCTGGCCACCCACCTGCGGGGAAGGGCCGTCCGAAGGCCACTCAGCTCCTCCACCAAAGCATTTCCATTCGAGAATGCAACATTTACTGAATGCTAGCCGGGCTCTTTCTGAGCAAGTCGCGCCTCAGTCCCCAAGGTACTGGTAGGTACTAGTCCAGTGCCCAGCACCTGACACTCAATATCAGCGGATGATGCATTAATACGGTCATTATTGAAGCTGGTTACCACCTAACGCTGCTGGGCGAGTCTCACCGGTTTCCTGCAGGTGGACGGTCCCGCCTAGCGCTCAGAGCAGAGCGCGTCAGACAGGATGACGCCGGCGTGGCTGGTGGGTGGGGCGTCATGGCCCGGCACGCGCACGCGCACTGCCGCGCCATCCTGTCCTGCGAGTGGGCGGGCGACGCATGCGCGGGCGGCGGCCTTAAGGCGGCCGCGGCCCCGAGTGTCCCAGTCGGCCTGTCAGCCGGCTAGGAGGCAGTGTCTGACAGTGGCGCGGCAGCCATGGCGGCAGAGGAGGAGGAGGTGGACTCGGCGGACCCGAGTGAGAGGTCAGTGCAACGGGAGCTGCGTCTGGCTCGGGCGCGCGGGCAGTGCTAAGGGCTCTAACCTGCCCGGTCGTTCGGTTGTCCCGCCCCGGCGCGAATCCGCTCGGCGCGCGGAAGAGAAGCCTCTGGCCCCGCTCTGCCCTCAGCGGGCGCCCTTGGGGTCTGCGTGTGACCCCGGCTGCGCCAGGAGGCCGCTTGACCCCCAGGCCGACGGGTCCCGCGGGGTCGTGTGAGCGGCTCCGCCGGGCGGCCGCGGGAGTGGCTGGGCACCCAGCCCTGCTGAGGGCAGTTTTGCGGCAGAGACGGCTGCGGACCCCAGCCCTGCCCCAGCTGCACCCACGGGCGCTGAGCGGCGTCGCTGCACTTGACTCGAGTCACGGGAAACGGCCGAGTCACTCTGTCCGCTTCCGAGCGCGGCTTCCGACCTCAGTTAAGCGCTGCGCTCGGTGCAGCCGGGAGCGAGGGCGAAAGTGCTGTCCGGCCGGGTGTCCCCGGAGCCTGAGGAAGGGGCGGCGCTCCGGCAGTGGTGGACCGAGAGTCCAGGTTCACCCCAGAAGCCGCGGGTCGGAAGGGGCTGTCGGGGGGAGGCGGAACGCAGAGTGGGGGAAAGGGGCTGGTGGAGTGAGTCTAAGGCTTTAGTTTTCAGAAAATGTGTAATTTACCCGATAGTTTACAGAAAGAAAGTTAACACGATATGGATAGCAAGTTCACTCAATGATCTCTCAAACAGAGATCTTCCTTTGCTTCCAAATGTTCTGGTGTTACTGAAGAAATGTGTGTTTGGTCTTCAGAAGACACATATGTAGAAACTTTTATGAAAGTGCGAGAAAGGTGTCTAGTGGGAAGCTTTTTTTTTTAAAAAAAATGTACTTATTAAAGTACAAGTGATTTGCTATATTGTGTTCAGGTGTACATTAAAGTGATTCAGTGCAGGAAAAAAATATATATATATTCTTTTCAGATTCTTTTCCATTATAGGTCATTACAGGGTATTGAAAATAGTTCCCTGTGCCATACAGTAGGTTCTTGTTTATCTGTTTTATTTATAGTGATGTGTATCTGTTAATCCTAAACTCCTAATTTATCCCTCCCCCCTTTCCCTTTTGGAATTCATAAATTTGTATTCTGTATTTGAGTCTGTTTCTGTTTTGTAAATAAGTTCATTTTTATCATTTTTTTTATTCCACATGTAGGGGATATCCTGTGATACCTGTCTTTCTCTGATTTTGTTCCGTTAGTAAATCTCTAGGTCCATCCCTGTTGCTGCAAATGACGATTTTTCATTCTTTTTTTAAGGTCAGTGTTCCCTTGTGTGTATGTGTGTATATATATACACCACATTTTCTTTATTCATTCATCTGTTGATGGACATTGAGGTTACTTTCCTGTCTTCCAGGACTTATAAATAGGGCTACTGTGAATATTGGGGTGCATACATCTTTTGAAATTAGAGTTTTCATCTTTTCTAAATATATCCCCAGGAGTGGGATTGCTGGATCATATGTTCTTTTTAAGGAACCTCCATGCAGTTTTCCATAGTGGCTGCACCAGTTTACATTCCCATCAACAGTTAGGAGGGTTCTAATGAGAAACTTTTTGATATACAAAAATATTGTTTATTTTATTGTTTTCTATCTGTAGTTTCATGCACTTGGCAGTAGATGAAGAGCAGTTAATTAGTGGAAAAATTACATTGCTGTGAACATTGTTGTCTTATTTCTCAAGGCCAGTCATTCAGATTGGAAAGTAAATAAACTTATATGCTAATCCCCCTGTGTTTAATATTTTGACAACAGTTCTACTTCAGATGCTGGGAGAAATTTGCGTTATGAAACATAACCTAAATGACAGAGGGTAATATAAAGTCCTATGATAGATGGGGTGTTTGGAAAGATGATAGAAGGGAAAAGTTGTGAAATACTAGAAACTAGGTTCTTCCCTTGACTTTGTTTTTGTGAGTCACTCACTTCACTTCACAAGTCTGTTGTTTTGGTTTGTTGATGAACTTACTTGTTGAGATAAGATGCCTAATGTCATGTGATCACAAGTAGGAACCTGTTAGCTTATGACCATCTAGTTCGTCACAACATTTTTGGCTCTGAGACTACTTTTATGGGGTCTCTTTCACCGCCATGTTGTTGGGAGGCTTGCAAGTCCAGGGCACACCCCGGAAAGGAATTTGTGGTTTTGGTTGACAGCAGGAGCTCCCTGTAGATAGACTATAAACTATCCTTAGCAGCTGACCAGTCATAGGCCCTTGTTAGAGGTGGGCCTCTTTGGTGCTCTTGATGATACACTTGAGCAGTGTCCAGTATATAAGCTGGTGTTGCCTTGTGAACTCTTTTAAGCAAGTACCTGCTTATGCTGGATGCTCCCTAATGTATTCATATTAAACCTTAAGGTGTAGCCTATGTGCTAGGTATTACTGTACCCGTTTTTCAGGTGCAGCTGCAGCTGGGACTGCAGCTGGCACTCCACCAGTGAGTAGTGGGAGTAGATTGGAACTCCCTCGCTATCTGGATTTAGTCTAAGGAGCTTTCCCACATCTCGGCTTGCTTCCCACTGGGATTGGGTTTACTAGGATGTTTAGTTCTTATTTCCTTTGCTTCACTGATACTTTGTTATTTAGTCCTGCATTGATACAGAGCTCACTTTAATTTTTTTGTTGTTGTTGTTGGTTAATCAGCAGTCAAACTGTCCCGAGAGCAAAGTGGATTGTGAGAAAACTGAAGTCTTTGAATCTAATTCCTTATTTTTAAGACATTTCAGGTTTACATGGGGCAATGGTATTAACAAAGGAAACAATTATGAAATGGTCAAAGGTCATTTGAAGGCTCTTTGTTCTTCACTTGCTAAATCATGTCCAACTCTTTGCAATCCTTTTAACTGTAGCCCCCCCAGGTTCCTCTGTCCATGGGATTTCCCAGGCAAGAATACCAGAGTGAGTTGCCATTTCCTTCTCCAGGGGGTCTTCCAGACTCAGGGATCAAACCCACATATCCTGGTTTGCAGACGGATTCTTTACCACTGAGCCACGCTGAGAAGCCTCAAAGGCTTTTTGGATCATATGATTCTTAGCCTTTCATTCCTAGTGTAGACGGGCATGCCTTGGAGCCATTTGGTTTTCAACATCTAATCCTTTTCAGTTGCAGTACTGTTGAGAAAGCAATATGTAACAAGAGTTAGGTAGACTTCTGTTAATACTGTAAGGTTTGTCCCAGAGAATGTTTAATTATCAGTTGGGTTTAGAGGAAAGCTGTCATGGAATTGCCTGGTTGCAGAGTAGACCATAGACTAGCCAATTTGCAGTGGTGGTCTAGAGTTATTGCTAAAATTTCAGGAATTTTGCCAGCAGTTGGCAACTTGAAATCAGTCATGGTGGTTGTACTTACATCATGGAAATCATCAAATAGTATAAATAAGGGATTTTCCCCCCTTCCTCTCCAGTGGGTTTACCCTACTGGATTTTCATTAGAGTTTGATTGTGGTTTTTTGCCTTGGAGATAAGATAGAGAAATCCACTCTCCTATCTCTTAAAAGACTTCTCAGATCAGTGCCCCCTCTCTGTTGCCATCTCCCCTTTCCAAATCCTTACCTCTTGACTTCTTAAAAATCCCAGAACTCCTCAGTGTCACATTCCAGTGGACTTCTATTTTTCTTAATACTTACCTTTCTTGGGTCCTTTTTAGTGTTTGACACTAAAGATAGCCACTCCCTTTGGAGACTTTCATCAGACATTCTAACTCTTATGACATTTTGCTTCTTGTCTACCTGAGACCAGTAGTTAATTCTGTTTTTCTCTCTCCATCTGTTTTCATTGTGTTTTTTACTCACAACTGCTTGAGCTATCCTGTCTGTAGGGAGGGCTCAGAACTCCTTAGGATGAAGCCTTCTTCAGTACTCTAGTGATGTTTCTAATTGCGTACCAAATGTTTGCAACTGGTTTCTCAAATGTAACAAGTCCCAACTGGGATCTCATTTGCACCTCCTTCTGTTGAACTAAACCATACAAAAAGCTCAGTGCACCTCCTCGACTTCCTGTTTTTGTTAGGGTATTTAGGTACTTAGGTATCACCCAAATAATCATGATGGTGTGATCACTCACCTAGAGCCAGACATCCTGGAATGTGAAGTCAGGTAGGCCTTGGGAAGCATCACTATGAACAAAACTAGTGGAGGTGATGGAATTCCAGTTGAGCTATTTCAAATCCTAAAAGATAATGCTGTGAAAGTGCTGCATTCAGTATGCCAGCATATTTGGAAAACTCAGCAGTGGCCACAGGACTGGAAAAGGTCAGTTTTCATTCCAATCCAAAGAAAGGCAATGCCAAAGAATGCTCAAACTACCACACAATTGCACTCATCTCACACACTAGCAAAGTAATGCTCAAAATTCTCCAAGCCAGGCTTCAGCAATACATGAACTGTGAAATTCCAGATGTTCAAGCTGGATTTAGAAAAGGCAGAGGAACCAGAGATCAAATTGCCAACATCCTCTGGATCATGGAAAAAGCAAGAGAGTTCCAGAAAAACATCCATTTCTGCTTTATTCTTCAAGAGATAGAAATACCAGCTACCTGACCTGCCTCTTGAGAAATCTGTATGTAGGTCAGGAAGCAACAGTTAGAACTGGACATGACACAACAGACTGGTTCCAAGTAGGAAAAGGAGTACGTAAAGGTTGTATATTGTCACACTGCTTATTTAACTTCTATGCAGAGTACATCATGCAAAATGTCAGACTGGATGAAGCAGAAGCTGGAATCAAGATTGCCAGGAGAAATATCAATAACCTCAGATAGGCAGATGACACCACCCTTATGGCAGAAAGTGAGAAGAACTAAAGAGCCTCTTGATGAAAGTGAAAGAGGAGAGTGAAAAAATTGGCTTAAAGCTCAACATTCATGGCATCAAGCTTGATCAAAGCTCAAGATCATGGCATCTGGTCCCATCACTTCATGGCAAATAGATGGGGAAACAGTGGAAAGAGTGGCTGACTTTATTTTGGGGGGCTCCAAAATCACTACAGATGGTGACTGCAGCCATGAAATTAAAAGACGCTTGCTCCTTGGAAGGAAAGTTATGACCAACCTAGACAGCATATTAAAAAGCAGAGACATGACTTTGCTAACACAGGTCCATCTAGTCAAAGCTATGGCTTTTCCAGTGGTCATGTATGGATGTGACAGTTGGACTATAAAGAAAGCTGAGCACTGAAGAATTGATGCTTTTGAACTGTAGTGTTGGAGAAGACTCTTGAGAGTCCCTTGGACTCCAAGGAGATCCAACCAGTCCATCCTAAAGGAGATCAGTCCTGAGTGTTCAATGGAAGAACTGATGTTGAAGCTAAAACTCCAATACTTTGGCCACCTGATGCGTAGAGCTGACTCATTTGAAAAGACCCTGATGCTGGGAAAGATAGAAGGCAGGAGGAGAAGGGGATGACAGAGGATGAGATGGTTGGATGGCATCACCGACTCAATGGACATGAATTTGTGTAAACTCCAGGAGTTGGTGATGGACAGGGAGGCCTTGTGTGCTGCGGTCCATGGGGTCCCAAAGAGTTGGACATGACTGAGCGACTGAACTGAATTGAACTTAGGTTTTTGGTTCTTCTGGTCCTCCAGATTAAGAAATGTGGTACTGTCTTTTCACTCTCCCTCCCCCACCTCCATTGATCCAAACACAGAATCTGTTACCACGTCCAGTAGCTTCTAAGTGCAGCATCACCTTTCCAGCCCCATTGTCACCTGGGGGCCACTTGGTTCAGACTCTCATTACTCCCTTTTCTAAGTTATTGAAGGTTTTAGGTACATGTTCTGTGCTTATGCTTTCCACATAACTTATGGAAAGTTAGTTACTTTTACACCCCCAAGAGGCACAGTCTAATATGTAGCACAGCCACCCACAGTAGAGGGCTTCCCAGGTGGCTCAGTGGTAAAGAATCCGCCTGCCAGTGCAGAAGATGCAGGAAATGCGGGCTCGGTTCCTGGATCAGGAAGATCCCCTGGAGAAGGAAATGGCAACTCACTCCAGTATTCTTGCCTGGAAAATTCCTTGGACAGAGGAGCCTGGGGGCTGCAGTCCATGGGGTGGCAAAGAGTCAGACAAGACACTATGAGCAATCATGCAGTCAGTCGCACACACAGTGTGGTGGTATTATATGTCCTCAGCCTGACTTCCAAGCCCTTGGCAGGCGGTGAGGCTGCTAACTTTGGAGTCTTATTTCCTTCCTGTGCTCTGGGCTCAAGCCAAGCTGTGTCTTTCATTGTTTTCTACACATGTGCCTTTTACCTCCCATTTTTCCATGACTTGGTTCAAGTTGATTTCTCTGACCCCAAACAGATGGTGATCTCTCTTCTTTTAAGATCTATGGTGTTTTCCTACACTTTCTTTATGGCGCCTCCATCATGTCCTGTAGTATCGTTTTTCTGTACTTGTTTTGTCAGATCATTGAAGACAGAGCTTTTGTGTTACTCAAATGTCTGGTTGAGCCCAAAGGGGCTTTGTAAATAGAAAGTTTCAATAAAATTTTAAGAATTAAACATTTCAACTGTTTTAAATTTATGCTGACACAAACATTATGATAAAAAAATCCTAGTACTTGATTATTCATTTTGCAGTTGACTTAAATTTTTTTATTCCAAAATATCAAAGTACGTCAATAGATACTGTTATAAGAAATTCAAAGTTTAAATTTGACTAGGATGAGTTTGAGCAGTTAGAATCATAAACGTAAATTATATCAGAGAATTGTGAATATGGTTCTTCTCCTTGACCTTGGATGAACCAACAGGGAACCATGCTTCACTGTTTCGCCTGTTCTCCAAAATGCCAGTTACAGACCAGCAAATGCAGATGTCATTCCTGTGACAAAGAACCTAACATAAGATTTTAAAGTCCCATGGATGGTACACTTAGTAAAAACAACACTGATTAACACATTTCACAATAAAATGTGCCTCTGAATGAGTCCTTAAAGTCTATATTATTTATAATAGACGTTCAGTGCTCGCTTCGGCAGCACATATACTAAAATGGGAATGATAACAGAGAAGATTAGCATGGCCCCTGCGCAAGGATGACACGCAAATTCGTGAAGCGTTCCATATTTTAGAAATTGACTGATTATTAAGCAAATCTGTACACAAAAATAAAACTATAAAAATAACAACAAAAAATGGCATGTTAATCATTTAAATTATGACTTGTGTGACACATACTCTTTTTTCTTCTTCTTCTTCTTTTCCTGGGTAGGATTTAAGAAGTCATTTTCCAGGGAAAAAAAGGTCTTTATTTGCCCAAGGGTTATCATTTTCACTCTGGAAGTTTTCAGTCATTCACTGGTTAAGGAATTATTTCAAAGGAATACATATATTTATAACTCTAATCAGTTTGGATATTTATAATAAAAATGAAAACCTCATAGTTTCTCTAAATGAGATAGATAGAATACTTGCTTAGAGTAGCTTATAGAGAGCAGTAATAAACATAAGTTTTTCTTTCTTGATAGTACCAGTCAGTATAGGCCATTTTAAACAAACCTGTAATATAATGAAATTCTCTTTACTTGTAACCTAATTAGAAATGTTATTTAAGTAGCCAAAAACTATGTGGAAACTGACCAGACTTCTGTATATTTTCTTCAGAATACTTCGAAACCTCTTTCACTGTTTCACAATATTTACAGTTTGTGCAATTCAGATTTAGTAATACTATGGATAGTCAAATGCCTTAGAGAAGAAAACAGGAATTGCTAGGAAATTTAAATGTTGATAGCCTAGGATACAAGTACAGTGTTAATGCTATTTTTTAAAAAGAGAGAGAGAAAAAGAGTACATAGAAAATTCAGGGGAAAAGTTTCAGTTTTTTTTGTAGAACTCGGGATACTTAAAATCAGATTCTTGAGTTAACAAACTGTTCATATGCTGAGCACATCTTATTGGCTTTCCTTAGAGTTGCCACCTTTGGTATAGTGTTTTAAAGCTTTTCTTACTCAGAAGTCTGCTCACTAAAAGTATTGCTTACATGTTACAGGTTGCAAAGCAAGTTTATTTAGATGCTTTGGGGCTTGAGTCCTCAGCCTTCCTAATGAGGTTCGTTCTCAATAGATAAGTCAGTGTATGATAAAATCTTCCTGATGCCATAGATAGAGTCCCTATCGTGAATGTCTTATCTTTATCTTACAGCTGACACTTTTCATCTCTTCTGAAGTCAGGGCCTCAGCAAGGTATGATGGTGTTTACTGTTTATCTGCTTATTAGAGAAGTTAATTTTTGCATTTCTGTGTATTTCCCAAAGTTCTGAGGAGGCAGCCCTGTATCTTGTTCACTGTATCATGGCCATGGTAAATTGAATTTTTCTTTTGGACTTTGTGCCCTCAGAAGTATGGCTGGACATCTGACAAACTTCCAACTGTGTGCTTATTTCCAATCTCAGTCTTGTACACAGTAAGCCGAGAAATGCAAAAACAACTCTGAATAGCATAGGAGATTTTGTGGAAGAGGCAAAGGGTTTCTTTGAAGATAAGGTCAATTTACCCCAAAGATAGGAAGTGAGGTTGGATGGGTGTTTTAGAGAGTTGAATCATTGAGGTTGCCAGCTAAGATGTGGGAACTCATGAGCAAAAGCTTACAAACTGAAGGGAGGAAAAGGTAGACCTTGCTGTCACTCTTTAAAAATGTGCTTTTGAGCCTATTATGCGCTAACACTCAATCCTGTAGAATAAGAAAAAAATTATGGCAATTTATATAAAACATTGTCATCTAGTTAAGGCAAAAACTGATGAGACAGAAACACGAGGCCCAAGGGAAGAGAGGTGTCTTTACAGTTCCATTAACAGTGAAGATGAACTTTTAATGTATTTTGTTAAATATCTATTTTTCAGTTTAAATATACTTTAGAAAAACTCCACTTAAAAAAAAGTATCTACTTTGTTGAAAAAGCTGCTGTAAAAAACCTAGAGAGTTATTATTGGCCCCTCTTGTGGTTGAAGAGCCCTTGTTTTTAATGTAATCCAATAAAAAGCTTTGCAAACATAAAAACATTATTTTGCCCCTTCTCTTTGAGTTAAGGCAATCACTGGGAAGCAAAATGCAGAGACAAGACAATCCTATCCCTTAAAAATTGGTTTTGTGATGAGTGATGAATAGGTGAAGGTAGGCATGATTCCTATATTAACGGCTGCCACATCACATTTTAAACTCGAGTGCCTTGTGCATAGTAGGCATAAAGAAACTGAAATTTTTTATATATAATTTGAATACTGAAACAAAGATTGAATTTGTGTTTCCTCTGCCCCAATGTGTCTATGATGTGAGGGGGAACAATAGTAGATAATAGTTCATTTTACTTGTATTTGTTGTTTTTGTTGTAGAAAGAAAGAAAGAAAGTGAAGTCACTCAGTCGTGTCTGACTCTTTATGATCCCATGGACACCAGGCTCTTCCGTCTATGGGATTTTCTAGGCAAGAGTATGGAGTGGGTTGCCATTTCCTTCTCCAGGGAACTTTCTGACCCAGGGATCAAACCCAGGTCTCCCACATTGTAGACAGACGCTTTACCATCTGAGCCACCACTGGCCTGATTCTCTTTGGCCAAGAACTGTGCTGTTATTGAGGGATATTTGCTGAAAAAAATTAATGAAATTGAGTTGTGAGTAACTTCCTATTGGTACTAATTCATGTACTTGTGGCCAGACATAGATGTTGATGACCATCTTGTCAAGAACTTTTTTTTTTTTAATTTTAAGCTCTGAAGAGCATGAGATTCTTTTAGTTGCCTGTTAAGCTGCAACTAAAAAACAGTAGTTTTAGTTGCAGCTTAGCAGGCAGTTGAATAAATTGAAAATTTCATTGCTGAAGACTTGAGTTGTTTTTCCTTTATAATTTGTCAGTAGTTTACATATTTACAAATAATCTGATAGTAGTAATGCTTTCTGTTATCTTGATACCTTGATAATAAGTTATAGGTAGCATTTGTCAGAGATGCCTAGAGGTCTTACCTCCTGTTAATTCAGAAGATTTGAAACCGGTTGCAGAGAATGTTAGATTGGAGCCTCATTTTAATATAGGCTATTATGGATCTTCTGTTCTATCCTTCTTTTTTTTTATTACTGAGGCATAATTGACATATATCTTTGTATTTGTTTCAGGGGTATAACATAATGATTTGGTATTTTTATATATTGTGAAATGATCATCACAGTCAGTCTAGTTAACCATGCAAAGTTACAAAATTTTTTTCTTGTGATGACAACTTTTTTAGATTTGCTCTCTTAGCTTTCAGATATGCAGTACAGTATCAGTAACTATAACTGCCATGCTATGCATTGCATCCCCATGACTTACTCATTGTATAGCTTATTTATACTTTCCCTTCACCCATTTTTCCCACTCTCCTCCTCTGTCAACCACCAGTTTACCTGTGAGCTTATTGTTGTTATAGTTGTTTTGAAAGATTCCACATGTAAGTGGGATCATATGAATTTGTCTTTCTCTGTCTGACTTAATTTCTTTTTTTTTTTAAATTAATTTATTTATTTTTAATTTTTACTTTACAATTCTGTATTGGTTTTGGCATAGATTGACATGAATCCACCACAGGTGTACATGCGTTCCCAAACATGAGCCCCCCTCCCACCCCCCTCCCCACAACATCTCTCTGAGTCATCCCCGCACGTCAGCCCCAAGCGTGTCATATCCTGCATCAGACATAGACTGGCATTTCGATTCTTACATGATATTATACATGTTTCCATGCCATTCTCCCAAATCATCACACCCTCTCCCTCTCCCTCTGAGTCCAAAAGTCCGCTATACACATCTGTGTCTTTTTTGCTGTCCTGCATACAGGGTCATCATTGCCATCTTCCTAAATTCCATATATATATGTTAGTATACTGTATTGGTGTTTTTCTTTCTGGCTCACTTCACTCTGTATAATCGGCTCCAGTTTCATCCATCTCAGCAGAACTGATTCAAATGTATTCTTTTTAATGGCTGAGTAATACTCCATTGTGTATATGTACCACAGCTTTCTTATCCATTCATCTACTGATGGACATCTAGGTTGTTTCCATGTCCTGGCTATTATAAACAGTGCTGCAATGAACATTGGGGTACATGTGTCTCTTTCAATTCTGGTTTCCTCTGTGTGTATGCCCAACAGTGGGATTGCTGGGTCATAAGGCATTTCTATTTGCAATTTTTTAAGGAATCTCCACACTGTTCTCCATAGTGGCTGTACTAGTTTGCATTCCCACCAACAGTGTAGGAGGGTTCCCTTCTCTCCACATCCTCTCCAGCATTTATTGCTTGCAGATTTTTGGATCGCAGACATTCTGACTGGTGTGAAGTGGTACCTCATTGTGGTTTTGATTTGCATTTCTCTAATAATGAGTGATGTTGAGCATCTTTTCATGTGTTTGTTGGCCATCCATATGTCTTCTTTGGAGAAATGTCTATTTAGTTCTTTGGCCCATTTTTTGATTGGGTCGTTTATTTTTCTGGAATTGAGCTGCAGGAGTTGCTTGTATATTTTTGAGATTAGTTGTTTGTCAGTTGCTTCATTTGCTATTATTTTCTCCCATTCGGAAGGCTGTCTTTTCACTTTGCATATGTTTTCCTTTGTTGTGCAGAAGCTTTTAATTTTAATTAGATCCCATTTGTTTATTTTTGCTTTTATTTCCAGAATTCTGGGAGGTGGATCATAGAGGATCCTGCTGTGGTTTATGTCGGAGAGTGTTTTGCCTATGTTCTCCTCTAAGAGTTTTATAGTTTCTGGTCTTACATTTAGATCTTTAATCCATTTTGAGTTTATCTTTGTGTGCGGTGTTAGAAAGTGATCGAGTTTCATTCTTTTACAAGTGGCTGACCAGTTTTCCCAGCACCACTTGTTAAAGAGATTGTCTTTACTCCATTGTATATTCTTGCCTCCTTTGTCAAAGATAAGGTGTCCATATGTATGTGGATTTATCTCTGGGCTTTCTATTTTGTTCCATTGATCTATATGTCTGTCTTTGTGCCAATACCATACTGTCTTGATGACTGTGGCTTTGTAGTAGAGCCTGAAGTCAGGCAAATTGATTCCTCCAGTTCCATTCTTCTTTCTCAAGATTGCTTTGGCTATTCGTGGTTTTTTGTATTTCCATACAAATCTTGAAATTATTTGTTCTAGTTCTGTGAAAAATATCGCCGGTATCTTGATAGGGATTGCATTGAATTTGTAAATTGCTTTGGGTAATATACTCATTTTCACTATATTGATTCTTCTGATCCATGAGCATGGTATATTTCTCCATCTATTAGTGTCCTCTTTGATTTCTTTCATCAGTGTTTTATAGTTTTCTGTATATAGGTCTTTAGTTTCTTTAGGTAGATATATTCCTAAGTATTTTATTCTTTTTGTTGCAATGGTGAATGGAATTGTTTCCTTAATTTCTTCTTCTACTTTCTCATTATTAGTGTATAGGAATGCAAGGGATTTCTGTGTGTTGATTTTATATCCTGCAACTTTACTATATTCATTAATTAGCTCTAGTAATTTTCTGGTAGAGTCTTTAGTGTTTTCTATGTAGAGGATCATGTCATCTGCAAACAGTGAGAGTTTTACTTCTTCTTTTCCAGTTTGGATTCCTTTTATTTCTTTTTCTGCTCTGATTGCTGTGGCTAAAACTTCCAGAACTATGTTGAATAGTAGTGGTGAAAGTGGGCACCCTTGTCTTGTTCCTGACTTAAGGGGAAATGCTTTCAATTTTTCACCATCGAGGATAATGTTTGCTGTGGGTTTGTCATATATAGCTTTTATTATATTGAGGTATGTTCCTTCTATTCCTGCTTTCTGGAGAGTTTTTATCATAAATGGATGTTGAATTTTGTCAAAGGCCTTCTCTGCATCTATTGAGATAATCATATGGTTTTTATTTTTCAATTTGTTAATGTGGTGAATTACATTGATTGATTTGCGGATGTTGAAGAATCCTTGCATCCCTGGGATAAAGCCCACTTGGTCATGGTGTACGATCTTTTTAATGTGTTGTTGGATTCTGATTGCTAGAATTTTGTTGAGGATTTTTGCATCTATGTTCATCAGTGATATTGGCCTGTAGTTTTCCTTTTTTGTAGTATCTTTGTCAGGTTTTGGTATTAGGGTGATGGTGGCCTCATAGAATGAGTTTGGAAGTTTACCTTCCTCTGCAATTTTCTGGAAGAGTTTGAGTAGGATAGGTGTTAACTCTTCTCGAAATTTTTGGTAGAATTCAGCTGTGAAGCCGTCTGGACCTGGGCTTTTGTTTGCTGGAAGATTTCTGATTACAGTTTCAATTTCCATGCTTGTGATGGGTCTGTTAAGATTGTCTATTTCTTCCTGGTTTAGTTTTGGAAAATTGTATTTTTCTAAGAATTTGTCCATTTCTTCCAGGTTGTCCATTTTATTGGCATATAATTGCTGATAGTAGTCTCTTATGATCCTTTGTATTTCTGTGTTGTCTGTTGTGATCTCTCCATTTTCATTTCTAATTTTATTGATTTGATTTTTCTCTCTTTGCTTCTTGATGAGTCTGGCTAATGGTCTGTCAATTTTATTTATCCTTTCAAAGAACCAGCTTTTGGCTTTGTTGATTTTTGCTATAGTCTCTTTTGTTTCCTTTGCATTTATTTCTGCCCTAATTTTTAAGATTTCTTTCCTTCTGCTAACTCTGGGGTTCTCTAATTCTTCCTTTTCTAGTTGCTTTAGGTGTAGAGTTAGGTTATTTATTTGACTTTTTTCTTGTTTCTTGAGGTATGCCTGTATTGCTATGAACTTTCCTCTTAGCACTGCTTTTATAGTGTCCCACAGGTTTTGGGTTGTTGTGTTTTCATTTTCATTAGTTTCTATGCATATTTTGATTTCTTTTTTGATTTCTTCTGTGATTTGTTGGTTATTCAGAAGCGTGTTGTTCAGCCTCCATATG
Source organism: Oryx dammah (assembly GCF_014754425.2). NCBI lineage: Eukaryota > Metazoa > Chordata > Mammalia > Artiodactyla > Bovidae > Oryx > Oryx dammah. The sequence continues at coordinate 44,761,518 of NW_024070193.1, read as the reverse complement.
TTGGAATTTTTAATAGGTTTCCTCCTGTAATTGAGATCTAATCTTAGTGCATTATGGTCAGAAAAGATGCTTGGAATGATTTCGATTTTTTTGAATTTATCAAGGTTATATTTATGGCCCAGGATGTGATCTATCCTCGAGAAGGTTCCATGAGCACTTGAGAAAAAGGTGAAATTCATTGTTTTGGGGTGAAATGTCCTATAGATATCAATTAGGTCTAACTGGTCTAATGTATCATTTAAAGTTTGCGTTTCTTTGTTAATTTTCTGTTTAGTTGATCTGTCCATATGTGTGAGTGGGGTATTAAAGTCTCCCACTATTATTGTGTTGTTGTTAATTTCCTCTTTCATACTTGTTAGCATTTGTCCTGCATATTGCGGTGCTCCTATATTGGGTGCATATATATTTATAATTGTTATATCTTCTTCTTGGATTGATCCTTTGATCATTATGTAGTGGCCTTCTTTGTCTCTTTTCACAGCCTTTGTTTTAAAGTCTATTTTATCGGATATGAGTATTGCCACTCCTGCTTTCTTTTGGTCTCTATTTGCATGGAATATCTTTTTCCAACCCTTCACTTTCAGTCTGTATGTGTCCCTTGTTTTGAGGTGGGTCTCTTGTAAGCAGCATATAGAGGGTTCTTGTTTTTGTATCCAATCAGCCAGTCTTTGCCTTTTGGTTGGGGCATTCAATCCATTTACGTTTAAGGTAATTATTGATAAGTATGATCCCGTTGCCATTTGTTTTATTATTTTGGGTTCGGGTTTATACTCCCTTTTTGTGTTTCCTGTCTAGAGAATATCCTTTAGAATTTGTTGGAGAGCTGGTTTGGTGGTGCTGAATTCTCTCAGCTTTTGCTTGTCTGTAAAGCTTTTAATTTCTCCTTCGTATTTGAATGAGATCCTTGCTGGGTATAGTAATCTGGGCTGTAGGTTATTTTCATTCATCACTTTAAGTATGTCTTGCCATTCCCTCCTGGCCTGAAGAGTTTCTATTGAGAGATCAGCTGTTATCCTTATGGGAATCCCCTTGTGTGTTATTTGTTGTTTTTCCCTTGCTGCTTTTAATAATTGTTCTTTGTGTTTGATCTTTGTTAATTTGATTAATATGTGTCTTGGGGTGTTTCGCCATGGGTTTATCCTATTTGGGACTCTCTGGGTTTCTTGGACTTGGGTGATTATTTCCTTCCCCATTTTAGGGAAGTTTTCAACTATTATCTCAAGGATTTTCTCATGGTCTTTCTTTTTGTCTTCTTCTTCTGGGACTCCTATAATTCGAATGTTGGAGCGTTTCATATTGTCCTGGAGGTCTCTGAGATTGTCCTCATTTCTTTTAATTCGTTTTTCTTTTTTCCTCTCTGATTCATTTATTTCTACCATTCTGTCTTCTATTTCACTAATCCTATCTTCTGCCTCCGTTATTCTATTATTTGTTGCCTCCAGAGTGTTTCTGATCTCATTTATTGCATTATTCATTGTATATTGACTCTTTTTTATTTCTTCTAGGTCCTTGTTGAACATTTCTTGCATCTTCTCAATCCTTGTCTCTAGGGTATTTATCTGTGATTCCATTTTGACTTCAAGATTTTGGATCATTTTCACTATCAATATTCGGAATTCTTTCTCAGGTAGATTCCCTATCTCTTCCTCTTTTGTCTGGTTTGGTGGGCATTTCTCCTGCTCCTTTACCTGTTGGGTATTCCTCTGTCTCTTCATCTTGGTTATATTGCTGCGTTTGGAATGGCCTTTTTATATTCTGGTAATTTGTGGAGTTCTCTTTATTGTGGAGCTTCCTCACTGTGGGTGGGGTTGATCAGTGGCTTGTCCAGGTTTCCTGGTTAGGGAAGCTTGTGTTGGAGGTCTGGTGGGTGGAGCTGGGTTTCTTCTCTCTGGAGTGCAGTGGAGTGACCAGTAATGGGTTATGAGACGTCTAAAGTTTTGGAGTAACTTTGAACTGCCTGTATATTGAAGCTCAGGGGTGTGTTCCTGTGTTGCTGGAGAATTTGTGTGATATGTCTTGCTCTGGAACTTGTTGGCCCTTGGGTGGATCTTTGTTTCAGTGTAGGTTTGGAGGCATTTGATGAGCTCCTATTTCTTAATGTTCCCTGAATTCAGGAGTTCTCTGATGTTCTCAAGCTTTGGACTTAAGCCTCCTGCTTCTGGTTTTCGGTTTTATTTTTACGGTGGTCTCTAGACTTCTCCATCTATACAGCACCAATGATACAGCATCTAGGCTAAAGATGAAAGGTTTCTCCACATTGAGGGGCACCCAGAGAGGTTCACTGGGTTACATGGAGAAGAGAAGAGGGAGGGGGTAGTTAGAGGTGACTGGGATGAGATGTGGTGAGATCAAAAGAGGAGAGAGCAAGCTAGTCAATAGTCACTTCCTTATGTGCGCTCCATAGTCTGGACCTCTCAGAGGTATTCACGGAGTTATACAGGGAAGAGGAGAGAGAGGAAGTAGACAGAGGTGGCCAGGAGGGTAAGAGAGAGGAATGAAAAGGAGAGAGACAGGTCCAGCCAGTAATCAGTTCCTTAGGTTCTCTCCACCATCTAGAACACACAGAGAATCACTGAGTTGGATATAGGAGAGATGGGGGGAGGTGGGGGAGAGACAGAGGCCACCTGGTGGAGAAAAAGGAGAGTCCAAAAGGAGGAGAGAGTGGTCACGCCAGTAATCTCGCTGTCAGGTAAGATTGGGTTATGAAATGTACAAGATTGACAACAAAAACCGAAAAGCAAAGATTAAAAACCTAGAGTAGAGGTTAGATTTTCAAAAATACAATGTTAAAGAGACGAAGCAGAAGGAAGAAAGAAAAAAAGAGAAAAGATAAAAAAAAATAATAATATTAAGAAAAAGAAATAAGGAAAAAAATATATAAGAAAAAAAAAACAAAACCAAGATTAAAAAAGAAATACCAACAACAACCACGCAAAGACTATATATGGTGTTTGCTTTAAAAAAGTAGTCTTTTTTTTTTTTGAAAAGTAATAGTTATAGAAATATAAAGTAGAGAAATAGAAGACTTAACAGTTAAAAAAAAAGTTTGAGAAAAAAAAGAAATTAAAAAAAAAGAAAGCAAAAAAAAAAAAAAAAGAAATGATTGTAAAAATTGTGAAGATGTATCTGGCCCTTCTCTGATGTTGTGGGCCGTGTTGGTCACTTCCAAGGCGTTTCCCTCTGTTTAACTTCTGTTTGCTGGTCTCTTCAGGGTCTGAATTCCGTCCTGACACATGGGGGTGGTGGTGGACACTTTTTTTTTTTTTTTTAGGCTCACTAGTTCAGTCGCGCTGTGGGGAGGGGGGGATGCTGCAAACAAATAGCACTGTCGTGGGCACACAGCGTCTCAACCCCGCTGGACCTGTCTCCCCCCACGACGCACAAACCGCTCCGGCTCCACGGAGCTCAGCCAGGAACTATCCGAGGCCGGCCCCAGGCTTCGTGCACCTCCCCGGTCCAAGCCGCTCGGTTTTGGCGCCCAGGTAACCCTCAGAGGCACAAACTTGTTCGGGACTACGCTCTGCGCCCCTCCTGGGTCCGAGCAGCTCAGGAGCTTGGCGAGCGCGGTCGCCGGGACTTGTCCCCTTCTCTGTTTCTACTGCTCAGTTTTCTGGGTGTACTGCTGGCGCTCCTTGTGAGGCGGATGGTGACCGTCCTGCATCCCCTGAAGTCTCAGCTAAGAAGCCTGCCTGCCGCTTTTTAGGTAGTCTCTCCGGGGCTGTGATTGCCCCTTTCCAGCCCTTACAGCTCTGGCTGCCTGTCCCCGGCGGGGGATGGACTGCAGCCGGCTATTTCCGTTCAGTCCTTTGTTCTGTGCGCGGTCCTGGCAGGGTCTTCTGTTCCAGCTTTTCGCGTGGTAGCTATCCCCCAGTCTGGTTTGCTCGCCCAAGTTCGTTCGCTCTGGTTACGCGTGGGGCGTTTCTGCCCGCTTCTTACCGAGCGCGGCAGCCCGCGGCTCCCGCGCTTCCCTGCCCTGCCCCCACTTGCTAGCGGCGGCTGCAGGCGTCTGCGCGGCTTTTCCGCTGGGGGAGTTACAGTTGGGCTTGTAATCTGTTGGTTTTAATTATTTATTCGTTTTTCCTTCCTGTTATGTTGCCCTCTGTGTTTCCAAGGCTCGCCTTAGACTCGGCAGGTAGTGTTTCCTTGTGTTTGGAAACCTCTCTTCTTAGAATTCCCTTCCCGGGACGGGCTTCCCTTCCCGGGACAGAGCTCCCTCCCCACCTCCTTTGTCTCTTTTCTCGACTTTTATATTTTTTCCTACCTGTTTTTGAAGACAATGATCTGCTTTTCTGGTTGCCTGATGTCCTCAGCCTGCATTCAGAGGTTGTTTTGTGGAGTTTGCTCCGCGTTGAAATGATCTTTTGAGGAATTTGTGAGGGAGAAAGTGGTCTTCCCTTCCTATTCCTCCGCCATCTTAGGACCGCCTCTGTCTGACTTAATTTCATGTAGCATGATACCCCTAGGTTCACCCATGTTGTACGAATGTTAATATTTAATTCTTTTTAATGGTTGAATAATATTCCATTATGCATATGTTTTGTGTAACGTACACTCTTTCTCTGTCAGTTTGTTGATGAACACTAAGGTTTTTTTTCCATATCTTGGCCATTGTATTATAGATAATGCTTCAGTGAACCCTGGGGTGCATATATCTTTTCAAGCCTTCAGATAAATATCCAGAAGTGGAACTGCTGGATCCTAGGGTAGTTTTATTTTTTGAGGAAACTTCATACTGTTTTCCACCAACAGTGTGCAAGGGTTCCTTTTTCTCCATATTATCTCTAACATTTTTTCTTTCTTACCTTTTTGATAATAGCCATTCTAACAAGTGTGAGAGGATATCTCATTATGGTTTTGATTTACATTTTTCCAGTGTTAGTGATCTGAGCATCTTTTCATCTGTCTGTTTGCCATCTGTATGTTTTCTTTGGCAAAAAGTGTATTCAGATCCTCTGCCCGTTTTTTAACTGGACTTTTTTTTTTTTTTTGCTGTTGAGTTGCATGAGTTCTTTATGTATTTTGGATATTAACCTCTTATCAAATTTATGATTTTCAGATGTTTTCTCCCATTTTGTAGGTTGCCTTTTCATTTTGTTGAGGGTTTCCTTTGCTGCACAGAAGCTTTTTACTTTAATGTAGTTGCAGTTGTTTATTTTTGTTTTTGTTATGTTTTTTAAAAACTGATACCTGAGTGTTTGGCTTCCAGTCAGCCTAAATCTAGGTGCTGACTGAGATCCTCCTCTTTGGGACACTGTGTTGGCATACCCTCAACTACTGGGAACTAGTAAAAATAAAATTAGCTTCTTGGACAATCACAAAGGATTGAAAGACAACCAGGAGCTAGGGCAGGGCTGAACAATAAGATTCATCTCCTACAACCAACTCTTTACCATTGGGAGAAGTGATTGTTTGTAATCTAATGCATAGAAACTAACACAGAGAATCAAGCAAAATGAGGAAACAAAGGAATATGTTTCAAACGAAAAAACATGATGAAACCTCAGAGGGGGAAAAAACCCTACCGAAATAGAGTTAAATGCTATGGGACCACAGTCCTAAGCCTCCCCACTGGTCCCCGGATCTAGAGGTGTCCCATGGGCAGCGGTCACACAAATCAGGGCTCCGGAGGATTGGACGAGCTCCCTTCTGGAAGATGCTGGTGAGCTATAGCCAGGCAGAGGGTGAGTGTAAAAAGGCATCCCCCAGCCTGTGCTCCATGAACGCATCTCTGTAGTTGCTCATGTGTGCCACACCAGAAACCTCCTTCTAAGGCCAAAACTCCTGGACAAATAAACAGGCCTCTTCTGAAAGAGACGAGGGATGTATTTCGTCTGTGTGGTGTCCTGGGGGTGGTAGTCTTCAAGAAATGTCTCTGTGATTGTTACAGCCCCATGGCATCCGGGAACGCAAGCCCCTCTGACTGCCAGAGCCAGGGGAAAGAAGAGGTGTCCTCTGGATCAGTTCACTTCAGTCGCTCAGTCGGGTCCGACTCTTTGCGACCCCGTGAATCACAGCATGCCAGGCCTCCCTGTCCATCACCAACTCCTAGAGTTTACCCAAACTCATGTCTATCGAGTCGGTGATGCCATCCAGCCATCTCATCCTCTATTGTCCCCTTCTCCTCCTGCCCCCAATCCCTTCCAGCATCAGGGTCTTTTCCAGTGAGTCAACTCTTCGCATGAGGTAGCCAAAGTACTGGAGTTTCAGCTTCAGCTTCAGTCCTTCCAATGAACACCCAGGACTGATCTCCTTTAGGATGGACTGGTTGGATCTCCTTGCAGTCCAAGGAACTGTCAAGAGTCTTCTCCAACACCACAGTTCTAAAGCATCAATTCTTCAGCGCTCAGCTTTCTTCACAGTCCAACTCTCACATCCATACATGACCACTGGAAAAACCATAGCCTTGACTATGGATAGCAAACCTAAAAACTGGGTCACTAAACAGAAGATGGCAGAGAGCAGGAAGATGATGTCCACCAGTCTCCGTCCCTGGGGAGCATCCCAGCAGGCCCCTGCCCCTTCTGCCATCACTTTAAGACTAGGAAGTGAGTCTCTCACATGAACCTGGGTTGCTTTCAGAGGACTGCTTCTGGGCCCTGGTGCCCGTGAGGCTCACACAAGCCCTTTGAGAACCGTTCCTTGGCGTGCCACACCCCCTGTGTGTCATGGCCTTGAGCCTTAAAACCAGACATTTTGGGGGCTCATTTTTCAGGTGCCAGGCTTCAAAGTCAGGGAGCCCTATGTGGGTTATGAGCTGTTTGCTCCTCAGGGAGAAGCTCTGGGTTTTGCATTACCTCCTGATTGTGGGTAGCTGCGCTATATAGTAGCATTTACGGTGAGATTGTGTCTCAGCCTTTCCCACCTGCTTTGAAGTGGTTTCTCTCTGGTTTGCCCCTTTTATGAAGGCCTTGCTCAGCCAGCGTTTAGGTTATTGTCAGAGGAGATTGTTCCATCTGTAGCTGTGGATTCAGTGTGTGCGTGGAGGAGATGAGAGCAGGATCTTCCATCTAGAACTGGAACCCCAGCATTCTTCTTTTCACGTATTGTCTCCACAGTATAACCCACCTGCCATGAAAACCTGACCAAGTACATTTGCTTATGTTGTTTTTCAGTTACGCAGTCATGTCTGACTCTTTTGTGGCCCCATGGACTGTAGCCCGCTAGACTCCTCTGTCCATGGGATTTCCCAGGGGAGGATACTGGAATGGGTTGCCATTTCCTGCTCCAGGGGATCTTCCTGAACCAGGGATCGAACCTGAGTCTCTTGCATCTCCTGGACTGGCAGGTGGATTCTTTACCCCCTGAGCCGCCTGGGAGCCCACATCTGCTTATAGTCCTGTCCTGTAATCCTCTGTGTGTATGTGTGTTCATATGCATACATACATACATAGTTACGAAACTTACTATGAAGTCTTTATATCTAAAGATAAAAAGACAAGAAGAAATTTGACTAGCAGATAAAAAGGAAAATTTTATGTATGTGAAGAAAAAAGTGTGAAGTACCTTGCTTCTGATCACCTTCCTAAATTGTTCATTCTGTTGATTACCCTTTTCTTGATTGACCTTTTTGCACTGACGTTTGTTTGTTTTTTGTTTTGTTTTGGGAGGTTCAGGCCTGTAACTTGCCCACGTCCTCTCTTCTAATGAGAACCGGTGGTACTGGAGGTGTTCTCTGCCTATAGAAACGATCCTCGTTTGCCTTCCTTCATCCACGTCTTTTATTTCTTATGACCAAGGCCTTCATTTCACACACACAGTTAGGAAGCACTCACATGGCCATGAGCCAGTTACTGTTTCTGGCACTGGCAATATAAGAATGATGTTAAATGTGGGTTTAGCATTCATTATGCTCAGAGTGCAATAGAGCAGATAAATAACGTAAACAAGTAACCAGAGCAATAATACTGTGTCTGTGACAAGGGTCAGAGGAGTGACTAATGACTCTTGGCATCAGGATCAGGGACAGTAAGTATCTCAGAAAAGACAAAGTATTCTGGACAGAGGGAGAGCCACAGAGGCATAAAATATTATGGAATTTGGGGAGTTATGAGGTACTGAAAAAGTACAGCATGAAAAGACTTAAGATGGGGAGAGGTTAATCTATGGATGGAATGTGAAGCATTTTCTGTGTGGGTCTGAGGAATATGACTTTGTTCTGTAGGTAATGACAACTCTTCAGACGTTTTAAGGAAGGTGGTCACCTGAGAAAAAAGAGTTTTGAAGTCACTCAGTTCAAGTCACACCTCTATTTATGTCATTTCCTTATGGATGGTATCACCAACTCAATGGACATGGGTTTGGGTGGACTTTGGGAGCTGGTGATGGACAGGGAGGCCTGGCGTGCTGCGGTTCATGGGATAGCAAAGAGTCAGACACGACTGTACGATTGAACTGAACTGAACTTACTAGCGGTATACTCTTGGGCTTTTTGCTTGACATTTCTAAACTTCAGTGTTCACATCTGTGAAATGGGTGTAGCCTGAACTGAGAGTATCTTGGATTGTGAGTGACTTAATCATTCAGCAAACATTATTTATTGAGCACCTGTTATACATAATGCCTAGAGAAATTTTACAGGGAAGGGAAATGCAGTAGGATGAGCCTACAAACCCTAGAAAAATGTGGTAGGTACTGTATCAACCTCTTCAGAACTTAGCATGTTTTTCTATTCAATGCTGTTCTTTTCTTTTTTAAAGATTTTTGTTGTTGTTGTGAGCCATCATGAAAGACTTTATTGAATTTGTCACATTATTGCTTCTGTTTTTTGTTGTCATTTTTTTAGCCACAAGGCATGTGGGGTCTGAGCTCCCCAACCAGGGATTGAACCCACACCCCTGGCATTAGAAGGTGAAGTCATAACCACTGGACCACTATGGAAGTCCCTCACAGCTATTCTTATTCATGTATTCTCGATTGTTATTGGTAGCATCTCAGACAGAAACCTAGGAATCCTCTGTTATCCCTTCTTTGTAACCAATTATCAAATTCAGACTGTTTACCTTTTTTTTTTTTTGGTGTAAAATTTTATTATGATGAAATGCTTAAGTTTTTATGTGTTCATTTGCTGCATTTTGACATACATGCATACATCTGTGTAATCCAACTATATATTAAGATGGAGAGCTTCATAGTCATCCACTTCTAATTCATTGCAACCAGTACACTTAAGGTGAAGCAAAAAACTTCATGTCATGAATGTATATTAATATGTTAGGTATTAGGATAGAAACTGACCATGCAGTGAGTCCTTACCTTCAGAGATCTTTCAGTTAGGTGAGGATACTGATGAGTAAATGTGAGCTTGAGGACACAACTTGAGAATTAAGAAAATAGAGCTTGATTACAGAAGTCCATCCTGCTACCTTGATCTAATCCTCTTTGGGTATGTGGGAGAAATGGAATCTAATCTGAGGTTGATAAGAGTCTAATGAATCATGGGAAGAAGGGGAGAGGTATATTCCAAGGATATTCAGGTCCAGGAAGCAAGAGGACAGGGAATGTTATATGTCTAGAGGACAGAGAATAAGAAATGCCAAAAATAACATTAAAGCTTCAAGTGAAAGGCTGGAGAAAGGCCGCAGTTCCCAGTGCAGGTCAACTAGAAGTAGCCTTACCTTTGAGACAAGCAGTTAATGTAAAATGACAATTCTCTGTCAGTTTATCTTTGCACTCCCTCTGAACCTTATATAAAACTCTTATTTTATGCCTCATCAATGTTAATGAATCATAGCTATTGTTGTCAGTATAATATCAACTACTATTTATTGAGTGTGTTTACTCTACCTTGGAACATACTTCCTGCTTCGGGAGGCATGCGGCAATGGGAAGGCAGGTAGTAGGGGCACAGGTAACTGGAGGGACGCTGCTCTGGGGTGAGGAATACCAGCAGCCACCAGAACCGTGAAGAGACTAGAAAAGAGTTTTTCCCTTAGAGCCTACATTGGGAGGGTGGCCTTGCCAGCAGGTAGGTTTCAGCCCAGTGACACTGAAATCAGGCTTCGCATCTCCAGAGCGGTGACAGACTGAATTTCTGTGGCTTGCAGCATGTGGTAGTTTGTTAGAGCAGCCATTGGAAACAGCGCTCTTGTCACCTCGCCCCATGCATGGCATACTTCGCTGTGTACGTGTGCTCACGCCTTTCCTGCGCGGAGACTGCCTGAACCACCACTGCAGCTTTCGAAATATCCTCTGGTTTCAGTTCAAGATGGTGGAGTAGAAGCCTGTGTGCTCATCTCCTCCCGTGAGAGCACCAAAATTGCAACTAGCTGGTGAGCAGCCATCGACTGGAGGATGCTGGAACCCACCAAAAGAAAGATACCCCACGTCCAAAGACAAAGAAGAAGTCGCAGCAAGACGATAGGAGGGGAGCGATCATGATAAAATGAAAATCCCAAACCCACCAGGTGGGTGATGCACAGACTGGAGAGCAATAATGCCAATGAAGTTCTCGCCCTTTTGTGAAGGTTCTGAACCCTACATGAGGCTTCCCAGCCTGGGGATCTGACAAAGGGACTGGGAATCCCCAGGGAATCTGGCCTTATGGGCCAGCGGGATTCTATTATAGCCTTTCCAGAGTTCTGAGGGAAAACAGAGACTCCAGTCTTTGAGGGTACAAACAAAATTTTGAACACACGAAGACCCAGAGGAGAGCAGCAGTAACCCCACTGGAGACTGAACCAAAACTAGTGTTGGAGGGCCTCCTGTGGAGGCGTGGGTTGGCAGGGGCTCACTGCAGGAATGGGGGCACTGGAAGGTCTCCCTTGGCTAAACCCTCTTGGAGTTCACCATTAATCCGTAGACCCCAGGGCTGGGTTGCCCCAGGCCAAACAACTACCAGGGAGGGCGTGCAACCCTTCCTATCAGCAGATAATTGGATTAAAGCTTTACTGAGCAAGGCCCTGCCTGCCAGAGCAAGACCCAGTTTTTCCCCTGCCAGTCCTTCCCATCAGGAAGCTTACACAGGCCTCTTAGCCTCATCCATCAGAGGATAGATGGAAGCACAGTTTCGCAGCGGCTAAAACAAAAACTGTATTACAGAAAGTTAACTGCGATGAAAAAGCAGAAAGTTATGTCCCAGATGAAGGGACAAGATAAAACCCCAGAAAAACAACTAAATGAAGTGGAGATAGGTAACCTTTCAGAAAAAGAATTCATAATAATGATAGTGAAGAAGATCCAGGATCTTGGGAAAAGAATGGAGGCAAAGATTGAGAAGATACAAGAAATGTTTACCAAGGACTTAGAAGAATTAAAGAACAAGCAAACAGAGATGAAGAATACACTAGAAGGAACCAATAGCAGAATAACAGGCAGAAGAATGGATAAATGACCTGGAGGACAGAATGGTGGAAATCACTGCCACAGAGGAGAATATAGAAAATAGAATGAAAAGAAATGAAGACAGCCTAAGAGACCTCTGGTACAACGTTAAACACACCAAAATTCACACTGTAAGTGTCCCAGGAGAAGAGAGAAAGGACCTGAGAAAATATTTGAAGAGATAATAGCTGGGAACTTCCCAAACATGGGAAAGGAAATGGTCAACCAAGTTCTGGCAGCATAGAGAGTCCCAGGAAGGATAAACCCAAGGAGGAACACACTGAGACACCTAGTAATCAAACTGACAAAATTTAAAGACAGAGATAAAATATTAAAACCGAAAAGGAAAAAAATGACAAATAACATACATGGGAATTCCCATCAGGCTATCAGCTGATTTCTCAGCAGAAACTCTACAACCCAGAAGGGAATGGCATGATAGATTTAAAGTGATGAAAGGGAAGAACCTACAACCAAGAATACTCTACTCAGCAAGACTCTTTCAGATTTGATGGAGAAATCAAAAGCTTTTCAGACAAGCGAAAGTTAAGAGAATTCAGCACAACCAAACCAGCATTACAACAAATGCTAAAGGAACTTCTCTAGGCAGGAAACAGTAGAAGGGAAAGATCTACAGGAAATAAACCCAAAACAATTAAGAAAATGGTACTAGGATCATACATATCAATAAATACCTTAAATGTAAATAGATTAAATGCACCAACCGAAAGACATAGACTGGCTGAGTGGATGAAAACGTGTGTATGTATGCCCTTCCACTCACCACATCACTCTGCTTGACCCTCCCTAAGTTGTATGTAATTACTTTATATTGTTAATCATGTTCCAATTATGGCTTGCCGTTGTGATTATCTTTTATTTTCTATGTCTATTGATTGTGAAAACTGATAAATATCTTTTACTGTTGTGATTACATAACTATGACTAGAGTGTTACTCATTTAATATTATTGTATCATGATTGATCAACAGAAAAATAATAGAACTCTGTATCACCAAAACTAGGATTTGATAGAAGAACCTGTCATCACTTTTTAAAATCCAGATGCATATCAGAATTATCTTGAAATTTTTTGAAAAGTACAAATGCTCAGGTATTGCTTTTTTTTCTCCAGAGCTCCAGATATGTTTCTAATGAGCAGTCATGTTTAAAAACAACTGGACTATATGATGATCTTTTATCTAGTTTGTTTCATTTTTTCTATTTCATATTCAGTGCTCCCATTTTGTTTAGTTTTATGTTCTCCAGTTTTTCCATCTCTTTCTCTGGGGGGAGATGTTCTTTCTCAAGCCTTTGTCAAGTGTAGTAGAAAAGCTTTTGTATACATATATATATATGTATGATATATGGATTTTATAAACATGAATTTTTGCTTAATTGGAAAAATTATGACATTTTGATTTTATTTGTTCGACTTAGTATGAATAGAATGCTAGATTTCTAATTAAAAAATAGATATGCAACAAGCAACAAAGGTTAACTGTATAACATAGGGAACTGTAGTCAATATCTTGTAATAACCTATGATGGAAAATAAATTCAAAACTAATATATGTGTATTTGTATAACTGAATTACCTTGCTGTGCACCTGAAACATTGTAAGTCCACTATACTTCAATAAAATTTTTTTTTTTTTAAAAAGAAAGAAATACCCTATTTGTGAAGATCCAGTCCAAAAGCAACTTCCTGATCCCTTTAGGGAGAATAAATCATTGTTAGCTCTGTTTGGTAGCTGATACGCCCCAAGTGAATAGAATAGTTCTGTAAAGATATTGTGTGCTTAATAAGTAACTGTAGAGTGAGTTCATTCTATCATGTATTAGAATTGTTGTGTCTCCTCTTTCTTCCATTAGATTTTTTTTTGCTTTTTTTTATTTTTAAAATTGAGATATAATTAACATGTAACATTGTTAAGTTCAAGATATACAGCATGTTGATTTATTCATTTATATATTGCAGCATGATTCCCACCATAGCTTGGCTATCAGCTCTACCATATCTCATAATTCTCTTTTGTGTGTGTGGTGAGAACATTTAAGATCTAGTCTCTTAGTTACGAAGTCTACAGTACAGTACTGTAATCACTATGCCATGCATTCAGTCTCCAGAACTTATTCAGTCTTCTAGTTGTAAGTTCTTACCCTCACCTGGTTTAATTTTTCATTATTCCTCATCTTCTTGTCCCCATCCCTGTTGCCTGAGCCTTCATTCTGGCTGTTGCGTCACCTCCGGAATCTGCTTCGTCTTCTCGAATTCATTTTCTCTCATGAGAAGGGTCAAACTTTAAGTGATACTGGTCAAGTGCTGAGCTCTTGGGAGCTGTCAGGTGGCTGCTGATGTCCCGCGTCACGCCAGGATGTGTCTGTGTTCTGCTGCTGAGTCAGGATCTGAAGGCGCCCCCTCTTTTGGGTTTGCTACGAGCCTCACTGTACCTTTCCTCACCTCTTGCCCAAGGCCTGCTTGCTTGTTCTCTGTCTAGCTATCTTCCACCAGATAGATGCCTGGGACATTCTCTTCATTTGCTGTTTGCTGGAATCCAAAGCTTTTAATACTTAACCCGGTCATGCTATGGTAGATTGAACATGGGCCCAACCTCTGCGTTTGTTTTAGGAATGTGTTCTACTCTTAACCATAAGATTTGAAGCCTTTTTTTTTTTTTAATCTCATTCTTCAATAAGATTTCTCTTCTCTCTGCCCTCATAGAAAGTGTTTTATATTTGCTGTGAACTTGCCATTGAAATGATCAAACTCATGGTCTTTGACTTTTTGTTCTTCTGCCCTGATGAGAAACTGTCTTGCAGTGGGTTGGGGCGGGGGTGCCTTTTTTCTCTTTTCTTGTTCTGTCCATTTTTAGTCTACTTGACTGCATGGAGTGTGACTGTCCATGAAGGTAAGATGGACTTCGCGATCTACATGGAGGCTCTCAGGTTGAAGGTGTCTGTGTCTCAGTTCTTTATCACAATGCTTTGTGCCTGTTTGGTGAATTTGTCACCTGCAGACAGCTCCCTTATCACACAGACAGTGAACTTCCTATTCTGCTTTTCTTCTCCCTGTGTAACAGTTGGGAGTTGAGAAGAGCATGAACTCACCTCTTTGTATTTTGTTTTGATGCTCTAGGTCAGGATGGCTAACTGGTTGGCTTCCCACATGGTGCCCTACATCAACCTCACACCTTAAAGAAGCTGAAGAGAAAATTTTAAAATGTAAGGTTTTCTCCTTATAAATGAACTGAACTGTTTACTAAAATAGGTCCAATATATTGCATTGCCTTGAAACTGAAGATAAGATTCTGTTGTGTGTTAGTTGTTGGCAAAAGAATGTCATCAGTAAGTGTGTGTAAGTGTGGAAAGAAGGCAAGGGTTCTCAAACCTTCTGGTCTTGAAGTCCTTTTATACTCTTCAGTTAAGAAGTACCCCAGGGGTGTTTGTTTCGTGGTTATAGCTATCAGTAATTACTGTGTTAAAAATTAAAACTGTATAATTTAAACTATGGTGACTTATTAATTTACTTAAAAACCCTAGCAATAAATGCATCACAGCTTAAATAATGTTTTCTAAAAATAGCTACTTTCTGAACAAATGTATGGAGACAAGTAACATTGTTTACAAGTGTACAGCTCTGTTTAATGTCTGGCTTAAGGTAAGACCCCTGGATGCCTATATGTGCTTCTGCATTTAGACTGTTGGTCATCAATTACCATGTGTTCTCTGGAAGGCTCCACTGTATACCCATCAGAGAATGAGAGTGGAAAGAACAGGTAAAGTCTGAGACTGTTTTGAAAATAGTTTTGACCTGGGAAGTCCTCCTGAAAGGGTCCCCAGCTCACCAGAGGTCCCCAGCCTGTGCTTTGAGAGTGGCCTGCAGGTGCTGCAGCACGAGCAGCTTTGTCTTCGGAATAGATAGTGGAGGACAGCCCTGTAACCTGGTCTAGGCCCAGGGTGCAGCCGGGGCTCACAGGATCTTGGGCAAGCCCCTTCTCTCAGTCTCCTAGCTTTTGCCTGTAAGAGGAAGTGGGTGTGGTGACCCTTAGAATTCTTCCTGGTTCTAGGATTGTAGGATTCTTGATGTTGACATCGTAGTAGTATGGAAACTTTTTCGTTTTTGTTGTTTCTTGTGAGTGCTGAAGTGTACCCACACGTGTACTCTCAGAGTATACCTAGGTATCTGTGGATATACTTTCAAGTAATGTTGTTTACTGTGCAGTTTTGTTTAGAGGAGGGGGTTAAGTGGTGTACATCTGTGATTATTGTGTATGTTTGTGCAGATACTTCCACCTGTTTTTCATCCTCTCTGCCACAAATGAATTTCGTTGTAAATTTGAATGATTCAGGAATAAGTGACCATAACTGGATATATCTCTGGAAGGGGACAGTTAGCCTTTTTACATGTATTTTTAACATGAAACTCCATTGGGTAATCTTGTTCTCTCCAAAGCTGGGAAGGTTGTCATTGTGGTTTACTAAATGAAAAAATTCTTGTCAGGATATATATATATATATTTTTTTTTTTTTTTAAGGGCAGGAGCACTAGGAACTCATTTCATATATCTAATGAACATAATGATTTCCTCCTGCTAGGTTCTAGGGATGCAAATAGAAGAATTGGCCCCTGCTCCAATGTCAGACACAGGAGCACCAACTAATACAGTGAGATGAGCTCTCATAGAGGTCTCAGGTAGTTTTTATAGGAATACTCACACGATATCTGTGTTCAAAATGCCAGTGTGGTTGGGCTTGGCACTAACACCAGCTCACCTCCCTCTCCAGACTGCTGTCATTTCCCCTCACTCAGGTAACATGGACTTCGTTAATATTCTCAACAAATGCTGGGTTTCCCTTTTGGCCACCATGTGGGGACAAAACCGAAAATGATTTCTCAGGTTAAAGGAAAGAAACCAGCGGTTCTCCGGTGTTTGTCCACTGCAGACATGTATGCGCAAATGCTTAAGGGATATATCTAAAGTGTAGATAATGTGAGGTAAAAGGGTTTCAAATTAGTTCCATCTTTAGTCAGTTTGGGGGGAGTGTAAAGTATTTAGTCCTGTAGCACTGAGGATAAGAAAGATGTTTTATCTACACAGCTGTGATTATTTATTTTCTCTGGAGTATTTATTTTGTGGATCTGAACTCAGACTACCTGGTACTCCCATTGGAGAGTTCCTGCCATACCCTGTGATCTTTTCCTACTAAACCTTAAGATTTCAACACGTGTTCAATACACATCCTGTCAATCCTTCCCTAAATTCATGATGACTTTCTAGGAAAAAGTATTTCTTTTGAGTCTGACTTCAGTCTTTAATGCTTAACCTTCAAGTGTTCTACACATACAAGGTACTATTACTTTGTTATTGTCGGTAAAGCCAGAGACCTTAAAATAATGGATTCAGTGACCACTGTGTCCCTCTCTAGCACCCTCCGCTGATGGATGTGGAAGGAAGTCCAGAGAGCTAATATGACTTGCCAGGAAACCCAGGACACGGGTACTTGAGACTTGTCTGAGATAGCTCTTCCTACTAAGGTGTGAGATGTGGTCATTAAGAATTACTTGGTTCAATAAAATGCATACTTTTTTTTTAAGGGCTGACATAGTAAAGGCTAAAATCATGTAAATGCATACTAGGTGGTTCCTAGATGATTAATTTCCAGTTGCTCTGAGACTGCTCCCCTTCTCAGAAGTCGTGAGGCTAAACAGAATTTCTCTTTTTATGTTTCCGTTAGGTGTCCCCTGCACATACAAAAAAGGACCTGTTCGTATATCTAATGGAAATAAAATATGGACGCTGAGGCTCTCTCATAATATGTCAAATAAGACTCCACTTGTCCTCCTCCATGGGTTTGGAGGAGGTCTTGGACTCTGGGCACTGAATTTTGGCGATCTTTGCACCAATAGACCTGTCTATGCTTTTGACCTGCTGGGCTTTGGACGAAGTAGTCGACCCAGATTTGACAGTGATGCAGAAGAAGTGGAGAATCAGTTTGTGGAATCCATTGAAGAGTGGCGATGTGCCCTTGGACTGGACAAAATGATCTTGCTTGGACACAACCTAGGTGGGTTCCTGGCTGCTGCTTACTCACTGAAGTACCCATCCAGGTGAGTGCGGGTGTCAGAAGAGAGGCATCCAAGCATCCATTTCCAGTTCCCCTCTTTGGTGGTGGTTGGTGTCTGATCCTTCAAAAACAGACATTCTCTTAAAGGACCCTGTAGATCGAACAGCCACAGCTGACGGCCAGTTTAGTAGCAGAAATAATATTGTCAGGTTTTCCTTTTATATCTGCTACATAGGAGGCTTGTGAAAGGACTTTTTATTTATTAGAATGTACACAATTTAAGCCACAAGTAAAAACTGTTGTGTTGTTATGATTTACAGTTACTATCATCATTAGACCTATGGATCCAGCAGGCTTCCTAGTCTTTTCTAGGTTTCAGGAAGCAGCAGTAAGAAACCAGAGAAATTAGAACACATAGGCTCTTGTGCTGTCCTTATGTCTTAGAGAAAATCACTTAACTCTAAATTTTAGTTTCGTCATCTCTAAGCTACAGAAAATATACCCACATTATATCTTGTAGCATTTTTATTCTACTGTGCCCTAACCTTTATTGCTATAGAATTTTTTTTTCAGAGTCATTAAATTAATGATTGTTTACTTCAGAGTCTTTGTAGCATCTCCTCCTTCCTTTACTGTATTTTCTTATGCTGTTTCCTATTATTTATGTTGCTGATCTGAGAGGAGGTCACATTGGCATGCTCAGAAAATAGAAGTAAAGCTTGTTTTTGTTTTGTTCATCTTTTTGGAAAGAAAACAAAAAATGGTGAGCATTTTTGTGCTGCTAGTGTGTTTTTCCACTGGAGTCATGGACTAATCCGGAGTCGTGACTGACTTTGAGGCTGGCGTCTGTGAATGGGATGATGGCCACTTGCAGAGTGTGGGTGCGCCTGCCAGGCCGTCCCGCCGCATCCTTCCAGGTGCTGTTCACACAGCACAGTCCACTCTGTGCTGGAGGGTGAAACAGTCTTGCCAACCAGCAGGTCTGTGCTTTCAAAAGAAATCCAGATTTCCTTCTTCTAGTTGGCTTTTTGGGATTACTGTCTTTTTCAAGTCCTACTCTCAGTGATAAACAACTGCCTGTGTTTGTGGGGAAAGAGTGATTGCTCTTCTGGTGTGAGGCAACATGGCTGTCTGTGGAGGCTGGGCTTCCCCTGCTTCTGGTCAGGTATTTATTTTGCTTTTATTGGAGTGTAACGACTTTACAGTGTTGTGGTAGTTTCTGCTGTGCAGCAGTGTGAATCGGCTCTGTGTACGCATATACCTCCTCCCTCTGAGTCTCCCTTCCCCCGCACCCCGCTGCCCAGCCGCCTGGTCATCACGGAGCCCTGAGCTGGGTGGCCTGTGCTGCGCGGCGGCGCCCCACTCGCTGTCTGTTTCACACGGTCGCGTGTGTATGGCAGTGCTGCTCTCTCGGTTCACCCCACCCTCCCCTTTCCCTCTGTGTCCACAAGTCCATTCTTCTTGTCAGTCTTGTGGTATTTATTCCCTGGAGGTGGGACGTGGCATTCAGTGCGCCAGGCTCTGGTCATGAAACCGTACATCACAAGTTCCTGACCCTTCATGGCTATCTGCCATTTAGGTCACTTGGTGAGATTTTCATTTGCAGTTGGAAAATGCTCTAAAGAAATGAGATGCTTCAGTAATTTAGAAGGGAATAACCACTTGAAAACCATCTATAAAAGAGAATAAGGGAGCAGAAGAAATATGTAAAATAAAGCCAGTGATCCCTGCATTGAATTGACTACATTTTAGAAAATGATTCTTGAATGTTTGTGCCTAATAAATCTGAACTACTGTGTGAGGACCAAGAACCACTAAGTATTAGCAATGGATGAATGAGAGAATGCTTGAAATAATTAGCATGTTTAAATTGGCTGATTGCTGCTAAATAGAGTGAAATTCTACAGAATATGGTGGATATAAAGGCCTATATTTTTTGCCGCATAAAAATTGAATCTTGAAACACAAGTTGATTTCACAATAACAAGGTTCTTTGGGTTTTCAGAGATCCCAAGTCATGAGTGAAGGCCAGTGTGTTTTTTTCTTATTACTATTAATGGTCCCCACTTGTGTTAATTTCTTACCTTACAGAAATTTTTCCTCCTCCATCCTGACAAAGCAAATTAGTTCCAATATACGTAGAAGATCTGATGTTATGGCTAACTGAACAATTCAGCAGATTCACAGATCCAGACATAGTTAAACACAAGTGACGGCCACCTACATGTGTTCATAATTATAGCAAGCGCACAGTCAGTGAGGTTTAGCATTAGGTGTTTCTTCAAGTTGCACTCATACTAAACACATGGGTGGTCGTCAGGGTCACCGTCTGTGGGATCTGAGAGGTTTCACCTGAGCCAGAAAAGCTGCTGGTAGGCATATATGTATTTCCTCCGGTGCAGTAGTCTGTTTTGTATTGTAAGGAACTACCTACTCTAAATGTCACTTATCCAACTTTAACTTGAGCCAAGTACCTTTTTAAAAACTTTTGTTTAATTATTTTGAGAGAGAGGTACAGAGATGCCTTATGTAATCCCTGTTCCTACATGTGCACAGCGTCCCCTACGAGGACCATTTTTATTATGCTGTCATGAGTTTAAAATAAATCTTTGCATTTCACAAAGACTTTAGTGGGAGTGTGAGAAGAAGGGGAAAATGGTCTAATAGAGACCAAGTGAAATTCAGTTAATTTCCTTCACTCACTGTGCATCTTGTCTTTTTTTTTTGAGTGGACTTTGAGAATACCACTTTCTGCTTTGCCGCCTCAGGTATGACAGAGACAGTTTTCATCATTTTTCTCCTAAGAGAACCACAGCTCTTTAACGTCTGTTGTTTCTATGCATGGAGAAAGAAGCCACAAAAGCAGCATTTTTTTTTTACTTACTGGGACTTAAGTCCCAATCTATACGTATTAACCCTGTCTTTTATGGGCAGCCCCGTTCTTTCATTCTTGGTTTATTTTTATAGGATGGTTTGGGGAGAAGAGTGAAAATTCCTAGTTTAAAGTACTTGTTTAGGAAGGATTCCAATAATAGAGAACAAGTAAAAACTGATTTTTTCCAGTTTTTGTACATTAGGTCAGCCTGTGTGCTTGATCTCTATGAGCAGCAGAGTGCCTCTGTCCGTAAAAGTTGTCCTACCTTGTGGCAGTGACCCCATATAGTTCCCAGATTCTTGATACTGATTATCAAGAATCAGTAATCAATGATTCAGCAATTGTGATACTTGATGTAAGAGTACCTGGCTAAATCCTCTACTGAAATACCAGTGTTGAATGAAACACTCTAACATTATAATCCAGCAGGTTGTGTGTGTTTAAATAATGTTGAGTGACTTTGTGTGCCTGTAAGGCTTACAGTGCATTGGGGGAAGAGACAGAAATAACAACATGAGTAGCATGCCAGCTGTGAGATCTCTTGATGAATACCTGGCCCTGTCTCAGGGTCCATTATGGTACTCTAAAGAAGTACAACTGGAGCTGACATGGAGGTCTCAAAGGAAAGTAGCAGGAGAGCACTCTAGGCAGTAGGGACAGAAATCGCAAAGGCCCTGGGCCATTCTGGAAAAGCAGTGCGGTGGATGGGCCCAGAAGTTACGAACTGATTAATAGATTATTCCATATGGAGGCACAAACCTCATGTTCCTTTCCCCAAAATGACCTTAGTTCACCTGAGTTCTCGTACCGTGATGTGTGATAATTGGGCAGGCTGCCTGTGATTTTGCTTGTAGATTGGTGTGCTGCACGACAAGCAGGAACCACCGTGTGAGGTGTCCTGGGCTGCTGTGCTGCACTACAAAGTCTTCCTCAGGCAGCATCTGATCACCGTAAGGTGCAACAGAGGGAGAGCAGAGCAAACCAGCAAAAACAGCCGGAGATACCATCTCCTTTCCTACATCTGTGCGTTCCTTTTTAATTTTCTTTTACTTCTGGCTCCTGCCACTCAGGATCCCATGGGCTTCTCGGCAGCTCAGTGGTAAAGAATTCACCTGCCAAGTAGCAGAGATCCAGGAGACGTAGGTTTGATCCCTGGGTCAGGAAGATCTACTGGAGGAAGAAACAGCAACCTGATCCATTTTTGCTTGGAAAACCCCATGGGTAGAGGAGCATGGCAGGCTACAGTCCACGGGGTTGCAAAATGACTTAGCAACTAAACAACAACAAGTCAGGATCCTGTACAAAGATAGTCTGTTTTTTATAGGTATTTGTTATAAACTAAGGAAAAGGACACTATGAAAACTTTTATTAAAACTTAGAAAGTGTTTAGCAAAGAGATCATTCTAAGTCACAACAGAATAGGTTACATCTGGTCTTTTTCACTCAAAGGTTTTCAGATCATCTTGCTTTTGATCTTGCCTGGCTATCTCCTGACCGTGTGGAACTGGGCTGAGCATTTCTTATTGGTTCCTCTTGAGATGAAAGACTGACTGTTCTACTTGACCCAGTTAGACTATTTAACTTCATTGTTCTATGCTCCACCCTCCCCTCAGTAGCTTGTAACTAATGGGAAATACCTGGGGCTAACTTCATCTTGAGAATGTCTCATTTGTGCACTGACTTCTTTCTTGTCCTTTTCCTTGTTCCCTAGTAGGTCCTGTAAACTCCTTTGTACATTTTGGTTCTGTGTCTGGCTGCTTAGTTGTATTATTGCTGGCTGGTGGCTGACTTTATGTCACATGAATGTCTGGTTTGTATAGCCTTGTTGGCATTTAGGCTCAGCTGTCCCATGAGCATGTTGGAGCAGGTGTTATCTACTTCTTAGGCCTGGAAGCTGTAATCTGGTCATCATCTTCAGACTCAAGACCTACTGTAATGACTAAGCTGGAGAAGAATGCCTCTTTATGTTTTGAAACTGATGAACTGTTCTCTTGTTCCTGCTTTGCTGGTTCTTCGTTTTTCTTGTAGTTTGCATTAGTCTCTGAATCTCGATGAAGATGTCTGATAAGCTGACTCACATGCTGTCTGGCTAGACCCATTCTTTAAGCCTAGATGTGAGCTGACAGTCCCATCAAGCTGTCTTCTCTGGGATATTAGAAGGTGGGTTCTGGATTACTGTAGAGTTTGGATCCCAGGTAGAGCAATGGTAAAGAATCTACTTGCCAGTGCAGGAGACACAGGAGGAGCTCCCCTGCAGGTGGAAATGGCAACCCACTCCAGTCTTCTTGCCTAGAGAATCCCATGGACAGAAGAGCTGGCCGGGCTATAGTTCATGGTGTTGCAGAGTCGGATGCGACTAAGTGACTGAGCACTCACACACACACATACTTAAAAGTAAATGATTCCTGTCAAATGAGTCACACAGTACATCTCAGCTTTCTTCTCATGTCACGAGATGAGAGATGGGGCTGAGTATTCTCCAAGGCTCCATGGAGCTCTATGCTCTGGGTCCATTCTCTGAAGCTTTCTGTCTGAGAAAATGCTGTCATAGCAAAGTACTCATTACTAACTAATCTGTGCTGACAAAAATTAAAACTTTTTATTATTCATTCATTTATTCTGGCTTTTCTGGACCTGGGCCGCTGTGCAGGCTTCTCTGTAGCTGCAGCGAGCAGGAGGTGCTCTCTGGTTGGGGTGCTTGGGCTTCTCATTGCAGTGGCTTCTCTTCTTACAGAGCACAGGCTCCGGGTACATGGGCTCAGTAGTTGCGGCGCACGGGCTTTGTTGCTCCATGGCATGTGGAATCTTCCCAGACCAGGGATCGAACCCATGTCCCCTGCATTGACAGGTGAATTGTTGAGCACTGGACCACTGGGGAAGTCCAAAAATAATAAAACTTTTTGCACTGGGAAAAATAGCTATCTGTTCCCACATTCTGGTTTCTTTACCTTTCTATTTCAGTTGTCACTTAGGAAAGGGACTTCAGAATCAGTGTCCGTTCATCCTTGGGAGATCTTTGCTGGCATCCATTGGCTGTTTTGGCTACAGCTGAATATTGTTGAGGATCTTGATGATGTGTGGTGCTGTGATGCAATCAGGAGGACATGGTCTGGTTTTCCCTCATTGAAAAGATGCTTCATTAGATGGAAAAATTAAAACTCTTGGTGCTGTGAAGCAATTTGATATGGGTTTGAACTGAAGCTATTCTATCTCTTTAATCAGTAAAGAATAAAATTAGGAAAGAATTAGGAACAGAATCTCATGCCAGGATGTCATGATGTTATGGGTAGGGTACATGTGTTCCTGTTCATCAAACTGAAATCCCAAACTAGGGGGTGTATTTTCGGCTCATAGTGTTACATTATTTTCGTGTTTGTGAAAAGTTCATTCAAAGTCCTTTTGAATCCCCTCAAAGTCCTAATGCTTCTTAAACTTGTAGAATGATTTGGCTCATAGGAAATAACTATTGTTGGTGCCTGAAGTTTTTTTATGAGTGTATTATTAATCTCTAGTCATTTCTGCAGTGTCAACCTTGAGGTATATGGAACCGTATCATTTGCCAGAGTGTAGCTTAAACAACAAATGCTATCTTTTCTTGATTCTCAAGAATAGCTACAGTTATCATATACCCTTTCACACATCCGTTATTATCTGCATTTAGATAGATTAAATATGAAGCCCTCCTCCTACCAGACACCTCTCAAATCCTACCGAATCTCATCAGTTCACATATAATAAGAGTGAGATGTAAACTGTTCAGTCCTGTTTTCGCTTCAGTACCAGGTGTTTGAAGGAGGTTCATTCTACCTTTATAAATCATGTAAGTTCTTTATAGTCCTAGGGTGAATTTGACAAATGATCTTTAGTCTGTTCTTTCCTGTACAGGGTTAGTCATCTCATTTTAGTGGAGCCTTGGGGTTTTCCTGAACGACCAGACCTTGCTGATCAAGAGAGACCAATTCCAGTTTGGATCAGAGCCTTGGGAGCAGCGTTGACTCCCTTTAACCCTTTAGCTGGCCTCAGGATTGCAGGGCCCTTTGGTGAGTGCTTTATATCTGTATCCTGTGTGTGCGTTTGTGCTCAGTCACTCAGTTGTGTCCCACTTTGTGATCCCGAGGACTGTAGCCCACCACGCTCCTCTGTCCATGGAATTCTCCAGGCAAGAATACTGGAGTGGGTTGCCATTTCTTTCCCCAGGGGATCTTCCCAACCCAGGGATCAAACCATATCTCTTGCATCTTCTGCACTGGCAGGCAGATTCTTTACCACTGTGCCACCTGGAATGCCACATATCTGTATCCCGGGAAAGCAAAATGTTTATAGAGAACAACAGAGGTGTATTTGCTGATGACCATTGTCAGTTAAAATCTTGAAAACAAAAACAAACCTTACTTTTTCTCCACCTCCTATAAAAAGTACCAGTCAATGCATAAAGATAAATGAAACCAGGCTCTTCTCCTTAAAGAGGAATCTTTATATGGTAAACATTACAGATAATAAGCAGGCAGTTCAGTTCAGTTCTCAAGAGTCTTCTCCAACACCACAGTTCAAAAGCATCAATTCTCTGGTGCTCAGCTTTCTTCACAGTCCAACTCTCACATCCATACATGACCCCTGGAAAAACCATAGCCTTGACTAGACGGACCTTTGTTGGCAAAGTAATGTCTCTGCTTTTGAATATGCTGTCTAGGTTGGTCATAACTTTCCTTCCAAGGAGTAAGCATCTTAAACTAAGGATGAGGTTAGGCAACCTTGAACATTCTGAAAAAGGCCAAGCCAGCAATGTCACAGGTAGTGAGTGTATCTACTAGCCTGGGGCATGGGAGGAAGTGATCTGTTGGGGAGCGATTAACCAGCTGATGATATCCAGCTGACAGGTCACAAAGCCAGACCTAATCGATGACCTGGGATAACCATCACTCAGATTCCTTTCTTGCCCCATAATGTTAGTGTTAAGAAGATAAAGTCATTCTTTCCTACAAAGATTTGGGGGAAGTCTCTGATTTGAGTTCATTTCACTCTTGACTCTTCTGTCTCAGCCTCACTCACCTTGTTGTCACGGATGGTGACAGTCTGCACCTCTGCCTTTCCCTCTTACGGCTTGTGTCAGTGAAAAGGGGTTTAGGCGGAAGTAAAAGAAGACCTCAGCAGCCTAAAGCAGAAGGCCTTTTATTGTTTTCTTAGCAAGCAGTCTGGAGGCAGATGGTTTTAGCATTTTTTTCTAGAAGCTGGCTCCTTGGTGAAAGCGTCTGGGTCTGCGTATATGATTCTCTTGACCTTTTACCTCACAGTTCAGTGGTTGCTATTACAAGAAGTGTCAGCTCTTCAAGCAGCACTATGAACAAGAGGAAGAGAAAACATAAGGCTCTATGTCAGGGAAGAAGGTCTCCCCTGGGAGCCCCAGCAGGCTTCCCTATGTGTCTCTGCCCACCCCTGATGTTCTTCCATCAACCAAGAAACTTTTCTGTGACTGATCAGTCATCCTTCATTTATTTCCAGGGGTTCGAGTGAGGGACCTGCTTTCCTGGGCATTTTGCTGCCTAACTGACACACAGAAGTCAAGTTCGCTTAGCAGGAAAAGATTGCCGTGGAGGGTGGATGAGGGTGTGGCAGTAACTTCTGTGTAGGTGGCTGTAGACTCTGCCACCCTCTGCCCAGGCCCAGCCCCTCCTTGTCCGAGTGCCATCCCTTAGGGGTGTGGAGAGCAGCGGGATGCAGGAATGAGAAGAGGGCATAGAGAATGATTTGGTGACCACACCACATGCCCTCAGTATTGATGTAGATAACCTCTCTTCACCGGTCCAGTTCAGTTCAGTTGCGCAGTCATGTCCAACTCTTTGCGACCCCATGGACTGCACAAACCAGGCTTCCCTGTCCATCACCAACTCCCGGAGCCTACTCAAACTCATGTCCATTGTGTCAGTGATGCCACCCAACCATCTCATCCTCTGTCGTCCCCTTTTCCTCCTGCCCTCAATCTTTCCTAGCAGCAGGGTCTTTTCTAGTGACTCGGTTCTTCACATCAGGTGGCCAAAGTATTGGAGCTTCAGCTTTGGCATCATTCCTTCCAAAGAAATCCCAGGGCTGATCTTCAGGATGGACTGGTTGGATCTCCTTGCAGTCCAAGGGACTCTCAAGAGTCTTCTCCAACACCACAGTTCAAAAGCATCAATTCTTTGGTACTCAGCTTTCTTTATAGTCCAACTCTCACATCCATACATAACTACTGGAAAAACAATAGCTTTGACTATATGGACCTTTGTTGGCAAAGTAATGTCTCTGCTTCTTAATATGATGTCTAGGTTAGTCATACCTTTTCTTCCAAGGAGCAAGCGTCTTTTGATTTCATGGCTGCAGTCACCACCTGTAGTGATTTTGGAGCCCCCCAAAATAAAGTTGGTCACTGTTTCCATTATTTCCCAGTCTGTTTGCCATGAAGTGATGGGACCAGATGCCATGATCTTCGTTTTCTGAATGTTGAGTTTTAAGCCAACTTTTTCATTCTCCTCTTTCACTTTCATCAAGAGGCTCTTTAGTTCTTCACTTTCTACCATAAGGGTGGTGTCATCTGCAAATCTGAGGTTAATGATATTTCTCTCGGCAATCTTGATTCCAGCTGTCTTTCTTCCAGCCTGGCATTTCACATGATGTACTCTGCATATAAATTAAATAAGCAGGGTGACAATATACAACCTTTACGTACTCCTTTCCTGATTTGGAACCAGTCTGTTGTTCCGTGTCCAGTTCTAACTGTTACTTCCTGACCTGCATACAGATTTCTCAAGAGGCAGGTCAGGTGGTCTGGTATTCCCATCTCTTGAAGAACTTTCCACAGTTTATTGTGATCCACACAGTCAAAGGCTTTGGCGTACTCAGTAAAGCAGAAGTAGATGTTTTTCTGGAACTCTTGCTTTTTTGATGATCCAGCGGACGTTGGCAATTTGATCTCTGGTTCCTCTGCCTTTTCTAAATCCAGCTTGAACATCAGGGAGTTCACGGTTCACGTAATGATGAACCGCCAGCACCCCTCACCCCAGTAGGGCTCTCCAGCTTCGCTGTCAGGCCCTCCTTTGATGAGCTGCCTAAGAGCTTTAGAGGCCTGAAATGCACATGGGTTTTGCTGGATCGTGGCTCTACAGGTAGCAGTAATGGGGCAAGTAAAGGATGAGAGGAAGTCAGGAGAAAACTGCGGGGGCGGGAGAAGGCCGAGGAGGGGCCTCTCATGCCCTCTGCCTCCCGTTGGTGCTCACGCGGGGTGGGGGCAGTATAAAATGTCTCCTGCATCATGGGCATCCTTGGTGGAGCTGTGTGGTTCCCTCAGAGAATCAGGGAGGCAGGTGAAGGAAGGAAGACCTTGCTATAATGGGCAGTCATAGCAGAGAGGGAAGCCAGCCAGTCCTTGGGCCCTAGAAGGGAAAACAGCGACTTGAGAAAAGATTCCTACTCTCTCTGTTTCCTCTGGGGCCCTGCCCCTGCCTCTCACCTCAGGGGTGGGGCTGTGGGAGACACTGTGGATGACCGTAGTGGGCAGCACTGCTAGTGTTCCAAGCAGAAAGTCTGAATGCATTTTCCCAAGAAATATTTATATCCCACTTCACTTCACTTGACTTCCCTGTGGCTCAGATGGTAAAGAATCTGCCTGAAATGCAAGAGGCCCGGGTTCAATCCCTGGGTCAGGAAGATCTCCTGGAAAAGGAAATGGCAACCCACTCCAGTATTCTCGCCTGGAGAACTCCATGGACAGAGGAGCCTGGAGGGTCACAGTCCATGAGATCACAAAGTCGGACACGACTGAGTGACTTTCACCTCACTTTACTTCATTTAGATGCTAATGTGTTGTAAATGTGGAAAAGATACAAATTATTAAGTTAATTTTATGGTATAC
The DNA here is from genome assembly GCF_014754425.2 of Oryx dammah. Taxonomy (NCBI): domain Eukaryota; kingdom Metazoa; phylum Chordata; class Mammalia; order Artiodactyla; family Bovidae; genus Oryx; species Oryx dammah. The sequence goes on along the minus strand of NW_024070193.1, from coordinate 44,733,370 downwards.
CTTGTTGTATTCACCTGCCTTGTTTAATAGAAGTTATTTTCCTACAAATACAAGCCTTAGGCAACTGTTTTTGACCTCCTGAAGCATATCTGTAAGTCAGTATATGACAGTGTTTCATTCTTATTGTAATCTTTCCTTAGGGAACTTGAGAGCAATTTCTAGATCTGTGCTTTTTTGAACCTAATATGTGTATTTGAACATATGCCTAATGTAGCATTTAATATTTATTGTAGAAGCAAACACTGAAATCTCTTGTTTAATATCGTTTAGTGACTCAATCGTGTCCAACTCTTTGCACCCCCATGAACTATAGCCAGCCAGGCTTCTCTGTCCTTGGGGTTTCCCAGGCAAAAATACTGGAATGGGTTGCCATTTCCTTCTCCAGGGGATCTTCCTGACCCAGGGACTGAATCTGCATCTCTTGTACTGGCAGGAGGATTCTTTACCACTGAGCCACCAGGGAAGCCCCGAAATCTTCTCTACTATTATATTAATTAATTACAACTTAAAATGTTTGTTTTCTATTACATAGGTTTAAGTCTAGTACAGCGTTTAAGGCCTGATTTCAAACGGAAGTATTCTTCAATGTTTGAAGATGATACAGTGACAGAATATATCTACCACTGTAATGTCCAGACTCCGAGGTAAAGGTCTCGATTCTAAATTTCTTGTATTTGTGTTTTAGACTTTTCTTTTTTGAAAATGTGTGAACAGTCCAGGAGATATTTATCAGTATGTAAATGACTCAATTTAAAAGGACAAGTAGTTGTTAATTTACTCATCTATTCATGGAGAACCTGTGATGTAAAACACTGTACTGGATTCTGATGAGAAATTAAAAAGTCAGATGTACTTTCTTCCCTTAAGGGGCCCATGGACAAGTTGAGGGAAGTCTTGGTCTCGGGCATCTTGTTAAGGTGACCAGAGTTGAGAGATCATAAAGAATTTCAAATGAAACAGTGTTCTCAAACTGAGTATGAATGTTGTACAAAAAAGGAGCTCTGGTGTAAACAAAAGTAAATGGTCGTCTATACCATAGATCTTCTTAAAACCATTTATTATGCCAAAGGGTTTTAAATCTCCCAGGCGTGTGGTAGAGACAGGGCAGCCTTTTCAGGTTCATTTGCTGATGGCACACTTCTGTACACAGCTCCTCCAGTACTGTGCATCAGCCTGAGAAACCCTGAGAGGGGAGAGGGGATGGGGAGTCTATATTAATTTTGACAGTGATTAGGAGAGAGAGCATAGTAGCTAGAGGAAGCAAGAGAGCCAAGCAAAGGTATAGCTTATTAAAAAAAAAGACTTCTAGATGTCAGATACAAGGTACCAGTGGAGAGAATGGAGCTTGAAAGTCTTGAGGAGCTGGGAGGAGCCCCAAAACCAGAGCCTAGAGTCGGTATGGAGAGGATCAAGAACGGAGTGTGATGGTGAGAGCTGTGGTTTCCATTCTTCTTTCTGTACCAGAATTGTTGAAGTAGTTTATCAGAAATGTGGTGTCTGAACCCTGTCTCTGAGACTGCTTCAGCGGTTCTGGGCTGCATCTTTACCAAACACTTCTGGTGAGTCCAGTCGAGGTGGGCCATAGACTATACTTAAAAATGTGAAAATGGTTTCTCACCCTTTCTAACATCCAGACTCGGGTGAAAGGCTGAGAGGTGAGGTGCAGAAGTAGCCCCTTCACTCTTTTTCTTTGCCTCTCTCACTTCTCTCGGGGCTTCCCTGGTGGCTCAGATGGTAGAGGATTTGCCGCCAATGCAGGAGACCTGGGTTCAATCCCTGGGTCAGGAGGGTCCCCTGGAGAAAGAAGTGAGAACCCCCTCAGTGTTCTTGCCTGGGAAGTCCCATGGGCAGAGGAGCCTGGTAGGCTACCTTCCATGGGGTTGCGAAGAGTCAGACACGACTGAGCAACTAACACCACTTCTCTCAAAGAATACGTACACCTACTTTATTAAAAAGATTGAGGCCATGAGAGCACTGGAGGTATAGCTGTAGCTTCCATCTTTTTGATAAAGTAGGTTATAGGTTGTCTGACAAAGGTGGGGGGAGGGCGGCTGGAGAGGTTTGGAGTCTGCAAGTGATTGATGTTTTGTGACTCACCAGGCTCTTGACTTGGGTGGATTAGCTCTGAATACTTCACTGACTTGTCCCAGCAATTGTTAGTGGCCTGTTCCAGGGAACTCATCTGTCGTCCTGCATGGTCTCAGTGTTTTGTTCTTCACCTACTCACATTTCACAATCACGTGTGCCCATGTAGGCCTAGTTTGTGGCCTATCCTGTGGTGGAACTTGAATTCACAAATGGCCATTCATAAGTATGCCTAGTGCCACAAAGAGACCAGAGAAGTGACCGCAGAATGGATCTGTCTGAGGAGTTTGCCAGATGTTCTGTATTCTTTTATGTGATGGTCAGTCAGGTGTGGCCCACGCGAGAAGACATAGGAGAGGCTCAGAGAATAAAGTTTAGTATACTCACAGGTCCTGGAGCAGGGTCGCTGAGGAAGGCCCACAGACCATGCCGCAGGTTCTGATCAGCTGGCAGAAGACATGCATGAGGGGAACCCCAGGAGGGAACCTTTACTGGGTTCTGGGTTCTGGGGGAGAGGCAGGCAGCTCAGGGTGGGCAGCTTAGGAGGGACTGCCTAAATTATTTCAGCAGGCTCTAAAATATCCAGGTGGTTTCTAGTTATTTGGCACTTGGCCCTGGGATGACTAAGGCAGAGGAACATCACCTCCTGGGATGTGAAGGCCAGACAGAAGAGATGTGGCTCCATGTTAGTTCGCATATAAAGGGGTGGTCCCAGCTGAGTCCTTTGGTATCTCTAAAAATAAGTGAACCCCAAGAGGCAGTCTCTTCCCAGCCAGAACAATTTTTAGGAGGACTTCCCTGGTAGTCCGTTGACGAAGACTGCACAATCCCAATACTGGGGGCTCAGGTTCGATCCTGGGTCAGTGAGCTAGATCCCACTTGCCACAACTAAAGATACCAAATGCTGCAGCAAAGACTGAAGACCCCACATGCTGCAACAAAGACCCAGTGCATCCAAATAAATAAATATATGTTTGTTTTTTTAAAAAAGGTTTTCAAATGTGTCAAATATCATAATATGCAGAAAATTAAAAATATGTAACAATTCACAAAGAATACTTAATCTGAATTTGTTCTTATCTTGGTGTTGATGTTGCCATTGAAGGTAAAAAGCTGGTGTCATGAACCTGTGGAAAAGCTGCCTTGTGAATAAGTTAGAGTGGAAAAAAAAAACATACTTCCACACTCCCCAAAGGAAATTTGATAATTGTATGATTAGGGACTTAGGGTCACTTGTTTTGATTTGGAGGAGGATCATTTTTTGTAAGAGTTTTTTTTAGAGGTTAAAACATCCTTCTTTATCTAACAAAAAAGTATATCTTCTGTGAGGCTTGTTCCTTACTCTTCCTAGTAAATTATTTTCTGTGCAAGCTGCAGTCTTTCTTAAATGGGGGAGAATCTGAATATGAGCATGTTTTAATAGAGGTGAGAGTGTGATGTACACTTATCCCCCAGAATCATGCATGAGATTTTTCTCTCTTTAAGTGGTGAGACTGCATTCAAAAACATGACTATCCCTTATGGATGGGCAAAAAGGCCAATGCTCCAGCGGATTGGTAAAATGCACCCTGACATTCCAGTTTCCGTGATCTTCGGTGCCCGATCCTGCATAGATGGCAATTCTGGCACCAGCATCCAGTCACTACGACCACAGTCATACGTGAAGACAATAGTAAGTGTGTGGTGCTCAGTTGCATGTGAAGTCTGTTCTATTACCTTTGCTTTCATTGAGCTCTCCCCTCATCCCTGTGCCTTCACATCGAAGCTATACCTGCAGTCTTGGTCAGAGACCTGTAGTCATGTGTAATGGGGTCAGGGTTTGATCCAAACAAATCTTCGTGTCCAGACAGCAAATCGCCATTCTTGGGGCCTTGTCAGTCCTGGAGCCACAGCATCTCTAAGGTGGGAGAGACCAAACAAGGGACAGACAGGTCCAGTAGCATCTCTACCACCTCCCAAGGCTGCACATTCTCACCTTGGCTAGTGTTTCCGTTGGCCCTACTGTTAGAGATCAACCTAGAATGTTATTTTTGCATCTTAAAACTTCAGTAAGATTCACTGGATTTTCTCTTTATTCTCAGATCCTTTAATACTAGTCACTGAGGATTAGTACTGCTTTTTCTTCCCTGTTTCATTCATGTATAGCCGTTGTCAGTTTCATTGCTCAGTGTCTTTAAGTGTGTAAAAGCATTCTTAAATGCTTTCACTTGCTGACCACCTGACCGCTTTTGGTTTCCTAGGCCATTCTTGGAGCAGGCCATTATGTGTATGCAGATCAGCCAGAAGACTTCAACCAGAAAGTGAAGGAGATCTGTGACACCGTGGACTGAGCACTCTGCAGATGATGTGGGAAAGCCACATAGCCGACATGCTCCTCAGCAGTAATTCACCATCTGTGACGCAGAGTAAGGAAGCTGATGTGAGAACCAGGCAGTCTTCCTGACTGTACTTTGCACATGTTTTCTTTATGAAGCTGCTCACACATTTAAACCAGTTAGTGCCTTCTAGAGGAATGACTTTCCTTTCTCCTACACAAAATCAAAATATACAAGAGTCTCCAAATCCAGTAACTGTAATAAAAGGTTATTTGTCCCTCTGCCATACTGAAAAACTGTAATTTTTCAACTGAAATTTTTATTTCTATCTAACTTTGCTAGGTCCGGTACTTTTTATATTGCCATCTATATTGCCGATTTTAACAAGTGATATTCTGAGTTTATTATTTTATATACTGCAAAGGTGCACTTTATTTTCCTTGCTTATATATACCATGTCCAGTAACTGATAGAGTTACTCAAAATTCACTGTTTCTATGTAAAAATTTGTTATTTTCTTAGAATACTTCACTTCGTTTTTGAAATGGAGTGGTGAGACAGGGTTTTGGTTAGGAAGATGGGAACTGATTTCTAGTATTGATTTCTCTGAGTATTTCATGTACTGAAAAACCTTAACTAAAAGTCTCTCCTTTTTTTCCCCATTAATACTGTTATTCTTTTCTGTGAGCCAGGATTCAGCAGAAGGAACAGATTCCCTCACTGAGGGGACATTAAGACTATTACCTTCCAGTAAGCCAATCATATATTTTCATCTAACTCTTACAGACAGGTGCTAAAACTGGGTTATATTTTTACCACTAAAATATAAAAATTGGTGCCATTATGTCTCATGGCACCAGAAGTCAGCTAATATTGGGTGTTTTTTTTTTTGGAAGAGTTTTGTGTTGATTAAATAACTTATATACTTGAAGTTATATGACAAAAGTTCTGTAAGGTTGATTGAACTATGCACCAGTAACTACCATCAAGTGTAGCACTTTCTTGCTATGTTACTACAAGGGATGCTTCTCTGAAACTGTGAAAAAGCTCCACGTGGTACCTGGCTACTACTGAGAAGACCCTCTGCAAAAGAAAATGGCAGAGGTTGGTCACCAGCAAGGCATCTTTGCCTTCTGTTTTGCTTCACGTTGCTGGTCTAGGAAAAAGATGGTTATGTAAATAAAAATGGTGAACTAGAGCAAACAATGACTTCATGGTTTTGATTATTGCATTTGAAAAATGATCAATTAGTAAAGTTTTAGCTGTTAGGAAATGAAAGGTTGTTATCACTGTTGATGAACTGTGAGGAAGACCAATTATTCTGTTTTCAACATTATCTTCCCATACAAAAAAAAAAAAAACCAGCAAATTTTACTGAAGCACAACAGATAGCTTCCCAGTGAGCAGTTTGTGTCTCTGTTTTGGGATGGACTAGGAGAAGGAAATGGCAACCCACTCCAGTGTTCTTGCCTGGAGAATCCCAGGGACGGCGGAGCTTGGTGGGCTGCCATCTGTGGGGTCGCACAGAGTCGGACACGACTGAAGCGACTTAGCAGCAGCAGCAGCAGGTTAGGACAGAAGGTAACAGGAGAGCTAACCCTAGCCTGGAGAATAAAAGTAGTGTTTACTTTTTAGATTCAGAACTATTAATGGTGCAAATAATGTGGGTTATTTTGGTATTTTTATTTGACATACTCTACAGTCTCTGTTCATTTTCCTTTGCTGGGCGAATGGCAGTTTTCAGTTGTCCAAGAAGGTTTCTGCACAGGAAATGTGGTCTTAACCCTTAGAGGGAAGTTACCAGGTTCACTTAAATGAGGCTTCTGGCCACTGATATTCCAAGTGATTTAGGGAAAAGATGTACCCAAATGTCAAGTGTAACTTATCTTCCTACTGACTGATTTTGCTTTCTTTGAAAATTATTGTCATAATTCTTTTTTTAAAGGTGAATTTTACCTTGGGCTGTTGTGTAATTTTGTGAAGATTGAGCTAGCACAAAAGTTCCCAGTCCTTGAGTTCCTGAAAATTCAGTGGGTCCTAAATGTTTTCTTTTCTTAAAAGAATCTATTTCTGCATTTGACCTTTGCTACATCATGTACAAGGTACCTTATTTTACAGAAAAAAATGTGACTGTGATAGTTACAGTAGGACCAGTGTGTGTTTTCTTATCTTTGGTATGGTCCTGTTGGTTTATACTAGTTATCATAGGACCATGGATGCAGTGAGTGTTGAGGAACACTTGTCTACATTCTTCCCTTGTGGGCCTTCCCTTGTGGCTCAGCTGGTAAAGAATCCACCTGCGATGCCAGAAACCTGGGTTTGACCCCTGGGTTGGGAAAATGCCCTGGAGAAGGGAACGGATGCCCACTCTAGTATTCTGGCTTGCAAAGAGTCAGACATAACTAAGTGACTTTCACTTCACTAGTGTCTGGATTCTAAGGGAACGCTGTTCCACCCCTGGCTTTACCTGTATCCATGTGTCCACTAGTATGATTTCTATTTTCTTCTAAAACTAATTTTAAAACAAACAAACTCTAGTTTATCTGGAGTTGGTTTTAGAATATTATCTAGAAGTACTTTTGAAATTTGTCCATTCATATACATCGTGTATTTATATTTAAAGGGCATACTAGATTCCAGTTAAACAAGTTTTTTCCTACATAAAGATATTGTAAAGAATAAATAATAATAGCCAGAAGAACTCAAAAAAAGAACAGTGCAGAAGGAGGGATAACTCTACTAGATATTATATCACACTATAAACAATGGAGGAAAAGTCCAGGAATTTAGTGTATGATAAAGGAATCATATTGGTGGAGAAAAAGACTTTAAAAAGCGATGTTGAGACAAATGTCGTTAACCATATGGAAGATAATAAAATTGAATCTATTTCTCATACTGTACAGAAGGATAAAATCCGAATGGATTAGAGACCCAGTTGTAAAAATGAAACCTTCTAAATAACTGGAATAAAACGTACCTGAATTCCTTTGTGACCTGAAAGTGGGGAAAACATTCCTGTGACTGAAAATCCAGGAACAATAGAAGGAGGAATTTATATCTTTAATGAAAGAGTTTTGGATGGTCAAAAAAAGCAAAGTTAAAAGTAAATAATAAAGTGGCAACAAATATTTGCAGCATTTATCACAAAGGGCTGATCTAACCCTAATACATAAAGAATTTCTAAACTTTGAAAAGAACCAGAAAGAATGGGCAAAAATATATGGACAGTTCACAGAAAATAAAATGCAAATAAATAGCTCTTAAACACATGAAGATACACATAAAAAGAAAAATGCAAATTAAAACCACCAAGATAACCTTTCTTCCCTGTTGAATTGCAAAAAGTGCAAGTTATACAGTGCACTCTGTTAGTGAGACAGTGAGGAAACAGGCACTCCAAACAGTACCAATTCCTGTGGGTGGAATTTGTTAAAAACTCTCAAAATTAAATATAAGTTTATCCTTCAACCTTACAGTCTCACTTCTAAGTATCTGTCTGAGGTGTACTGGTAAAAATATGAGTCGGTATACAAGTAAAGCTCTTCATGACAGTGCTATGTATAACAGCTGAAGAGTGGTATCTGGAGGGGATCGATGGAAGAAACATGGCAGATTCACACAGTGGAATACTGCACAGCTGTTCTTTAAAAAAATGAGGAGCATCTTTAGGAGGAAGAGGGAGAAAGCTTCAGAACCACCCACCCTTCCCCCCCACCCCCAATGGAGACTCATCTCAGTTGGTCTCTAGTCTTATTTTTAAGGATTCTGCTGTTGAATGCCTGAAAAGGGTGGTGAGTTGGCCTTCAGGTTGTACCGACTTTGCTAGCATTGCTAACCAATTGTTGCAGGCTCTGAAAATACAGTCTTGAACTTCTGCCCCTTCCCTCCCCCCAAAAAATGCTATCCTGGAGTCATCTTCAGAGAAGAGGAAGTGAAAATGAAGAGCAGGAGATTGTGTTACCTGATTGTGTAAGAAAGGAGACAAATGAAAAAATAAACATGTATTTGCTTCTATTTTTTTAAAAAAAGGCAGTGGTAGGATTAGTTACACTAGTAACTAAGAAATCATTTCTCTTGGTGGGGTGTGTGGGGGCCTTGTGGGGATGTGGTGGCAAGGGGTAGGGAGCCGGCCAGAGGTGGCACCTAGATCTGTATCTTGTTTTATACTTTTTACTTTGGAACCCAGTCAGTGTTTTCTGTCATTTAAAAAAATCAACTCTTAAAATGAACTTAGGGAATTTCCTGACAGTCCAGTGGTTAGGACCTGGTGCTTTCACTGCTGTGGACCCGGGTTTGATCCCTGGTCAGAGAATGAAGACCCACAAGCCTCGTGGAGACCAAAAAAAAAAAAAAAAAACCAGCTAAAACTTAACTATCTATGAAGTTGGTTGTGTAACCACACATAGAAGAATTAGTTCAAGCAATTACAAAGCCCAGCATTTTGTTTGCACTTTTCTAATGGAATATATCCTATAAACTGAAGAACTACAGAACTGCATTTAGTATTTTTTATTTTCAGCAATGATATTGGTATTGTTATTCTAAAACTGTGTATTTACATGTGATAAAGCAAATATTATGTCGAAGGAATTAAGAGCCAAGGTTTTTTGTACAAGGAAAAGATACAAGAATAAAATCAAGTAAAAACCCGGAATTGTATTTTTCACTGAAAATACCAGCAAAAAACAGTGATCTATTTTTATCTTCCTAAGAAATGCATATTGCATAGCTTTACCCGTTGAAAAGGTCTGGTAGCAATCAGAATCCAGGAGCAAGGCATACCCTAGCACCCAAACTGTCCCATTAAAAGGGGCAGGGAAGATTCAAGATGAGGTTGGACTATCTTGTGTCTGAAAGCAAGGAAGCAGTAAGAGTAAGGTGATGTCAAAAGGACCCAGGAGCCAGCTATAAGGAGCTTCCATTGGCCAAAAGTGGAACAATTTGAACATCAAAAAAATAAATAAATAAATAACAGTTGACATGAATCTATAAAAGTCCGTGAGGTCATAATAATGCATTAGTCATCTCAAGACTACTAGTGCACCAACTTAGTATTTTCAAAATTGTTGACTGGAAAAATGAAGTATTTATCCTGACTTTGTTGTGTATCAGATTAACTTGATAAGAGAAAGTTTTTCACTGAAGGATCATAACGAAATGCCAGAGATTTGACAGGATTAGGAAATCACCCTTTTGTCACCTGTAGTGAAATAATGAATTTATGCTGCTGAAAGTATTTGGTAAAAAAATTTATGGGGAACGCCAATAAAGATGGCTCAGGTTGATAACATCTGAACCCAGTGATCAACATTTAGTGTTACTAAAAAGGAACAGCCAGAAGTTGCATGCCTCTGACCTATTGCAATAGGAAGAACCCAACACCAGGCATGAGGAATTGTCCAAAACAAAGTTGAACCGCAGTCTGAGCAAGCCTTTTACATCTGAGGATCAATTTGTGAAAGCACGGGATACTGAGGACCATGTTAAACAACAGGCTTAATCCAGAATGTGGAAATAATCCACTTTCTTCAGCACACTGAAGGCATAAAACAAAGATGGTGGTGGTAGAACTTAAAAGTTTGGAGAAACTTGAAGGACTTGTTTGGATCCTGATTTGCACAGAACCAACTTAAGACATTTTGGGAATCAAAGAAAAATTTAGGACAGTTGGATATCAGATGACATTTCATGGGGTGAAATAGGTATAGTGACTATGTGCTGTTGTATTTTTTTAAGCTGTTATTTGTTAGAGGTACATATTAAGTATTTGTGGTTAAATTTATAACTGGAATTTACCTGAAAATATTCCAGAAAGAAAAAGGCAAGGAGCAGGAAGTAGAGAAAATCAGCAGCATGTTATGTTGAAGCTGAGTGACAGATACATAAGGGCTTATGTATTTCAGAGTTTATTATTCTATTTCCTTTACTTTTATGCATAGTTGACAATTTCCATAATAGAAATTTACAGAACAAAAGAGAATGGAAGAATGGAGTAGATTGGAAGTTGCCAGTATAGACAACTTTGTTTTTAGGAGTAAAGAAAGAGCAGAAAAAAAGGAGTAATATCCGGAGGAGGAAACCTTATGATTAACTCTACAGAGGAGGGATATGATGATGCAGAAAAGGATGGTTAGAGTGATGTATTAGCAAAGCTCAGGGCAGTTAGGGACTCTCACATACTATTGGGGAGACTGTAATAGGTAATCACCCCTTTGAAAAATAACTTACAATATTGGGTTGGCCAAAAAAGTTCATTCAGTTTTTCTGTAGGATGGCATAGAAAACCCCGAACAATTTTTTTGGCCAACCAAATATACCATAAAATGATATATGCCCCATACCACTTGATGAAGCAGTTTTGTTTCCAGTGTCTAGTCCCACAAATACACCAACACCAGTGTGCAGAGACAGCTATCAGCTGTTCATTGCAACTTTGTAGTGTGAAAAATCTGGAACTGAATATATGACTGTTTTAGTTCCACACTGGGGTATTTATATAGTCTTAAAAATGAGGTAGATCTCAATACATAACATGTATCAAAACTTACTCATGTTCTATAATTTGCAATAACTTACTCATGTTCTATAAGTTGGAATAAATGAAATATATGAGGTAGATCTATCTATAAAGTGACAATATGAAAAATTTCTAAAATATCTTTAATGAAAAAACCCAAAGGAAAACCCCCCAAAATTCAGAATAGCATTTCATATATATATTTATTTATTTATTTATACATATGCATATGCGTGCATGCTAAGTTGCTCCAATCGTGTCCAACTCTTTGTGATCATATGGACTATCGTCTGCCAGGTTCCTTTATCCATGGAATTTTCCAGGCAAGAATACTGGAGTGGGTTTCCACGCCCTCCTCCAGGGGATCTTCCCAATGCAGGGATTGAACTCCTCTCCTGCATCTCTTGCCTTGGTAGGGTTCTTTACCACTATCTCCACCTGGGAAGCCCCAGTGTACATATACATTCATAAATACATATATACAGAATATACTTACCATGTACTCATATATATATAGACTTTTTGATGAGTTTGTTAATAATAGTTAGCTTTGAAGAGGACAATTCCTTGTCATACATGTTTTTGTAAGTTTTGAATCCTTGTGCCTTCCTTATGTTTTAATAAAAAGCTTGTAAAATATAGAAAGGCATCTTGTTTACACACAAAGCAGGTAGGAAAATAACTGAAGGGGCCTACTGGCTCAGTGTTCTGTGTGGATGTGAGACCCAGAGTGTAGGGAGAGGGCCAGGTGTTCAGAGTATGAAAAGCTGTAAGTCTCAGTCATTTAATTGTTGAAAATTCGACTATGAAGTTGTAACAGGCCTTTGTTTGCCTTTAGGTATTAATAGAAACATAGCCCCAACATGAAACTGCCCTCTTAGCTGTCTTTTGCATAAACATGTTGAAAGGGGGACTTCAATTAGAATATCTGTCTCCCTGTATATAAAGCTCTCCCTCTATTTCTGTCTCTTCCGCATCTCACATGCACCCCCTATTTCTCCTGTTACTTCCTCTAAAAACTCTCTAGGAAAAAATGTTTAATATTATACTTAGAACTGGTTAGAATGTCTTTTTTGGCTAGAGTCTGGCTTTTAGGATTACTTGATGAGCCCCCAGATTTAAAATTGAAAAACACTCCAAAATAAATTCATTTATTTATTTATTTTGGCTGCTCTGGTTCTTAGTTATGGCAATCAGGATCTTCAGGCTTTAGTTGTGGTGTGTGTGACCTAGTTCCCTGACAAGGGATTGAACTTGGTCCCCTTGCATGGGGAGCACACAGTTTTAGCCACAGAACCATCAGGGAAATCCCTGAAAAACATTCTTATCAAAGTAGTTTACTAAATAAATGGGTAAAGAATTTTATTCCACCAACTATTTTAATCCTTAAAATAAATTTCTATATACTCACTTAAGGCATAGACAGTTTTCATGACGTGCCAGTTAATTGTCTGAAAATCTAAATTAACCTAGGCCTTTTTCCTTATTGAACAGTGCATCCATTTTGAGAGAAGTGTTGCTTAGCTGGCAGATGTGAGAGCTGAGAGTTCTAAATCAGGTTTGTTGCATTGTATGACTTGGGACACTTGTGGAGACGGGTTTGAAAAGCTGAATGACTGGCCCATGTCCTCCTCGGTAAAATTAGATGTATTAGTCACAATGACCAGGAGAAGGGGATAGGTGCATTACAAACATCACTTCTGTGTTTGTTGTGTTCCTTATGAGCTATAGCCTGGTTTTTACCTGTGAATGTTTTTATTGCTGCAAGTTACAGCAGTGGAAGCGATTAAATATTGTGACCAAGACGACAGACGCGAATGACTGGTATTTCACCTTCCTGTGCCAACCATCTTGCTATATTTCTGCTGAGCTATGGAAACCCCAACACATCTTTAACTTACATCTATTCAAGTCTTGAACATGCTGCTTTCCATGGGGTGGGTGGGATCAAAGAGGAAAAGCTGGCGGAGGCAGGAGGCCTCGTGCTGACCTGTGGGAGACTGCTGAGGGGCAGGTGTCCTGTCCCTGTGTGATGGGACAGACCATGAAGGTCTTCAGCGATGATCTGAAGGAGGGAAGCATCTCCTCTGTGTCTCCCCATGACCTCGCATCTTCACGTAGCCAGCACCAAAAATGTAGGTAGCTGACACATTTCTCTTGGCAGACAGATATTGCATCTTCAGGTGCAGTCTTTTCAGCAAATACCTGAGCATGGGGTGCAGACTGCGTCAGCTCTAGAAACAGCGAGGCTGAACCTCTATGCTTGAATCATTGAGGATGCTTGTTACAAGCACGGAGTTGAGGCTCTCCGCCCAGGAGATTCTGATGCTGTTGATCTGTGGGTGGGCCTGGGAATCTACATTTTAACACCCCACCCCCACCACGTCTGACATAGGAGGGTTGATTTTTTTGTTTGGTTTATTGTTTGATTGGATTCAGACCACTACAAACATTCTCTCCTGGTGACAGCTGAAATCTCAGTTCAGTTGTTACATCCTTAGCTATAATCTGGACCTGGCAACCAGCTGGAAGTTTGGACAGAGATTATATACAGACTTTAAGGCTCCCTTCTCTGGCTCTCCCCTTTACAGAATTCCCCATCATTTTGCAGTGACCATGGTTTCCAACAAAGGTTTGTATAGTCAAAGCTATGGTTTTTCAAGTAGTCATATACAGATGTGAGAATTGGACCATAAAGAAGGCTGAGCGCTGAAGAATTGATGCTTTCAAACCGTGGTGTTAGAGAAGACTCCTGAAAGTCCCTTGACTGCAAGAGGATCAAACCAGTCCATCCTAAAGGAAATCAACTCTGAATATTCATTGCAAGAACTGATGCTGAAGCTGAAGCTCCAATACTTTGGCCACCTGATGGGAAGAGCCAATTCATTAAAAAGGACCCTGATGCTGGGAAAGATTGGAGGCAGGAGGAGAAGGGTACGACAGAGGATGAGTTGGTTGGATGGCATCACTGACTCAATGGACATGAGTTTGAGCAAACTCCAGGAGTTGGTGAAGGTCAGGGAAGCCTGGCGTGCTGCAGTCCATGGGGTCACAGAGTCAGACACGACTTAGTGACTGAGCAACAACCATGTTTGCCCTATACTCTGCTCTCTGGCTCTTGAAGCCAGAAAGACTGCTGGTTGTCTACCAGAGTCCTGGGTTGTTTCAGAGTTCCTCAGGCTAAGAATTGTGAACATGCTGTTCTCTCCATTCCAAGTATCAAGTCCCTTCCTGACTCTGCCTGCCTGTGTTTCTTCTCTGGTGCCTTCAGGGAGCTGTTTCTTGGCCTTGTTCAGTTTATAGTGGTTACAGATGGGTGCATTGGTCTCCAGTCGGATCTTCCTCAGCTGTCCTAGAAACAGAGCTCTTGGATCAGACTTTGAGATCATTGTTGTCTAGCATTCCTTTTGTACAGCGTGGGACCTGGCTAGGGAGAGGCTTCCATCACTGCAAGACACACTTGCATCTTATTTCTGTAGTTAGTCTATGGAGAGTTCACTTTACTGCAGAAAGGTCAACAAGAATTAGCCAGTGCAAGAAAAGTGGTGTGGGATTTACACTGCTTTTAGAGAATTTGGCCCCAAACCTAGCTGAGATGAAAACCAAATATAGTTTGCAGTCAGTATCCCATCTGGAAATTGTCATTTCTATGTCATCTCCCTAAAGCAGCTTCCTTTTAAACCTTTCTATCTTTAGCTTTTGTGGGCCTCACACACCTTGCTTACCATGCCCACCAGTGGCTCCAGAGCTTGCAGCCTTGGCCCTCCCTAGAATCACATTTCTCATTCTTATGGTTGGAGCCATGCTGACTCCTTGTCATCTAATAGCCACAGGGCTATACATTTCTACCAAGCCAGAAAAACCAAAATGCTTGTATTTTTGAGAAATGCCAAATTCTCAGAAATCAGGAAGGTTCTGACAACTTCAGATGGTAAAGTACCCCAGTATTCTGCATTGCTCAAAACCCCATGGCACCAACTGTAGAATAAGATTAGTGACATCTTTTTAGTCTGAAAGCACAAATCTTGAGGGATGAATGCTTTTAAACTTCTGCATGGCTGATGAACACGATTCACAACTCCCTAAACCTAACCCATAACAACTCTAGGAAGTGATGCTCTTGATACATTCCCTCCATAGCTCCAGTCCCTAATGCTGATAAAGAAGGAATCTGAAAACAATAAGCTGGCTCTACTGAGGAGTTTGTTTACTATTACAATGGAATTTTTAAATTAATATAACATGGAATTCTGTGACTCACAGTCCTGTGACCTGTGAATTGGAGCTGACGTCCAGCTGACCCTTCTTTGGCCTGTGGGGACAGGAGCCAGCCATTAGCGCAGGTGTCACACACACAGCTATTGAGCAGCCACCACTGTCAGAGATACGAGACACAAGGAAGAGGAATGAGGCCTGAGGGCTCAAAACGGATATCATCAAGACTTGCACGTAAAGCCCTGGGTGTCCAAAGATAAACCCATCCTCAGCATTCAAGCAACTGGCATTCTTAGCACACTTCCACCCTGCTCTTTATAATCTGATGTGTGGCTCAGAATTCCTTGTAAAAGCCAGGGTTTCCTGATTCCTAATCTGTTTGCTGGAAGAGAGACTGAGCAGCAAGGAGCAGCAAAGAATAGCTTCATTTTAAACATGAGCTTTTTATCTTTTTATTGCAACTCAAACCATCATGGACTTGGACGGAGCTCCCAAGAGATCCACTCTTATGGAAAAGCAGTAGGTCCTCTCCCTGTAAACCAGCAATTAAAAGAATGTTCAACGGCGGCGACCCTGTGATGAGCTTGGCAGAGAATATACAATTGGGAATCTGGTGGGTTTGAGGAATGGAAAGATGGTCATCAAAAATACCTTATCTCATCCTAACTATCAATTCTGGGTACCTCACAAAATTTTGGATTTCCCCCTATGGACAACAGGTGGATGTGGAAGTATATATGGAGAATGTGGAGGATGGAACCAGGTACATCTGAAAGGTGTCTCCATAAACCATCCCCACTTTACCAAGGAGTAAAATGAAGCTCTGAGAAGTTAAGGGACTTGCCCAAGATTATATAGCTCAAGAGTGGTCAGCCAGGACATTGGAAGCAAAATAGTCTCATTCCCTTTAGAGCTTTTGTTTTCTTTAAATTTGGACTTCCTTCTGCATATTGTTGCCACCTATTACAAATAATGTGTGGATTTGTCCTGCTGTGTGTTTGAGTGAGCAGGATCTTTACAGAAAAGTACAGACACCACAAAGGTAATTTGGTCATCTAGCTAAGTTTTGATCTAAATCTCACGAAACTTCCTTCTCCCATGAGCCAGAAGTACAGAGATATTTTCAGAATGATTACAAATTTCTCTGTGTTGGAAGGTGCGCCAACAAATGTTGTAACAGTTCAGGCCAAATTCGATGCTAACAGAGACTCCAGTCAGGAAATTGAGCAAGGTGTACACTCTCGCCTACTAGGTCATAAGCTCTTTGGGAGTCTGTTTCTGCTTATCATTATTTGTGTTCTTTTGTTAACTATACTTTACAGTAAACATGTTGCATTGTTCCAAAGAGAGAGAGACTGCATCTGGCCTGGGGGGGTCAGGAAAGCTGAAGCAGAAGGTGGCATAAGAAGGAGGTATGCAAAATAAAATTAAGTAGAAAAAAAAAACCCACAAAAAAACAGAAGTTGGTGCTAAGAAGCTGGTGTTTAAATACTATTCATCCTTCATGAGAACTAGCATTTATGGAACACTAATAATGTGCTAGGAGCTTTGAGACATTTAACTTGTTAAAGCAGACATGCCTGGTGCCGTGCACACATGGCTTTTGGAGGGTCAGCTTCTACTGGCTTTGGCTATCAACTGGTTCACCTTGACCTTTCTTCTGAGGACCACTGTTGGCTGATGGGAAAACCCTTGCCTGGAGATGTAATCTAGAAGTCAAAGTTAAGGAAATCTGACAAAGAGATAGAAAATAGGGGAAAATAAGTGATGAGGGCTATGAGTATTGGATTTCCCAGGTCTGTCTGCCATCTAAGCTTCCTTGGTGGCTCAGTTGGTAAAGTTGCCTACAATGTGGGAGACCCAGGTTCAATCCCTGAATGGGGAAGATCCCCTGAAGAAGGAAATGGCAACCCACCCCAGTGTTCTTGCCTGGAGAATCCCATGGACAGAGGAGCCTGGTGGGCTGCAGTCCATGGGGTCACAAAGAGTTGGACTCAACTGAGCGACTAACACTTTCACTTTCATCTTCCGTCTAATAAACATTTCAGAAAGAGGAGCTTTAAAGTTTTTAAAAATAGAGAATAGAAAATAGCTGGTTTTTTTTTTTTTTTTTTTTTTTCTGTTTTTTTAAAAGTAAATTGGTTTGAGGTGCCCTCAGGTGGCAAGAAGCAGTAATGGGGGAAGAGACACACATGGCCATCACCTAGTGAAATTTCATCCTCTTACAGATGCCAGGGGTCCTTGGCTAAGTATAAAGAGAAAATCCTACACGTTTCCTCGAGGAGACATAACACGTGAAGTTTCAACAAACAGACTATCATCTGATTGCTCATCTTGAAAATGGGAACTGTCTGCACAATTCAGAAGGAAATTGATGCTGAACCTAAAATTCTATGCCCAGTTTACTGAGAACAAAGTAAATGTGAGAACAAAATAACAGTCTTCTTGAACATGTAAAACTCCAGACTGGACTGGATGTATAATTTGTGGGACTCAGAGCAAAATGAAAACGTGGGGCCCCTTATTAAAAAATATGAAGACTTTGAAGATGACAGCAGCAGACCATTAAACCAAGTGGTGGGCTCTTCTGAATGCAGAGTCCCAGGTGACTACCTGGGTTTGCAAGATCATGATGATTCCCTGGACACAGAAAAAACTTACCATCTATGAGCTCTTTCTGGAAAAATGAAAAATTAATTTAAAAAAAGAGTTGAGAGGGGATTTCCCTGGTGGTCCAGTGGTTAGGACTTGGAGCATTCCCCAGGTTGTGGCCCTGGTTAGGGAACTAAGATCCTGCAAGCTGTGTGGTGTGGCCAAAACAAAGAGTGAGGAAACAAACTAAAACACCAAAATACCGTCCTAGTAAAACTTATAAGCAGAGGCCATAGTTTGCTAACCCCTGATTTAGAAGCACATGGCATAGATCAGGAAGGGTCAGGGCGAGATAGATGTAAGGATTAGGGTTAGCAGGGCATTCATTGCCTCATTCACCTCAGATTGTGTAAAGAGCATCCCATGAAGTTGTGCAGTGCACAGACTGCACAACTGTACACGATAGACTTGAGGGTAAGATTGTTTAAAAAGCAAACCTTCCAATCTAGACTGTCGTACCCTGAGAATGTCTGAGTGCTAGGGCCCTAGACAGCCCTATTCCTTAGTCAAGTGGGAGTGACAGATTTCCTCTTCCTTGGAGAGGAAAGTGGGGATAGAAGAATATACTCTCTTGTCAAAAGGTAATGCACTTTGAAAAATATCAGGTTCTCAGCATCACGCAATGTCTTACTTCCCAGAGGATGAGGAAGTCAGACCCACCCAGTGAGCTGGTCTCATGGAATGTGGCCTCCCTGCTTCTTGGGGCCTGTCTAGCTGTGCCACACCATGGAAACAGGGGCAGCCACACAACCCTCCTGAGGCAGAATCACACATCTCAGAAAGGACCAAGGACCAAGAAGGTCATAGTTCTTCTCACTTTCCTGGAACTTCATCCCTGGCCTCCTGGGACAGCTGGGCACACAGTTGTGCAGTAAAGCTGAGGTTACCTTTAGGCACACTTGGCAGCAGCTGCTCCAGCAGATCAAGAGCAGGACAAAGTGCAAGAGAGAGACTGAAGCAGGTGCCGCTTTGAGCAAGTTTGATCAGGGCTGGATAAGAAAGATGGAAAACTCATTTGTCTGACAAGCTCTGAGCTGTTGGCAAAGACAGTCACCGGGAGTTCTGCTCTGGACAGGGGAGTTTGCCCAGCAAATGCTGGGACGTGGGTGTTATGCTCGGGAGTTGGAAGCTAAATGAGTCAAAGCTGGAGAAATGAAGTTGGAGCCAGAAAGGGAGACGTTAGAGCAAGGGACATCCTGGTAGGAGACAGGGCAGGCCACTGCTTTTTGAGGGTCTTGCCTTCTTGGCAGGACCGTGGGTATCACCTACCAGAGACACACACAGTCCTCACTCTGGTGAAAACAGCAGCATCTCCACCAGCTGCTTTTAAAAATTCTTGTCTCAGCTGTGGAGCTGGGAATATATTTTGTGACAACAGCCTTCACAAGACCCACCCAGCGATTCAACAGAAACTTCTCATGGTTTGACTCAAGTCCCCATGAGTGTCCTGCTTCAGAGCTGATTATTTACGTGGGGAGTGAATGGGTTGCTCAGGAAAAGTATGACTAACACCAGGAAGGGGTGATTGAAATTCGTTTTCTGAAAAAATATCTCCAGAGAGAAAAGCCCTCACACAGGTTCTGAGACTCACACAGGTGAGCTGCTTCCTGCTGCTGCTAAGTCGCTTCAGTCGTGTCCGACTCTGTGTGACCCCATAGACGGCAGCCCACCAGGCTCCCCCATCCCTGGGATTCTCCAGGCAAGAACGCTGGAGTGGGTTGCCATTTCCTTCTCTAATGCATGAAAGTGAAAAGTCAGTGAAGTCCCTCAGTTGTGTCCGACTCTTGGCGACCCCATGGACTGCAGCCTTCCAGGCTCCTCTGTCCATGGGACTTTCCAGGCAAAAGTACCGGAGTGGGGTGCCATCGCCTTCTCCGGAGCTGCTTCCTGGAGGCAGACAAACACTGGATTGAAGGGTTCCAGTACTGGTAGTATAGCAGAACAATCTTGGGGTCTTGTTAGAAATTCTAAGGCCCTGCCTAGTGAATCAGGTCCTCTGGGCATGGAGGCCAAAAACCCATATTTGACAAGCTTCCTGGGTTCTTTAGACATCCAGCCTGGTTTGGGAAACCTGGCCTAGGCGACCTCCAGAGAGTCTTCCTGGCCTGAGAACAGAGCTGAAATGACTGCCCCAAACTTCCCACATTCCCCGCCCACTCCTGCTCTTTTGCCTGCCCGTGCCACCGTCCAGAAGATGGAGACCAGGAGCTCCTGGTCAGGACATGGTTCCTGCTTCTAAGAGCCCCCAGTGCAATGTTTAAATCCTGGTACCAGCTACATTGGGGCTTCCCTGGTGGCTCAGAGGTTAAAGCATCTGCCTCCAATGCTGGAGACCCGGGTTCGATCCCTGGGTCGGGAAGATCCCCTGGAGAAGGAAATGGTAACCCACTCCAGTATTCTTGCCTGGAGAATCCCATGGACAGAGAAGGCTGGTAGGCTACCCATGGGGTCGCAAAGAGTCGGACACGACTGAGCGACTTCACCCTCACCCTCACCAGCTACATTCTCCTCCACAGCCTCAGACAGGAAGTTAGGGAAACCAGCCCTTGAATGGCATAAGTATGGCAAGCAGGAAACTAATTAAGAGTTATGCGCTCAGTGTGCAAACAGCAGCCTGTCACCCGTACAGGTTGCCCTAAGGGACGCTGGAGACAGCCCTTTCCACTGGACACTCATGACTGGCATGCTGTCCTCTGTCTACACTCCAGACAGGTATGTGCGGTGCCCTTAGAAAGCCCCAGGGCAGCGGCCAGAGTCCACATTGGCCAAGTTGTAATGTCCATCTACACCAAGCTGCAGAACAAGGAGCATGTGATTGAGGCCCTCCACAGGGCCAAGTTCAAGTTCCCTGCCCGCCAGAAGATCCACCTCTCCAAGTGAGGATTTACTAAGTTTAATGCGGATGAATTTGGAAACACGGTGACAGAAAAGCAGCTCATCTCAAATGGCTGTGGGGTCAAATACATCCCTAATCATGGCCGCCTGGGCAGCCTTGGTTCTGTCCACTCCTCACTCGTGCCCACCAATAAATCCTACTTGCCTGTCAAAAAAAGAGAGTTATCCTGCTACTTTGGTGGTAGTGGTGGTGGTAGTGATGGTTTGCTTTTGTTTTTAATTGATGCTGGGGAATATCCAAAGGAGCCACGTCAGGCCACTATAAAGACAGTTGGTACCAGGGATTGTTCACTTCCATTTGAACATGTTTGAGATTCCATCGGTAAAGTCATGTGTCTACAGAGAAAAGAAAGGGACTTAAAGCTTCTGATGGAAGAATAAGAAAATATGCTAAAATATGCAGAGTGAATATGGGTAGTAAGTATACAAAGTCAGAATAACTGCCCATAGTCTAGTGTTCAATACTGAAGACATAAATATGTAACTAGACACACAAACTAGAAATACATTATAAGTTAAAGATGAAAATTTGTGCTAATGGAAAGAGGATTCAATCTAGAAAGTCATCCGGGCAGAACATTCTGTTAAAGTTGTAGGACTCTTCAGTTTTGGTGGACTCCTCCAGTGAAACCCAGAGGCTTGGAGATCTTTTGGCTTTTGGAGGAGCTTTTAAATTACAAATTCAACTTCTTTAATGATTGAATAGTCCTTGAACCACTAGAGTAATTGAATTCAGAATGTAAAAGCTCCAGAAAAATCTCTTCTGGTTTCAGCTCTGACACATAAAGAACTTAGAAGTCGTTACTCTCATTCTGTTTTTTTTGTTGTTGTTACTCTCATTCTTAAGAAAAAGCTGAAAAAAATTGTAAGTCAAGGACTTTTCTTGGACTTATCACAGGACTGAGGTCACAGGGCAAGAAGCCATTTCAAAACCTGGAGAGACAGACAAATCTAAGACTCACAGCCGAGATCTGCTTACCTGGGGCAGAAGCAAATGGTGAACTGGGGCAGATGGTCTTCAAAGTTAGACAAAGGGATGCTGTCTCTTGTGGCCCCTGGAGGAGGACCTGGCAACTCACCCCAGTATTCTTGCCTGGAAAATCTCATGGACAGAGGAGCCTGGGGGGCTACAGTCCATGGAGTCGCAAAGAGTCCGATAGGACTGAGCGACTGAGCACGCACACAGGCGTGCTGTCTTTAGCAGATAAAGGACTAGCACCAATGATGGGGAGACCATGCAGACCTCAGAACTCCAGACGAAGACTGTAGATAGACAAGAGGAGACATAAAAATGCTCAAAACAGTTGTTGAAAGATTTTCAAGTTCACTAACAATTTGAAAGAAAAGCAGAGTAAGCCCCTGAGATAGGTTTCCTAAATTCTTGCCGAGCTGGCTGCAGCAAAGACTCTCTCTGGTGACCACATCACACTGTCACATCCTTTGTGGAAAGCAGTTTGGCAGCTGATGTCAAGAGCGTTAAACCCCTTTCACCGGGTACGTCCAGTTGGGGTCAAAGGCTTATACCCAAACATGTTTGTCTCACACTCTAGTGATAGGGGAGTGCCAGAATATGCAAAATGCTAGCAAGGAATGGTTGTTTAAACAACTCATGGTATCCATTAAAATGAATGTGGAGGACTTCCCTGACAGTCCAGTGTCTAAGACTCTAAGACAAGGGTTTGATCCCTATTCAGGGAAATAAGATCCCGCTCGTGCTGTGTGGCCAAAAAATTTAAAAAAGAATGTGGAGGATCCACTAAAATTACACTTTGAGTTTTTGCTCATAGGATAAAATGCTTATTGTGCAGTCTTTTTAAAAATTTAATTTTTAATTGAAGGATAATTGCCTTATAATACTGTGTTGGTTTCTCTTTCAATATGATGCAGTCTTAAGGGGAGCAAAGAACACAAATTTGTGTAATTCACATATTTTCACCTGCACTTAAATAAACAGCGGTCAAAAGGAAACACAAAATTTTAGAAGAGGCTTCCCTAACAGTCCAGTGGTTAAGACTCCGCCTTCCCATACAGAGGGTGTGGGTTCAATCCCTGGTTGGAGAGCAAAGATCCCACATGTCTCATGGTCAAAAAACCAAAACATAAAACAAGCAATGAATTTTATTATAATGAGTTCAATAAAGATTTTTTAAAATGGTCCACATTAAAAAAATGTTATTTCTGGGTAGTAGTTGGTAAGGAGATTGGAAAATACAGATAAATATTCCAAAGAGTCCAATTTTAGTAATAAACAAGCTATTTTATGTGAACTTCTACAAATCTTTTTTTGTTGAGCCTAAAAACCTTTTTGGAGTATAACAGTCAATCAACTCAGTGAAAGTTAATTAACTTGAACAATGTGCTGAAATAATTAAATTGATAAGAAAACCCATTGAATTTTTTAAAAGCCCTATGACTACTTACCGTGATTATATAAATTGTACATACAGGGAAAATTATTTTAATGATGGGCGGAAAGGGGGCGAGGAAAGGACTATTAGCGTATGCTGAAGCTAGTGTGTGTGTGTGGTGGAGGGCTTATGTGATTCCTTTATGAATTCACATCAGCCATTCTTTCTCCATTTTTCTATCCCTTGAAAAATATTCTAAACACAGAAAGAATGACAGAATAATATAACCCACTCTGAGATTCAACACATGTTAGCATTTTGCCCCATTCAGATTCTTCTGTTTCTAAGGAAATAAATATGATGGACACATTTGAACTCCCTCCTTATGCTTCCACCCCCTCCAGTTTATTCTCTCTGCCGCACCCCACTCCTGCCACACTCACGTCTGTTGGTTTGCTGCTTCTCTGTCATGTGAGAGAAGCAACTGTCAAAATCCTAGCTATGAACTTCACTTATTTGTGCATCCGGTACAGCAGGGGGCTCAGGACTGCCCCTGCCCTAAGCCTTTGTAGGCAGCCTCTGCCTGCCTGGTGCGTCCCTGCCGTGACCCTGGGACTATGTCCCTCAAAGGGCACTCCACCCACTCAGGGCCCCTGGATGCTCTCTCTCTAAGCCCCATGGGCTGTGTGACCTGAAAAAGCCTTCCCTGCAGAACAGCCTCTATCTTGGTACCAGAGGCATCCAGGCTGTGAGCTGTGGTCCCTTCGGGCTGAAGAGTAGGAGGCTGGGCAGCATCTCTAGACCCCTCCTCCCATCACAGCCTGTTTTTCTAGCCTTCCTTTTTCATCTTTCCCATGCTGACTGAGAAGTGTTTCCCCACATTTCATCTTTTGGGAACTGCAGTGGTTGAGGAGGTAGACATGGGGAGGATAGTGAGGAGCTGGGGGTGTTATTGTGTGTCTGCTGGGTGCTTTACTTACTAGCACCTTAGGTGCCACTCATGGTAAAGAACCCTCCTGCCAAGGCAGGAGACATAAGAGATTTTGTTTCGATCCCTGGGTAGGGAAGATCCCCGGAGGAGGGCATGGCAACCTGCTCCAATATTCTTGCCTGGAGAATTTCATGAACAGAGGAGCCTGGCGGGCTATGGTCCATAGGGTTGCAAAGAGTCGACATGATTGAAGTGACTGAGCATGCACGCATGCAAACTGACTTATTTTTGAAAGTCTCCTCTGGATGCATCATGTGGAGATGACCCTGGGAAAGGCATTCTGACCTTGGCCTGTGTGATAGAGAGCAGTGACTCCCCTGAAGATGGTCACGTCTCAGAGAAAGACAAAGCAGAATCAGATTCACAGACTTAGAGAAGGAACTTATGGTTACCAATGGGGAAGGGTGGGAAGGAGGGATAGTTAGGGAGTTTGGGATCGATTTGTACACAGTGCTATTTTAAAACGGTTAACCAACAAGGGGTATTCTGTAACAACCTAAATGGGGAACTAATTTGAAAAAGAATAGATACATGTATAACTGAACCACATTGTTTTACACCTGAAACTATCACAACATTATTAATCAACTATACTCCAAAATAAAATAAAAAATTGAAAGAATGTATGTATATGAATACTTGAGTCACTTTGCAATAGCAGAAATTAACACCACATTGAAAGTCAACTATACTTCAATAAAATAAATTTTTAAAAAGTCATTATTAAAAAGGCTGTGTCATCATTTATGGGATCTGTGCAGGAACTGTTATAAAGTTGGGGGAATTGAGTGGCAGATGGAATTAAATTGCTAATCAGCAGACCTTAACAGAGGGAAAGTCGCCTGGATGAGCCAGGTGGGCCCAATGTCATTACTGAGGTCTTTAAATGTGGAAGAGGGAGGCAAGCAAGTCTGCATCACAGTGACATAAGGGAGTCTCAACTGAGCGTTGCTCACTTTGAAGGTGGAGGATGGGGCACGAGCCAAGGAGAGCAGCAGCTCCAAGACGCTGGAAAGGCGAGGAAATGAATCCTCCCCTTGAACCTCCAGGAAGGAGCTTGGCCTTATGGAAACCTTGATCTTGATCCAGAGAGATTTGTTTTGAACTTCAGAACTCCAAACCTAGAAGATAGTGAATTTGTGTGTTGTTTCAAGCCACTTTGTGGTCATCCACACAGCTGGATCATCGAAAAAGCAAGAGAGTTCCAGAAAAACATCTATTTCTGCTTTATTGACTATGCCAAAGCCTTTGACTGTGTGGATCACAATAAACTGTGGAAAATTCTGAAAGAGATAGGAATACCAGACCACCTGACCTGCCTCTTGAGAAACCTATCTGCAGGTCAGGAAGCAACAGTTAGAACCGGACATGGAACAACAGACTGGTTCCAAATAGGAAAAGGAGTACATCAAGGCTGTATATTGTCACCCTGTTTATTTAACTTCTATGCAGAGTACATCATGAGAAATGCTGGGCTGGAAGAAGCACAAGCTGGAATCAAGTTTGCTGGGAGAAATATCAATAACCTCAGATATGCAGATGACACCACCCTTATGGCAGAAAGTGAAGAGGAACTAAAAAGCCTCTTGATGAAAGTGAAAGAGGAGAGTGAAGAAGTTGGCTTAAAGCTCAACATTGAGAAAACGAAGATCATGGCATCTGGTCCCATCACTTCATGGGAAACAGATGGGGAAACAGTGGACACAGTGTCAGACTATTTTTTTGGGCTTCAAAATCACTGCAGATGGTGACTGCAGCCATGAAATGAAAAGACGCTTACTCCTTGGAAGAAAAGTTATGACCAACCTAGATAGCATATTCAAAAGCAGAGACACTACTTTGCCAACAAAGGTCCGTCTAGTCAAGGCTGTGGTTTTTCCAGTGGTCATGTATGGATGTGAGAGCTGGACTGTGAAGAAAGCTGAGCACCGAAGAATTGATGCTTTTGAACTGTGGTGTTGGAGAAGACTCTTGAGAGTCCCTTGGACTGCAAGGAGATCCACCCAGTCCATTCTGAAGGAGATCAGCCCTGGGATTTCTTTGGAAGGAATGATGCTAAAGCTGAAACTCCAGTACTTTGGCCACCTCATGCGAAGAGTTGACTCATTGGAAAAGACTCTGATGCTGGGAGGGATTGGGGGCAGGAAGAGAAGGGGACGACCGAGGATGAGACGGCTGGATGGCATCACTGACTCGATGGACATGAGTCTGAGTGAACTCCAGGAGTTGGTGATGGACAGGGAGGCCTGGTGTGCTGCGATTCATGGGGTCGCAAAGAGTCGGACATGACTGAGCGACTGAACTGTACTGAACTGACACAGCAGCAACAGGAAACTAACACACTTAGAAGTTCTAGGATGTCATCAAGGGTTAATTTGGGCACTAGGGAGCCACTGAGGGAGGGCACTCGATCAATTGTTCTCTTAAAAGGCCTTGATCCTGGGATTTGGGAAACTGGACACTTGGTTTTATGAAAAAGGAATCCAGAGGCTTAGAGTGAGGGATAAAGCACTTGACCTATGGAAGAACAGAAGTAAGAATTTACATCCAGCTTCTCAAAAACCACAGAAGCAGGAAGACCTGGAGTGGAGTGAAGTATTTAAAGTATTGAGAGAAAGAACCCACTAACCTAAAATTCTGTGCTTTGTGAAACTTATCTTTCAAAAGTGAAAGAGAAATCAAGACTTTCTCAGACAAATGAAAATGGAGGGTGTTTGTTGTCAGATCTGCCTCGCAAGAAAAAGCTAAAAGACGTTTCTTCTCTAAGAAGGAAAATAATACAGATCAGAGACTCAGATTGACATAAAGGAATAGCATCAAAGAATAAGTAGAGGTTAAAAGAAAAGCTTGAAATTTTCTTAATTGATCTAACAGCTGAATTTGCTCAGCATAATACTGACAGTGTATTTGCTGCTGTGTCATTGTGCTCGGGCCACACAGCTGGAAGTGGTGAAGGGAATGTTCACACCCTTGTCAGCTTGGGAAGGCAAAGCCCTGCTGAGAGCTTCAGCCCTCCCCCCTCCCTCTCTAGGAGCTGAGCTGTCTGGAGGCTTGTTGGGATAGAGCTTGTCCAGCTGTGGTGTAAGCTGTGAGCATCTTCACGTCTGCCTTACCCCAGGTGGGACCCCAGCACATGCAGCACCTGAGCCAGCCAGGGGCATAAAAGCCTGGCCATTTGGGCCACACGTGGACGCTGCCAGGCATTCTTTGTTGTGGAGCCCTTTGCAAGACAAAACAAGTCTTTGGACAGCAAAGACAGTCCTTGGAGAGACGGAGGCCACATCTGGGGGTTGGGGGATGCCAGCTTTGCATTTCAGGTAATATTGCCAGGCTGCTTTTGTTTTTTAGCACAGCACGATGCAGTCGGAGCCTTCTCATCTTTAATGATTGTCTTGGTTTTTGAAAGTGAGGTGTGGGGGCTTGCACATGCGTCTTGATAAGGGAGAGCTGGCTCAGTCGTGCTCAGGCGCCTGCCTGGCTGTACATCTCATCTTCCTGTCCCTGCTGCCCCTAACCGCCTGCAGGCAACAGAATGAATTCAGCACTGGGTAGGGGCAGCACATTGTCACCCGATTCACAGTCTGAGAGGGAAGCTGACCTTACCCATTCAAAGGACAGGGGTAGACATTTGTCCCCACTCATCACACCTTCCTCCGAGATCCTGCCTCCACTTCTAGGGGAAAAGGAGGCACACCAGCCGGGTAGCTGCCAGTGAGGACGAAGCAGAAGAGGCAGGGCTCAGGCAGCCATGAGTAAAGACTCAGCAAACTACAGGGGCTAGGGAACAATAGGGATTCAGATACCAGCAAATCATTTTTGTAGGCAAACCCCTGAACACTATGTTTATCAGAAATTCTCTCTCTAAATATGCAGGAATTTTAGGGTGTCAGTTTCATATGTAAGGAGTTTCGAAGTCACCGTTCCATCCTGCTGCTGCTGCTAAGTCGCTTCAGTCGTGTCCGACTCTGTGCGACCCCATAGACGGCAGCCCACCAGTCTCCCCTGTCCCTGGGATTCTCCAGGCAAGAACACTGGAGTGTGTCCATTTCATCCTAACAATACACAAAAAGCTGAATAGTCTAAAAACTCCTGGATCTGTAAGTGGGGAGGACACTGTCAAACCACTGCCCCCCAAGACTGTAGAGGCAGACCATGAATATAACAGGTACTTACTCACTTGAGCAGAGACTCAGGAGTGGAAGCCAGCATGGGAACCAGTGCCAGGGTAGGAAAATCTCAACATAATTGATAAATCACTGGAGCTCAGTGTGGACAACTCAGAGTTCAAAACTCCAGGGGGACCTGAAGACTCCAGGGTTGTCCCCACAACACTGAGATTTACCTCTTGGAGCTCTATCAGATTCCCACAGTAAATATCTGAGAAAAATCTACTCAGGAGGCTGGCAGGTAGAGAGGGGAAAAAATCACTTTGCAATGCTTCAAAAGGCTGCCCCCAGGAGAAACTAGTTAACCAGAGCCTAAACCTGCTGGGGTGTTATCAGAGCCTGAGTATTCTAGGGGAAGAGAAATACCCAGCTCCAGTCCACTCAAGCCATCCTGTCCCACCTAAGGGGAAAAGAATAAACTCTTGGGAAGTCCACAGACCAGGAGCACTAAAGGATTGAGACCTAATTGCAGGACTATAGAACACCATCCCTCCCTCCCACAGCACCACATTGCTAAAGGCCTATTTATAGCAGTTCTTTTTAAATTTTTTTTTCTTTAAAAAAAATGCATATAGCAATTCCTTTTACCCAGTACATCGTGTCTGGTTATGAAACAAAAGGTACAAGGCATACTGAATGACAACACAATTTGAAGAGAAAGAACAGCATCAGATATGGGAGGGATGCAAAAGTTTAAAACAACTAGGATTGATATGGTAAGGGCTCCAATGGGTGAAGTAGACTGCATCTAAGAGCAGATGAGCAATGGAAGCAGAGAGAGAAAGCCTAAGAAAGGACCATAAGCGAAGTGCTAGGGCTAAAAAATAAACAGAAGTAAAGAATGCCTTTGATGGGCTTTTTATTAGATTGGACATGGATAAAGAAAGAACTAGAGGTTATCTCAATAACCAAAAAAGTGAAAGGAATAAAAACAGAACAGTATCTGAGGACTGTGACACAACTACAAAATTGTAATATGGTAATAGGAATGCCAGGGGGAGAAAGAGAAAAGAACAAAAAATACTTGAAGAAATGATGGCTGGGAATTTTCCAAAATAATCTCAGACATCAAACCACAGATCCAGGAAGCTTGTAGAATAACAAGAGTAAATCCACCCACCCTTTAAAAAAAAAAAAGTTATATCTAGGCATGTCATTTTTAAAGTACAAAGAGAAAGATTAAAAAAAACCTGAAAGAAGCCAAAGGAGAAAAAAGAACTTTACCTATGGAAGAACAAGGGTAAAAAATATATCCAACTTCTGAAACAGCTTGCAAGCGAGAAGACAGTGAAGTATTTAAAGTGCTGAGAGAAAGAAGTCACCAACCTAGAATTCTATACGTTGTGAAGTTCTTTTTCAAAAGTAAAGGAGAAATAAAGACTTTCTCAGACAAACAAAAATCGAAGGTGTTGTCAGTAGATCTGCCTTGTAAGAAAATGCTAAGAGACATTTTTTTCTAAGAAGGAAAAATAATAGAGGTCAGAAACTTGGATCAACATATAGTAAGGCAAAGCATCAAAGAAAGAATAAAGGTAAAATTAAGAACTTTTATTTTCTTTTTCTTAATCTCACAGATAAATTTGCTCAAAATAAAGCAACCATGTATTTGCTGATGTATAACTGTCTTATGTACATATATATGCTTTTAATGCTTATATATAAGTGTGATGAGTGGCAGCAATGAAACAAGGGAGGGAGGGATGAATAGGATGATTTTATTAGTGCAAAGAAATGCAACAGATTTCTGTATATTAATCTTATATCCTGCTATCTTGCTGAATTCATTTATTAGTTCTAATAGTTTTTATCTGGAGGTTCTGTGTCATAGAGGATCGTGTCATCTGGAAATAGTTTTAACTCTTCCTTTCATCACTTCCCTGGTGGCTCTAATGGTAAAGAATCTGCCTGCAATGCAGGAGACCCGGGTTCGATCCCTGAGTCAGGAAGATCCCCTGGAGAAGGTAATGGCAACCCACTCCAGTATTCTTGCCTGGAGAATCCCATGAACAGAGGAGCCTGGCAGGCTACAGTCCATGGGGCGCAAAGAGTCAGCCAGGACTGAGTGACTAACACACTTCCACTGCTTCAAGTGGCGCCAGTGGTAAAGAATCGCCTGCTGATGCAGGGGATGCAAGAGATGCAGCTTTAATTCTTGGGTCAGGAAGATCCCCTGGAGCAGGAAATGGCAACCCACTCCAGTATTTTTCCTGGAAATTCCATGGACAGAGGAGCCTGGTGGGCTACAATCCATGGGGTCTCAAAGAGTCAGGCAAGACAGAATGCACACCATCCGTCGCCACTTAAAGGGAAAAAGCCCATGTATGATTCTGAGGGATAAGTGTGTATCACACTCCCACCTCTGTCAAAACACACTCATGTTCCGTTTCTCCCCCATTTTAGAAAAACCACAGCTCTGATCTGTAACCTTTGCTGATTTCCATGTTGTAAACATTCCACTCACGGCTGATGTCAAGCTACCAAGGTGACATGACTGCACACAGGAGAATGGCAGCAGCTCGCTGTTTTATAGCATTGCCACCACTCAGACACAATAAACAGAAATATCCTCAAAGCACAGAGAATAGAGAAACAGCGGAATAATTGGGAAGTGTTGATTTTGAATATTACCTTTGTTTTTAATATCATTTAATTGTAAAGTTACATCACTTAATTTTATAATGGTTGTGTTTGACAACCCGCTCACAAAATTCCTGAACATTTACCAACCTGTTCTCGTGGACCAGGGGAGAGCAGGCTGCAGCACAGTGCCACATGTGTGGCCGTTTAGCAACTCAGAGCCACTCCAGAGCCCTCATCCCAGATGCCACTAGGCTTAAGTCTATGGGTTCAAATACAGCACCAGATGATCTGTGTGCCCCCCCTTTCCCCACCCTCAGCCTGTGCTCTCTTTTGCAATATCTGGAGATGACAGATGAACTTCACTTCTTGGAGGGGAAGAGCATCATATAGTGGAGAGAGCCCAGGCTTTGGAGTCAGAAACAGCAGGATTGTTCAGTTCCGCACTCATTGTGGTGTGACTTTGGCTGAGCTAGTTAACACTTTGTGCCCCAGTCTCTGCTCCTCTAAAATTCGGATCATAGTGATTATTTCACAAGGTTATTATGGCTTTGATAGGGGTTACTAACTATAATCCATTCTCCTCTTTTACAGAATTACCGATTTTTTAGCCAGACATATACCTGTCTGGATGAAAAATTACATCTCCCAGCGTCTACTGCACCTAGATGAATATGTTCTGATTGGTGGGATAAAGGTGGAAGTGATGTGTGTGATATCCAGGCTGTACTCCTAAAGGGAAGAAGCATACCTCCCTTTCCCATGTTCTAGCTTCTTGCTGGCTGGAATGCTGATGTGATGGTGTGGGCAGAAGCGGCCATCCAGACCATGAGGGGGAGACCTTGTGTTAAGAGTGACAGAGTACTCAGGTAGAGGGAGCCTGGTATCACCTGGCAATTGTGGGTTCACCTTACCAGCCTTGGATCACCTATTTAGCCTTTTAAGAGTGACAGGAATGGCATTTAAGCCTCTATTATTTTGAGATATTCTTTAAAACCTTTTTTTTATTGTGGTAAAATATAAATAACATAAAATATATCATTTTAAGTGTATGAATCAATGGCATTAAGAACATTCACAATGTTGTACAACTATTACCACTATTGATTGCCAGAACTTTTTCATCATCCCAAACAGAAACTTGACCCCTTAAACAATAACTCTCAATTTCCCTCTCCTTCACTCCGAAGTATTCCCTAATCTACTTTCTGCCATTTGAATTTGACTATTCAAGGTGCCTCATGTAAGTAAAATCATATTAAACTTGGCCTTTTCTATTTCATTTATTTCACTTTGGAATAAGGTTTTCAAGGTTCATTTGTATTGCAGCACACATCAGAGTTTTGTTCCTTTCTAAGGCTGAATAGCATTTCATTGTAGATATATACTATATTTTGTTTATTCACCTGTTGATAGACGTTTGAATTGTTTCCACCTTTTAGCTATACTGAATAATGCTGCTATGAACATTAGTGTACAAATTATTTGGGGTCTTTGTTAAAATAGTGGAGCCAAATACGACTAATATCAGCTTGAAATTAAATAGTGTGGACAAAATATTGTCCCAGTGACTAAGATGGTCCCTACTCATTCTTTGAGAGAGAACAGGTCATGGAGTATGATGAAGCAGTTTGGGGTGAAACCAGTATGTGATAGAGCTGGCTCATGTCAACTCACAAGAGCCAATGTGAGCTTGATTTTATAATCTTGGTAACCTGAAATCATTCATGGTGGGAGCATTTACACCATGATAACTGGTGAAATGTACAAATCAGGGCTTTTAAAAATATATATTTATTTATTTAGCTGCCCTGTGTCTTAGTTGAGGCATGCAGGATCTTTTCAGTTGCGGCATGCAAACTCTTAGTTGCTGCATGTGGGTTTTAATTCCTTAACCAGGGATTGAATCCGTGCCCCCTACACTGGGAGGCAGAGTCTTAGTCACTGGATGAGCAGGAAATCCCCGCTTTTTGGTTTCAGAGAGGGCTGGTTGTTGAATACTGACTAGTTCAACACTGGTGAGACCCCACTGGGGAAAGCCCTCCTTAGCTGGAGGCCCAATCTTTGCTGCCCACAATACCTTATGATAACCCCCTCTTAGGTGGAAATGTTAACTCCATTACTGGAGAGTGTGGATTGTTGTGTTTGAAGATGATGTGGGCATTTATTTGTACATCTAAGTACCTATATCCATACTGAAACTGCTTAAGGTAACAGCAGAGAGGACATTAGTTAGACATGCCAGAAGTTGGCAGCTAAGAAAATGCATGATTTTTCGTGCTCTCTTCTCTGTCGGGCCATACCCGAGGCTTTGTGTTATGATGGCTGTTAATGAGAGTGGGAGCTCCATCAGCACCAAGGTCCCTGATGGATAAGCATAGAAACCACAGCTGATCTGTGGTAAACAGATGCCACAGGCAAGAAATAAACCTCTGTAGTTTTAAGCCACTAAGATATTGGAGGTGTTTGATCTGCATTGAGTGCGCGCGTACTCAGTCGTTTCAGTCGTGTCTGACTCTTTGCAACCCTATGGGCTGTAGCCCGCCAGGCTCCTCTGTCCGTGAGATTCTCCAGGCAAGAATACTGGAGTGGGTTGCCATGCCCTCCTCCAGGGGATCTTCCCGACCTAAGGATCAAAGATCTAAGGACCCTAAGATCTGGGTCTCCGGGATAGCAGGCGGATTCTTTACCGTTGAGCCACAGGAGTAGCCTGTTGATCTGCACTGTAATCTAGTTTATCCTGACTGACAAACCTCCAGATGGAGCTGCCAGGTAGGTAACTGCATAAGGGAATACTATTGGGCTCCACGCAGGTGGCACTGAAATATCTGGGATTAGACAAGGCTGCCAAGGAAATGAGCATGAATAGAAAAGAAAAGAAGTCCAAAGACTGAGCCGTGGGGGCTCACCAGTGTGTAGATGTTAGAGGGAGGAGCAGGACCTGGGGAGGCAGGGGGAAGCCAAGAGAATGTGTGATCCTGGAAGGCAAGTGTATCGGGCAAGAGAGAGGCAAATCCGTCAGGCTCAGCCCAGAGCTGTTCTGACACCAGCAAGGGCAGGGGTGCTCTGGTGACCTGTGGTGGGTGGAGTGAGAGGCTGATTGGCACCAGCTCACAGCAGACAGGTGGGAGGCAAGCAGGAGACAGGAACTGTTGCAAGAAGGAGGGTGTACTTTTAGGGCCCTGGAGTGGGCTCCTAACACGCAGAAATGAATTGTCCCGGAGACACGCGGTGACAAAGCAAAAGACTTGGGAAGGGGTGCTCGGGCGGGGAGCAGCAGGGTAAAGGAACACAGGAGAACTGCTCTGCCACGTGGCTCTGGTCTCACGGTTTATAGTAGTAGGGTTAGTTTTCGAGTTGTCTCTGGCCAATCATTTGGACTCAGGGTCCTTCCAGGATGCCCCTGCGTCTCTCATCTAAGGTGGATTCCAGCCGGAGGACTTCTGGGAGGGGCCAAAAGAGGGCGGAGTCGACCAACCTCCCAGAACCCTTTGCGCTGGAATCCATCTTGACTGAGAGGTGGACCAGGCGGCAGCCCCACATTCCTTTCCAGGACCTCCTGCTGTGAGAAAACGCAGGCAAGTGGTTATCCTCCTGTGTGGCCAAGGTGGGAGGATTTCCGTCAGTGGTACCCTGACAGAATTACACGCCACTTTTCAAGGACTGGTCTGCTTAAGGGAAGGAGAAATTGGACAACACTTGGGAGGGAAAGGGGGCTGAGAGGGTTATTGTTTTTTAAAGACAGAAGTAAGATGGTGTTTGTATGATGGCGAAAGGAATGGAGAGGGGATAGTTAGTTACTGGTGTGTTGAGTACTGAGAGAGGAAAGTTGGACCCAGTCAGTATGTCCCGCTCTAGTACCAGAGGGACGGGGACTGAGGCAGAGCGCAGAGGAGGGGTTGGGGAGGGGCCGCGGAGTTTCCCTCAATGGCCTCTGCCTCCCCCGGGCAGTAAGGAACTGGTCAGAGCAGGGAAGGGACTCGAGCCCGAGGTTGGAGGGACAGTAGAACCAGAGAAGGCAGAGAGCCCTGGAACAGTCTTGGCCCAGGGAATGCGTGCGCCTGCTGCCCTTCCTCCGGCAGCTCGCCCTGCGCGGGATGCTCAAAGTGAGGAGCGTGCTGGGCTGCTCTCTGGTGTTTCGTCACCACGTCGCGTCCGACTCTGCGACTCCATGGACTGCAGCACGCCAGGAGGGGACTTCCCTGTCGTGGAAATAGGGTCTCAGAAGGGAAGTTACCTAGAGCAGAGAGTGAAGCTAGAACCGGAAAACATTCCTCTTATGCCGTCTGCAGTCAGATGAAAGTTGCCTGCCAGCCACTGCTCAATCAGTCAACAAACATTCATCTTATTTACTAAGCACCTACTAAGCTGTGGACCCTGGGAGGTTGCTGAGGATATTAAAATACAGTCTTTCCTTGTTGTTCAGTTGCTCAGTTGTGTCCGACTCTTTGTGACCCTATGGACTACAGCACACCAGGCTTCCTTGTCCTTCACCATTTCCTGGAGCTTGCTCAAACTCATGTCCATCGAGTCAGTGATGCCATCCAACCATCTCATCCTCTGTCATCCCCTTTTCTTCCTGCCTTCAGCCTTTCCCAGAAATCAGGGTGTTTTCTAATGAGTCAGCTCTTCACATCAAGTGGCCAAAGTATTGAAGCTTCAGCTTCAGCATCAATCCTTCCAATGGATATTCAGAGTTGATTTCCTTTAGGATTGACTGGTCTAATCTCCTTGCAGTCCAGGGGACTCTCAAGAGTCTTATCCAGCACCACTGTTTGAAAGCATCTATTTTTCAGTGCTCAGCCTTCTTTATGGTCCAACTCTTGCATTCATACACAACCACTGGAAAAACCATAGGTTTGTCTATACCGTCTTTCCTACTAGACTGACATGGCTGGAACTCATTCAGTGATGACACTCTCTGAAGAGGGAGATTGTCTTTCTGCCCAAGGGGAGGGGACAGACAGTCTCAGGAATGGGCCTTAAAAATGAGCAGTCTTTTTTTTTTGGAAGAAGGTGGCAAAGGCTTTCCTACAGATGGAACAGCATCTGCCAAGGCCCCAAGATATGATGTACTTAGCCTGCCAGCCATGCATGCCATAGAGGAGGGTCCCACAAGAACTGCCAACTCTGCTCTCCTGCTCAGACCCTCTCAGTTTCTTGAATACATCTCACCTTGTTCCCTCTGCCCTAGCTCTTTGCAAGACTGATTCCTTATCCCTTAGATCTTATCTCAAAACCCTGTAGGCCTCTACCTAGAGCACCTTTGGACTCTGTCTGGAAGGCCTCTCTCTCACTCACCTGTGCTCCCTCTTCCTGTTTGGCTGTTCTTCATCGAGTCAGTGATGCCATCCAACCATCTCATCCTCTGTCATCCCCTTTTCTTCCTGCCTTGCTGTTCCCCCGCCCTGCCTCTAGCCCTGATTGATGTCTAATTGGTAAATAAAATCATATTTAAAGCATATAATGTACTGATTTGATATACATCCATGTTGTGAAATAATTCCCCCAGTGAGTTAATTACCACATCCATCACCTCACATGTTTGAGTTTTCTGTGTGTGTGGGAGAACATTTGAGCTCTACTCTTAGCAAATTTCAGTTATACTATACAGTGCTGTTAACTAGAGTCACCATGGTTTACATTAGATCCTCAAACTTTATTCATCTCATTCATTCTCTATACCTTTTTAACTTTTACCAGCCTGTCCCTAATTCCCCCACCCCCAGCCCCCAGCAACCACTTTTCTACTCTTGGTTTCTATGACTCACCTTCCTTTCTTCCTTTTTTTTCTTAGATTCAGCATATAAGTGGTACCATGTAGTATTTGCCTTTCTCTTTCTGGCTTACTAGAATTAGCACACTATCTGCTAAATTCAGCATGTTGTTGCCAGTGGCAGGATTTCCTTTCTTATAAGGCTGAATAATTAATATTCTGTTGTATGTAGGTACCACGTTTTCTTTTATCTGTTCATCCACCAGTGGACACTTTGTTCAGTTGTTACCTGGTGAAGTCTCTGGCCAGGCCCAGCACATCTCCCGTTCCCTTCTGCATTGTCCTTCACAACACTTATCCTATCCCACAAATTTGTTATTGTTCAATCAGTGAATTGTGTGTGACTCTTTGTGACCACATGGACTGCAGCATGCCAGACTTCCCTGTCCTTCACTGAGTTTTCCCAGACTTATGTCTGTTGAATCAATGATGCCATCCAACTGTCTCATTCGCTGTTGTCCCCTTCTCCTCCTGCCCTCGATCTTTCCCAGCATCAGGATCTTTTCCAGTGAGTTGGCTCTTTGCATCAGGTGGCCAAAGTATTGGAGCTTCAGCTTCAGTGTCAGTCCTTCCAATGGATGTTCAGGGTTGATTTCCTTTAGGATTGACTGTTTTGATCTCCTCTCAAGAGTCTTCGCCAGCACCACACTTCTACAGCATCAGTTGTTTGGTGCTTAGCCATCTTTACGATCCAAACTCACATCCATATATGACTACTGAAAAGCCATTCAGTTCAGTTCAGTCGCTCAGTCATGTCCGACTCTTTGTGACCCCATGGACCGCAGCACGCCAGGCCTCCCTGTCCATCACCAACTCCCATAGTTTACTCAAACTCATGTCCATTCAGTCAGTGATGCCATCCAACCATCTCATCCTCTCTCATCCCCTTCTCCTCCTTGCTTCAATCTTTCCCAGCATGAGGGTCTCTTCAGATGAGTCAGTTCTTCACATCAGGTGACTAAAATTTTGGAGTTTCAGCTTCAGCATCAGTCCTTCCAGTGAATATTCAGGACTGATTTCTTTTAGGATTGACTGGTTGGATCTCCTTGCTGTCCAAGGACTCTCAAGAGTCTTCTTCAACACCACAGTTCAAAAGCATCAGTTCTTTGGCGCTCAACCTTCTTTATAGTTCAACTTGCACATCTGTACATGACTACTGGGAAAGCCATAGCTTTGACTAGATGGACCTTTGTTGTCAAATTAATGTCTCTGCTTTTTAATATGCTGTCTAGGTTGGCCGTAACTTTTCTTCCAAGGAGAAAGTGTCTTTTAATTTCATGGCTACAGTCACCATTGC
The DNA here is from genome assembly GCF_014754425.2 of Oryx dammah. Classification (NCBI taxonomy): domain Eukaryota; kingdom Metazoa; phylum Chordata; class Mammalia; order Artiodactyla; family Bovidae; genus Oryx; species Oryx dammah. Next base: position 44,695,533 of record NW_024070193.1, on the reverse strand, counting down.
AGTGATTTTGGAGCCCAAGAAAATAAAGTCTGTCACTGTTTCCCCATCTATTTGCCACGAAGTGATGGGACCTAATGCCATGATCTTTGTTTTCTGAATGTTGAGCTTTAAACCAACTTTTTACTCTCCTCTTTCACTTTCATCAAGTGGCTCTATAGTTCTTCTTCGCTTTCTGTCATAAGGGTGGTGTCATCTGCATATCTGAGGTTATTGATATTTCTCCCAGCAGTCTTGATTCCAGCTGTGCTTCAGCCAGTCCAGTGTTTCTCATGATGTACTCTGCATATAAGTTAAATAAACAGAGTGACAATATACAGCCTTGATGTACTCCTTTCCCGATTTGGAACCAGTCTGTTGTTCCATGTCCAGTTCTAACTGTTGCTTCTTGACCTGCATACAGATTTCTCAGGAGGCAGGTCAGGTGATCTGGTATTGCCATCTCTTGAAGAATTTTCCGCAGTTTGTTGTGATCCACACAGTCAAAGGCTTTGGCATAGTCAATAAAACAGAATTAGATGTTTTTCTGGAACTCTTTCTTTTTTGATGATCCAACGGATGTTGGCAATTTGATCTCTGGTTCCTCTGCCTTTTCTAAATCCAGCTTGAACATCTGGAAATTCATATACTATTGAAGCCTGGCTTGGAGAATTTTGAGCATTATTTTGCTAGTATGTGAGATGAATGCAGTTGTGGGGTAGCTTGAGCTTTCTTTGGTGTTGCCTTTCTTTGGATTTGGAATGAAAACTGACCTTTTCCAGTCCTGTGGTTACTGCTGAGTTTTCCCGATTTACTGGCATATTGAGTGCAGGACTTTCACAGCATCATCTTTTAGGATTTAAAGTAGTTCAACTGGAATTCCATCACCTCCACTAGCTTTGTTCATAATGATGCTTCCTAAGGCCCACTTGACTTAGTATTCCAGGATGTCTGGTTCTAGGTGAGTGATCACACCGTCACAATTATCCGGGTTGTGAAGATCTTCTTTGTATAGTTCTTCTGTGTGTTCTTGCCACCTCTTCTTAATATCTTCTGCTTCTATATCTTTGACTAAATGGACCTTTGTTGGCAAAGTGATGTCTCTGCTTTTTAACATGTTGTCTAGATTTGTCATAGACAGCTCCTTTTTCCAAAGAGCAAACATCTTGTAATTCCATGGTTGCAGTCACCACAGAGTTGTTATTTTACTCATTTTCCTGCCTCTCCTACCAGAATGCAAGTACCACAAGGTCAGTTATTCTGGTCTCTTTTATTTATCGTGTAGCCCCAGGGCCAAATGTCCAGCATAGGGTTTATGCTCCAGAAGTCTTCTTGCTTCAGGGAATGAGGGAAGGAGACAGCATCTTGAAGAGATACACTTCAAGGTCAAGAGACTCTTCCCCCTGCTCCCTCCACAGCTTCTCCTGCCCTCCTTGTTTCCTTTATAACCCTCATCCACTCTGAGATTCTTTATTTTTTTCTGTTCATGCAAGGGGTTGAAGATCCATGGGGCTAGTTTTTCTGTTGTTCTTGTTCATAGTGGTTTCCTCCAACATCTGGAAAATGCTCATCACAGAGTAAGAACTCAGTGTGCAGTGAAGAAATGGAAGAATGAATGGGTGTGTGTGACTGTCTCGTACACCTGGACGTGGCAGGGGTCACACTGAGCATTGGTGTTGGTGTGTGGGTGGGAGGAGCCAGCCCTTCCTATTGTGAGAAGTTATGAGAAGTGCTTAGAAGTTTTGAGTTATGTATGAGGAAATGTGTGTAGATATTTTAACACACAAACAAATTCTGTAAATGGTGGTCAACATGTTTATTTTCAGTTTTATCTATCTGTGTATCTTACATAAGTGGGGGTTTCATAGAGAAACTTTATAATTCCTGGCTACAGCAAAAGGCAGTACAGAGGGTCTCCAGGGAAACTTAGATATTTATTATACAGAGAATTAGATTTCTTAGGGTTTATGGCTGGTTTGTAACTGGCCTAAATCTTTCCAAAGCCTTCAGTGAGATCTATAAATTGCCTGGTTCTCCACAGGGCAGGAGCCCAATGTTTGTGAGAAATCACAGCTGCTAATTGCCTCCTCCCTAGGACTCAGAGAAATGAATTGTGTGCAAGGGGGATGATTTCTCCACACTTCACAACGCCACCTGCACCTCCACCTCCAGGAATGGGACTGGTGGGTGGGCCTGAAATCCAGATTTTTGGTCTTGCTGATATCAGATTGAGGCAGCCCTGAGGCCCCTCTCCTCTCCAGGTGGTCACCCCTGAGCGATTGGCCTTGGGGGCCTTCAGTGGAAACATGGTTCCCAAGTCCATCCGTCAGTGGGATTTTCTGGCTCCGTGAGGTTGAGCACTTGCCCCTTGGTTCTATTAAAGTGCAAATATGTCTCTGCAGCTGTAGAGAAGGTTTCCGTGGACATGAGCAGCAAGGTGACATCAGGGGTGTGTCTGGTCGAAGTTCGCTTATCACTTGTGAAGCAGCCTCCACCCGTGAAACAGTGCCAGTATCTGTGCTAGTACCTGCTCTTGCAGGAGGCCCTGTCTCTCTGAGAGATGCTTGCTTCTGAGGGGGTCAAGCAAAGAGGAACCTAGAGCCTGGCTTTAGCACTGCACAGTAGAATTTCCCACAAATAAAGAATGTTCTGAGTTCTTTGCTTCACCCAGTGTCTCAGGTGCCCTTCCCTCACAGAATCCCTGCATCATCTCACTCAGGAACCACCTTCAGATACTCTCCACACAGAGTTAGCTGGCTGAGCCTGAGGAGTGCAGTGCGGAGGGGTGTGGGCTGGGTTGCTGGGAGCAGGGCGCCATGAAGTGCGGGCTGTTTCTGAGAATCACAGATCCAGGATTTCTTTCTTTTTTTCCCATTTTTTAATTGTTTTAAATGTTCATTCAACAGAATTGTTCTTTTTTTTTTTTTGAGAAGTATAGAATAAGATTATTTATTGGAGGACAGTTGCTTTACAAAAAATTGTGTTAGCCTCTGCCACACATCACCACAAATCAGCCACAGGTATACATGTGTCCCCTCTCTCCTGAGCCTCCCTCCCATCTTTCTCCCACCCCAGCCCTCTAGGTTGTTACAGAACATTGGGCTGAGCTCCCTCTTTTACACAGCAAATTCTCACTACCTATTTTACATATGGTCCACAAGCCTATTCTCCATGTCTGCATCTCCATTGCTGCCCTGCAAATAGGTTCGTCAGTACTATCTTTCTAGATTCTACACATATACGTTAATAAACAGTATTTGTCTTTCTCTTTCTGACTTACTTCACTTTGTTTAATAGGCTCTAGGTTCATTCATCTCGTTAGGACTGCCTTGATGGCATTCTTTTTTATAGCTGAGTAATATTCCATATACATTAATTGTGTGTATATATGCCACAGTTTCTATATTATTCATCTGTCAAACAGAGGTTGCTTCCATGTCCTAGCTATTGTGAAAAGTGCTGCAGTGAACACTGGGGTACACGTTCTCTTTCAGTTACGGTTTTCTCATGGTATATGCCCAGAAGTGGGATTGTTAGGTCATATGGTCGTTCTATTCCTCGTTTTTAAAGGAGTGTCCATACAGTCCTCCGCAGTGGCTGTTTCAGTTTACATTCCCACCAACAATGCAAGATGGTTCTATTTTCTCCATATCCTCTCCAGCATTTATGGTTTGTAGATTTTTTAGTGATGGCCATACTGACCTGTGTGTGGTGACGCCTCATTGTAGTTTTGATTTGCATTTCTCTAATAATGAGCGATGTTGAGCATCTTTTCATGTGTGTTGTCCATCTGTATGTCTTCTTTGGAGAAGTGTCTGTTTAGGTCTTCTGCCCATTTTTTGATTGGGTTGTTTGCTTTTCTGGTATTGAGTTGTATGAGCTACTTGTATATTTTGGAAATTAATCCTTTGTCAGTTGTTTCAGATCCAGCATTTCTAAGGAAGGCTGGGTGGGTGGATTTTCAAGTCCATGGTGACAGTCACCAGACACATTTCTTTTCTTTCTACATAAGGACATATTAACAAGGATGCTATCTTGTTTTCCCTATTCTGGTATAATTTCCCCACAATGGTGAGACAGGGAAAAAGCCCTCTCTCCATTCTGGCCTTTGCTTCAACACCACTTTGGTATAAGAAGGTGTGAACTGTAAGTGCCTGGCGGATATCATTTTCCTTCTGTCTGTGAGTGGGAGGAGCTGCAGAAGATGTTAATTCACACACATCAAAAGTGCACACTTTCCTTTGGCTGCCAAAGAGAGAGCAATGGAAGCTAGCACAGAGCTTCAGGCTAATCGGTTAACTCTTTGCAAAAGATTTGAAAGAAAAAAAAATCTCCAGGCTAAGGAAAGCCACCCCAGCTTCCAAAAACTCTAGCAACTTTTCTCCACTGTAATGATGCGAGAAATACTGTCAGAGGACACACCAGTGTCTGTCTGCAGGACCCTGGGAGCGGTGTTAAAACTCCACGTCGCCCCCAGGCAGAGGCTGTGGCAGCCAGTGTTGGTGAGAATTCTAGTTTAGATCTCCCATCAGTCTGGGGGTTTGCTGTTATGTTGTTGTCATTGTTTCTGCTGGGGTGGCACCTTGTTTGGGACAGTTTACACAGTGAATAGTTGTACCTGAATTTGAACTCAGACTCTGTCTCTTACAACTAACGGATGTCCCGAGTTTGGTTCTTCAGAAGCAGAGGCTTTACATGCAGTGTTTAACTGGTAAATACTCCCAGGAAAGCCCAGGAGAGACTGGGGAAGTGGGACCCTGTGAGGAGGGAGCTGGGAAGGGACGGAATATGCAGCATCAGGTAACATCCCACAGAGGGAAGGCTCTCACTTGGCTCCATTCCCTGGGAGCTCTGAGGTCAGTGTCCCAGTGGGAGTAAGGGCCCTAGTCATTTATCCATTTCCTGGGGTCACAGTTTACCACCTGCCTCCACACCATCGTAAACCACCTGGTATTTGGTGAGAATTTCCACAGGACTTGCGTACACAGGAGAGGGCTTGCTGGGTGATGGAGATTTTGCTCACCGCTGCCTGAAAGCTGTCCAGAGAGGTGGTCGTAACTTTGCCTTCCCAGCTGTGCAGGGTTCCACATCCCCACATTTCTAGCTTTGCCTTTCGAGTGGGTGTGAGCAGACCTCTTGCTTGAATTTGAATTCCTCCGATCACTGCTGCCCTAGAGCCACTCTTCACAAATTCATTGGCCATTTGGTCTCCCCACCTGTTTGTTGCTTGATGACTGCTTTGTTTCCTCCTGAAATTGGTGGCATTAGAGTTGTCGATTTGTAACCGAAGAAGATATATTTGTGAGTCTGGATACATGTCTTTGGATTTTCGACACTGCAGATACCTTCTCAGTTTGTCATGGTGTGGAAATGTTCTCTCCTGTCCTTTAACCAACTAGACATGCAACTGTTTAGTCAGAGTGTTAACTGAACATGTACTATGTGCCAACCCTGTGCGAGGCACTTGTCCTAGTTTCCCTCTCCTTGGAGCAGACCTCAAGACTGAGAGGTGGGTGGTAGTTCATTTGGGCTGTGAAGACAGCACTTTAGGGGTGTGATCTGGGGAAAGGGGAGGCAGCCAGTAAACAGTGTGTCATCCAGCAAGTTACCATGTCACGTGAGGGGGGCTTCATCCTGCAGGAGACATCAGGGGCTTAGCGCCATCCTCCTGGAGAGGCGAGGGAGCCAGGTGTTTATACACCAGTAAGTTGTTAATTGTGGAGGGCGGGGGAGGGTGTGAAGTCCCCAGCACTTCAGGCTTGCTGCCGAGGCAGTCAGATGAGCTCTAGCAGCAAGAGAAAGGTCTCCTGCAAAGCAGTGCAGGGACTTGGAATCCCCTACCTCCTGCCAAGTGTGCCCTGAATGGTGAGGGTATATAGACAGGGCACCAAGAGGACCTGCCACCCTGCTGTGTCATAGCATCCCCAACCCAAACATCAGACAAAACCCAAACAGAAACTCTCATAAGCAGGCATGATGATAGACGTTTTTTAAAAGGCCAAGGGTGAAGTAAGCAGCGTGGAGTTAAGTGGCAGAGCAGTGATTCAAAAAGAGTATTGCCTGAGGAGTTTATAAAAGGCAGGTTCTAAGCCTGGGGTGAGGCTCAGAGATCTGCATTTTTAACAAGGGTCTGATGTAGGTATTTGTATTAGTTATCTATTTTTGGAAAACAAATGAGCTCAATACTTAGCTGAAAACAACAAAACATTATCTCCCTCAGTTTCTGAGGGTCGGAAATCCAGGGTGGCCTGCTGGGTGGTTCTGGCTCAGGGTCTCTTACAAAATTGCTGTCAACGTGTGATTCATGGTCAAGTTTGCTCATGAGTTCCTCATGGGCTATTGGTGATGGAACTGTTCAGTGTCTACACCTACATGCATGATAAAAGTGTGCAGAACTTGGGAATTTCCTGGTGGTACAATCATTAGGATTTGGTACTCTCACTGCAGTGGTCCTGGGTTCAATCCCTGGTCCGGGAACTAAGATTCCAAAAGTCATGGGGCACGGCCAAAAAAAAGTGAGTAGAACTCAATACACATGTGCGTGCACACATGTGCACGTGCACACACACACACACACACACACACACTTGTACAAATAAAACTGGGGAAGACTGAACCAGGTCCACATGGGTTATATCAACACCAGTGTCTTGGTTGTGACAATGCAGTGTGGTTTTGTGAGATGTTCCCATGAGGGACCCTGGCTAAAACACACCTCAGGTCTCTGTATAATTTCATACAACTGCATGTGGATATACAATGATCTCAAAAAGTTAAAAACAAAACAAAACTCAGGCAAGAATATCCAGAGCAGCCTTATTCATCATCACCTTCAACTTAAAACCACCTCAAAGCACATAAAACCAAAGTGCAGGTAACCAGACCGAGGTAGATTGACCCAGTGGGACAGCGTAGAACAATAAACAGGAATGAAGTGCAGCTAGCTGTACAGAACGCGAATGAACGGCACATGACGCGGAGTGAAGGAAGCCGGGCACGCAAGATGCACACAGCGCGGGTCCATTCACATACATAAAAACCTGGCAAGACCCAGTCTACATTGTGAGAAGTCCTTTGTGCTTGGCTGTGCTAACAGAAGGGATGCCCGAAGGGGCTTCTCAGACCTGGAAATGGTCCCTCAGTCATCTGGGTACTGGTTACATGGGTGTGTCCTGTTTGGGGAGATTCATCAAATCATACATTTATGATATGTGTGCTTCTCTATAAGGGTGCATCAGTAAAAGTTTCAGAAATATTTAACTTATGAAATCAGTTCTGAATATTCATTGGAAGGACTGATGTTGAAGCTCCAACACCTTGGCCACCTGATGCGAAGAACTGACTCACTGGAAAAGACCCTGATGTGGGAAAGACTGAAGGAAGGAGGAGAAGGGGACAACAGAGGATGAGATGGCTGGATGGTATCACTGCCTTGATGAACAGGAGTTTGAGCAAGCTCTGGGAGCTAGTGATGGTCAGGGAAGCCTGGCGTGCTGCAGTCCATGGGGTCGCAAAGAGTCAGACACGACTGAGCGACTGAACTGAACAGTTCAATGAACTTGGAGGGCATTACACTAAGTAAAATAAGTCAGGCAGAGAAAAGCAGATACTGTTTGGTATCAGCTATAAGTGGAATCTAAAAAATACAACAAACTAGTGAATATAATAAAAAGGAAACAAACAGATATAGAGAATAAACTAATGAATCTAATAAAAATGAAACAGACTCAACAGTTACAAAGAACAAGCTAGTGGTTACCTGTGAGCAGAGAAGGGGGTAGAGGATTAAGAGGCACAAACTATTATGTATAAAATAAATAAGCTACAAAAATATATTGTACAACAGGGATTATAGCCAATATTTTATAATAACTGTAAATGGAGTATAAATTTAAAAATTGTGAGGGGCTATGCTGTAGACCTATAACATATAATATTGTATAGCAGCTATATTTCTAAAAAAAAACAAAAAAATAATACTAAGTTATCTTAATACCTAGTATTAATTGAATGCTACATGCTAGGCCCTTTCCTAGCCACTTTGTGTATTTTGTCGTTTCAGTTTTTGAGGAAGTTTTCATTATTATCCCCATTGTACAGATGAGAAAACTGAGGTGAAGGGAAGTCGTTTTCTAGGGCCACCCAGCTGCCTTGTGAAGGACATGGAAATCCCCAATGTTCATTATCACTTTGGATTCATAGACAAGGCCAAGCCATTAGCAGCATCACTGAAAATGGTCTTCTTCACTCAGCAACACACGATTGCCCTGGTAACACTGAATGTGGCGCTTTGCCCAGAGGAGGAGCCCTACAAAGAACACTTGTGAAATACAAGCACTTTATCTTTCACTGAAAGACAGGATAAGCCCAGGGAAAGGGATGAACTGTTAATTAATAAACACTATAATTAAGTAGGGAGGCCTCTATTCAAACCACCAGGATTGTAGTTGACCATGGAAGTGTGAAAATGACCATGATTAACGAACTAGCTAATAGCATTGTCCCCTTAATGACATTCGTTCATGTTTTAGCAGGAGCACATTTGGTGATGGCAGATCTGCCAGTGGGCAAACCAGTGTAGCTTTCTTTAACTGTTTCTGGTTTCTACCCTGCAGTCCCATTCAGGTGGTGAGACATTTTTAGTCAATTCAGGGCTTTTTCCCTTCCCCCTGTCCCCGGGGGAGAGTCCCAGGGTGACTTGGCGGGGGTAAGGGGGCCATCTAGTTCCCATTGTCATGCGTCCACCCCAGCATCCCTGGATGACAAACTCCAGATACAACAACGCACACTGACGTTCTACAGCATAGTCCCTCACAATTTTTAAATTTATACTCCATTTACAGTTATTATAAAATATTGGCTATAATCCCTGTTGTACAATATATTTTTGTAGCTTATTTATTTTATACATAATAGTTTGTGCCTCTTAATCCTGGCTGCTGCCGAGACGTCCTCGTCCCTCTTGGCGGGCAGCCCTCTCCCCTGATCTGCTGCTGTGTTCTCCTTGCCTCTGCCACAGGCTTTGCTGAGTTTCTCTTGTCACTTCCTTCAGTGCCTTTTCAGAGGGGGAACTGGCAACACTGACTATACTGGATGCTGCTGGTGCTGAGATGGAAAACTCGGCCTCTGCACCAATGTGGAATCGAATCTTGCAGGCAGAGTCTGAGGTGAAGTAGAAAAGAATACCTTTATTTCTTTGCCAGGAAAGGGGGCAAAGCACGCTCCTGCCTCAAAAACTGTGTCTCTACCTGGGAGGATTTAGTGAGGAAATTTTATACAATGGTTTAAGGGTAGGGTTGCTAATAAGGATTAGGGTGTGTGCAGGCCTTTAATCTGGACTCAGGAAATCTCTCTCCTCTTTCTCTCTCTCTTTAAATATTTCTTTATTTAGCTGCCCCAGGTCTTCGTGGCAGCACAGAGGATCTTCATTGCGGCATGCGGGATCTTGAGTTGCAGCATGTGGGATCCAGCTCCCCAACCAGGGGTTGAAGCCGGGCCCCCTGCAGTGGGAGAGTGAAGTCTCAGCCACAGGACCAGGGAATCCCCTCAGGCAACACCTTGATGGGCCGCTCTGGTTCCTTTAGTCTGGCCTCAGGTCGTCTTCTCTGAAATGAAGGATGCTGACATCTTCTGTTTGTGGGGATTTTGGTTCCGTAAAGAGCTCGAAGCTACTGTATTGTGTATCCCTTGAGGTGGGACCGGGACCCTGCCCAAAGCCTGCACTGTTGCTTCTTGGCTGCCCCTTCCTTGTCTCCGTGTCCTCTCTCTTCCCTGATTAGCAGCCGTTTGAATTTTGGCCTTTGGAACTCAAGGACCATCACGGAGACTGTGGTCTGTTCCCTGCAAACAAGAAATGGGGGACATGGAGAGGCCTCTGCGCTCAGGAGACCCACAGGGTCCTGCTCGGTTCCAGTGCCCCTTCAGAACCTTTTCTCTGGGGCTGTGCATTCATCCCCAGGTGCTTAGCACTGGAAGCTGAGACTTCAGAGTCACCTCCTCCAGAATTGTCCTTGGCTGATGGGAAACACCTCACCTGGGGAGGGGACAGTTAGGTTTTCCGTTTCAGGGCAGCCCACAAGCACGACTGATTGATGAGTGTGCAAAGCCCACTCCCTTGCTTGAAGATGGTGTAATGTTCTTTTTCCTGACATCAAATACACTGTTTTCTCCAACACCAATTGAGCAATTTACCATCAACAACTGGTTGTCCAGCAATGCATTCAATAATGACACTAACTCCCCAGAGTCAGACTCCAGGCTTAAAGGTTCAATTCTACAAGATTGCCCTTACTTCAGAGGCCAGGTTCAAATGGGGTGTCTGGGCCACCCACACTTCTGCCTGGCCTCCTACAAATAGAGGGGATGCCATGATCCCCTCAGGTTGACAGTGTGTTAAAATCATTCACAGGACAGTGCTATTCCTGCTTTATTGTAAAGGCTACAACTCAGGAATAGCTGAATAGAAAAGATGCAAAGGGCAAGGAATGGGGGAGAAGGAAGTGAAGGAGAATGCAGTTGCCATGCCCTCTCTGGGCCACCACCCTCTTAGGACCACTGTTCACCCACCTGGAAGCTCTGCACCCCATCACTTAGGGGGCTTTGTAGAGGTAACATGGCACGATGGAGTCAGTCACTGGCCGTTGGTCAGTCATTGGCCGTTTAAATTTAATTTCAAGCTCTTCTCTCCTCTCTGGTGGTCAGGGAGTGGGGTTAAACATTCCAACCCTCTAACGATGGCTTAATCTTTCTGGCCACTAACCCCCATTCTGAAGCTTTCTAGAGTCCCCTAGTCACCAGTCATTCATTAGCATCCCGAAGATGCTCTTCACATTCCCTTGCCTCTCCAGTCCCTACAACTCTCAGATCATTTCCACTGGCTAGGATGCCTTGAGACACAAGTAAGAAAACCTAACACAAACCAGCTTAAATGATTTCTGGATGGCTCATCTAGAAGCCCAGGGGATGGGTGGGCTTTAGGGTTAACTTAGTCTGAGTCCCAACTCTGATGCCTAGGAGTTGCTTTTTGCTTCACTCTCTTCCAGATATTGGCATCATCTTCTGTTTAAGGACAGGTGAAGCCCAGGAAGCCCATCTGCGGCTCACATTCAAGGGAAGAGAGTGATACAGAACCAATTCAGGAAGGCTTTTCAGCAGAGTGAGGGAAACTTCCCCCCAGACCTGCTGGCAAACTTTGCTTGGAATCTCAGTGGCCTGAATTTGGCCATGTGCCCCTTTCTGAACCCATCAAACCCAGCCCTGGAGCTGAGGATGGGATCTGCTTCCCTCCCAACTCAGGCTGTTTATAAAAGGAGAGTTCATGAATAACACATGAATTATTATGTGCTCCCCCCTTCCTGAGAAATGAGGGAGTGGGGACTTCATGCAGGGTGGACAGACAGTAATGTTCACACACGATATTACTATCCAGTGGCTGGGATGGGGACAGGGCTCAGGAGGCTTTCCTGGGAACTTCTCAGGTTCAATATCAGCAATTTTATATTGCTCAATGTAATACAACAGTTAGATGCTCTGTGAATGGTTATACAAGTTTACATTCTAAATGAATAGCTGGAGGGTTCTCATCTTTTGACATATTCACCAATACTTAGTATTACCTCCCTTTCTAATCTCATTACTTTAATTTTCACTCTCTTGAACTCTGGAGAGAATGCTCATTTTATCATGTATGGGCAGACAGTTCATTTCTTCCCCAGTAAATCACCTATTTATCAATTTTCCTGGTATATTTCTTGCCCTTTCTCTACATATCCTAGATCAGGGTCAACAACCTTTTTCTGTAAAGGGCTGGATATGAAATATGTCAGATTTTGTGGGCTGCACAGTCTGTCACAACTGCTCAACTCTGAAGATAGAGCACAGAGCAGCCACAGAAAAAACAGGCATAGCTGTGTTCCAATAAAAGCTTATTTACAAAAACAGGCAACATATATTGAATATAATTCCCTGTGCTCTACAGCCAGACCTTGTTTCTCTATTTTGTATGTAATAGTTTGATTTCGCTCATGCTAAACTACTAATTTATCCCTTTCCTGTCCCCTTCCCTCTTTGGTGACCATAAGCTTGTTATCTATGTCTGTGAGTATCATATTTTAGATTCCACATACAAGGGATATCATATATTTGTCTTTGTCTGACTTACTTCACTTGGTATGATCATCTCCAGTTCCATCTATGTTGCTGCGAGTGGCATTATTTCATTCTTCTTATGGCTGAATAGTATTCCATTCGGTATGTATACCACATCTTTATCCATTCACTTGTCGATGGACACTTAGGTTGCTTCCATGTCTTGGCTATCATAAATAGGGATGCAGTGAATGTTGGGATGCATGTGTCTTTTTGAATTATGCTTCTCTGGGGATGTATTCCCAGGAATGGGATTGCCGGATCATATGGTAGTTGTATTTTTTCGTTTTTTAAGGAACCTCCATACTGTTCTCCATAATGGCTGTTAGAAATTTACACTCCCACCAACATTACAGGAGGGTTCCCTTTTCTCCAGGCCCTCTCCCACATTTGTTATTTGTAGAGTTTTTGATAATAGACATTCTGAACAGTATGAGGTGGTACCTCATTGTAGTTTTGATTTGCATTTCTCTAATAATTAGCAATGGTGAGCATCTTTTCATGTGCCTATCTGCCATCTGTATGTTTTCTTTGGAGAGAAATGTCTATTTAGAACTTCTCATTTTCTGACTGTTTGTTTGTTGTTTATTAAGTTGTATCAGCTCTTTGTATATTTTGGAAGTTAAGCCCTTGTCAGTCATATCATTTGCAGATATTTTCTCTGAGTTTATAGATTGTCTTTTCATCTTGTTGATGGTTTCCTTTGCTGTAGAAAACCTTCTAAGTTTGATTAGGTCCCATTTGTTTATTTTTGTGTTTATTTCTATTGCCTTGGGAGACTGACCTAAGAAAACACTGGTATGATTTATGTCAGAGAATGTTTTGCCTGTGTTTTCCTCTAGGAGTTTTATGGTGTCATGTATTAAAGTTTTTAAGCCATTTTGAATGTTTGTACTTAATCTCCTTCACCTGTTTTACCCAACTCACAGCCCCAGTCCTTCTGTATGTGAGTCAGCTTCTGTTTTGTTTGTTCACTTGTTTTGGTTTTTAGATTCTGCATATGAAACGTGCAGTATTTTTATTTCTCTGTCTGACATATTCACTTGGCATAATATATTCTAAGTCTGTCTGTGTTTTGTAAATGGCAAGATTTTATTTTTTATGATTGAGTAATATTCCATTGTGTGTGAGTGTGTATATATATATATATACACGTCTTCTCAATCCATTCATTTTCAATGGACATTTAAGTTGCTTCCATATCTTGGCTATTATAAATAATACTGCAGTGAACATAGAAGTGCCTATACTTTTTTTGAATTAATGTTTTCATTTTCTTTAGATAAATACCCAGAAATGGAATTGCTGGATCATAGGGTAGTTCTTTCTCAGTAGCTCAGCAGTAAAGAATCCACCTGTAATGCAGGAGATGTAGGTTTGATCCCTGGGCTGGGAAGATTCCCTGGAGGAGAAAATGGCAACCCACTCCAGTATACTTTCTGGGAAAATCCCATGGATAGAGGAGCCTGGCAGACTGCAGTCCATAGGTTCGCAGAGTCAAACGTGACTGAGCACGTACACACTTGGTAGCTCTTTTTAAGTATTTTTAGGAACCTCCATACTGTTTTCCATACTGGCTGCACCAATTTACATTCCTACAAACAGTGCACAAGGATTCCCTTTTTTCTGCATCCTCACCAACACTTGTTATTGTGTTTTTGAGAAGAGCCATTGTAGCATGTGTGAAGAAATGTATCATTGTGGTTCTGATTTGCATTTCCGTGATTAATCCCTTCATTTTAGACAATGCAAAATCTCCAAGTTTTCACCCAGCTGTTAGCTTTGTCTGAAATGTTCTCTTTCTTTCTTTGAACAAAATCCTTAATTTTGATGTCGTCTAATGCTTCCCGTTTTCATCTGAAGGTTGTGCTTTGGGGATTATGTTAAAAGACCCATCCTTGTCATCTCAACAACGCAAAGATATTCTGCTCCTTTCTTTCCTAATAACTCCTTATTTCTGCAAGCTTTCACACTGAGTGTAGCCTTGGACATTCAGGTATTTCCTTTTGTGTATGATGTGGGATGTAGCTTTATCTTTCTCTCTGTGATGAACTATTCTCCTCATGCACATAGCCAAACCATCCATCCTTTCCTCACTCACCTTTCTTGGAAAGAAGAAAGGAGAAGCTGAAAGGCTTCCTCTCCAACCAAATACTGGTCCTCAGCGCTTAGCCTGTTCACCATGTCCAGGCCTAATGGCCTCTTTCTGTTCCCCTGTTCATACTCAGGGCCTCTGGCCTCAGTAAACACTGGACAAGCTTTGCATGGACTGTTCCTTTGAAACTGTGTGTAATTATCAGTCAAATCCATTTCACTTACCTTCAGGAATCAAGATCATTTTAAAACTTGCATGTCCTCTGAGTGGCTGTACGCTAAACAATAAGATGTTGGCCGGAGTTGTTTTCCTTGGAGTCTCTTGTGTGTAGTTTGAACTGGTTAAGACTGGATGGGACCGTCGACCCTCTAACTGAGCATGCACGAGTGTCCTCGATGACCCTTTGAACACGCAGTGACCTATAGCTTAGTTATGCCTGTGCAGAAGGATGGCCACACCTTTCTCCAATCACCTGTCCCTATATTCCCCACCTTCCCCAGGCTTCCTACGCCTCAGACCACCCTGTGTCTTCATTCATTATCCCATAAATACCCCCAACCGCTTGGTTTTAGGGAGGGGGATCTGAGATTTTTTTCCCAGCTCCTCAGTTGGCTACTTTGGGAATAAACTATCTCTTTGCTGCAAACCTTGGCATCTCAGTGTTCTGCCTTGCTGAGAGTCTCTCAAAACGAACCTTCTTTGCCTGGGCTGCTCCCTTTTTGCACAAAGGGTCTTTCCTCATGCTTTAGACCTTATGTCAAATAACAGCTCACAGATGTCTTACCTGAATACCAGCTCATCTGCTCTGCTGTTTAACCCAATTGGAAATTCCCACTTTCACTTGCTTACCTGTTTATTGTCTGGCTCTCCCTATCACAGTGTGAGTTCCAAGCAGGCAGAGGCCAGAACTGCATCACTTGCCAGTCACTGCCTCCACTGTGCCTGACACTCAGCAGACCTGAATTAGAGTTCTCAGAAAAACAGAACAAATGAGCAAGCGTAATTGATTTTTCAGAGGCAATGGGTCATTAGATTGCACCAGCATTGTCCAATAAATTCTCTTACCCTCTTTGACAATGTACAGAATTAGAATTAAGGTTTGTCCTTCAGCCCCACCCTCCCGTACACTTTCATCATTTAATGAAACGTCTCAGGAGCTGGAGTGTATTTATCACACCTGCATTTATTCACAGTTCGATGAGAGCCCTTGTTAACTCCCTTAAAATGTCTGATTGAATTTCATGTGGAAGCGAATGCCACAGATTAAATATATGTTGTGTGAAGCAGCTTCCCATTTTATCACAGTCTGTGTGCTGCCAGAAAAGCATTCTGCATGTTAATTAAGATAGCTGGGGAATTTTTAAAAGATTTCTTTTTCTCTCTTTAACTTTCTAATGCATTCAGAGAAAGGGAACTAAGGCAACTCTTTGCAAAGCTGTAAAAAATCAGTGTCAAGTCAATGGCTTGCAGGGTCCCAGTGAGCTTTAGTGACAGGCTTGGGCCCTGTCTGTGGGTGTCAGCAGCAGGCGGATCCTGAGAGCTGGCCGCAGAGGATCTGGGGCATACTGCAAGGAGGAGGTTCTGACTTCTGGCTTCAGTAGGAACAGTGCCCTTTTGGCTAAGACGGGAATTTCACCCAGAGAACGGTTAAGCAAGAGGGATGCGGTATGGGAAGTGATCAAATCCAAGTGAACAAGATGAATTGGGATAGTGGGAAAGTGGAAAAACCTGACCTTCCTCCCAGTTAAAATATCAGCACAGCCAGGACAGTGTGGCAAGACCGAAGGGGTGCTGCTGATACCTGCTTTGCATGCAGAGGAACAAGGCCACATTGGTCTCCCTGCTGCTGCTGCTGCTGCTAAGTCGCTTCAGTTGTGTCCGACTCTGTGCGACCCCATAGATGGCAGCTCACCAGGCTCCCCCGTCCCTGGGATTCTCCAGGCAAGAACACTGGAGCGGGTTGCCATTTCCTTCTCCAGTGCGTGAAAGTGAAAAGTGAAAGTGAAGTCACTCAGTGGCAATGGCACCCCACTCCAGTACTCTTGCCTGGAAAATCCCATGGTCTCCCTCAGGGGCCCAGATTCAGAAGGTGCTTAGTGATGTGAAAGCAGCAGGGGCTTGGGAGCATGGGTCAGAATCCTGGCTCAGCCCCTTGCTTGAACAAGTCACTGACTGGTCCCCAGTATGTCCATCCCTGAAATGAGCACGGGGTCACTATGGGTCTAGGAAGCTTGGGAGCTGCTGGCACCTGGCCAGCCTGCAGCAAACGGCACTCACTGCCATTAGGCAAGAACCTGAGTTCGCTTCTTGCTGGAGGACTCAGCACCCTGATGAGTGTCTGATCCCCCTTTCACTTTTCTGCTCCTCCCATCCAGCCCTCGATCACCATTAAAACACAGCCGGCTGTTTAATGGCAGAAAAGATGTGAGGATGACTTGGGGAGTAGTTCTAACTGAATGATTCCAGTGAGCTCTGGTGAGGGGGAAAACATGCTCACAAATAGTTCCAGATACTGCTGCTTACTTGAGAACACCTGACCCAGAGCGTAGGAGCCAGGCTTTATCAGAATAGTGTTCCAGGTGGGGTGATACTGGAAGCCACAAGCAGATGTCTGCCCAGAACCGACGCAGTTTCTCCTGCCTGACACCCTGTCCTGGGCCCAGTGTATTGCCATGCCTTTCCCAGTTGTGACCAGCAGGGGGCGGCACCTCTCTCGTGTCCATGTGCACAGTCCTCTGGGTAGGGTTCCCTGCCTCCCAGTCAGATCTGACTCCCTCCCAGTCTCAGCTTCCCGTCTCCCAGCCCTCTGAGATGGGACCCTGGCTCCTTCTTCCTGTGTCTGGTAGGCTGCAGGGAGGGGCCGCGGCTGAGAGCTGAGCTGAGATCTACCCCACCTCTGCCCCCCAGGCTGGGGAACAGATGCCCTGGCATTCTTGGCAGTGGGTTAACTGCTTTCTCTCCTTCCCAGTTCATTCCACATAGGACAAGCCCTGGGAGAGACCCAGGCGGGTCCTGTCTCCAGCGGGGACAGAAAGGCCTTAAGGGACCCTCAGTCATGAGACAGCCCCATCAGAGATGAGACAGCCCTCTGAGGGCTGTCTGAGACCAGGGCTGACACACACCCTGAAGATGTAATATGCTCTGAAGAGGTGACATGCCTCTCACCCCACAGAGGAGACACAGCCCGTGGGGCTCAGCACACCCCGCCACTTCGGGCGTCAGAACTGCCTCTGCGACCCAGCCTGCCCCGCAGTGCCCGCCCCACAAGCCCTGCTCCTCCGTTCCAAGATCACAGTCCAGAGAGCAGCCGACAGACAGCCCGCAGCAGAGGCCTGGCTCAGCTCAGCTCTCGGGCCCCAGCCTGAAGGCGGCTGCTACCCCTGGGTGGGGTCCCTACTCAGGAGGAAGGGGCCCTCCAAGCCCCAGCCCTCCTGCCTGGCAGAAGCTGTTGTAGTCTGACAGACGGAGATAAGAGACAAACTGGTGAGAGGGAGAGTCATTTCTGATGCATGAATAATGAACTAATTTAATCCTGGGTTCCTCTTACGCCTCCCATTTAGTCATTTGTTCCGTGTCTTAATGGCTTGAGTTCTTTATCAGGCTGTGACAGAGGGGAGCGGTGAGTCACCACACCAGGGATGTGACGGTGACCTATATACCGGGACCCAGGAAGCAGGTCCTGATAGTCGGGTGTCAGCTCCACCCTCCCTGTCCTGTCTCTGCACCAAGTGTGGGAAGGAGGCAGTCTTGGTGGCCTCTGGGCACACTTGCCCATGCAGAGCTTGTCAGCTGGGTCATATGCAAGCCCTCTGATTATCTGAGGATCAATGTTGAGGGGAAGATGGGGATGTAGAAGTCCAGCCCCTGCCACGCAGACCACCTTCAGCTGCTCTGTGAGTGGGGTGAGGCCTGGGCGTCAGGCTGCCGCAGTCCTGCTCATGTCCCAGCTGGCTGCCACTTTCTGTCTCTGTGACCCCGGCGCATCGCTTCACTGCTGGGCGTCAGAAAAAGTGCTCCCAACAGTGAAGGCTTTCACCTCCGCCTGGTGGCCTGCATCCGTTCTTTGACTCAGAATCTGCTGCCTTCAGCCTGCTAGGTCTTTTGCGTGTATTTTTCACACAAGGATACTGGGCCTGGGGAGGGGTGAAGAAGCCCCTTCAGGAAAAGGGTGGGAGAGTGACTGGTGAAGAGGGAAGGGCAGATGAGAGCCTGAGAAGGCCGGGAATCGGGATGCAGAACAGGCTCTGCTAGGTCAGTCCCTGACCTCCTCCGGCATCTGGCCCTCAAGATGGCCTCACACAGGATGAGCAGGCAGGGGTGGGGGGCTGGGCAGACTGCGGTGGCCACTGAGAGGCAAGGAAGGAAATCACGGCGGCGGGTGGCGGGGGGGAGGGGATCTACTTCTGTGGACAGGTCGTCGGAGAGGGTGGGGAGAGGAGAAGAGAGGTGTGGGCAGTGGTATTTGCAGAGTTAATACCCCCGTTGGCATTTAACCTGCGAAACAAAGACTGTTGTGTCCATCTGCCTCCTGTCCCATACACAAGCCCGCCTGCTCTGTGATGACGGGTGTCCTCCAGGGTGGTCTGGCAGCCACTGGTCATTGCCATAGACATCACCTTCTTTGAGTCTCCTCCCACTCCTGGGAGAAAGGCCAGAACAAGGACCACTACACACAGACACACACACACACACACACACACACACACACACACACACACACGGAAGGTCTTATTAAAGCATATCATACAGACAGCTGTGCATATTGTAAGTGTACAAGCCCATTGAATAGTCATAAGGGCTACAATTTTAACCTCATTTCGCCCAAAGAAAACTGGAGTTTAGGGAAGTTAGGTCACATCCCCAAGTCTGCTCAGGTACTGAGCAGTGGGGGCGGCATTCCAGCCTACATTTCTCTTAAAAAAAAAAAAGATTATTGGAGTCTTGTTGCTTTACAATGTTGCATTAGTTTCTGCTACACAGCAAAGTGAATCAGCTATATGAATACATATATCCTCTTCGTCACCACAGAGCATTGAATAGAGTTCCCTGTGCTGTATAGTAGGTTCTCATTAGTTCTTTATTTTATACATAGTAATATATATAGGCTTCCCTGGGGCCTCAGACGGTAAAGAATCTGCCTGCAATGCAAGAGACCCAGGTTCAAGCCCAAGATCTGAAGAAGGGAATGAAAGGGAATGGCTACCCACTCCAGTATTCCTGCCTGGAGAATTCCATGGACAGAGGAGCCTACCAGGCTACCGTCCGTAGGATTGCTGTATGTCAATCCCAATTCATTCCATCCCCCACCTCCCGCTTCTACCCTTGGTGTCCATACATTTGTTCTCTATGCGTGTGTCTATTTCTGCTTTGCAAATAGGTTCATCTATACCATTTTTCTAGATCCCACATATATGCATTAATATACGATATTTGTTTTTCTCTTTCTAACTTACTTCACTCTGTATTACAGGCTCCGGGTCCATCCACGTCTCTACAGATGGCATAGTTTTGTTTGTCTTGGAATGGATTTTTATATTTAAAGTTTTGATTTTGATTTCTTTGGAGAGCGATGCAATTTAATGGAAAACAGCAATGCTTTTATCTTACTAACTTCATTACCACAAGTGGTTACATGAGAAGGAAGTTAAACGCTGTAAATCATGCACTCTTCTGGATTAAAACTCTTTATGTGGGGGATGAGAGTTCTGTTGAAGTGTCTTAAGGAGAATTTGTTAAAAACTTGCAGGGTAAACTTCAGGGTGAAGTCTAAAGTTTGCAAAATCAGAATGGCTCCAGGAAGGAACGTGTCCTTGAATCGTTTATTTTTGCAGCATCTAATTTAGCAGCCATTATTTACATCAACACTTTGGAGTATTTTGGAGAATCAACAAAGCCTTCTTAAGAGCGGACTGATCCTGTGCTTGCAAGTCTGTTTTCTAGCTGCGAAATGGCTTTTTTAATCCTGCTTTTCAGAGGGAGGAAAACATTTCTGTTAAGTGAAAGAAGAGGGGAGCTATCTTCATGGTGTACAAGGGCAGAGACCGCCCGTGAGGATGATCTGGCCCCTCCCCTTAGAGGAGGGGAACAGGGAGAGGGTCCTTCTCCCGAGACTGGGGGAATCTGGTTAATTCCCACTTGTCTATGTTTTCATGGGACCCCTGGGTGAAAGCAGGGGTGAAGGGTGCATTAGAAAGCTCCTTCTGGTTTCATGAGAGCATGATCTGGGAGAACTAGAAACTATAACACTTGAGTCATCTTTTCTCTCCAAAGAGATGGCTGGGGACTTTCCCACATGCCTTTGGAGCAGAAGCAACAAAACCCCAGTCAATTAGCCAGTATCCATCGACTGAGGAGGACCGCATCTCGGTGTGGGAATGGCTGGGGAAGCACAGCCTGAAAGGAGATCCATCTGGCAGGGAAGGGAAGATGAATCCAAACCGGGAGATCTGGACCGGCTGGGCCACACTGGGCTTTGCAGATGGGGGCATGGAGGGCCGGGATGAGCAAGCGGCAGATGTCACCCCTGCTTCACAGTCCTGCCTTCAGGTCCAGCAGCCTCAGGCAGACGGACAGCGGCTGGAGGAGCTGCTCTGTGCCCCAGGCAGGAGGGAGAGTGCTTTGCCAGCAAAACCTGCAAGTCATCCTGCGCAATTGCAGGGCTGCGGGGGGCGGGAGGAGGGGAGCATCTCATCCGTTTTTGTTTCCACGTAGAACTCCCTGCAAGGTTTCAGTGCAGTCTGAACCACAGGCTGACTTTCTCCATCACACGCACAGACGCACAGACGTTCTGTTCCCACCCAGAGGGTTCACTCTCCTGCAGGCACAAGCACTTAGAGAGGATGCATTTGGTTGGGTCCATGAAGCGATGGCTGGATAGATTTCACTGTTTTAATGAAGCTAGTTGCAAACCTCTAAAAATTAGGAAATTTCACATATAAGACCAGTCTTCCTGCTTGTCTTGAAAGCGAGAAGCTCTGGCCCTCTGCGCCAAGTCCCTGCACGGTCTTGGAGAGAGTGTGTCATCTCCAGGGACCGCGGTCCCTACTTCTCCCATTTTCCACACACCATGTATATATCTGGCTGTCCAGGGCCACTGAGTTCACGAGCACTCAGCTCGCACTTGCAGAGGTGGATGGCAAGTGGGTGGCTTTCTGCCTCCTGGACCACCTCCCCAGGGAGGGGTGCCTCCTCTGCCTCCAGCGTCCCAGCCTGAGGCCATCATGGCCCTTCCCACCCTGTGTTGAAGTGATCTGTTTACACCACAAGGATTGCAATCATTTATGGGCATTGATTTAAATCTCCCTCCTGCATGAGCTCAGAGGATTTGATCTTCTTTGGAGACACAAACTGAGACATGATTCCCCTCTTCTGTGACTCAAGGAAGGCTGAGTGGATCCAGTGATTTATCTTGTTTTGGAGATGAAGAAACCAGGTCTCAGAATGGTCTCCCAGGGTGACACAGCCCACAGACACACAGGAAGATCCTTCAGGCACAGCCACCTTCTGGAGCACCATCCCCCATGGGAATGGCCCCCCGCAGCTCCTGCCGGCAGGGAATCGGGCGGTGGAGGGGCAGTGACCAGGGAGCTGCCACAGCACAGGCACACCTGGCCCCCAGAGCGCCCTTCCAGAGGGTTCCCGTGCAGGTGGCTGCCCCCGAAACCTGGGGGCCAGCAGCTCAGTCAGCCCATGCCCGGCTCAGCCTCCACATTCAGATCCCTCAGCACTCCAGGTTCAGAGCGCTGGATAGGGACTCAGCCAGAGAGGGAGTCAGTTACACTCACCCTCATTTCCATCTCAAGGCCACCATCCAGGAGCTGCTCCCTCTACAGGATTGGGAAGGGGGCCAGGAAGACAGAGTAGGTAGACGAGAGTGAAGGACTGTGAGAAAAAGCTGCTTTCTTTCTCCAGCTCCCTTTCCAGTTTATTCAGGGCCATCCTCGGTGTCCCATGGCCAGAAGGAGGCCCTGCAGCTCTGGGTGTGTGTGGAGGCTCTGGGCTGACATGGATGACAGCTTTGAAAGGGTGTCTCGGAAGAACTCCCGAAGACTGTGATCTTTCTTTTTTAATTTTTAAAATTTTTATTATTTTTGTTGCAATATAGTTGATGTACAGTTTTATGAAAGTTTCAGGTATACACTATAGTGATTCACAGTCAGTTAAGCTTATACTCCATTTATCATCCCTGAACCTTGTTTTCTACCTAATTGTTTGCACCTCTTCATCTTTTACTGCCCCTCCCTCCTTCCCTCTCTTCAGCCCTAGTCTGAGTCAGCTCTGAGTCAGCTTCTTTTCTGTTATATTCATTAGTTGGTCCTATTTTTTAGATTCCACATATAAGTGATATCAGACAGTATTTGTCTTCCTCTGTCTGACTTATTTCATTTAGCATAATACCCTCTGGTTCCATCCATGTTGCTGCAAATGGAAAGATTTCATTCTTTTTATATGGTTGAGTAGCACGGCATTGTGTATGTGTATCACATCTTTTTTTATCCATTCATCCGTTGATGGGCACTTGGGTTGCTTCTGATGGGGCCCACATGGGGTCTCATTAATAAGATGGCGCGTTATGTCGACCTCACAAACAGTAAATCACCGTGATCCTTGACACTGACCAAATTGCCCAAATGGCGTCCTGTTTTCCCACCTATCTTGTTATCTCACGTATTATCTCATCCTGTTATCTCACCTATCTCACCTATCTTGCCTATCTTCTCAAACTTCGAGACCACCAGATTCCAGACCTCTGGCTATGTGACCACCCCCTCAGAGAATTTTTCATTGGGGGGGTATGAGAAGAACTCTGTCAGAAAAGGAGAATGCTGGTTCTCCTTAAGGGCCAGTCACCCTCTCTTTTCCCTCTAATACAATTCCCTTTTCTTGCCTGACTGCCCGGCTCACTTTCTTTTTCTCTGCATTCTCCTTACAGCTTCTATATCTTGGCAGTTGTGAATAATGCTGCTATGAGCATTGGGGAGCACATCTCTTTTTGAAATAGTGTTTTGTGGGTTTTAGATATACACCTAGCACTGAAGACTGTGGTCGTCAAGTGCAAGTTGGCAAGCCTGAGGGTTGCGTACGGTGCGTGTGCTGTGTGTGGGGGTCAGATAGGTCCCCCTCGTGAGGGCTCCAGGTGACCTCATGTGTCCTCAGTGAGAGGTAGATGCTTTGGGTAGTGCTGGTTGACCAGTTATCATGAGAACAGGACGCTTCATGTATTGGAAAAATAAGAAAGGATTTGTTTTGTTTTTGCTCTGCCTGTACCCTTTTCTAGCTGCTGAGCTTCAGGTAGCCCAAAACCTCTCTGTCACATGGGGGGGTTACCTCCTGCCCTCCCTGCCCTTCCATTTCACTGTGACCTCAATATGATGGTGTTCATGTTGTGAAGGTATTTTACAAGCTGTCTAGGGCTTTGCCAAAAATGAAGTACATGATTAAAACCCAAATCCTTCATCACAACCATCCGAAGCTCAGCTGGCTGTGTGGGGTGCTGGCCTTCTCTGGGCACTGTCTGTCCAGCCCTATTTCATTTCCTCAACAATTGGCATCTCAGCCTTAGCCTTCTCTTTTGGGTTAACAGGAAGTGGCACACCTTCTCAGAGTATCAAGTGGGCTAGAAGACTGGGATGGCGGAGATCATTACTTTTCTGTTAAAACAAATACACATGATCGTGTGGAATGTAGATGTTCATGAATTTTCATGTTAAAAAAAGAGCAAAGAAATGTCCTTGTGGAGAGATGGGAAGTCGAGGCTGCATGGCGCTGCTTCCTGAGAGGACTCGGGGACTTCAACATTGTCCTCTGCTGTTAGAGATGTTTTACTGGAAAGTGTGGGACACACTGTCAAGTGGAGGAGGCTGTGTGCTGTGCTGGGCTCTGCAAGAGGAGCAGGAGTCAAGAACTCGACTGACCTGGGGGCGCCCCGCAGAGGAGCAGCTGCCTTCCTAGGCTAAATGGGAGTGCAAACAGAGGCATCAGAGGAAAGAGAGCTCTGGTCTGGTTGGAATGATGGAGATAATCTGAGGAGGCTTCCTGAAGGAGGAGGAAGGGTAGGAGGTGAGATTTGAGGACTCCAGGAACACATACTCAGAAGTGCAAGTCAAGCTTGGTCCCTGGCAAGAGAATCAGACCTGGCCAAGGGTTTGGAGAGAGCATGTGGCAGATGTGAACAGGACCCCTGGTGGGGAATCTGGGATGAATACAACAGGTCTTGGAAGTCCCAGAAATTATTTGAGCAGCAAAATGACAGTGTTGAAATTTGCTCTAGGGTGATTAATTTCGTGTTGTAGATGGATTACTAGTTGTTTCTTTTGCTCAGATAGTTGGCCAGACCGGGGCGGGAGTGGGGAGGTGGGGGGTGGTCCTTTTATGGTTCTCTCCTTCCAGGAGAAAAGAAATCCCTCTGAGAGAAATATTCTCTTAGTTCAAATGCAGCCAACATTTCACAACAACCTTTTATTTCTTCTTGTACTCAGATGGAACTGTGGCCCAGAGGGGCCAAGGACCTTGCCTCCTGTTGCCCAGCAAATCTGAGATGACATTGAACAGCAACAGTCTCAGTTCACTGGGGTAGATGGGTCCCGGCAGGTCCTCCAGAAAGGTGAGCGCCATAAGCATCACACGATATTGCCATGGAACATGATGCTTTTCTTTATGCATGAACTCCACAGGAGCCCGCAGCCTACAGTCTGAGCAGATGGGAATGGCAGCAACCTCCTTCCTCGCTGCTTGTGGGGGGATTTGGCCCCTCAGATCCTCTAGACCAGTAAGACTTCACAGTAGACTTCAAGTCTTGCTGAAGAATAAGATCCACCCCACACCCGGACATGCATCTAGTCTTTCCACCTGGAATGGAACATGTCAAATACCTCGAGGCTGTAGCTAGAGGCTGGCGGCCGAGACCACCGTGCTGGGCATTCTCAGCCTCTGCCCCCACTGCAGTCCCCGTGACCCCCATCTTTTATTTATTTGTTTGTTTGGCTGTGCTGGGTCTTAATTGTGGCATGTGGGATCTTAAGTTACAGCATGTGGGATCTCGTTCCCTGACCAGGGATTGAACCTGAGCCCTGCATTGGGAGTGTGGAGTCTTAGCCACTGGACCACCAGGGAAGTCCCACCCTGCCCCTCATCTTATCCTGTTCTCTCCTTACCGCTTCTGGGCTGTCATCAAGGGTATGAATGGCAAGATGATTAGTACTCCAGCTCCATGTATATCTGTTAACTGACTGGTCAAACATGTATGAAGTGCCAGCTGGATTTCCAGCACCCTCTAAATGCTTGGGTAGAGGAAGGAACTTCGTAGAGGCAATGCCCACTCTCCCTGAGGGAACTGGGAGCAAGATGTGGAAACAACCTTAGCACACACATGCGCGCACACACACACCCACACGCCCATCCACCTCCACGGCAGGCTAAGATCTCTCTGCACCACAGAGGAAAAGCCCAAATACTTCAGGAGAGGATTCCAGGCCATCAGTTTCAGCTCCAAGGGGTGGGCGACAGGGGAGAGCTCTCTGAGGATGGGACCTTTGTGCTCAGACCTAGAGGAAGAAACATTGGCCGTTGGCCAAGGGAAGGCAGAGGCTTTGAGGGGAGAGGGAGGATTAGGTGTGAAAGCCCCAAAATGAAATCCCAAGCCCAGGAGGCGGGAGAAACCCTGAGAGGCAGGTGTGGGTGGAGCTGGGACCAGCTGGAGCAGTATGGGAGTGTTGGGTGGGGTGTGACAGTATCCCAGCCTGGCCTCACTGCTGTGGGCCCAGCAGATACTCAGAGCCCAAGGCCTGCCTTTCCTGACCTTGCTTAGATAAATCCCAATGTCGGCTGGGGCTGCCCAGTCTGCTCTGATCACAGCTGCCCCCTGGGGCCTGGTTCAAGATTCTGGGGATTTCTTCTCCGTCTTCTCTGCTCTGTCTCTGTGACTCTTCTGATAACCTTCACTTTTATTTTTATCCATCACCGAGCACACTTCTTTCTTGGTTCTACTCCCTAAGCAACCACAAGCACAAAACAGTCGCTTTTAACAGAATCTTTATTAACGATCTGTGGATTGTGAAGAGTCTTGTCAAACATGCTCCCAGACAAGTTAGAATCGAGGGATCAGGTGCCCTGTCCTTAACCCTTGGCTGCTCACCAGCTACCTGGTCCCACTTGGCACCAGGCATGTGTCAGCTTTGGCTCTCCTCTGCCTCCTCCCCGTCTTCCTCCTCCGGAGAGCACCAGAGTCCTCTCTCTCTCTCTTGCTGTTCCTTCACTCCTGACTCCCAAAGGCAGCTCCCCAAATACCCAGGGGTCTTTGGTTTAACCAGGAGCTTCCCTCCTTAGAAGACAGTTGTGGCTCTAGGCAGCACACCCTCTCCCACCACACACATCTGCAGAGAAGGGACTTTGGAGGACATCCTCCCCACATCTGTCATTGTACAACCAAGGCCCAGGGCTCAAGGAGAAGGGGTGACTTGCCGAGACCCCAGCTGTGATCAGATCAGGGCCTGGAAGGCAGAATCCTCTTCACATTGTGTAAATGTGTGTGTGTGTGTGTGTGTGTGTGTGTATGCATGTCGGGGCGGGGGGTGGGGGTGGGGTGGCACCAGGGCAGAGGTCCTGGGCTTGCCGTCCCCAGCTTTGGCATGGACCCCCAAGCAACGCGAAGTGAGGCAGCAGATTTGCTGACCTGTGCTGTTCTCCCCAGCCCCTCGATCCCCGCAGCCATGCACACATGCCCAGCCCATAAATATCTTATTTTGTGTTCCTGCCAGCCCCCACTAATAGGGATAATGCTTCCTGAGGAGCAGCCCAAAGCTGCATTAGTCGCAGATGTTTGATTGATTTAAAACAAAGAGCCTGACCACCAACCTCTCTCTACGGTTTCTCTTCCTGCCACTTTGCTTGCAGGGTTATCTCTGAAATGCAATTAAGGGGCTTAAAAGTACATTTTCAGGAAGATGCAGAATTGATGAGGGGAGCTGGCCCCTGTGGGTGCCTCGGATTGTTCCAGGTCCAGGGAAGGGAGTGGGGACCCTGCCCGGAGCTGTGACCACGCCCACCAAAGTCGTGGGTCTCCAGGGTAAAATCTGCAGCCAGCAGCCTGGGAGGCTTGGTGGGAGGGGCTGCCTTTCCAGTGGAGCTGCTGCCCCTTCTGGGGTCCTGTGGTTTTCAGCTCTTTAGGGGAGGCCTCTGGGAGGGAGCCGGGGCCACGGGGCCACAGATTGTTCTGAGGGCTGCCAGCTACGGAACTTCCGGTGAACATCCTATGGGTGTCAGGTTTGACCAGGACCAAGCCTAGGGAGCTTGGGGCTGGAGAAAATGGTATTTACCAGAATGTCTTTTAGGAAATTTTGCAAGGTTGACAGGAAGTGTCTGAGATGGCGAGCATGTGGGTTGGAGAATGCCCAAGGGTGGCCCAGGTCGCAGAGAGCAGCGCTGAAGGGCATCTACTTGGCAAGTGGTGTGTGGAGTCGGGAACAGGGGCTGACCCTTCCTCTGTCCTCCACTTCTCTGCTCCCTCCAAGACATCCCCCTGTGTTGAACACATTGTTTGAAAATGTGAGGTTTAAAGGGACACTCAGCCTGCGCAGCCTGGAAACTCTCCCCATTCCTGTTTACCAGCACCAGAAAGAGAACAAGGTCACTGGAGAGAGATTCACCCTGGACATTTCATTCCAGCCAGACCAGGAAGAATGGGCCAGGCATTGACAGTTGGAGGTGCAGAGAAAGGGCCTTTCTGCTAACGGTGCACAGGAAGAAGTGAGAATTTGTGGTGTGGGTATGGGAAGTAGCAAATATTTGGTTTGCTGAAGCATTGTGGAAAGAAGAGTAGAGACAGCCGTGGTGAATTTCAGTGTCGTGCTCAGAAGTTTAGGATCTAGTTGCTTGACAGTGGTGAGCCATAGGTGGCCCGAGGGAGGGGAGAGACGGAGTTAGAAAGAGGCTTCTCAAAGACTTCACTAGCGGCTCTGACGGCAAAGAATCTGCCTGCAATGTGGGAGACCCAGGTTTGATCCCTGGCTCAGAAGATGCCCTGGAGAAGGGATGGCTATCCACTCCGTTTACACTCACCTGGAGAACTCCACGGTCAGAGGAGCCCGGCAGGCTACAGTGCATGGTTGGCGTAGAGTCGGACGCGACTCAGTCACTCACACGTTCACTTGTCTCTCGAAGACTAATCTGGTTGGGAATGCGGAGAGAAGGTAAATGCCTTTGTGATAATTATCAGCATTCCTGAGTCCCTGAGGGGGAAATGTATCCCAAACAATAGAACACACAGTTTTGATGGCCAATGGGACAAGTCCCTCAGTCACCTTACCTGCTGCCAACATGTCCTCCACTGTGTCTGTTTCTCCACCCTTCTGGAAACTTCCAGACAGTTCCAGCTTTCCCTGGTTACCCGCTCTGCTTCTTTGAGGAGCTCATGGCACTCAGTCACCCCATTCCACCACCATCTGCTGAACTTTCAGACCTTCCCCTCATTCATCCAAGACTTGGGCAAGCAGGATTGCTCTCTTCCTCTGGCCTATGTCCTAGGAGATGTCAGCTTCTGGCTCCCAGTCCACTCAGCCTCTCAACCTCCTCAGCAACTGTCTCCTTCATTTTTCTCAGCACCCTCCCAGCTGCACCCTGGACCTCATCCTCACTGTGACTGCATGGCTTCCAAAGCTACCAAATCAAACCTGTCTTAATTGAGGGTATGGAACACACTGTGGCCCACTGATTGTTTTTGTGAATAAAGTTTTATTGGAACACAGCCCTCCCCATTCATGTACTTACTGTGGGTGCTTTCAGGCTACCATGGTGGAGTTCAGTAGTTATAACAGAGACTATATGGCACACAAAGCCTGAAATATTCACTATGTGGCCCTTTACAGGAAGGACTTGATCTATCCTAATGTCTTAATCCCACATTTCTCTTCTTTCTTCTCTCGCCTCCTAATCCAGGCCAGGTTCACAGTGTTGATGCTTCTTTCTGCCATTATCCCCATTCTGTGGTCCTCTCTGGGTAAGCCCAGCTACCCACTTCCTCTTTCCTTGCTGCAAGCTGAGAGCTACCACAGAAACTTCCCCCACAGGGCAGACTGATTCCATCCCACATTTGTTCTTTAATTTTCTTTATTAACTATTAGCTGTGCCGTGTGGCTTGCAGGATCCTGTTTCCCTGAGGTGAACTCTCCTGGTCTTGTGGAAGTAATTTTCTTTCTTTCTTTCTAAAATACTTATTTATTTGACTGTGTGAGGTCTTAGGTGCAGCATATGGGATCTTTAGTTGTGGCATGTGCGATCTGGTTCCCCGACCAAGGATTGAACATGGGGCCCCTGCTTTGGGAGTGTGGAGTCAGCCACTGAACCACCAGGGAAGTCTCTAGAGGTGATTTTCTATCTGATTTCTGCTTACTCCTGGGACTTAGACTGGGAGCAGAGGCTGTGTCTGATTTGGATCCCCACTGGGTCTCCCCCATGCCCAGCTCAGTGTTTGGCCCACTGTGGACACTAAATCAATATCCATTGAATATCTAACCCAGTAGCATTGGGATTGGGTCAGTTCACTAAGCACAAAAGCAGTGATTCTTGATGGGAACAGAATCTCCTTGAGAGGATTTCCAAAGCGAACCTTGTCAATGGTTTTATCTCCATCCTTAAGATTCCTTCTCCAGGGGAAAAGGGTGATGTGTGAATATTTTATTCCTTTCTCTCACAAGAAGATGAGTTATATGAATTTTATGGCTATTTGGTTGGCAGTAAAGAGTCCTTAGATGACAGAGGGTCTGGCATCATACCACCCTGGGTTCAAATTTTAGCTTTGCCATTGCACAGGCCTGTTTTTTGTTTTTAATTGAAGGATAATTGCTTTACAATATTGCATTGGTTTCTGCCATACATTAACATGAATCAGTCATAGGTACATATATGTCCCCTCCCTCTTGAAGCTTCCACCCCTTCCCACCCCTCTAGATTGTTACAGAGCCCCGCTTTGAGTTCCTTGAGTCATACAGCAAATTCCCATTAGTTACCTGTTTTACACATGTTAGTGTGTATGTTTCCATGCTACTCCCTCCATTCATCCCGCCCTCTACATCCTCCCCACCCCGCTCCCATGTCCCTAAGTCTGTCCTCTAGGTCTGGGTCTCCATTGTTTCCCTGCAAATAGGTTCATCAGTACTATCTTTCTAGATTCTGTAGATATGCGTTAATATATTTGTTTTTCTGACTTCCTTCGGTCTGTATAATAGTCTCTAGGGTCGTGGATGAACAGGCCTCTTTGAGTCTCAGTTTTCTACTTTGTTAATTAAGGATCAGAAGATCTATATCTTAGGGAGATCTGGGGAAATGCTAGTGTCTGATGGTGGACAGAAGCCATGTGAGACTGACTGCCCTTCCCTTCCTGACTCACAGTCAGAAAGTCACTTGTTTCAATGCCTTTTCATCCTGTTTGTTATTCCTTGAACAAGGTTGCTGAAGACCCACTCAGGAAGCTTTATTTCGACTTTGCCCTCTTGCCTTCCTCGATCTTGCTTTGGTTTGTCTTCCATTCTGCAGAGATTCCTGAGAGGGAGGCTGAAAAGATGAAGTTGTTTGTCAGAGGTTTTTGCTAACCATACAATTGGGTTTTCTGCAGAGTGATTCATGGAACTGAATTTACAGCTGAAGTTGTAGATCTGTTTTTAGAAATTATTAGCAGGCATTAAACAAAAGCAGGCTTTATTAATAATTCACCAGAATAAAAAGATATGGTGTAATATCTCACAACAGTAACCTCTAATGCTGGAATAAGTATTCCATTTATTTGTGGGTTTTTTCTGTTTTTTCTTTCCTTTGACACAAGAAAGACCCAAATCCTCTGTAAACTAAAAGAAAGAAAGGTCAGGTCTAAGCGGGGATATTTATCAGATGAGCAGAGCATGATTCTGCCTCTAGAGTCAGAGACACAGGACACATTCTGGGTGCCTGTGCTATGCTATGTTTAGTCGCTCAGCCGTGTCCTGGTCTTTGCAACCCAATGGACTGTAGCCCACCAGGCTCCTCTGTCCATGCGGATTCTCCAGGCAAGATTACTGGTGTGGATTGCCAGGCCCTCCTCAAGGGGATCTTCCCAACCTGGGAACTGAACCCAGGTCTCCTGTATTGCAGGCGGATTCTTTACTGTCTGAGCCACCAGGGAAGCCCAGAAATAAAGTGGAATCATCTGAAGCAAAAATAGGGAATGACAGTCTATGTTAGGGGTGTAATGTTCTGCTTCTCAGGCCCCTGGTATTTTTTGTTTTTCTTTTCTTTTTCCTCTGTTTTGCTTTAGCTTCAAGGCCTCATTAGTTTGTGGATGTAGCAAACCTCACAGCCACACCCATGCCTTTCTGTCTCCACAAGAGCACAGAGGAAAGGCCATGTTTTGAGGACCCAGAGAGAAGGTAGCTGACTGCCAGCCAGGACGGGAAGTCTCACCAGAAACCAAGCCTAGCAAATCAGTCTTAGACATCTAACCTTCAGAAATATGAGAAAAAATGTCTGTTGTTTAAGCTACCCAGTCTGTAGCATCTTGTTATGGCAGTCCAAGCAGACAACAGATGTATTAATCTTCACCAGTATCCCATAGCCCTTCTGACCTTAGACATGACCAGAGGTTTGATCTGTGAAGCAGGAGCAGGAGGAACATCTGTGAGCCACGGTTATAGAACATTATTAATCAGGACATCTCACACCTTTACTCATGTCAGTGCTGTGAAGACTCTACTCTTATTTCAGTAAAACAGCTCAAGCCGTCTCCAGCTGAAGTCAACCTTCATAACACAATGGCCTTAAAGTGTGTACAGGAGGATATATACCCAAGGATAACCAGGAATCACTTGGAAATGAAGGACGGTAACGGTGTATGTACTTGCCTCCCTTGATGATAAAATATGACTCCTGTTGTCTGAACTGTATGGTAATAGCAAGGAAGTCGGTGGAACAGAATCAAGAAGTGAAAAACCTATCCTGTGTGCGTGCGTGTGTGCTAGGTCACCTCAGTCATGTCTGACTCTTGTGACCCCGTGGACTGTAGCCCGCCAGGCTCCTCCGTCCATGGGATTCTCCATGCAAGAGTACTGGAGTGGGATGCCATGCCCTCCTCCAAGGGATCTTCCCATCTCAGGGACCAAACCTGTGTCTCAAGTCTCCTGCATTGACAACCAGGTTCTTTACCACTACCACCCCCTGGGAAGCCCACATCCTAGTACTTTTGTATTTTAATGTATAAAACAATTGTTACCCTGGAATTCCCTAGTAGTCTAGTGGTTAGGGCTCTGCGTTTCCACTGCAGGGGGCATGGGTTTGATCCCTGGTCAGGGAACTAAGTTTCAGCATCCCACATGCCATGAGGTGAGGCCAAAACAAACAAAGAAAAAAGTAAAAACAACAACACCCAGAATAGCTGGTATTTACATGAAGCGAGATCATGATATTTTATTTGATAAATTAGAGTGACATCACTGATTATCCATCAGTAGGAAATAAAGTTGGATTCTTATGTTACACTTCACACAAATATAAATTCCAGATGTATTAAAGACTTCAGCATAAAAAATAAAATTGTGAACCTTCCATTTCCCACCAAGATGGCATAACCCAGTTTCTCCCATTTCCTTTTACAACTAAAAATCACAACACATTTGTGTAGGAAGACTCTGAAAGGTGGAAAAAAGAAAGGCTACCTAAGAACCTCTGAGCTCTGATTCCACCTTCACGTGCTCTGGTGGTGTCGGAGACTGGGGCCAACAGGGAAGTAATTTTTCTTCCCATACTGTGTGGAAGCAGGAGTTAACGTGTTTCGTTTCCCTTGCGGGGATAGCACTGCTGGGAGCCGGTAGGGAGCTGATCTACCATCCCCCACCAGTAGAGGGAGGCAGTGCTCCAGTCCTCTGCCTTGGCAATATCAGGGCCGTCCGTC
This sequence comes from Oryx dammah, assembly GCF_014754425.2. Classification (NCBI taxonomy): domain Eukaryota; kingdom Metazoa; phylum Chordata; class Mammalia; order Artiodactyla; family Bovidae; genus Oryx; species Oryx dammah. Next base: position 44,662,405 of record NW_024070193.1, on the reverse strand, counting down.
CGGGGTGCCTGTGGTGCCTGATCCTCTAGCCCCACCCCACAGTACAAGGCTTCACGAGGTGGTGCCAGGCTTGTCCCTCCACCTTCACCCTCTGCTCTGGGTGTCTGCAGGCCCAAAGGAGGGCTGGACCACCACACCCACCCGGCATTATGAAACGGAGTGAACAGAGTGGGAGGTGGGAATTATTGACACTCTGCCTGCCAAACCCCACCCCTGCCCTCGCAGGGCTCAGCGGGGAGCTGAACTTGCACATTCATTGGCAAAGAGGTGGTGCAGGTCAGTCCCCCATTTCTAACTAGGAAGCCCTCCATGGGGCCAGGAGGCAGCTGAACCTTTACCGCATCTGTCTGCAATGAGGCAGTAAGAATCAGTGTTTGGCTGGGGTCGTGTCCCTGGAGCCCAGAGGGGAGATATAGGTGTGTGCCACACCTCCACATCAGGTCTGCCTGCTGAAAAACAAGATCAAATACAGTCCAGAGCCTCATAATATAATATCCAGAATGTCCAGAACACAATAGAACTGTCACTCATCACATCAAGAACCAGGAAATTGACAGCTTGAATGAGAAATGACAACATTTCAGTTCAGTCACTCAGTCGTGTCCAACTCTTTGCGATCCCAAAGACTGCAGCACGCCAGGCCTCCCTGACGGACACATCACCAACTCCCAGAGTTTACTCAGACTCATACCCATTAAGTTGGTGATGCCATCCAACCATCTCATCCTCTGTCATCCCCTTCTCCTCCCCCCTTCAATCTTTCCATCAGGGCCTTTTCAAATGAGTCAGCTCTTCGCATCAGATGGCCAAAGTATTGGAGTTTCAGCTTCAACATCAGTCCTTCCAATGAATATTCAGGACTGATTTCCTTTAGGATGGACTGGTTGGATCTCCTTGCAGTCCAGACACTGAGATAAATCAGATGTTCAGATGTTGAAATTATCTGATAAAGAGGTTAAAGCAGCCATCATGAAAACACATCAACAAGTATTGAAACATTCTCGTGAAGCAAATTTAAAAAGTAGAAAATCTCAGGAAAGGAAAAAGTTATTGAAGAAGAGCTAAAAGGGGATTATAGAAGTGAAAACTACTAAGTGAAATAAAAATAAAATTACAAAAATCCTAGAGAAAAATTTAGGTGACTATATCTTTAACTGTGAGGAGTCTGTTTTTTTTTTTTTTAATATATTAATTTCCTTATTTTGGCTGCATCAGGTCCTAACTGTGGCATGCGGGATCTTCACTGCTTCATGTAGGATCTTTCAGTTCGGCTTAGTTCTCCCTGCAGCATGTAGGATCTAGTGCCCTAACCAGGGATCTAACCTGTGTCCCCTGCATTGCAAGGTGGATTCTTAACCACTGGACTACCAGGGAAATCCCAGGAGTCTCTTCTAACTAGACAGAAAGGCGAGAAACTAAACCCTTTTGGTTAAGTTTGTCTGGCACCCACAGATAGTATCATGTTTAAAGGTGAAAGATGGAAAGCTTTCTCCCTAAGATCAGGAACAAGACAAGACGTCTGTTCTCACCACTTCTATTTGACACTATACTGGAGATTCTAGCCAAGGCAGTTAGGCAAGCAAAATAATTAAAAGGCGTGCAGATTGAAAGGAAGAAGTAAAGTTGTCTCTATATGCAGATGTTATGATCTTATATGTAGAAAATCCTAGAGAATAAAAAAAAAAGTACTAGAACATGAGTTCCTCAAGGTTTCAAGATACAAAAACAATATATAACAATTGTGCTTCTAATGGACTGGCAATGAACAATCGAAAAATAAAATTAATTTAATAAATTTACATGAGTATTAACAAGAATAAATACTTGGGAATAAATTTAACAACAGAAGTACAAGACTTGTACACTAAAAAAAACTGCAAGACACTGTTGCAAATAATGAAAGAAAAATGCTATGAATGATAAGATCTCGTGTTATGGATCAGAAGACTTAATAAGGCTGGTAATAATGCCCTAGTGGATATGTAGACTCAATACAGTCCTCATCAAAATTCATGGTGTTTTATTTGCAGAAATTGACAAGCTGGTCTTAAAATTCACATGGAAATGCATAGGACTCAAAATGGCCAACGCAACCTTGAAAAAGAACAAAATTCTCAGTTTCAAAACATCCTGCATTGTTGCAGTAATCCAGACAACGTAACACTGACATAAGGATAGACGTGCAGATCGACAGAATCGAATTGAGAATTGAGAAATAAGTCCTTGCATTTATGGTCAATTGATTTACCACACAACTACTCTTTCCTTGTGGCTCAGACTGTAAAGAGTCTGCCTGCAATGAGGGGGACCTGGGTTCAATCCCTGGGTTGGGGAGATCCCCTGGAGAAGGGTTAGGCTACCCACTCCAGTATTCTTGCCTGGAGAATCCCATGGACAGAGGAGCTTGGCGGGCTTCAGTCCATGCAGTCACAGAGATTCGGACACTGAGTGACTAACACTTTCACTTTTTTCACCCTTCAGCCTCTCTCTTTCCTCCCTCAACCAGTTCTGCCCAGTGGTAAACTGAGCCCCTCTCCCTACCTGGCCTCAGTGAGGCCAAAATGTAAGGCAGTTCAACCGAAAAAGGACCATCTTTTCAACAAATGGCGCTGGGACCACTGAATATCCACATGCCAAGGAATTAATTTGAGCCTCTATCTTATCCCATTTATAAAATTTAACTTAAAATAGATCATAAGGCTTCATAGAAGAGCAAAACTATAAACCTTTTAGAAAAAATAGGAGCAAATCGTCATGACCTTGGATTAGGCAATGATTTCTTAGATATGACACAAAACCATGGAAGTGACAAAAAAAATGGAAATTGGACTTCATCAAAATTAAAAATTTTGTGCTTCCAAGGACACCATTAAGAAAGTGAAAGAAAAGAGAAACTTGCTTGGTGGTGCAGTGGTTAAGACTCCGAGCTTCTATTGCAGGGGCGAGGATTTTATCCCCGGTCAGGGTTTCCCAGGTGGTTCATGGTAAAGAATCTGCCTGCAATGCAGGAGAACTGGGTTTGATCCCTAGGTCAGAAAGATACCCTCGAGAAGGGAATGGCTACCATTCCAGTATTTTTGCCTGGAGAATTCCATGGAAGGAAGAACCTCGTGGGCTATGGGGTTCCAAAGAGTCGGACACAACTGAGTGACTATCATTTTTTGGGGAACCAAAGACCCACACTCTGCAGCACAGCCACACACACACACACAGTGAAAAGGCAAGCCTACAGAATGGGAGGAAATATTTGCAAATCATGTACCCAGTAAGAGACCTGTGGAATGAATATCAAAAAAAAAAAAACCTCTTGCAACTCAACAATAAAAAGACAACCCAGTTTAAAAGTGGGCAGAGATTTTTCTCCAAAGAAGATATAGAAGTGAACAAAAAAAGCATATGAAAAGATGTTCAACATTATTAGTCATGACAAATGTAAATCAAAACTTCAGTGAGATACCGCTTCATGACCCCCAGGATGGCTGTAGTAAAAAAGATAGTTAATAACAAGTATTGTTGAGGCCACTCCAGTACTCTTGCCTGGAAAATCCCATGGATGGAGGAGCCTGGTGGGCTGCAGTCCATGGGGTCGCCAAGAGTTGGACACGACTGAGCGACTTCCCTTTCACTTTTCACTTTCATGCATTGGAGAAGGAAATGGCAACCCACTCCAGTGTTCTTGCCTGGAGAGTCCCAGGGACGGGGGAGCCTGGTGGGCTGCCATCTATGGGGTAACACAGAGTCGGACACAACTGAAGTGACTTAGCAGCAGCAGCATGAAGAAGTTGGAACTCATACCCTGGCAAGGTAAAATGGTGCAGCTGCTTTGAAAAATAGTTTGTCAGTTCCTCAGAGTATTAAACACGGGGTTACCATATGGCCTAACAATTCCACTCCTAAGTTATATACCCTAGAGAAATGAAAACTTCTACACAAGTGAGACATGAATGTTCATACCAGTATTCTTTGCAATAGCCAAAATGTGGAAATGATTGAACTTGTATCTTTGGGCTTCCCGGGTGACTCAGGGATAAAGAATCCACCTGTCAAACAGGAAACATGGGTTGGATCCCTGAGTTGGGAAGTCCCTCTCCCTCTGCCTCTGTTGTGCTCACCGTGCCTGAGGATTTCTATTGGGTTTTGAGGTAAGAAAACTTGCTGGTTTTCCTCATGTAACCTCTCAAATCCGTCCTTCGTGTTTTGATGCCTTCTCCCCAACTTCCCATATATTAACAAATAATTTAAATAAAATTGACACCCATTGAGTTAAGTAGACCGGCTAGCCCCCAGTGGCCAAGAAAACATGCATGTGGGGACTTCCTTGGTAGTCCAGTGGTTAAGACTCTGTGCTTCCACTCCAAGGGGGCTTGGGTTCAATCCTTGGTCAGGGAACTAGGATCCCACATTCTTTGTGGCCAATAAAAGCAAATATCATCATGATAAATGTTAAAGAAAAAACAACAACTAAAACATGCATGTGGCTGAATCTAGCTTATGAGCCACCACGAAAACTTTAGGTATCCTACGCTGCTGGATGTATTAGCCTGGGATTCTCAGAAGCCCACCTTGAAATGGGGATTTCTGCACAAGGGATTTATAGGAAGTGTTCCCAGGAAATTTTGACGGGAGAGTAAGGAAGCAGGATGGAGATGGGAAGGGGCCCAGGTAAAGGTGCTGGAACAAGCAGAGTCCTGGCAAGGGTAGCTTTGCCTTGTCCTGTGGGAGACTCTGCTTCAGAGCAGGTCTTGCCAACTGCGGACAAAGGAGCTTTAGGCTCTCTACTCCCATACTCATGGGCTATTGGCTAAGGGCTGACTCTGGGATAAGACAAATATCCAGGGACCTCCTTTTCTCCATTGCACACAGACAATGAGGCTCCAGAAGCCTGAGGGCAGTGTTCCAAGAAAAACTGGCAGGTGCTGGCTGTTCGGAGTGAAAGTACCCAGAGGAGCCAGTGTGGGGGTCATTGAGGAAGCCACCCAAGGAGCATCCTCTTGCCCATGAAAATACCTGGGTGTGTGATCACAGCAGTAATTTGGAAGAAACTGATATTGAAAAGAGTGAGCTCTAGGGATTGAATTTCCCTAAATCACTTAGAAAAAATGTCATACGGCCAACAATACTAGTAACTAGAAGCTGGTTCCCTCATGGCTAATCTTGGCAGCCAGTACATTAAGAAGTACTTATAAGTTCATGACAACTGACCCAAATGCAAATAGACCCGTGAAACTCAGAACAAATGATAGTCTGAAAGTCCAAGCCAAAGATGTAAAGGCCATTGCAGACTGGAGGAGAATAAAGAGAAAGACACAAACTATGAGAAATGTGCTAGACCTGTCCTTGTTATAAGAATGAGGCCTAACTCTCAGCTAACATTTCTAGAAAAGAGTGGGAGAGAGGTGTAAGAATCTCCCTCCAATTCCCAGCTGCTGCCCCAGATTCCATGAGGGCTCAGGCGTGGATGCCCCCAGCACCCTTGAGGGAGAACGACTCCACTGTATTTCTGCATCAGGCCTTAGGAGGTCTTCTGCCATCTTGAGACCAGAAATTTTTAGATTTTCCATCAGGGAATATAATGGCTTTCTTGACAGTCCAGCAGACAGTATGGGACCCTCTTTGATTTTCCGTTTTTTTTTTTTTTGTTGTTGTTGTTAATCACTCTAGCCTGACTTCTGTTCTCAAAGTCCAGTTGCCTGGACTAAATAAATATTCTCAGTCTGCCCTTGAGAATGACGTAGTAATGAACTCAGGATTTTGGAGTTCAACTCCACAAATGTTTATTAAGCGTCTACTATGTGCCTGGCATTGTGATAGATCTTTGTCACTGTTGTTCAGTCACTAAATCATGGCCGACTCTTGCGACCCCATGGACTGAAGCCTGCCAGGCTCCTCTGTCCATGGGATTTCCAAGGCAATAATACTGGAGTGGGCCGTCGGTGCCTTCTCCAGGGCATCTTCCCACCAGGCCTCTTGCGTCTCCCGCACTGGCACAGGATTCTTAACCAATGAGCCACAAGGGAAGCCTATGATAGGTCTCAGGGGTATAATATTAATAAGATTTGGGGAGTTCTTTGTTTTGGAATTCCAGTGGAAAAACAACAACCAACAACTTGATGGTGGTTTAGTCACTAAGTCACGTCTGACTCTTGTGATCTCATGGTCCATAGCCCACTAGGCTCCTCTGTCAGTGGGATTCTCCAGGCAAGAATGGAGTGGGTTGCCATTTCCGTCTCCAACAACCAACAACGTAATAGTCACTTAATTTCCCTCCCCACTCTATAGAGAAATTTTTGGACCAAGGCTGAGTTTGATGTGAGTCAAAGATTTTGTATCCATCCTTGTATATACATATACGTTAAAAAAAAGTTGGTGAGGCAGTTGTGAGCTCAGGGCCATTTGCAAGGCTGTAAAACCAGAATGCAAGGGAAGCCCTTAGAGAGAAGGGGAGGAGGATTTTATTGAACTGAAAGAACAAGAACTAATCTGAAAACACTTGGGTGTGTGAGATCAGAAGCAATTTGAGGAATTAACTGATAGATATATACTACAATGTTATTAGTGGTTTTCTCCAGGGGATAGAATTTTGGTTTTCTCCAGGGGATAGGAGTTTAATTTCTTTCTTTTTTCTCTCTTTTCCTTAGTTTCTCCCACTCTCCCTTCCTCCCTCCTTCCCTGCTATCCTTTATGCCTTCCTTCCTCTTTCTTTTTTCTTATGCTTTGTTAGTATTGGATACATTTTCTACAATGTGCCTCTCTCAACTTTCGAAACAAATGGGCTTTATTTTAAAAATCAAATAAAAACTGAGAATTTAAGGTATATTGTATTTGAGGCTAAAGGTCAGGCCAGATTGATGCCAAACATAAGCTAACTCTGCACTGTTCCCCTTTGCGGAGACCCCCATTTCTCCACATCTCTCCTCTAGGGTCCCAGCACTTGGCTGTGTTTAGATTAGTGGCATCAGCTCAGGGGAACCCGTATCTGCTGAAACAGATCCAATTTTAAAATGTCTATTTATTAAAAGGCTTTCCTGGTGGCTCAATGGTAAAGATCTGCCTGCCAAGTAGCAGACTCAGGCTCTATCCCTGGGTTAGGAAGATCCCCTGGAGAAGGAAATGGCAACCCTCTCCAGTATTCTTGTTTGGGAAATTCCATGGACAGAGGAGCCTGGTGGGCTACAGTCCATGGGATCTCAAAAGAGTCGGCCATGACTCTTTATTAAACTATTGATTAAAATAGTTTTTGAACCCCAATCCATATTCTTACTGTTTCCCCCTCTTTAGAGAGTCACAAAAGATTTTTTTTGTGTGAGAATGAAAATAATTAGGAAACCAGATCACCCCCATTATTTTTCTATGTTAAATAAAAACCTTTATTTAACTGTCTCCTTTTTTCCATTATGATTTATCATAGGATGTCAAAAATAGTTCCCTGCGCTATACGGCAGAACCTTGTTACTTATCTCTTCTATATGTGTGAGGTTGCATCTACTAAACCCAGCCTCCCACTCCATCTCTTCCCCAAAACTGCCCCCCGCCCCCCACCAGCAACCACCAGTCTGCTTTTCTACCTCCATGAGTCGAATTCTATTTCATAGATAAAGTCATTTGTGTTATATTTTATTTTATTTTATTTTTAATTAATTAATTAATTAATTTTTTATTTTACTTTACAATTCTGTATTGGTTTTGCCATACATTGACATGAATCCACCACGGGTGTACATGCGTTCCCAAACATGAACCCCCCTCCCACCCCCCTCCCCACAACATCTCTCTGGGTCATCCCCGTGTACCAGCCCCAAGCGTGCTATATCCTGCATCGGACATAGACTGGCAATTTGATTCTTACATGATATTATACATATTTCAATGCCATTCTCCCAAATCATCTCACCCTCTCCCTCTCCCTCTGTGTGTTATATTTTAGATTCCACATAAAAGTGATATCATATGGTCTTTATCTTTCTCTGTCTGACTTAGTTCGTGTAGTATGATAATCTCTGATTTCATGCATGTTGCTGCAAATGACATTATTTCACTCTTTTTAATGGCTGAGTAATATTCCATTGTATACATATTGCTGCTGCTCAGTCACTCAGCTGTGTCTGACTCTTTTCAACCCTTTGGACCGTAGTCCGCCAGGACCCTCTGTCCTTGGGATTTTTCAGGCAAGAATACTCAATTGGGTTGCCATTTCCTCTGCCAGGGGATCTTCCTGACCCAGGGATCAAACCCACATCTCCTCTGTCTCCTGCACTGCAGGCTGACTCTTTACCCAATGAGCCATCAGGAAAGCCTATCCATTCATCTGTCAATGGACATTTTGGTTGCTTCCATGTCTTGACTATTGTGAATAGTGCTGCTATGAAAATGGGTGTGCATGTATCTTTTTGAATTACAGTTTGGTCAGTAGGATGTGGTTATACAAGTTTTTAAAAGCAAGCTATGTAAATAAATTATCAAAATCATGGCCCCATAATGAGCCCGGCAGTGATTCAGGATTCTACCAAATGTCTTGGGGTGACCACGGAGGATCTGAATATATTTTTACAAAGCTCAGTCCCATCCAGCCTCTCCTTCCATTTGCTGATTTGTGGCAGGGTTTGAAGCCCTGGCACTGGCAGGGCCGTCCCCTCAATGCCACTGGCAGGGCCATCCCCTCAATGCCACTCAGCCCACCCACTCTAGCAGGGTGATGTGGGAGTCAGGGAGCTGGTGGACAAGCCAATCACTGAGTCTGCAGAGATGGGGCAGTCTCTTCTTTGAAAGAGTGCATCTTGGCTGCACAGAGGAGAACTTGTGGGCTTCCAGGGTTGGGAAGGAAGCTTTTTTTCTCTTCCTCAACCCTTCAGTCTTCCCACTTTGAGGAAATGACACTTCCACTAGAGATCCCAGAGCCTTCTCCTTTGCCCTTTCCTTCCCACGGCCATCCCATCACCAAGTCCTGCCCACACACTTCAAACTAGAGCCCCAGTCTCTCCCTGTCTTTCCTTCTCACCTTGGGCAGAGCTACCATTGTCATTTGCCTAGATGACCAAAGTAACTCTCTAACTGGCTCCTCCACTTCTCTAGCTTCTCTCCAACCCAGTTTGCACTCTATGACCAAGAGTTATTTTTTGAAAAGCAGATCAAATCGTACCCTACTGTTAATTTATTTTTTAATTTTATATTAGAGTATGTTGGGTTAGTTTCAGGTGTACAGCAAAGGGACTCAGTTATACATATATCTACTCTTTTCCCAAATTTTTTCCCATTTAGGTTACTGAGTAGAATTCCTGTGCTATACAGTAGGTTCTTGTTGATTATCTATTTTCTATAAAGCAATGTGTATATATATGTTAATCCCAACCTTCTAAGTTATCCCTCCCCCTACCTTTCCCCTTTGTTAACCATAAGTTTGTTTTCTAAGTCTGAGTCTGTTTCTGTTTTATAAATAAGTTCATTTGTATCATTTTTTAATATTTCACAAATAAATGATATCATTTATTTGTCTTTGTCTAACTTTCTTCAATTAGTATGATAATCTCTAAGTCCATTCATGCTGCTGCACATGGCACTATTTTATTACTTTTTATGGCTGAGTAGGAAAATCCCGTGGACGGAGGAGCCTGGTGGGCTGCAGTCCATGGGGTCGCTAAGAGTCGGACATGACTGAGCGACTTCCCTTTCACTTTTCACTTTCATGCATTGGAGAAGGAAATGGCAACCCACTCCAGTGTTCCTGCCTGGAGAATCCCAGGGACGGAGGAGCCTCATGGGCTGCCATCTATGGGGTCGCATAGAGTCAGACACGATGAAGCGACTTAGCAGCAGCAGCAGTGTTCCATTATGTATATATAGCACATCTTCATTACCCATGCATCTATCAATGAACACTTAGGTTGCTTTTATGTCTTTACTGTTTTAAATAGTGTTGCTACGAATATTGGTGTGTATCTTTTTTTTCTTTTTTAGTACAAAGGACTTTTTTTTGTTATATTTATTTATTTATTTATTATTATTATTATTTTTTTTTTACTTTACAATATTGTATTGGTTTTGCATGGTGGGATGGGGGTTTGGGATTGGGAACACGTGTACAAAGGACTTTTAATGAAACATCAAACTCTTCCTCTCCATTCCATTTTCAATCCCCAGAGGCAGCCACCTTTATAACTGGGGTTACATGCAAAACTTTGAATAGTATGCATGTATCTCTGACTTTTATTTTAGTAACTTCAGATAGTATGTGCATCCTATATAGACTTAACTCACTCCTATTACCCCCACTTCTTTTCTTACCAGTTTTTGATAAATTATTTTTTAATTCTTCTGTTGGTTACTTTTATACTTTGTTTACTTAAGCCTCCAGTTCTTATTGTCAGTTTCAACATCAGCTCTTAACTTCCTGATATGTTAGATAAGGATGTTATCATCCAAACTCTTCTCCTTTTCATCCCCCTTGTCCACCCCCCAACTTTCTTTGTTTTACTTTTTTTTAAAAGGCTTGGTTGAGATATAATTTACAGTCCATAGGGTTTACTCATTTAAAGTGTACAACATAATGTTTAAAGTGTACAACTCAGTGGTTTTTTTGTAGATTTACAGTTGTGCAACTATCACCATAATCTTAACTTTAGAACATTTTCATGGCCCCTCAGAAGAAACCCCATTTCCATTAGCCATCCCTCCCTATTTCTGCACAACCTTATGCATCACTAACTTGCTTTCTGTCTTCACAGATTGACCTGTTCTGGACACTTAATGGACATAAAATCATACAATATGTGGTCTTTTGTGACTAGCTTCTTTCATTTTGCAAAATGCTTTGGAAGCAGGTACCTGATTCCTTTTTATTGCTGAATAATACCTCATTGTGTGGATATACCACATTTTGTTTTTCTATTTTAGTAGATACACATTTTGGTCATTTGCACTTTTGTTTTGCTATTATGACATTATGACAACATTTTTCTATAAACTGTTAGATTTATTTTTCATTTTATTCTGTAACCGTATTCTGTTATCATCTCATATGTCTTTAACCATATTTTATAATCATCTCGTCTGTCTTGACTATGGTTTGATTCTAAAAGTTGGAAAACAACAAATATGATTATGCTATTTTGTGCATGTTGCTTACAGGAGCCAAATAGTACACTAGAATTATATTAACTTCTCTACAAAATTGACATCACAATGTCTTTTCCTCCTGAAGCATCTCTTCTAGAACCTTCCACTTTCTCCCCCAATGTAGACTGACTGCAAGAGGTAATCTGGGGATTGATAATTCCTGAGTGGATCCCACATCTTTCTCTTTTTTGTTTATTCTTTTTGTTTTAAGGTCATTCATCCTCAGGTAACTTCCTCAGAAATAGTTCATGGAGGTAAATTTTTTACATCTTTGAATGTCTGAAGATTTTTTTTTTAATTTCACATTAATTTGGCCAAGTGTAGAATTCTTCATTCAAATCTAGAATTCAGAGAGTCTTGAAATCACTTGATTGTCTTCTGACACCTAATATTACTGATGATAGTTCCTGTGACAATTGGATTCTAGTTCCCTTGTTTATCACCCTTCTGCTCTGAATCTTTTTATGATCTCTATATGTGTGGTGTTCTGAACTTCATGATGATGGTCTTGAGCATGAATCTTGCTTCATTCATCATGTTAGAAAGTCTCATGTCTGTCTTCAGATCTTGGCAATGTTTTGTCCTTTTTTAAAAAAATAATTTCTTCTCCATTTTTTTTTTTTTGCTTCTGTTTTTTGGCAAAGGGTCATAAATGTTGAACCTTGGATGCTACTTTTCATCTCTTGTCTTTTTTTTTTCCCTTAACATTCAAGGAGGTTTCACCCTTTTTTTTTTTTTTTTTTTTTACTTTATCTGTTGTTGTTGTTTAGCTGCCAAGTCATGTACAACTCTTCTGACCCCATGGACTGCCAGGCTCCTCTGTCCATGGGATTTCCCAAGCAAGAATACTGGAGTGGGCTGCCATTTCTTTTTCCAAGCATGTATCTTTTTGAATCATAATTTTCTCCAGATACATGCCCAGGGTTAGGACTGCTGATCATATGGTAGCTCTATTTTTAGTTTTTTCAGGAACCTCCATACTGTTCTCCATAGTAGCTGTATCAGTTTATATTGCCACCAGTAGTACAATAAGGTCCACTTTTCTCCAGCATTTACTGTTTGTAGACTTTTTGATGGCCATTCTGACTGTTGTGAGGTAGTATACCTCAATGTCGTTTTTATTTTCAAATTTTTATTTATTTATTTTTGGCGGCGTTGGGTCTTCATTGCTGTGTGGGCTTTTTTTCTAGTTGCCACAGGCAGTGGCCGCTCCTCATTGTGGTGCATCGGCTTCTCATTGTGGTGGATTCTCCTTTTGCAGAGCACGGGCTCCTCAGGCTTCCTTAGTTGTGATGCATGAGCTCAGTAGTTGCAGCTCTCAGGCTCTAGAGCACAGGCTCTATAGTTGTGGTACATGGGTTTAGTAGCTCCAAGGCATGTGGGATCCTTCTGGATCAGGGATTGAACCGATGTCTCCTGCATTGGCAGAGAGAATCTTTACCATTGAGCCATGAGGGAAGCTCCTTCACTGTAGTTTTGATTTGCATTTCTCTAATAATTAGTCATGTTAAGCATATTTTCATGTGCTTTTTGGCTATCTGTATGTCTTCTTTGGAGAAATGTCTATTTAGATCTTCTGCCAATTTTTGATTAGGTTATTTTTTATATATATTGAGCTGCATGAGCTGTTTGTATATTTTGGAGCTTAATCTCTTATCAGCCATATTGTTTGCAAATATTTTCTCCCATTCTATGGGTTGACCCCAAGGCAATCTGCAGATTCAGTGCAGTCTCTTTCAAATTACCGGTGGTATTTTTTGCAGATCTAGAACAACAACAACAAAAATCTTAAAATTTATTCAGAAACACAAATGATCCTGAATAGTGAAAGCAATCTTGAGAAAGAAAAACAGCTGGAGGAATCAGGCTCCCTTACTTCAGACTATACTATAAAGCTATCATAATCAAAACAGTGTGGTATTGGCACAAAGACAGACTTATAGATCAATGGAACAGAATAGAAAGCCCAGAAATAAAGCCACATACCTATAGTCTATCTACAACAAAGAGGCAAGAATATACATTGGAGAAGAGACAATCTCTTAAATAAATGGTGCTGGAAAAACTGGACAGCTACATGTAAAAAAAATGAAATTAGAACATTATTTAACACCATACACAAAAATAAACTCAAAATGGATTAGAGACCTAAATGTAAGACCAGATACTATAAAACTCTCAGAAGCAAGCATAGGCAGAACTCTGACATAAATTGCAGCAATATATTTTTTGACCCACATCCTGGAGTGATGAAAATAAAAATAAACAAATGGGACCTAATTAAGCTTAAAAGCTTTTGCACAGCAAAGAATAACATCCCCTGTTTCAAAGCTACCAAAGGCGTCCCATCCCATGATACTCAGGACAACCTTCAGACTCCTCATTACTGCTCATTCTGCCCTCCAGTCTCCACCCCTACCCTTGGCTGAGTTTGTCCTTCCCTTCTTCCCCCCAACTCCTACCCTTGTTGTGACCCCTTGAAACAACCAGCTCGGGGACTTCACAAACACAGGACCACTCCTCCCCAGTAGCACATACTAAACTCTCCTCATTCCTCAGATGTGGGGAGATTTCTTTTACCTTGGGCCCACCCCAACTAATTAGGGTCCCCTACTTCTCTCTCATAAAACTTAAGCTTTCTTCCTTGAAAAATTAGGGCACACAGTATTTACATGTGCAATTGAATTGATTCATTTAATATTTGCTTCCCCTTCTAGTCTATAAGCTCCAGAAGAACTAGCAGTGTCTGCTTATAATAGATTACCAGTAAATATATATTGAATGAATAAATTAGTGGGATCAAAGTGCTGTCTCCTTCTACCTGGACATGGAAAGCAGATTTTTCCCATCAAGACACCCCTAACAATTTCTTCTTCCAGTCTTTTTAGCCTTAACACTTAATTTATAACCCTTTAATAATCTCCCAGACTGCTGTAGTTCCCCCTGACAAAATCACCAATCTCCTTTTAGCTGAGAAGCCCAGCCTAGCATCTTATGTTTTAAAATATTTCTGGTCAGTGCTGAGAGTCATGGAAGATACCCCATGATTCTAACAGGCAGCATCCTTCTCAAACTCCACCACAAAAATCTCAAACTAATGCTGGAACTGACAGATAATTCAATTTTGCTCAAAATCATGGCTCATGCTGCCTTGAAAATGTTCTGGACTTAGAGTTTTCTTGCTCCTTCCCTCCCTGCCTGTCTTCTCCCCTTTATTCTTTTCTCTCTCTCATTCATTTAATGATTCACTCATTGTTTTGTTTTCAATCCTGAACGGAGTATTTCATTTCCTGTCTTGAGATCAGAGCTAGAAGGCAGTAAATGTACTTAGAATGAGGATCCAAAGCCATTCCTCACAGTGGCTTTGAGTCTCCCAACAACCAAAGTGAATTTGTTCCTTGTGACCCTGTTTGGACCCTCTGCATGATTGCTGAGTTGGCTGTGTAACAACAGTCAGTGCCCTCTGCAGAAGGCAGCGCCTGTGAATGGGGCAACAAAGACCCAGGCTGGGTGGGGGCCCTTGGCATTCACATCAAAGAGGAGGATCTGACCGATGAAATCGATGAAGTGTGAAATGCTGTTCCTCACGCCGAGGCTCCATTTAGCACCTCAGCCCAGGGTTTTAGCAGAGAGAAAATCTTCTGGAATCGATACTACTATCATTTCACAAAATTACAGTATTGTGTCCTGAAAATGAGCCATAAATCAACCGCAGGCTTCACTTGCTGGAGGAAACAGCTTTGCTGTGAGAAAACTGGTGACAGGAGCACATTTCAGGAGCTCAGGGGGTCCGGGCCTCTCCTACGGCTATTACCCAGCTGGGGAGGCAGGTGATCTGGAGGGAGGGTCCTGAGCTCACAGCATCGCTAGAGGCAGGCCAGGGGTCTTGGGTGTGCTGGAAATGCAGCTCAGCTGAAATCAAACAAAATCTCAGAACCTCCAAATCCAGTCAAACAGAGACTGCTGAGAGGAAATCGGGAGCTTCTGGCCTCTCAGGTGATCTGCAGCCCACTCACGGGCCCAAATGTCATTCTTCCTGGCATGGCCTGCCTTGGTGAGAGGTCGAGCATGTAGATCTCAATTCCAGAAGCTGCCTGGGAAGCTGGTGGAAGGGAATTCTTATTTGCTGTAGAGCTCCTGACCCTCCACCACACAGGGTCATGTTGGGGACTTGCTTTCTTCTCTTTGGTTCCTATTTGATACATATTCACAAAAGGCCAGAGGTCTGAGCACTGCTGTCCTGGTTACATGACTTCAGGAAGTCTGTGGAAACAGTGGGCATGAGGGCCAGGGGTTACCACAAGCCCCAGTCCAGAAGCCTCAAGATGAACCAGGCTGACCAGCCTAGGAAGGTCCCACGTGGCATCCACTGGGTGGGTCTTGCTCTATCACTTTGCTGTCCCACAAAATTGCAACTGCAGCAGAGCACAGACTCTGCCTTTCACTTCTCATAGTCTTCCCTGGTCCTGCTGCTGCCGCTGCTAAGTCGCTTCAGTCGTGTCCGACTCTGTGCGACCCCACAGACGGTGGCCCACCAGGCTCCCCAGTCCCTGGGATTCTCCAGGCAAGAACACTGGAGTGGGTTGCCATTTCCTTCTCCAATGCATGAAAGTGAAAAGTGAAAGTGGGAAGTCGCTCAGTCGTGTCCGAGTCTTAACGACCCCATGGACTGCAGCCCTGATCCTAGCAGAGTGCAAAATACCAAAATATGTAACTAGTGAGATCGAGAACTAAATAGCCTTCTGATTGCCAAGACAAAAGGGAAAAATAAATCCAGGTCATAGAATTTTAATTATCTGGGCATTTATCTGCTACTGAATTTTACAAGGAATTTATTTTGATGGGTAGTTATCTGAGGGACATTAGAAAGCCAAATGAAAACTATTTCAACAGGGTTTCCATGAGAGATTAAGAAATATTTTTCATAAGCTATACCATTGACCTTCTCTGGCCCTGTTTCTTCACCTATAAGTAGGAATAGTAATAAAGACATTCTCATCATTGTATCATATAATGTCATTTATTAACATATATATTCTTGTTCTATAATACAATTGGGATATCAGAGTATGGTTGTAAATTTTTAAAAGTTCATGTAGAAGAACACCTTTTTCAAATGGCAAAGTGCCATGTGAGCATCATATTACCTTGACATAGGATCATCATTACCACTCCCCAGAGTGTGCCATTAACAGAATGTGGTTAACAAGGAGGTTCAGCTTTTGTCCAAAGCAGTGGGGTCCCCCTCAACCCCCCATGCCACCTCCCACACGAAGGCAGGGAAGGCTCTGTTCAAATACTCCAGAGAGTCTCTTGTAGGAGAGCCTGCCTTCCCCCTAAGTTAAGTTGCCACTGTTTCCGCTTTCTGTGAAAGCAAAAATAATTACAAATGGTCTCTTTCTTGAGTGTTTTCCATGTAACAAGCATGTGTTACTTCATTGAATCCCCTGGTGCAATGGAGATGGTGCTATTAGCTCTCCATATTTCACAGGAGAAAACTGAGGAATGTAGAGATTAAGTGACTGGCTCAAGGTCCCACTGAGGGGGAGATTTGAACCTGGGTTGGCTTGACTCCAGAAACCACATTCTGTTACTGCCAAGCTGTTCTAAGCATGCAAGAGACAGTTTCTGGCTCCTCTCCTATGGTAAGAGGGCCTTTCCTTTGACTAGTGGGTACTGTGATTTGGGCCTGTGAACACTTCTTAAATGATTGTCAAAGAGTTTTTCTCTATTAGTAAAGAAGTAAAATGTCCAGTGTCCGTGAGAATGGAGGGTGGGCTGTCGTTCCTGGGAGGAATGTAAGGTGAACAGCCTCTAGGGGCGCTGTGGAGCACAGCGCTGTACGGAGTTTGACTTCTTAGGACGATCCATCCTGCATAGGTGCTCACACATGAGCACAAAGCTGCCGGCTCTTCATCACCTCCATTCTTGGGCGATGACTCCCAGGATCCGTGGTCAGGGGATCTTTGAAGAGACATGATCGGTGGCTCTGCGGACCCACCGTTAAGTCAGACTCTGACTTCATGCATCCTCCGTATCATGTCCTGCCTCTGCCTTATGAGTCAGCCTCCACCTTCTGCTGCCAGGAACTGATGAGGTGGAAACAGTCATTGAGCCTTCGTGTTGTCCTGCTGGACCGGGACCAGTGCTTGCCTTGTCACTCTCCACTGAACCTAGCGGCGTGATTTTGCTTCCCTCCCTTGAGACTGCAGAATGTCCTCGATGGGTCTCATGTCCCTGCAGTGGAAGGTACAGGCTGGGAGAGCGAGTTTAGTGCTTCTTGACAGCATCAAGGCCACACTGGCATTTCTGTGCATTTCCACTTGGAACTTGGCCACATGGAACCACTGCAGGTCCCCTGAACCCAGACAGAACTCCTTCCATCCATGACCTTGAGCATTTGGCTCCTGTCATTGCCTAAAGCCTTCCCTGACCTCTCAGGGTGGGGGTTGATCCCTGCTGTGGTCTTCGTCTGCGCCCTCCTGTGCACCTGTCAGCGCTTCCAGCACCTTACCTTCTGCCAGGTATTTCTTTGCTTGTTTTCCTCCTTTGTGATAGCGTTAATCCGCCAGCATGTGGTCAGAACTGTGTTGGTTGATGGGATGGATGAATGATGCCATGTTTCTGTGGGTTTTGCCCTCAGCACTTGGCCTTCTCTTCTCTACCAGCTGAAACTTCCTTAGGGCAAGTGACAAAGATGGGAGTTTGGATCCAGCTTCCCGTGGCCTCTGCTGTGGCCTCTCTGTGTCTCTTGTGTCTGCCTCCCTGCATCACTCTCTGGCTCTTTGGGTTGAAAAATAGGCCTGAAGTCCAGTTGGAAAAGGGGCCTTGTCTTGACCAGACTGTAGGAAGTCTCTGACATTTTTCAGTCACTGTCTCACTGTCACTTCATTTCCGTGAACCAGTGGGTCACACAAGATAGAGAAAACGAGGCATTCAACCCAGAGGAGGTGTGCAAGTGTCGCTTATCCCCAGTCCCTGTCATTTCTGCCCTTCTTGCTAAAGATGGTGCTTCCCATTCTGTGTTTCTCTTCCACAGAGTTCCCCAGCCTGACACATTTCCCTCCTTGCTAGTCTATAGCCTGGCCCCTCCAGGAAGCCCTAGGGATGTTTGGTGGTCTACTTTTCTTTCCTTCCTTTGACTTCCCAGGCCATCCAGGAGAATGCCAGCAGAGCAGGGTCATGGAAGCCAGAATTAGGGGTCTTCCAAGCATTGCTCCCCACCCTTCCCCATGTAGCTGTAGGAAAGCCAGGGGGAAGCCTGCATAGCTTCTGGCTTGGGCTCTGTTTTGTTTTTCTTTTTTCACCTTTACTTTTTTTAGATTTATGTATTTTTAATTGAAGGATAATTGCTTTACAATATTGCATTAGTTTCTGCCATACTTCAACGTGCCTCAGTCATAGGTACACAGATGTCCCCTCTCTCTGGGGCCTCCCTCCCATCTCCCACCTGTTCCCACCCCTCTAGGTTGTCATGGAGCCCCAGTTTGAGCTCCCTGAGTCATAGAGCAAATTCCCATTGGCTATCTGTTTCACACATGGCAGTGTATATGCTTCCACGCCAGTCTCTTCATTTGCCCCACCCTCTCCTTCCTCCCCTCTTCCCATGCCCATAAGTCTGCTTTCTCTGCAGCTCCATTGCTGCCCAGCAAATAGGTTCATCAGTACCATCTTTCTACATTCCGTATAGATGCATCACTATGTGATGTTTGGTTTTCTTTTTCTGGCTCGCTTCACTCTGTCTAATAGCCTCTAGGTTCATCCACCTCATTAAAACTGACTCAAATGTGTCACCTTTACTTTTTGTTTT
This sequence comes from Oryx dammah, assembly GCF_014754425.2. Lineage (NCBI taxonomy): Eukaryota > Metazoa > Chordata > Mammalia > Artiodactyla > Bovidae > Oryx > Oryx dammah. The sequence goes on along the minus strand of NW_024070193.1, from coordinate 44,643,486 downwards.
AATTGAAGTATAGTTAATTTACAATGTTGTGCTAGTTTCTGGTTATAGCAAAGTAATACATCTATATATACATTCTTTTCCATTGTTTCTATTATAGTTTATTATAGAATATTAAATATAGTTATATGAGTTATATAACTATATAAATATAGTTTATAGTTAAAATTTTTTGAATTGGATTACAATTGATTTACAATGTCATGTTAGTTTCAGGTGTTCAACAAATATACATGTATATATATATATATTCAGGGAACAATATCTTGTTAATGGAAAAGAATCTGAAACACTGTATGTGTGACATTTTAGTCTGTAACAAGACTTTGTTCCCTGTACTATACACGAGGGCCTCATTTATCTATTTCTTAAACGTTAGTTTGATTCTGCTCATCTCAAACTCCTAATTTATCCCTCCTCCCTTGAGCTATGTTTTTCAAATTGGCAGGATAGACAAGTCTTGGGCAACTTTGACAACAAAAATAACAAGTGTAGCTGTGAAGGGAAACAGTTACTAGCGCACTCCTCCTCGCTGTTGTGTGCACTACAGATCCCTCGTCTTGGAGATGAATGGAGAGAGGAGGCAGCCACGCCGGCCTCCACGAGCCTTTGATGAGTCATCATCAGATATTGGGGTCCAGAAAGTGGGGAGGGGTGTCCACTCCACTGATGGCCTGATGCTGGAGCCACCCCACAGGCTGCCTTGACTCATCCCCTGATCCTGTGTTGCCCCACATACACCCACTTATTTGAGCATCCTCCATCCCTCCCAAGGGTGACAAGAGCCAGCCCACAGGAATCAGTAGGTGGAACTTGGATGCAGACAGCACATTTTCTGTCTTGATGTTCTACCAGGGTCTGTGGGAGTGATGACAAGAATTTCCTTCTGGCTGTCTGAGTTCATGGCTCTCTGAGGCCAGGGACAAGGCAGTCAATCTCCTGGAACCTCATTTGCCTCGTCCATACAAGGTGGGTGTCCCAGGAGTGGCCACCTCAAAGGGCTTCTGCTGCTGTGGTTGTTCGGCCACTCAGTCATGTCTGACTCTTTGTGGAGTCTTACTCCCCAGTGTGCCATCTGGTGACATCTGTTCTAGGCCGAGCAGGTACTCCAATCCCATCTTTCCTTCGAGGTGCCTGTCTTTAGAATTTGAGTTAATTCTTTAACCAGAGTCCTCAGTTTTCTTATAGGTTCAAGGGAAGTTGTAGATTTGCACAGTGTTCTGCTTTTTTCTTGTTGTAAGGTGGGGAGTGATGTTTTCCCAGCTTTTCACATCTGAAGTGGAAGTCAGAAGTCCATCTTTACTTTTTTGATTTTTAACTGAAGTATAGTTGATTTTCAAAGTTGCTGGTGTTCAACAAAGTGATTAAGTTATATGTATGTATCAGTGCAGTGCAGTTCAGTCTCTCGGTCGTGTCTGACTCTTTGTGACCCCATGGACCGCAGCACGCCAGGCTTCCCTGTCCATCACCAACTCCCTGAGCTTGCTCAAACTCATGTCCATTGAATTGGTGATGCCATTCAACCATCTCATCATCTGTCGTCCCCCTCTCCTCTCACCTTCAGTCTTTCCTTCATCAGGGTCTTTTCCAATGAGTCAGTTCTTCACATCAGGTGGCCAAAGTATTGGAGTTTCAGCTTCAACATCAGTCCTTCCAGTGAATATTCAGGGCTGATTTCCTTTAGGATGGACTGGTTGGATCTCCTTGCTGTCCAAGGGACTCTCAAGAGTCTTCTCCAACACCACAGTTCAAAAGCATCAATTCTTCTGTGCTCAGCTTTCTTTATAGTCTAACTCTCACATCCATACATGACCACTGGAAAAACCATAGCCTTGACTACATGGACTTTTGTCAGCAAAGTAATGTCTCTGCTTCTTAATGCACTTTCTAGGTTTGTCATAACTTTTCTTCCAAGGAGCAAGCCTTTTAATTTCATGGCTGCAGTCACCGTCCACTGTGACTTTGGAGCCCAAGAAAATAAAGTCTGTCACTGCTTTCATTGTTTCCCCATCTATATGCCATGAAGTCATGGGACCAGATGCCATGATCTTAGTTTTTGAATGTTGAGACTTAAGCCAGCTTTTTCACGCTCCTCTTTCACCTTCATCAAGAGGCTTTTTAGTTCCTCTTCACTTTCTTCCATAAGGGTGGTGTCATCTGCATATCTGAGGTTATTGATATTTCTCCCGGAAATCTTGATTCCAATTTGTTCTTCATTCAGCCCAGCATTTCGCATGATGTACTCTGCATATAAGTTAAATAAACAGGGTGACAACATACAGCCTTGACATACCCCTTGCCCAATGTTGAACCAGTCTGTTGTTCCATGTTCGGTTCCAACTGTTGCTTCTCAACCTGCATACAGGTTTCACAGGAGGCAGGTATGATGATCTGGTAAGAAAAGGCTTCTGAGAGAACCAAAAATGATACTTATAAGAAAATACTTTATTAACCATAAATCAGTGGACCTCAGTGTATGGTCTGTGGACACCAGTGGGCTCTGAAACCCTTGTAGAGTGTCTCAGAGGTCAAAACAATCTTTATAACCACACTGAGACTTCATTTGCCTTTTTCACTAGGGTTGACATTTTCACTGTTGATGCAGATGCAATAGTGGGTCAAATGCTGGCCCTTTGGTGTGAGTCAAGTAAGTATAACAACTATGGTAGCAGTAATTACATTCTTCACACCTTGAACTTTAAGAGAAAAAAAGGCCAGTTGCAGTTAAGAATATTTTTGATGAAAACAAGAATATCTTTGATGAATCAGTAAAAATATTAATTTTATTGAATTGCAATTCTTGAATATACCCCCTTTTAATATTCTATGTGATGAAAAGGAAACTACACATAAAGCATTTAAAGGACATTCTAAAGATCATCTTGAGGAAAAGTGTACAGTTATTTGAGTTTTGAGATGAACTAGCCACTTCTTTTATGCAACACCATTTATACGTAAATGATCAACTTAACATTCATAGGTATTTGGCAGATGTTTTCTCGAAGATAATGAAGTGAACCTGTCATTTCAGTTTTTTTTTTTTTATCAGTGATACAATCTGAGCTTTCATGCATAAACTAGAATTTTGGAAAATTTGTATTTGCCTTTCTAAACTTGGCAGTGTCCCAATGCTTTAACATTTTCGTGATGCCGTTTTAACATACATAATGACATCTTTCAAGGTTTGAAAGATCTGCAATGAGTTCATTAAACCGATCATGTCTCAAGTGACTAATGCATGGTGCTGCGGTATATGAAAGATCCATTGGAAATGGAAGATTTTAATGAAAATGTATGATTTTACAATTATTTGTCGAGTTTTAATATAGTATCAAAAAATAGCCAGAACCTCCAGAAAAAGCTATTTTAATACTCCTCCCTTTTTCAACTACATGTGTACTTGAACCAAAACAACATTTTTGCAGTAGATAGAATGCAGAAGCAGCCACATAGTAAGAAACTTTGAGAAATATAAAACAATGCCACTCTTCTCTATATATTTTTATTTTCAGAAACATGATCTTTTCAGAAAAATATTATTTCATTTTAACATGGAATGATTTTATGATATTTTAAAAGAAATTAGTAAAGTATATATTTTAACTTATATTATGGTAAATATTTGTAGATAAAACCCATATTAAAAATGCTCTATTTGTGTCTTAGGAAATTTTAAGAGTGTAGTGCTCCTGACACTAAAGGTTTGAGAACCATTGCCATGGAAAACAGTATACATTTCAGGTCTTTTTAATAATTTCTCTCCCAGTTCTTAAAATGGATTTCTAATGGTGACCTCAGGCTACAGCTTCTGTTCTCAGGGAAAGAGTCACCTGCTTGCTTTCATTTTACAAAGTAAGGCTGAGGAGCTTTCCTTGAGACTGAGGGTTCCAATAAAGTCTTCCGTAAAGGGGGCACTGTCATGAATTCTTCTCAGGCCACACAAAGGCAGAGGAGCCATTCAGTTTTGTAACAGGTAAATTTCCTTAGCTGCCTTCATGGGCTCAAGAGTCTGTCTTCAAATAGCCAGGTGCATGATTACTATGGGGACAGCCACTTTGCAAACTGTGACCTGCCCCTGTGGCTACAGTTGTTTGGCCAATTGAAGTGTATCTCTGTGATTTTTGGACATGGGATTCAGAGGGTCAAATCAGCCTCATTTTGGTTGTGTAAAGATATAGCACGTAAAACTTGAGAGCCTTTATTGTCCATGTTGGCTGCCACAGACTGAGGAGCAGAAGATGGGAACGAAAAAGATTTGCAAGGAAACGTCAAGACGAGACAGCAGGAGTAATGTTCTGCATCCTAGCCTACTTGCAGTGTTTCCTCAAACCCAGCCACACCCCTGTGAGTCACCCCCGCCCCCGCCACCACTCCCAAGCTCCAGCTTTTGTTTGCTTAAGCAGGGCTGAGTTGCTAATCAGTACCCGAGACTACTCTCTTAGTAGCCTCAGCATGGCACACACTCAGGAAACAGTAATTTGCTGTGCTGAATGGATGACAGATAACTTTGCATCCAGTGGAGGCAGCAAATCAGTTGTCCTTGGGTTTAAGCAGAACCTACTGTTTGGCACGTCGTGAGCTCATCTGGGTCCAGGTTGATGCTACGTGACTCCACACAGTAAAGTCCTTGGAGGCTGGAAAATGCAGTTGTCCTAGAACTTTCCAAGGAGTCACACGTTTCCTTGTTCTTATGAAATTCTGGCTAATGAGTGGGTAGACGAAGGTTTGTTGCCCTGACCACTTCTACCATTTCTTTATGCTTTTGGAGAAAGATTATTTTCAAACTCAGAGGCTTTACTGAGGAACACAGAGGTACTCTATCACTATACAACTGGCTGGTTCAGAGTTCTTAATCTGAGATATGAGAATAAAATTTAGGAATCTGGATATGAATGGGAAAAAAATTACTTCTACATTTTCACTAATCTCTAACTGTAAATTATCATCATCTTCAGTTATTCATGTGGGTAGCAAACCACAGCCATTTAAGCAAGATCCACCTATAATAATTAAAATGAGTCATGGGTATGAAATGTATAGTGTATAATTATATAGCCAGTAACCATGTAATACATTTATATAGTGACATATCATAGCTAGACTTGTTTTGCTGATCACTTTGAAATGTATAGGAATATTGAATCACTGATGTGTAACATGAAGTAACACAGTATTGCAGATCAGTTATACTTCAAAAACAAACTCATAGTAAAGGAGATCAGATGTGTGATTACCAGAGGCAGAGTGAGGAAGGAGGAATTAGATGAAGACAGTCAAAAGGTATGTCAGCTTAAAAAATGGTCACAACATGAAAGTTGAGAGTTATGTTTTATTCAGCAGAAATTTTTAGGACTTAAGCCTGGGAGGCAGCATCTCAAGTAGCCTTGAGAGAACTGCTCCAGGGAGGCAAGGGAAGGAGCCAGGGTTATATAGAAGTCTTACAACAAAGGGCAGGGAGACAGAATATCAAAAGATTATTGTAAATTAAAGTAACAAGTTATCCCAAGTTAAGGAATTTAGTGCTTTTCTATGTATGGGACAATGCAAGAGTCTGGGCTCACTGAAATCATTCTTTTCATATGCACCTCAGCTATCCTGGGCCAGTATCTTGAATTGTTCCTCTGTGCTCCCCATAGGGAGTGGCTGCAGCCTGATGGCTGCTGGAGCTCAGGTATTGTTCTCCTTCCTGGTTGCCATTGGGGCTCAGAGATTCACATTTGGAGGGCGAAAATCTCTGATGACTGTGACATTCTTGTTTACTGATGTGGCAGGAAATACTCCATTTCTCAGGCATAAAATTCTACCTATAAAATAAGTACTAGGGATATAATGTACAGCATGATAAATATAATTAAGACTACTGTGTTTATATATGAAGTTATTAAGAGAGTAAATCCTGAGTTCTTATCACAAGGAAAAATTTATTTTTCTGTTTCTTTAATTTTGTGTCTATATGAGATGACGGATACTCACTAAACTTATTGTGATGATCATTTCACAATGTGTGCAAGTCAGATCATTATGCTATACTTATACAGTGTTGGAATGCAAAGTCAAGTGGGCCTTAGGAAACTTCACTTCAAACAAAGCTAGTGGAGGTGATGGAATTTCAGTTGAGCTATTTCAAATCTTAAAAGATGATGCTGTGAGAGTGCAGCAATCAATATGCCAGCAAATTTGGAAAACTCAGCAGTGGCCACAGGACTGGAAAGGGTCAGTTTTCATTCCAGTCTCAAATAAAGGCAATGCCAAAGAATGCTCAAACTACTACACAGTTTCACTCATCTCACACAGTAGCAAAGTAATGCTCAAAATTCTCCAAGCCAGGCTTCAACAGTTCGTGAACAGGAAAGATATACCCATTTGAATGCAGAGTTCCAAAGAATAGCAAGGAGAGGTAAGAAAGCCTTCCTCAGCAATCAATGCAAAGAAATAGAGGAAGACAATAGAATGGGAAAGACTAGAGATTTCTTCAAGAAAATCAGAGATACCAAGGGAATATTTCATGCAAAGATGGGCTCGATAAAGGACAGAAATGATAGGGACCTAACAGAAGCAGAAGATATTAAGAAGAGGTGGCAAGAATATATGGAAGAACTGTACAAAAAAGATCTTCATGACCCAGATAATCACGATGGTGTGATCACTCACCTAGAACCAGACATCCTGGAATGTGAAGTCAAGAGGGCCTTAGGAAGCATCACTACAAACAAAGCTAGTGGAGGTGATAGAATTCCAGTTGAGCTGTTTCAAATCCTGAAAGATGACACTGTGAAAGTGCTGCACTCAATATGCCAGCAAATTTGGAAAACTCAGCAGTGGCCACAGGACTGGAAAAAGTCAGGTTTCATTCCAGTCCCAAAGAAAGGCAATGCCAAAGAATGCTCAGACTACCACACAATTGCACTCATCTCACATGCTAGTAAAGTAATGCTCAAAATTCTCCAAGCCAGGCTTCAGCAATACGTGAACCGTGAACTTCCAGATGTTCAAGCTGGTTTTAGAAAAGGCAGAGGAACCAGAGATCAAATTGCCAACATCTGCTGGATCATGGAAAAAGCAAGAGAGTTCCAGATAAACATCTATTTCTGCTTTATTGACTACTCCAAAGCCTTTGACTGTGTGAATCACAACAAACTGTGGAAAATTCTGAAAGAGATGGGAATAACCAGACCACCTGACCTGCCTCTTGAGAAACCTATACGCAGGTCAGGAAGCAACAGTTACAACTGGACATGGAACAACAAACTGGTTCCAAATAGGAAAAGAAGTACGGCAAGGCTGTATATTGTCACTCTGCTTATTTAACATATGCGGAGTACATCATGAGAAACGCTGGGCTGGAAGAAGCACAAGCTGGGATCAAGATTGCTGGAAGATATATCAATAACCTCAGATATGCAGATGACATCACACTTGTGGCAGAAAGCGAAGAAGAACTATAGAGCCTCTTGATGAAAGTGAAGGAGGAGAGTGAAAAAGTTGGCTTAAAACTCAACATTCAGAAAGCTAAGATCATGGCATCTGGTCCCATCACTTTATGGCAAATAGATGGGGTAACAGTGGAAACAGTGACAGACATTTTTTTGGGCTCCAAAATCACTGCAGATGGTGACTGCAGCCATGAAATTAAAAGACACTTGCTCTTTGGAAGAAAAGTTATGACCAACCTAGGCAGCATATTAAAAAGCAGAGACATTACTTTGCCAAAAAAGGTTTGTCTAGTCAAGGCTATGGTTTTTCCAGTAGTCGTGTATGGATGTGAGAGTTGGACTATAAAGAAAGCTGAACGCTGAAGAATTGATGCTTTTGAACTGTGGTATTGGAGAAGACTCTCGAGAGTCCCTTGTACAGCAAGGAGATCCAACCAGTCCATCCTAAAGGAAATCAGTCCTGAATATTCATTGGAAAGATGATGTTGAAGCTGAAACTCCAATACTTTGGCCACCTGATGTGAAGAACTGACTCACTGGAAGAGACTCTGATGCTGGGAAAGATTGAGGGCAGGAGAAGAAGAGAATGACAGAGGATGAGATGGCTGGATGGCATCACCAACTCAATGGACATGAGTTTGGGTAAACTCCAGGAGTTGGTGATGGACAGGGAGACCTGGCGTGCTGTGATCCATGGGGTTGCAAAGATTCGGACACAACTGAGTGCTGAACTGAACCGAACTGAATACAGTGTTGTATGTCAATTACATCTCAGTAAGACTAGAAGAAAAAAATAAAATCTTTTCTATAAAGGAATGCAAAGTAATAGGGGAGTGAGTCAAGAGAAAGTTAAGATGGAATATAATTACATTATATTCATATTTTCCCATTTTTAAACATTAAAAATGTAGGGGAAAATATTATAGATATTTCCATGTCACATTAAAATGCTGCAGATACCGGGAAATTCACTGGTGGTCCAGTGGCTAAGTCTTTGTGCTTCCAATGCAGGGGGTGCAGGTTCAATCCCTGGTCAAGGAACTAAGATCCCACATGCCACATGGCATGGCCATAAATAAACTTTAAAAGATAAATAAATGTTGCAGATATCTGGGAAAACTGAGTTCATCATACTGCAAAAATATGGCATTTATTAGACCTTCCACTAGATTCTATTATCTCACACACATATTTTTTCATTAAACATTTTAGTATTTTGGTTGACTACATTTCTGTTTATTTAGTAGATTTTGTTTCATCCAGTAAAAAACCTAATTCTAAGAATGGATTGATGGAATTCTTTCAGCTTCAAAAATAGAACAAACAAAACAGGAAAAAACCCCAATACCCTAAACTAAACTGGTTTAATTTACCTTCTTAGAAGCAGAATAACACACAAGAAGTAGAGATATGGTAGAAATACTACAAGTAAGACTTCATGACTACATAGGGTGGATTTCATTCATAGTATTATTCTAGTTATTTAATACTGGGTAATAAACACTGAAGTTTAGTGTCTTAAATTAGCAAGAGTCATTTATTTTGCATATGAATTTTTAATCTAGGAAGACCTTGGAGGCAGTAGCTCCTCTCTGCTCCACATGGCAGCAGCTGGGGAAGCTTGACTGTGGCAGGAAGTTCCACTTCCAAGATGAGTCACTCAACTGGCTGGCAAGTTGGTCTGGCTGTTGATGGAGAGGCCAGACGGGAGTGTCAGCCAGGACCTCCACTTCCCTCAATAGTGGTCTCCCCATTGGTCCCTCAGGCTCCCAACTGCATGATGTCTGGATGCCAAGAGATTATTTAAGACATTGAAGGCTGCTGTTGCTCAAGACCTGAGCATGGAAATTTGAGCAGTGTCCCTTCCACTATATTTTCTTGCTAAGTAGTCAGAGGGCCCAGTCAGCTTCAAGGGGAAGGGACCCATCTCGTGCTGTGGGGGATGTCAAATAACTTATAGGCAGCTTTTATCTGTCACAGATGTGATCTACGATTTCCCTTGGAACTTCTTTTTAAACCATTTTTTTGAATTGAAGTATAGTTAATTTACAATATTGTATTCATTTCAAGTGCACAACAAAGTGATTCAGTTATATATATATAATATATATATTAATTCAGTTATATAATAAATTCAGCTGCATATATATTCAGTTATATATATATATGTACATATATATGTTCTTTTTCAGATTCTTTTCCATTATAGGTTATTACAAGATATAGTTCCCTGTCTGTGCTGCATAGTAGGTCCTTGTTATCTATTTTATACACAGTAGTATGTATATGTTGTTCCCAAACTCCTAATTTTCCCCCCTCCCTTTCCTTTGGCAACCATAGTTTGTTTTCTATGTCTCTGAGTCTGTTTCTGCTTTGTAAGTTTGTTTGTATCTTTTTTTAGATTTCATATATAAGTGATACCATATGATATTTGTCTTTCTCTGTCTGATACTTCACTTAGTATGGTCATCTCTCTCTTCTGTATTGCTGCAAGTGGCATTATTTCATTCTTTTTTGTGGCTAAGTACTAATTCATCGTATATATGTACTACATCTTTTTCCATTCATCTGTTGATGGGGAATTCCTTCCTTTATAACATAAGATTTCAACACATTTTAAAAGTCTTTAAAGTGGCTAGTTTAGTAGTCTTTGCAAATGAAATTCTTTCAGGTGGGAGTGGAGGGAGGGGGCATTTTTATTCCTTTTTTAATGTAGGTGAATGCTTTCTTGGTAAGCTCTGTTGTAGGAGGCAGAAAGCATTTGGAGAAGGGATCAGGGGAATAAACTGGGTCAGAAGCCACTTGGGTTTGGGTGGATGATTTCTAAATACTTTTTCACCAAATCTCCACCCAGGGGAAATGGGTTTGCTTCAAGGTTAACAGGAAGTCCTCCTTGTTTCAGGTGGAAACGTGATGCCTTTCTTGCAATGACCAAGCTCCTGTCTTTACCTAACTGACATCGGAGAAGGCAACGGCACCCCACTCCAGTACTCTTGCCTGGAAAATCCCATGGACGGAGGAGCCTAGTGGGCTGCAGTCCATGGGATCTCGAAGAGTCGGACACGACTGAGCAACTTCACTTTCACTTTTCTCTTTCATGCCTTGGAGAAGGAAATGGCAACCCACTCCAGTGTTCTTGCCTGGAGAATCCCAGGGATGGGGGAGCCTGGCTGGCTGCCGTCTATGGGGTCGCACAGAGTTGGACACGACTGAAGCGACTTAGCAGCAGCAGTAGCAGCAGCAGCAGCAGCATGATCAAGTGCAGGGCTTCCTGTTTGTTTTTAATCCTCTGCCCTATAGTCCATGGGGTCACAGAGTCGGACATGACTGAGTGACTAACGCTTTCACCTTCTGTCCCACTTAGAGCCTGGTTTTTGCAGAGATAGAGGGTGTCCATTAATGTGTTATGGGGCAACCCAAGGCCAGTGAGGGCAGATGCTGGGGATAAACACTGCCCTCTTCCATTCCACAGTCACACCAATTCTAAAGCACATTCCTGCTGTCCCATTTTCTCCTGTACCTGTTCCATCTACATCATCTGGTATAAACTCATTCTCTTGTGCTCCCATTTTTTAATATATTTATTTGGCTGTGTTGGGTCTTCACTGTAGCATACAGGATCCAGTTTTCTGAATGGGGATCGAAGCCAGGGCCCCTGCATTGGGAGCTTGGCATCGTAACCACTGGACCACCAGTCCCTGGGCTACCATTTTTAAAGAACATGGTTTGGAATTTGGGTTATTCTTTTTTTTTTTTTTGATCGATGATGTGGCTTTCTTGTCTGTCCTCTTTCTCTCCATTCTTTATGTGTGGTTTCAGAGAGGAGAGTGGGCACACGGATGCCTCCATGTTTTAATTTTTTTTTTTTAATTTCCGCTACTTGTATCTTATCTGTATTTTTCTATCTGTAAGGAAGGAAATCAAGTCCTTGCTTTCCAGGTCACTATGCTTTGGACCAGCCTGCATTGTTTTCTTTCTCTCCAGTGATGTCTCTGTGAAGTCCCTGAGTACATGAAAGCAACATTTATAAGAAACCCAGGTCATCGCAAAATCACTACTTTTGAGAAGCATATATTCTCTCTCTCATACTCACATATCGGCACAAACACACACACACACACAAAGTCAAAGTACATTAACACACAACAGTCGAACGGGAAATGCAATAACCCAGTTTCATTTATGGCCTCCCTCTGAGTCTAACCCAAGGTCACAGTCGTGTTATCCTGAATTGTTTTACTCTTAAAAACCAGACTTTGACTTTTCAAAACTTTTGAGTTATTTTCACATAGGCATTCATATCAGATGGTACAAAGGGCTTTTCTCCAGTCAGCGCAGACTCACCTTGGTCCCACTTTGGCCTCTCCGTGAGGCAGCATCTCTGCCCAGCAGGACCTTAGGCTCAGACCTTCCCTCACCACAGCATTGGTAAGCCAACTTCCTTGCCTGGGTTCTGGCCCCTCCAAAGGTAGAAATCACCTTATAAACATCCACTGCTCTGCAGTGAGGGAGCCTTTCCCCAGTGAGGAGGAAATGGCTTAGTTTGGCACTTCCCAGGACAGGGGCAATGAGGGGCTCTTCACCCACCCAGTTTGGAAACCATCATCCCCATGTGTCTAGAGCATAAAGGATCCTAGGATATAAAGAGACAATTGTCCAGGTCTTTCATTTTCCACTTAAATAAATAGAAAGACTAAAGAGGCCTGTCTCTCTCTCTTTTTTTTGACTGTACAGCATGTGGGATCTAGTTCCCTGACTAGGGATTGAACCCCTGCCCCCTGCATTCGAGCACAGAATCTTCACCACTGGACTGCCAGGGAAGTCCCAAGGAGGCTGTCTTTATGGGCAGTGGTTGCTGCTCTCACTTGGCACAGGAGCCATTTGTGGGGAATGAGAAATGTCCACCCAAATCCAGAAAACTCTTGGAAGAGCTGGTTTTCCATCTACACCCCATCAGGCATGTATCTGGGAGACAGAGTGGATAACGAGCTGCAGCTGAGACTTCCCTGAATCCATCAGGCCCTCCATACATGCATGGTGAGGCCTGCGTCAGTGCCCAGAGTTTTTGCCCCCTGTGGGGATGTATTTCTTATGTCTCCAGCACACCTGAGATTCTCTGCAGGAGCCAGGAGTACATATCAATATTACGATGTCCCTCCTGTGGGGGTAAAAACCAAGCCACAGCAGCAGGTGAGGGCCAGGGGTAGGTAGGACTGTGTTGGCCCACCAGGCTTAGGGTGCTGACTCCACCACTTACTTCCTGTGCAATGGTTAAAGTACTCTGCTCTCTGCCTGTTCCCTCCTCAGTAAAATGAGGACTGTCACAATAAGACCACCTCGTAGGATTGTTGTGATGGCTGATGGGAGCCAAGGCAGCATTTCAAGGCGCCTTGTCAAGACAAGACAGAGGCCAGGGGGAACTTTGCGGGGAGAAACAAGGCTAGAGATGTCCGGACATGTTGGAGGAGCAGAAGGCCGCGCATCTAGGCCCGTTTGTCCGTTACAGCCCAAAGCATCTGCACCGCCACCCGCCTGTTTGTATGGTTTATGGGGGATATTGTCTTCATTTTTCCTCTGCTCTCCACTACCTGCTCTATACACTTGTGGTTACAGTCCCAGAGCTGCGTGTTGGCATGTGTTTGGGCACATCCTTGTGGAGTGAGATTAGAAGTGGTGAGTGGATGTTGTTTTTTTTTTCAAATAACTTTTTAAAATTAATTAATTATTTATTTGGCTGTGCCAGGTCTTAGTTGCAGCATGCAGGATCTTAGATTATCATTGCAGTGTTGTGGGATCGTCAATGGTGGCAGGTGAGATTTTTTTTTCTTTTCTTTTTTTTTCAGTTGTGGCATGTGGCATCTAGTTCCCTGACCAGGGATCAAACCTGGGTCCCCTGCATTGGGAGCATGGACTTTTTCTTAGCCACTGAACCACCAAGGAAGTCCTGGTGAATGGATGGTTAAACAGCCCATCAAACCTCAGACAGAGCCTGCCCTCGAGGAGGCCGGGCAGGCAGGGAGAGGACAACAATAATTGGGAGCAGCGAGAAGCAAGGTGAACTTGGATTTTGGTTTTGAGACAGATGTAAACTGGAAGCATCATAAGTCTCATCCACTCCCATACTTCTGCTCGAGCAGGAGTGGGTGGAGGGACTGGTCTCTGCCTGTTGAAGAGGTGGTTCCTCAGCATTTCAGATGGCAAAGGGGTGGACACTGCTGGATTTCAAGCTGAGAACTTCCCCTGGGAGGGGAGGGAGGGGGCTGGGAAAGGAACCCTGCCATGGTGGAGGAAGCTGAGTCTGTGGAGCAGCACTTGAGTGTGAAGAGTCCAGTATCGGTCTCTACTTTGATCCATTTACACTTCTCCTTATTCAGGGCATCTGGCCTTGTTCTCTCTGTAAGGTCCCACCTTGCTGGGTTTCTGGGTGCAGGCCTCAGTACTGCAGAGGCCAGTACTGAATGTCCTAGATAAGTTTCTTCCCCCTTCTCTCAACACCCAACAGTGTGCCCCTGGACTTCTCCCTGAATTATTCTCCAGCCCACACACCTCCTAATTACTCCCACTTATTAATCAAGTCTAAGATGAGTGATCCTTCTTCATCAAAGCCTCCCTGACCTCCAAGCCAGCTCGTGGTCCTTTGCTGTAAGCTTTCTGAGCACACTGCATTCTCCTTCAGGCAAACAGGGCCTGCTTCCTCCTGGGTCATTTCTGTCTTCTCAGTTTATTTTGGACTGGAATGGGAGCCCTCCTTTGTGCAACAGGGCACTCTGTAGGTCCTTCCACTCCATTTTGTCATTGCACTGGGTTATAATTGACTATTCATGTTCTGCATTCATCTGTGAGCCCCTTGATAGCAGGAACTACATCAGTCAGCTATTGCTGCAGTAATGCTGAGTAACAAACCACCCTGAAAGGTCAGTTCTTAAAACAAGTTTGTTTTTTTCTTTTTTAGTTTTACAGGTCAGCTGGCTTTGGCTGCACACTGCAGGTTGAATCCAGGTCTACTCCACGTATCTTGCATCTCCTTGAAACCAGTGGCTTGAGATCTCTGGAGCATGCTCTTCTCATAGTGAATGGCTGGAGCTCAGGAAAAAACCATCCATGAGGGCACCCAAAACTTCTGCTCACATCACACCCACTCATGTTTTTCTGACCAAGGTAAGTCACCTGGGCATGTCCCAACTCAGTGAGACAAGGAGGTATCTTGCCCCCAAGGTAGAGGAGGAGAAGAATGAGTACAAGCTATTAACACATAATAATTAACTCATCACGGGAGCCACGAAGTAGGTGTCTTTAAATCTCCAGTATTTAGCATGGGACCCACCACAGGTGGGTATTATGTAAAGGTTGAATGAATGAATGAAGACAAGCAGAGGGCTGTGTTCTCTTTCCTGGGGGTAATAAAGGATGTTGGGGCTCACAGATTCCCCTCACAGAGAGATGATATCACACAGAAGTAAGAGGTCAGCCTAGAGAGTAAATTTCCTCTCTTCCTCTTATTGACTGTGGCCTTGGCAAGTTACTTACTTAACCTTTGTGAACCTCATTTTTTTCCCTATAAAATGGAAATGATGCTGGTCTGGAAATGGTGCCTGCCTCAACAGGTTATTGCAAACATTAAATGAGATTATCTATGTCAAACCCTGAGCACCACGTCTGGAGTTGCATAAACATGGTAAATGCTAGCAGGTGTTATTACCCGTAGTATTATTACTGCTGCCATTTTGTATTCTGCCAGTCAGGGAGAAGAGCAGCTGAGTTGCTGTGAATTAAATAGAAGAGAATCTGCAGGTCTGGGCATTAACATTTCCAATGTGGGCCACATTCGCCTTCAGTCTTAAGTGGTTCCCATAATAACCTAGACCTAGGAATTGTAGGAAAGGAAGAGTATACGAAAGAATGGGTGATAGGCAAGAACCTAAATTCTCTCTCTCATGCCTGGGTATAGCAGGGTGGGACCTAAGAAGAAGCGCTTATCTAAGGACATCATGGCATCCCTCTGTCCAGCATGTCATGCTGTCCTGCAGGGAGCAAGAGAACGGACCTCTCAGGGGCGACTCAGTTAGAGGGCAGCTCTGGAGTGGACATGAGGATGAGGTGGTATTCCCATCATGTCCCTGGTGCTCCAGGTGTGTGGGCAGGGTGACATTTCCATAGCTGGGCCCCCTAAATGGTGGGGATATTCTGTACCTGTAGCACATCCTGCCAGAAGGGCAGAATCCAGGGAGGGTAGGGACCAAGGACCAAGAGGGAGCTTCGTGGCCAGTGTGATAGAGGTATGTGGGTGCTGGCAGGCAGGTGAGCAGGGCAGTCTAGATGCTGTTGTTGCCACAACGTCCTTAGAAGACTGTGCCCCTCAACCAAGGTGGTATGACAGGTGTGGAGAGAGCATTGAGCTAGATGCGCTAGGGGTAGAGAAGGGGCAGTTGGGACATGGAAGTGGTGAGTGGGTGGCTTTCTTCTGTCCCAGCCATGGTGCCGTGGGAGACGGGGAAAAGCAGGCATGTGGACAGGGTCCCATGCCCGTCACTACCAGCTATGTGGCGAGGGCACGTTGTGTCCTTTCCGTGGGTTCAGTGCCCTTCTCTGTCATTCAGGGAGGTTGGAGCCCACTTTTCCACTCAACAAACACTAGTGGTGCTTCCACCAGGAGCCAGGTGCTATTCTAAGGCCTTGGAGATACACCTATGGAAAAGATAAAGGTTATCAATGAAAATTAGATTTGGCCTTATATAACAGAAAGTCCAAAGAACAGCATCATAGATGAAACAAGGGATTCACTTATTTATGTCACTTAAATCAAATCTAAAGACCTCAGATCAGAGCTGGCACAGCGGCCTCATAATCACCAGGGACACAGGCTTCCTTCCTGTGAATCCTTGAAAACATTTGAGGTAATTGTTTTAAAGATCTTGCTGTTAATTCCACCATCACTATCCCTCCAAGCCTATTTCCAATGAATTTTTCCCAGACTTTGGGTCACATTATCCTATTTCTTCATATATCTAGTAAATTTCACACTGGGTGTCATATATTTTGAACTTTACATTGTTGAATGCTGAATTTTGTTTAAAAAGCAATGAACTTTTCTGGGCTTCCCAGGTGGCGCTCAGGGGTAAAGAATTTGCCTGCAATGCAGGAGACGTGGGTTTGATTCCTGGGTCAGGAAGATCCCCTGGAGGAGGGCATGGCAACCTACTCTAGTATTCTTGCCTGGAGAATCCCATGGACAAAGGAGCCTGGCAGGTTACAGTCCATAGGGTCGCAAATAGTTGGACACGACCGAAGTGACTGAGCATGCACGAACCTTTTTATGGCAGGCCGATAAGTTACTTCCTTCTGAAGTTGGTTTTTAAGCTTTTTAATTTTCTTAGGGTGAGTCATGTTGTTGTTTAGTTGCTAAGTTGTGTCTGACTGTTTTGCTACCCCATGGACTGTAGCGCATCAGGCTCTTCTGTCCATGGGATTTTCCAGGCAAGACTACTGGAGTGAGTTACCATTTCCTTCTCCAGGGGATCTTCCCAAAACCCAGGGATGGAACCTGTGTCTCCTATATCAGCAGATGGATTCTTTACTATTGAGCCACCAGGGAAAACATAGGGTGGGTCATAAACAGGTTTAATCCTAAGATTAGTTAGTGCTGCTACTAAGATGTAACTCACTTTGAGTCTCCACATAAAGACCCGAGAATCTGAGACATTCTTTAAAAAAGCGGATCAGAATTTGGTCATCTTTCAGCTCAGTAAACTGTTTTGCTTACAGCTCCCTGATTTTCTTTCCATAGCTTTGTGGGTCTTCATTCTCTGTTTATGTGATTTAACAATCAGCAACAGATGCAGGGGACCCCTGTACGTTTTTCTGGAGCTATTTATTTAAGCAGAATCTCTCTGTCCAGTGCCGTGTCTTGAATTTCCAGCTCCTTCATCTTTTCTGAATGGCAACTCCTGTCTCTTCAACTGAGAAAGAGCGCTGCTCTGCTTGGATTCCCTTCTCTGCAGAAAGCACCTCCAGACAGAAAGCCAGGGTGATAAGAGGCTCATTTTGTTTGATCTTTTTCTCAGATATGAGTGTTGCCTAATGTCTGAAAACTGTTGCCTTGAATATTTTGTTCAGTTTCGTAGTTCTTAACAGTGAGAAGATAAGTCTGATCCCAGTTACTTCATCATGGCCAGAAATAGAACTTCCTAATATCTTTTTAACACCCATATCAATTAACATTAAACTGGCTACACAGTTTAAAATGTTGAATTAAAAAAATGAACCAAACATCGATCTACTGAATTATTACTCATAAAAATTGCATGCATATGTACCTTCATGACATGGTGCTAGGCCCCAAGGAAGGTGGCAGTTTATGGAACAGTCTATTCCTAAGAATTCCATCTCATTAAAATGCACGATAGATTAAAATATATTCATGAGAAGCACAAAATAAGATTAACTGTGCATACAAGTGTGGTTTTAAATGCATTTAAAACAAGTCACACTTTCACAGGCATTTAAATAAGTCTGATGGGGTCCCATAAGAGGTGAGAGAAGGAATGGAAACAAGTCATGTTGGTAGCAGAGGCGGAAACGGAGTCAAGAATTTTTACCCATTTTCATAGATTGTCATCTAGCGGATCTGGGAAAAACTAATCCAGAAAAATCAGTCTACTGTATTAAATGTTTTCTCACAGATTCTGTCAGGGCATAGCTTTATCTGTTCTGAGAGAACTGCCATGAATACAGCATGCACAAAGAAAATCTGTTTACATATTCCTGGAATGTTTGGAAAGTTTTTAGTTTTTGCTTTGTCTGGAAGTGAACACACACTATGTGAGTTTTTCAAAAGCTTTCAAAACCCCTTCTTTTTTTAAAAAAAAAATATTGGGGTATAGCCAATTAACAATGTGATAGTTTCAGGTGGACAGCAAAGTGACTCAGCCATACTTACACATGTATCCTTTCTCCCCCAAACTCCTCTCCCATCCAGGCTGCCACATAACATTGAACAGAGTTCCCCATGCTGTATAGTAGGCCTTGATTGGCTATCCATTTTGAATATAGCAGTGTGTACACATTGATCCCCAGTTCCCTAACTATCCCTTCCCTCGGGTAACTGTAACTTCATTCTCTGAGTCTGTGAGTTTTATTTTTTAAATAAGTTCATTTGTATCATTTTGTTTTAGATTTCTCCTATAAGGGATATCGTATGATATTTCTCTTTCTATATCTGACTTCACTCAGTATGACAATCTCTAGGCCCATCTATGTTGCTGTGAATGGCATTATTTCATTCTTTTTAATGGCTGAGTAATATTCCATCACATACAGGTACTATATCTTTATCCATTCCTGTGTTGATGGACAGTTAGGTTACTTCCCTTATTTGGTTACTGTAAACAGTGCTGTAATGAATACTGAGGTGTCAACATCTCTTTTATATTGAAAGCAATTGCTTGTGAATTTTTCCTTCTCTGAAACCCCAAATCACCTGGCCCAATGACATCTCCATTCTCAACTCTCCATACTCTTCCCTTTACTACCATCTACAGCTGGCCTCAGGGCCTTTGCCCATGTCTGGAAAGCTCCTTCTCTCCTGACCACTCCCACTTTGCTTGAATACCTCCTTGTCATCTTTTATGTTTCAACCTAACTGCCTCAATGAGGCTCTCCACCATCATACGCTTTAATAACACTATCCCTTAAATTCTCCACATGAGATCCTGTTCTTTTCCTTCAGAGAATGAATGCTGGTTTGTTCCCCCAGGCCGTTTGTTCTCGGATCCATTCCCCCATCCTTCCTCTGACCCCACTCTTACCTCTAGGGGACTGACTCCTGTGAACTGTATGTCCCAGACGTCCCTGCTTCCTGACTTCTGCAGAGGCTCAGCCTTTGGGAGGTACTGATGGATGTCCGAAAGGCAGGAGGAGGGGGCAAGGTTGGATTTTCTCCCTTCTCTTTTGGCGTTGATTTCTCTATATGCACAACGATTGAAGTGTCCCTGTGTCTTCCATTAATACTAGGCATCTACTCATTCCATGGTCCCAGTCCTCCCTGGGCAGCTCCTGTCTTGGTTCCCCTCTCCCAAATGGCCCCAGGTTCTGGACTCTGACAACACCCCCCGCCACCTTCCCTCTGACCCTTTGTTGAACAGCTTCGTGCTGCTAATAATCTTTGGGTTCCTTCTCTGTCCTAGATTTCTCAGCATTTCCATCACTCATGTGAGTAACAAATCCCCTGCATTCATTTCTCTCTGATCTGTATACACTGAGTGGCTTCTCTCTTCCCTCGTTGGACCCTGACTGATAAAACATGCATTTCAAATTAAAGATACAAATGTATTGACTGCTGTGTTTTTGTTTTGTTTTGTTTCTTTGCGCCGGGTCTTAGTGGTATCTTTTTTTGGTTTTTCAGTTGCAGCATGCGGGATCTAGATCCCTGATCAGGGATGGAACCCAGGCTCCTTGCATTGGGATCATGGAGTCTCAGCTGCTGGACCACCAGGCAAGTCCCTCAACTGCTGTGTGTTTTTAATCTACTATCTGAATACCTCCCTCTCCCCCTCCACATACTCTGTGAAAAAAAGAACAATGTCTATCATCTTCACTATAGGATCTCTAACACCCAGAACAGTGCTTGGTTTTGGGTGCTTGTCTAGTTAATATTTGTAGAATAAATACTTAAAAGGGAAGGTGGCAGTGATGAGATCGAACATACTATCAACCCTAGGTGACCCAAGTATTTTCTTACCTTGGCTCAGGTCCTATAGATTGTCGAGAGCAAATCATAGTGAGCCATCCCTCATGGTTATGCAAAGAGAAAGTTTTACTGTGGGGAAACCAGAATGATGAGCCTTGCTGCTATTATTGTTTTTGCTTTTTCTTTTCTTTTTTCAAATTCCACTTTAGTAGAGAGAAAACTTTCTCATTTCCCATTTCAGCTCACTGAATTATTCATCAAAAATGTTCCGCTGGTATTTCCTCCTCTGTTAGAGTTTGGCAGTTCCAGAAACACTCTGCCCTGGAGTTGCAATCAGAGCAATTAGCAGCCCCTTACGGGACCCAGCCTGTTCATGCCCTCAGCTTCCCAGCCTGGGTTGGTGTGGAAGGAGAACCAGCCCTGCCTGGAGTCGGATAGATTTTCCTGTAGGGGTGGGGCTGGCCTGAACTTGAAACCCGATTGAACCCCTGCAGGCTCCCCATTCTCCTTTGTTGGGACCAGCAGGTCAAGTAACCATCCTGCTAAGAGCTTAGGAGTTCTGCTAACACCTCCCCTTGTCTGACGAGCAGATTCCTTTGTGCCTCAGGTTCTCTGGCTCTAGAACAAGAAAGGCAACCCTTGCCTCATGGTGTTGTTGGGGCCGTATAGGGTCCACCTTGGCCCTGAGCAGTGTCCACCACTGGGATTCCAGTGGTGTCTGCCAATTGGTAGAAGGTTTCTCCAGAAGTCAGTTTGCCTGGAAGGATGATTTCTCTCCAGTCGGCATTCCTATTTCATTACAAGCTTTTCGTATTACATGACTTCCATCCCTGCTGTCTCTCATCTGCATAAATCCACCCTTGTGGATTCACATCTATGTCCTGGTCAGAGCAGTGAAAAATGAAAGAGCCGTACAATAGCTCTTTGCACAAAACAGGAGATGGCATACTTCCCACCATCATAGATCTCTTTGGGGGTCCTGTGTGGTGCTGTCAGCAAGAGGACACCTAGGGTGCCGGCATGAAGCTATGGCTCAGTGATGCTGGACCCCACACTTCTCCTTTCCCCTGGTGGCTCTGCCTGCAGGAGACGCAGGTTAGATCCCTGGGTCGTGACGATCCCCTGGAGAAGGGAATGGCAACACATTCCAGTATTCTTGCCTGGAGAATTCCATGGATGGAGGAGCCTGGGGGGCTACAGTCCACAGGATTGCAAACAGTCGGAGGAGACTGAGCAACTAACACTCTGCCTCCTTTTTGTCTCCTTTGCCACAAACTTGCAAGCCACCTTTCTACTTTGCCAGCATCCCTGATAGGCTCTGCCACCAGGGGGCGCTGGAGAGACTGGAAGGTTGTAGAAGGAGGATACTTGTCCCTGTCTTCTGCTCCCATGAGCAGCGCCTCACAGTCCTGCTTCTTCTCAGCACCAGCAGCTGTTTCCTAAAGCAGCCTCTAAATCCGCACTGCAGTTTTCCCATTTTCCAAATCTAGCTGCGTTGCTCACTACCAGGCCAGAGACACCGCACAAGCTGTCTGTCTTGCCCTCTCAGAGTCCTGGTCTCAGCCCCAGGGGCAGGCAGCCTTTGAGCTCAGGACACTGGCTGGCTGCTCCTCCACCTCCTCCCAAGACACCGGGCTCCCAGCTCCACCAGGTACCTGCTCCAAACTCCTAAATGTTTTAATAATTCCAATCTCTTGCCTTGGTACCCCAAGCCAGAGGGGAGATAGCTGCTTCTTGCACTTGCTACCTCTCACTACCTTCTTAATGTTACAGTGAACAGTTCTCCCATACAATGTTATATGTAAGTTACAGCTCAGTAAAACTGGAGGAAAATGAAGATTCCCATTAAGTCATTAAAAAAAAAAAATTCTTCATAGTAAATTCTCTCTGTTCAAATACCTGGTGCTTCCTGACTCCTCACAGGACCCTAATTGATCCCGAAATGGGAAGCAGGGCAAGCAGTGCACAGCCCATGAGGATGTGGGCAGAGGATGTGGGTCAGGGTAGGAGAGCAGTGGCAGACCACCAGTCAGCTCTGGGTGAGCCACGACCAGGATACCTTCTGGGGACCAGCAAAGCGGGGAGTGTGGGTCTTAAAAGCACAACACGAACCTGGAAGCCACAGGCTTAGAGGTCGAGGCATAGTTGGCCAAAGGGGCTTGGTAGCCAGGAAGCCCTCCCCACCACAGTCTATCTGAGCAAGCGGGGGGTGCGGGCCGGGTGGTGGCAGGGGAGGAGAGAGGCCGGGAGGCCAGGAGAGGGTGACATGAGGTGGGAGAGGCTTCTCTGGGGCCAAACTGCAGACACCTGTCAGAGGCACCCGGAAGTGGAGGCAGTGAATGAGTCCTCGGTGGGCTGGCCTGTGGAGAGAGGAAGAGACGCCTTTTCTAAGGGTGCTCTGGTTGGACCTGTCTCCCCATGACCCTCAAAATGTCCTGTCTGCTTCTGGTCTCAGGGTTTGACAAAGTACATGGTCTAGGTGGCCCACTGTGGACCAACCCCAGGCTCATGACTTCTTCAAGGTCAAGCTTAGGTGCTGCTGCATTAGTGGGGCTCCCATTATATGTATGTATGTATGTATGTATGTATGTATATATATATATATATATTATCATAAGCATCTCTCTTGTCTCTGTACTTGCAGCACTGATGGTCAGCACTACTTGTGGGGCCTGGGGAAAAGGTCCTGGAGGAACAGAACTGTTCTCTGTGCACGCTCAGTGAGGTGTCAGTGTGAAAAGAAACCCAGTAGTGACTATCTATCTACCTGCGTATTATCTACCTATCTATCTATCGAAAGAATTGGTTCCTCGTAGGTGTTTGATAAGTAATAACTGAGTGAGTGGACGGATGAATGACCGTACATCTCCCCTAAGACAGAGAGACAGGCAGTCTGGAGCAGGGCCACCTGTCGCTGTCGCTGCTTCCCTCTTGCGTTCTTGATGCCCAGTGATACATGTGATAGTCACTTATCCTGGGTGAGTTTATGACCGAGGAAATGAGGTAAGGTGGAGAGGAAGGACACCTAGAACACAGCAATGGCCCAGAGATATGAATCCTAAACCCGCTGGCCCGCCCTGCCTCCACTTCCGGGTGCCTGTGACAGGTGTCTGCAGTTTGGCCCCAGAGAAGCCTCTCCCACCTCATGTCACCCTCTCCTGGCCTCCTGCCTCTCTCCTTCCCTGCCACCACCTGGCCCGCACCCTCACAACTCTGCCTGCAGTACCACATCGCATTAGCAGCTGGCTGTTGCTGTCAGAGTCTCCAGGAAGATCATCTGTCCAGAAAAGTGCGTGCGAATTACTAAATCAATAAGCACTGCTAACCTCTCCATACACTGCCCCTCTGCAGACATCACTGCAGCCCTGCAGCATCTTGAATGAATATGAAGGAAGCCAAATAAGCTTACTGGGCATAACTCACAGGCCCAGGGAGGGGGCAGCCACACTCCCCTGCGATTCCACGGATAAGCGCTACCCCACCTCCACGTTTGTTCTTAGCGTTGTGTTTTAGCACTGACAGAGCTAAGTTGTAAGAAAGCACAGGTCTTGCCGTGTGCTCAGCACCTTCGAAACCTCAGCCCAAGCCAGAGGTCACCTTAAAAGGCCCACCTCACAATCCCCATCTATGTCGTGTCTTTCCCTTATCAGTTAAGGGAAGGGTAGAAACTTTCATTTGTTTAGGGCAGAAAGTTTTGTCTGCTCATCCAAAACCATTTTAAAGAAGAAGAAAACTATTTATAACATGAACATTCAAAATTCAAAGAGGCTATTCTTTTGGGTTTTTTTTTTTTTTTTTTGGTTGCACCAAACAGCATGTTGTATCTTAGTTTTTTTTTTTTTTTTTTGGTTTCACCAAGCAGCATGTTGTATCTTAGTTCCCTGATCAGGGACCGAACCTGTGCCCCTGCATTGGAAGCAGGGAGTCTTAACCACTGGACTGCCAGGGAATCCCCCTATTCTTTCTGTTTAAGTTTTTATTGGAGTATATTTGCTTTGCAGTGTTGCGTTATTTTCTGCTGTACAACAAAGTGAATCAGCTATACTATACATATATTCCCTCTGTTTTGAATTTCCCTTCCTTTAAGAGCAGAGTGTTCTGATGATTAATAACGACAGCTAGAACTTGCGTTGCACTGATTGGTTATTTCAGATAGAGTGTGGTCTAAATGCTCTACATATGTTAATTCACTTGATACAACTATTCTATGAAGTGGTGATTATTATTATTGTTGTTGTTGTTATCCACATTTTGCAGATGATAAAAACAGAGGCATAGAGATGTTAAATAACCAGCCTATGGTCACACAGCTAGAAAGTAGACGAGCCAGGACTTTACTCCAGGGCCCTTGCTATACTACTACTACTACTACTACTACTACTACTACTAAGTCACTTCAGTCGTGTCCGACTCTGTGCGACCCCATAGACGGCAGCCCACCAGGCTCCCCCGTCCCTGGGATTCTCCAGGCAAGAACACTGGAGTGGGTTGCCATTTCCTTCTCCAATGCATGAAAGTGAAAATTGAAAGTGAAGTCGCTCAGTCATGCCCGACTCTTCGAGATCCCATGGACTGTAGCCCACCAGGCTCCTCTGTCCATGGAATTCTCTAGGCAAGAATACTGGAATAGGTTGCCATTGCCTTCTCCAGGGAATCTTCCCGATCCGGGGATCAAACCCAGGATCTCCTGCATTGCAAGCAGATTCTTTACTACCTGAGCCACCAAGAAAGCCCTTTCACACACAGGCAAAGGAGCCACAGTGGACTCCTAAAACCTGTAAAATCATTCTCCTGTTCCTGCTATAATAAGTCAGTTCAAATCTAACACATATTTGTAGCAGAATGACTTAGAGGTATGCGTTTTCTCCTCCCTCTCCACACCTCAAGAAGGTAACCGAGCGCTCTGTGTTTCCTCTCCTGCGCCTTTTCCAGTGCAGATGGGAGAAACTGCTCAGGGACACCCATTCCTTCTGCTCCTTGGGTGAGGCTGCATTATTCTGGAGACATTACATGAAAGCTTCCTTCCTGCTCCCCTCTGTGACTGCTTAGACTGGGAAAACAAAAGGTGGAGGAGGGGTGTCCTGCGTGAGGATTCTCATGAGTCCATGAGCTCGGTCCTGCTTCCAACACCTGGTCTCTCTACCAGAGGGCCGGCGCCCTTACCATCCAGCTTAGCCACTGCGCAGGGAGCGGCAGGAGTGTCCCCTGGGCTGGCCCTTGGCCAAGGACTGACAGGCAGTGGGGTTGGGGTGTCCCTTCCCAGCCCTCTTGCTTCTACTGGGCTTCCTTCCCTTCCTTGTCTCGTTTTCCCCTCCCCCTGTGGAACACTTGCTAATACAGAGCATCCACTCGGATCCCCATCTCTCCCTCTGCTTCCGGGAACCCTGCCTAAGACACCACCTTCTGGGCTAATGCGCCAGAGAGGAAATGCTGCTTCTGAGTGTGGTAGTGCTTGGAGCTTGGAGGAAGGGCAGCCAGGGCAGAGCGGGAGGGGAGCAGGCACCCCCTCCTCTCTTCTCCTGCACCCTGGTCTCCTGCTGGTGCTGCCCTTTGGCAGGAGTGGGCTTCTGCCGCATTCTAGTGGCCAAAGCACATCACACGGCCTGCCCAGATTCAAGGGGTGGGGAAGGAGACTCCACAGAGAAGGGTGAAGTTGGGCCATTTGTATAATGCACCTCCATGTATAATGCACATCCATGCAGAGTACCCCCAGAAAGGCCTTCTGTTCTCTGGATGTCATCCTTGGGACCAGCACAGGGCCTGCCACCAGGAAGTGGCCAGCACACAGTAGGACCCCACACACAACTCTGAAAAAAGGAGTAAGAGGCCAAGCCTCTGACCCCTTTCCTCCATTACTGGCCTCAGTGCTGGGCTTCTCAGCCTCTGCAGAGCAGGGGGAAACCAAGGGCTCAAGGTGCCACATCCTGCCCCAGATGGGCTGCTAACCCAAGGGAGGGCTTGACTGGCTGATAATAGGGCTGACTCTAGAGCTCTGGGAGGAAACGGAGAGAAGGGAGAGAATCCTTATTCTAGGATGGCCGGTTCTATGAGCAAGGTGTGTGATCCATGCCCCCATCCTGACTCAGGGTCCCTCCCTGCTATCCAGAGTGTCTCAGGTTAGATTTTGCAGACACCAGCTCTCCTAGTGATGCCGTTACTAAGCTTTCATGTCTGCAGAAGTGCTCTCTAAGAGATTTTTGTTGTCGGGTGGGGCGTTTTCTTAAGGTATTTTTTGTCCTTGTCAGTTCATCTAGAGAGTTGTTGACAAGACTTTGTAAGAATAAAATTGTTTCAGAAAGAAGGAGGAGGAGAAGAAGAATGAGGAAGAGAGAGGGAGAGGGAGTGAGGAAGAAAGGGAGGGAGAGGGGAAGAGTCCTAAACTGCTGGATCTTCAAGGCTTGAAGAAATTGTTCCAATTCTTTTTTTTTTTTTTTTTTCTCTTTTTGCAAAGGAATAACTGAGGCCCACAGTGAAAGAAAGTGAAAGTGTTAGTCACTAAGGTGTGTCTGACTCTTTGGGACTCCATGGACTGTAGCCCACCAGGCTCCTCTGTCCATGGAATTCTCCAGACAAGAATACAGGAGTAGGTAGCCATTCCCTTCTCCAGGGGATCTTCTTGACCCAGGGCTTGAACCTGCGTCTCCGGTATTGCAGGTGGATTCTTTACCATCTGAGCACCAGGAAAGCCCCAATAGAAAAAACAAAAACAAAAACACAAAACTGGTCAGTTCCTCAGTCAGCTAGTGACACAGCCATTGGGACACAGGAGGCAGCCAGATGCCTGCAATGGACTGATTGGGGGTGGGGCAGAGTCATGTGACCCTCGAGTGCATCCCCCCTCTGGAGTTTTCTGCAGATGAAGGCATGCGATGAGGTCTCCACATTCCTGTCCCCTCTCCCCAATAACCAGGTCAGGGTCTGCAGTCCCGCGGTAAGCATGCAGTGAAAACCTTACTCTCTCTCTGCCTGCCTCCCCACTTTACATGGATCCTCCATCACCCAGCAGGGCCCACCCCACGGCCCAGAGCCTGAGGTCCACCGGCTCTCTCAGAAAATAAAGAAACAAGGTTAAGAACAAAGCTCTCAAGTTTCAGCCAAGGTGTGGGCTGGAGTGGGAGCTGTCTTCTGCCAGGAGGTAATGGCTGTAAATCAGACCACACTGGATGGAAATTCTGCTGCGTTTTGAAGTCCATTTGGTCTTATTGCTTGTTCAGCTTCTTAATGCATTAATGATAAAACACCAGAGTGAATATGTATTCCAAAAAAAATTGCATTTAATCAATACTGCACTTACTCCATTTGGCTATGCTGAAGTGGTAAACAGGACTTAGGCGGACTCCAGGGCACAAAGCTCTTCACCATCTCAAGGCCTTTCCCAGCACAGGGAGGATCTGAGGGGCGGCAACTCCCAAGAAGAAAGCAGCCAGTCCGGAGGCCCTGTGGGCAGAGAGCTGGGAACACAGACAAGCCTTCTAGGGAGAACCAGCCGCCTGGGCTGGTGCTGAAAAAGGCCAGGTCCTGCCTCAGTTGCATGCCCTCTGCCTCCCCAGCTGCATGCCCTTCCCTCTCTTCCTGCAACTCTCCCGCCTCTGAAATGGGGTTATGGCCCTAGCATTACTTCCCCAGTGCAGTGTTAACAACATCTCTGGGATGAGAGAGGTGTTTGATAAACACAGGTGTCATTGTAAGAAGCAAGCAGGTTAATAGGTGTTCAGGGCTCCTGTGGGGCTGGCCGTGGGAAACCTCCATGAATGTTAGTTATTGTTTACATTGGCGCCCACTCCACCCCACGCCCACCTCTTGGGGTCCCAAAGCATCGTCTTTGGCAGGAGCTACTTGCCTGGTTTCAATAAGGGCTTCGAGTCCAAGTCTAAGCTCCTCATTTTATAGAGAAGGAAATGAAAGTCCAGAGAGGCTAAGTGAGTTCCCCAAAGTTACACAGCTGGCAAGAGACAGAGTTTACTCTTCTCATCCCTGAACTCTGACTTCTGACTGTGCCTGACTTAAGTGATCTGGAATGGCAAAGAGGAGGAATCTCCATGAATAGGATACTCTATAAGTATTTATTCAACACTGATACAGAGAAGGGGCTGAGCTCTCTGAGGGGAAAGAAGCTCATTAGCAGGAACCCACCTTGCTCCTCCCATTCAGCTAAACCAGAGCTCTTCATTAAAGGAGACCCACCTGCCTTGGGAGACAGTCTAGAAACCCCTTGTAGTGTTTCTCAAGCATTTCTTCAGCAAATGCCTACTGAGTGACCTCCTGTCAGCCACCAGGCCACTGCATCATGTCCCCGAGGGGCATACTTTCCCTCAAGCAGCTTATCAAAGGATTCCTTCCAAACACATGCTGCTCAGGGTCTCTGCTCTGAGAAAATCCCACTAATACAATTCATCCCTTCCTGTTCCACCTCTGAGAGCCTGACTCCCTGGTGCTGCCATCATCTGCCCCTTTACCCGGCTTCACCCCCGGGTGGCAGCTCCCTGGTATATAAACAAAAGCACATGAAACAATGGCACTTTGATTGAGCAGGCTGTTCTTGGGTCAATACCATGTATTCTGGAAAATTCGGTGAAGTCAGCAGGCCTAGGGTATGCCGATTACCAAGGTAGACACTTGATAGCTGCCCACTAAAGCTAAAACCTCTTTGCCCACAACAGTGGCCAATGACTGGACCCATGTCCCCTCAGAGCCAGGCTTGCCCCGTTTCCTGCTTCTTCCTCAGGGAATGTCCTGTGTTATCTTTGTTCTTTTCTTCAAAACAACCCCCAGCCAATCCATCTCCAACCAAGAGGCTTCTGTCTCCATTCTTGGTGCCGTCGACGGTGGGGGGACAGCAGGGTCACAGGTCAAGTGCCCCCAGATCCTGGGCGCCAGAGGCAGGTGGGTGGGTGACCATTCAGACTAGTGGGCATTCCACACCCAGGTCTGCTGTCCACTATACCCACCACTTCCCCACATGCCTGCCAAGACCTGTCTCCTTGCCTGACTACATGAGGTAGACCGTGGGGCCCAGCCACCCCAGAGCTGGTCACAAGACCAAGGTGGATTTTTTATTTTATGTTGGAGTATAGTTGATTTACAATGTTGTGTTAGTTTCTGGTGCACAGCAAAGTGATTTGGTTATACATATGCGATGATGTTGTTCAGCTGCTAAGTCATGTCCCAATCTTTTGTAACCTCGTGGACTGTAGCCCGCCAGCCTCCTCTGTCCATGGGATTTTCCAGGCAAGAATACTGGAGTGGGTTGCCATTTCCCTTTCTAGGGGATTCTTCCTGATCCAGGGATTGAACCTGCGTCTCCTCAATTAGCAGGCAGATTCTTTACCACTGAGGCACCTGGGAAGCCCATACATATATGTATATATTCTTTTTCAGATTCTTTTCCATTATAGTTTATTGCAAGATATTAAATGTAGTTCCCTGTGCTAGACTGTAGGACCTTGTTTATCTATTCCATAAACAGTAGTGTGTATCTGGGCTTCCCAGGGGGCGCCAGTGGTAAAGAACTCTCCTGTCAGTGCAGGAGCCATGAGAGACACGGGTTCGATCCCTGAGTCAGGAAGGTACCCTGTAGCAGGGCACGGCAACCCACTCTGGTATTCTTGCCTGGAGAATCCCATGGACAGAGGAGCCTGGGGGCCTACAGGCCATGGGGTCACACAGAGTCGGGCCCGACTGAAGCAGCTCAGCAAGCACACATGCACGTGTGTATCTGTTAATTCCAAACTCCTAATTTATTCTTTCCTCTTTGGTAACTAGAAGTTTGTTTTCTATGGACCAAGACACAGTTTGAACTGCCCACAGGCCTCGTGAGGAAGCAGTGCTCGGCGAATGGGCGCTGCCCTCAGGACTCAGCAGAGTTCTCCTCCTGGGCACACCGTCCCTCTCACAAGGGGGGCACACAGCTCAGTGCAGGGCTGAATGTTGCTCATGCTGAAAGGGCCCAGCTCAGGGCAGCCAAATCCATTTGCGGAGGAGGGGCTGTCAGAGTCCCTATTTGTCTTCTCGCTGCCCTGCAGCATCCTGTATTAAAGTCTCGGCAGCCTTCCAGCAGAGTTTTGCTTTTAACTTTATTATAGTGGTTGGGCAACTTGGGAAATCTGAATTCCACTGACACATTTACAATCGTCTTGCCTGTCAGCCCGTGGAAAAAAAATCCATCTCATAGATACAGGGTCCTCCTGAGCTATGGGCTTCTTGAAAGATAAAGACTCCATCCTGTTGGATGAGAAAGGGGAGGGTCAGTGGGCGAAATGGTTCTGACGATGAGCACCTTTCCTGGAGCTCCTCCTCCCCTTGGCTCTTCACTGAGAGCCGCCATCCTTAGCACAGTCCTTTGCGTTTGCTTTTTGGGACACTTGGTTCCTTCAGTCACCACCGTCAGGCTCCCAATAGTCACCAGCATTTTTTTCACAGGGCCTGCCTGTGAGCTTTCCAAGGGCTGCAAAAAGTGTTCCAAGGGCTGGGCGTGGGGGAGCAGGCGGCTGTTGGCTACACAAGGGGGAAAAAAAAGTTTATTTGAAATTAAAATTAAACAGCTACAAAATTTCACATTTTGTTGGCAAGTCAACCACCACTTAACTCCTGTGGGATTGGCACATGTGAAGTCCATCTGTGTGAGGTGTGGACAGGTTGTGTGCAGCCTGGGAAGAGACCCTAAGAAAGTCAGGAGGCTGTATTACACTGTGTCTGCTGGGGAAGCGGCTTCTCATGCGGTGCAGTGGTAAAGAATCCTCCTGCCAAAGCAGGAGACGCTAAGGATGCAGGTTCAATCGCTGTATCGGGAAGATTTCCTGGAGGAGGAAATGGCAACCTACTCCAGTATTCTTGCCTGGAGAATTCCATGGACAGAGGAGCCTGGCGGACTACAGTCCATGGGGTCACAGAGAGTCAGGCATAACTGAGCAGACATGCATTGTTTGGGAAACAGACCCCAGCCATGCAGTTGAAGTGAGAAGATGGATGGGGGCGGCAAAAAGGGGGCTAGTCACAAAGGCTGGAAAGTCTGCTGCCAAGGACACTGCAGAGCGCGAGGCAACCCAGGGTTTAAATGCAGCTGGAAGGCACTCCGACCCCTTGGGTCAGAGGGGTAGAAGGAGGAAAGGATGTTCCCAGACTGGGGTCCAGGGGCCACCTGTCAGGACCAGGGAACACAGCGAGAGGGCCCAAAAGGGGGCAGGGCTGGAGCAGTGAAGGAACTACAGCCGTTGTTTGGGACACCACCCAAAGAAGGGAGGGGAGGTGGGGAGCAGTACCCTGGCTTTCCCCTCCACTCTTTGCCCAGGGCCTCCCTTCCCATTAGTACATCTCATAAGAGCTCCTGGGACACTTATTTGTAGGACGCATCCCCCTGCCCAGTCCAGAGAAGAATAGGCGGGACAGGGATTGAAGAACAAATAGGCAAATGGCCCTGACTATTGTTTAAAAGGGACTTTGGGACCTCCCTGGCAGTCCAGTGGTTAACACAAGGGGCGGTGCGGGTTCCATCCCTGGTCGGAGAAACTCAGATCCCACATGCTGCACAGCACAGCCAAAGGTTAAGAAAAAGTCGGGGGGCATTAATAAATAGAGGCATCCTGTCGGAGAGTGATGGATGTCATGGGGGACTCGGATGCCGATCATAGACAGAGAGAAAAAGAACTGTTAATGTTAGCTGAGCTTGGATCTTGAGGGCTCAGTGTAGGGAAGCCTTTTGAGAGGAAGTGGGCTGCCTTAGGCAGCAGAGAAAGGTGGTTTCATGCCGAGGATGTGCTGCTGGGCTGAGTGGTTTAGCTGATCTTGGCTGGGCTCAGCTGCATCTGGATGAATCAGGCTGAATTCAAGGCTTCAGGCTGGGGTCAGAGCCCATCCACAGGTCTTCATACTGAGGTTCAAGCTGAAGATCAAAGGCTTTATGAACAAGCCTTCCTGCTGGCAGAGTGTGATGTTGCAAGAAGACTGGCAGAAACGCACCACGGCACCTGTGGCCTCAGCTCAGCACGGCACTTTCCCTTCCATCTTCATCTTATCAGCCAGGGCAAGTCACATGGCCAAGGCTAGAGTCAAGGTTAGAAAATCTGCCCATGGAAAAGTCATGTCAAGGGAAGGAAGGAAGGAGGAAGGAGAAATTTCAGGGCAAATAACACAACCTGCCTCAGATAATGAGAATCTTTACAGAGTGGGGTGATAGTATGTACCACAGTGGTTAAAGACGCAAAACTGATATCGGTTTGAGTTCCAACTCTGCTACGTCTTGCCAAATGACCCTGGGCAACCTCTCCGGGCTTCAGTTTCCTCATCCAGAAAATGGAAACAGTAATGTGCAGACCCTCCAGTGTGGTTGTGAGAGTGAGTGGGGAAGGCAGACGTGAAGTGCTGGCATCTAGTAAGTACCTGATAGGTGCTGGCTGGGATGCTGTTGGAAAGAATCTGTTGAAAATTATGCCTTCTGGGGACAAGGCATGCAGCAAGATGAGGGGAGGGACATTTCAGGGAAATAATTTGAGAATCTCTGCATGGGAGGTGCATGCAGAAAGGAAGCTGCTCAGTAACTGAATCATCCACTGAGCTTTGGAAACAGAAAGCCTGCAGGCTGGCGCTGTTCTCCACTGCAGAGCTGACAGCTTGTTGGAGAAGGGCTGGCAGTAGGTGGGGAAGGGGGAGAGGGGTGATTTCCTCTCCCATTCACTCACCTGAAGCCCGGTGCACACAGAGGTGCAATTCCTGGATCAGCCTCACCTGGCTGGGAGAAATGCTGGTTCCCAGGAACTACCACCCTGCAATTTGAGAATGTAAATATATGCATTTGCTTCATCTCTTCTTTTAAAGAAAGACATAAACCCCTCCCCAAATGCATGGTTCTACATCAATTTTTATTCCTGTGCCTCCCCAGATTAAGCCCTAGGCTATTGAAAGGGGGGAAGTAAGTAATACGGAGACCAACAAGACCAAACTAGCAGATCACAAGTCCCAGCGGTCATGAGATGCCCTCTGCCAGGTGGCAGGGGAATGAGTGTGGGTTTGTGGGTCTCTCCATGGCACAGTGGTTGGGGGACAATCAGTCAGATTGCCTGAGTGCAAATTCCCTCTCTTTGCTTCCCAGATATGTGACTCCGAGTAAAGGAGCCCTGATGGTTCAGAATCCACATCAGCTAAAAGCAGCGGTGATAGTTCTTAACACAGATTCTTGCAAGATTCGCATGAAATACCCTAGATCTTGAAGCACTTGCTGGGCTGTAATTACACACATTGCTTTTCTTTGTGACTGTTCAACATGGTTGATAAGTACTCCATTAGCCAAGGTCAAGCATAGTCTTTACAAAGATTTTCTAAATTAATTAATTTTTGGCTGTGCTGGGTCTTCGGTGCCATGCGAAGTCTTTCTAGTTGCAGCAAGCGGGGGCTACTCTTTGTTGTGGTGCTGGGCTTCTCATTGTGGCGACTTCTCTCGTTGTGGGCCGTGGCTCTAGGGCACACAAGCTTTAGTAGTTGCGGTGCACGGGCTTAGTTGCTCTGTGGCAGGTGGGATCTTCCCGATCCAGAGATAGCATCCGTGTTCCCTGCACTGGTAGGTGGATTATTAACCACTGGGCAACCAGGGAATTTCCAAGGCCAAGAATTTTATTCCCACGTGGAAACAGTGTTTGCTTTAAGGGGGTGCAGGGAGGGATGGGAGGTGCATGGAGCAAAACACCCCTGCAGGCCAAACTCAGCTAGGTGGCACCTGTCTGCTGACCAACAGCTTTGGGGGCTCAGCACTTCGATTAGTTGATATGTCTATCTTAGTTTGCGATCTCCCAAAGTCAACCCTGAGATGAGGATTCATACAGAAGCAACTGATTAGGGAATGATTTATTAGCTAGTGTTTTTTTCTAGAAAAACTAGTAGGGAAGTGAGAAAGTGGGACCAAGAAGCAGGGGTGTGACCGTAAGCCTTGGGGTAGTTTGGCTCGGTTCCAGGGGGGACAGTGCACATCATATTTCAGAGATCTCCACTGGGGTCAAAGGAACTGGGAGGGCTCATCAGTCATTGGTCAGGGATGGCCCCAAGAGGGTACAAATTCCCAGGCATTTCCAGCTGTCCACACCCACAGAAAGAGAGTTTCAGCAGCCTGCAGGGTGTCTTCAAGGTGCTGGCTGTTGGAGAGAAAGCAGGAGGGGTCCCAATGCACACAGACATGGAAAGGGGACCCGAGGGGTTTGGGGATAGCATGTAACAGCAGCTGGTATAACACCCAAAGGTGACTGAGTGCTGGGAACTGGCTCATGTGAAGCAAAGTCCCAACAGATGGCCACATCTCCACGGAGAAGCAGAAGCAGCAGGCACTCCCAGTATTCATGTCCAAGGATCAGCCCGTGTTTCCCAGGGAGGAAAGCCTGCCTTGAAAATAGACTGCAGGCTGAGGATGCACTCGGCTGGAGGGTGGGCTGGACTTTATGACGGCCGAGTCCTGGCACTTCAGTGGTGATAAGAAAAGGATGGAGGGTGTGCATGGGTCAGGATCCCACCTTGCCCTGATGGGACTGGACGCTAACACTTCTGGTTTTGCAAGCAACAGTATAGGGTCATAAGAGGCATTTTGCATTTGGAAGTCAGAAGGAGCCAGGTTCAAATCCTGACTCTTTCCTGTACCAGCTGTGTAACCCGAGGCAAAGTAACTGGCCTGTCTGAGCCTCGTCTCCTAAGATCTGGCTGAAATGACTGTCCTCCCACTCTTTGTGAGGGTGATTTCAAAACCAGCATCTCAGGTCGCTTCCTTCCAGAGCCAAGGGATTACTGCTGGATCTGAGGGCACATACTCAGAAAAGAGTAGTGCTTACGGCCTGTGTCTTCCCCATGTCTGTGTGTTAGTTGCTCAGTCGTGTCCAGCTCTTTGCAACCCCATGGACTGTGGCCCTTCAGGCTCCTCTGTCCATGGGATTCTCCAGGCAAGAATATTAAAGTGGGTTGCCATGCCCTTCTCCAGTGGCTCTTTCTGACCCAGGGGTTGAACCCTGATCTCCTGCATTGCAGGTGTATCCTTTGCCACCAGGGAAGCCCTCCTCACGCCTGTGCTTAGTCACTCAGTTGTGTCCGACTCTGCAACCACATGGACTAGCCCGCCAGGCTCCTCTGTCCATGGAGATTCTCCAGGCAAGAATACAGGATCAGGTTGCCATTTCCTCCTCCAGGGAATCTTCTCAACCCTGGGATCGAACCCAGGTCTCCTGCATTGCAGGCGGATTCTTTACTGTCTAAGCCGCCAGGGAAGCCCTCCCATCTAGCCTCCCCAGTTTTGAGGCTCACCTTCTCCTTCATCTCAGTCCACTCCTAAATGAGTCCTCCTTGAAGCCTATCCCCTGCTGCCCCAGGCCAGGCGGCTGCCTCCTGTCCTTACCCCCTCCCCCATGCACCCATCAGCCCTCTGCCTGCATTCCCCCAAATGCCACCAACAGGATGTTCCTGCATGCCAGGGAATTTTATTCAAGGCTCAGGAGGATCGATGCGGGGATCATGACAGAACACAGCACAGGAAACAACTTTCATGTGGTCCTGGAGACCCTGGACTTGAAACCTGTCAGTTCTCCCCCAGCTCGGCAGCTTTCACTGCGCCCCACCCCCATCTCCTCAGGACTCTGTCCCCCAGCACTGCTTCGAGATTCCACCCCCACCCCTTCCCAGAGCACACCCCCACCTCCCACCACACTGGGCCTCCACAGCGGGCAAGTCTCAGGGCCTGTGACCCCATCGTCCCTCCCACACCCAAGGCTCTGTCTTAACCCCTTTCCTCCTGGCCCAGGCCCTGGAGCCGCAGTTTTCTCAGTCATAAATAAATAAAAACACCTCCCCTGATTTTTTATTTTCTTTCTTTGACAAAAATACAGCATGCCCAAGAGGCTAAGAGGGACCTTTTTCCAAGAAGTCTGGCTGAAATGTCAGCTTGTTTCTAACAAGAGCATCCTTTCCCACCCTCTGATCACTGCCACCACTCCCACCTGCCTCTGAGGTCCTCTCTTCCCCAGCTCCTGAAGCTCGCCCCACCCTAGACACACACATACACATACACACACACACACACACACCCCGACTCTTCTTCCTCCAGCTCTTGAATTCCTCCAATCAAATCAAGTCTGGGCTGGAGCCCTCCTGCCTCTTTAAGGTGACTTGGCATTTCTCTGGGTGGATCCATTTTGCTGGCTTTATGGCTTAACTGGCAGAGGGATGGCTTATTTCCTGATTTCTGAATTCTCCCAGACACATCTCTGTGACCTCTCTCCGCTCCCCCGCACGGGGTGGTGGGGGGCGGGGGGTGAGGCGGCCTGCAGAGTTTATCCACGGTCATCGGCACCCATACCCCAGTTCCCGCTGCCCTCATGTTTTGACAGGCTGCCCCTAGGCTTTACCCCATCACCTGCCAGGCTCTGGGATATTTTAAGGTATTTTTATTACAGTAAGAATGCATGTTCATTGCAGAAGAAAAATAGAAAATATAGATAAGCATATATAAAAATCAATCTTAATCCACCAGAATTAGAAACAGTCTCTGCTAACGTTTTGATGGATATTCTCCCAGGTTTTGTTTCCCATGAATATACATGCATATTTTCAGGACTCTTAGTTGCATGTGACAGAAACTCAAACCCCGTGGTAGGGCTCAATATTTTCTGCCCCGCCCCACCCCCCAACCCCCATTCATGTGTTGAAGTTCTAACTCCCAGTATCTCAGGAGTAAGGTATTTGGAGATGGGCCTCTGTAGAAGTCTTTAAGTTTAAAGGAGGTCCTTGGAGTGGGCCTTCATCCAATATGGCTGATGTCCCTTAAGAAGAGATTAGGACCCAGACGACTGAAGTAGGAAGCCAGGGAGGAAGCTTCAGGAGAAACTAACCCTGACACCGAGATATCAGACTTTCAGCCTCTGGAACTGGGAGAAGGTACAGCTCTGCTGTTTCAACAGCCTGTGGCTGTTTGTTAGGGAGGCCCTTGCGAACTCATGCACCCCTTGGACTAGCTGCAGTCCCAAGGGGGATTTCTTGGTGGATCATACAACTGGAGGAGTGAAGCTGGGGTGCAGGTGGGCCGCATGGGAGGATGGGGACCCGGGATCTGAAAACCACTGGGAGCAGGGAAGGAAGCAGGCCTTTCCCTGCTCCTCCCTGGCTCTGCTCCCAGAGTCAGCTCCCTGCACCTGGCAGAAAGCAGCTCCCCGGTCTCCAATGTATAGCTTCACCCCCAAGGAAGGACAGGTCTTTGCTCTCACTGCTAGACTGCAAGTCCTAGGGACAAGTTTTAATTTGTTTTATTTTGGTTATGAGGATTGTGGGATCTCAGTTCCCCAACCAGGGATTGAACCCAGGCCCTCAGCAGTGAAACCCCAAGTCCTAACCACTGGACAACCAGGGAGTCCCCTAGGGGTAGGTTTTGTTTGGCCTGGCTTTAGTCGTAGCCCACTCCAAGGCCATTCAAAGTGGTACAGGGCAGCAGCACCACCTTGTCAGCACTTCATGCCACATTCTGGTCCTGCTGGTTGCACTCTCCTCCCACATATCATTCAGGTCATGTTGCCCAGGAACCCAGCTGAGACTAGGGTGAGGCTGCTGCTGCTGCTGCTGCTGCTGCTGCTAAGTTGCTTTAGTCCTGTCCAACTCTGTGCGACCCCATAGACGGCAGCCCACCAGACTCCCCTGTCCCTGGGATTCTCCAGGCAAGAACATTGGAGTGGGTTGCCATTTCCTTCTCCAATGCATGAAAGTGAAAAGTGAAAGTGAAGTCGCTCAGTCGTGTCCGACCCTCAGCCACCCCATGGATCGCAGCTTTCCAGGCTCCTCTGTCCATGGGATTTTCCAGGCAAGAGTACTGGAGTGGGGTGCCATTGCCTTCTCCAAGGGTGAGGCAAGCAAGGTCAAATTTACAGGGTACCAAAAAAGTCTGTGAGCACAGGATATAATCTATTCAGGCACTATTAAAAGAAAATCAAATCAGCAAAGTATGGGCCACAGGCTGTCTGCCTGTGTTACTGAGTACAGTTTTCTTAGGACATGACACTGTGGGTTCAGCCATCATGCAGTACTTTGCTGCAGTCACAACAGAGTCTGCCAAAGACAGAATGAACTTCCTGAGACTCCCCTGACTTTGGGGCTGTACTAGTCAGGATTCTGCAGGGGAACAGAGTGAATGGGCTGCGTATGTATGTAGGGCAAGAGAAAGAGATTTTAAGGGACTGGTTTATACCATTGTGAAGACTTGGCAAGTTCAAAATCCACAGTGGAAGCTGTAGGCTGGAGGCCTAGGAAGGAGTTCTAGTCCAAAGATGGTCTGCTGGCAGAATCCTTTTTCTCCCAGGGAACTCAGTCTTTTTCTGTTAAGGCCTTCAACTGATTGGATGTGGCCCACCCACATTCTGAAGGGTTATCTGCTTTACTCACAGTCTACTGATTTGAATGTTAATCTCATTTACATCTCAAATAATGTTTGATCAGATATCTGAGTATCATGGCCTAACTAAGTTGACACCAAATTAACCATCTCAGATGCCTTCTGTTATTATGGAATTCATGATTAGCACTTTATTTTCTCCAGGAACATATTCTTTTTCTCCACAACAAGGAAAGAGAGTCCTGCATTTGAAAGAAGAGGCTATGTTTTATTTTTCTTCGCATGCTCTGATGTTTCCTAAGATGTCTCCTTAAAGGAGACAGCATATGTTTGTTATTTGGTGTGTGCGTGTGTGTGTGTGCGCACACACACGCTAAGTTGCTTGGTCATGTTCAACTCTTTGCAACCCGATGGACTATAGCCCAC
The DNA here is from genome assembly GCF_014754425.2 of Oryx dammah. NCBI lineage: Eukaryota > Metazoa > Chordata > Mammalia > Artiodactyla > Bovidae > Oryx > Oryx dammah. The sequence goes on along the minus strand of NW_024070193.1, from coordinate 44,604,611 downwards.
CAGGCTCCTGTTCCCCTGGAATTTTCCCAGCAAGAATACTGGAGTGGGTTGCTATTTCTTCCTCCAAGGAATCTTCCCAACCCAGGGATCAGACCCACATCTCCTGTAACTCTTACATTGCAGACAAATTCTTTACCACTGAGCCAGCAAAGAGCAGCTTTGTTATTTGATGGATAACTGTTAATTTGGCTAGGTTTTTTTTGTTGTTTTTTTTTTTGGCCTCAAAAAAGTTTTTTGGTCAAAAATTTGTACAGCCTTAGGAAGAAATAGATAGTTTTCAAAATCCAAGTACAAAGTACCAAAAATTCGTACCAAGTTTAGGTACAAATATCAGAAGAATCTTTTCAAGAATAAATTCTCTTCTTCCAACTCATGCCTTAAAAGTATATCCAGCTTTTGACCCTTGAGAGAACTCTGTATATGAGGAGTCCAAAGCCCTGGCAGTCCCTATCCCTGGAATGTAGGAATTATTCCTCTTACAGTTTCTTTCTCAAATCCTGAATCCTAATAATAATGAAAATGATTTATCAGATTAAGACACAAATTAATCCTGTCTGAACAACTTGATGTTATCATGTTTAATTTCAAATTTAATTATTTTGGTATTTAATTACAAAACAGTTAATTACCTTATTGTAATTATGTGTCTTTTTCAAGTAGAAAGAGGCCAGAAATCCCTGATAACGGGCCGCCCTCAGGCAGAGCCATTTTCTTACTTTATCTCCAACATGTATCAGCACTGCTTCTCAATTTTCCTGCTTCTTAAGCACATCCTGTTTGTGCTTGGTGTCTTCTTTATGCTCCCAAACCCGAGTATCCAAAGCCACGTCTTGCTGCTTGTGCTGGTTGTTATAGACAGGGCCTCCAAAGCCTTGTTCTTTGACAATATCAGCTTGAACAGCATTCCTCTGCCCACCTCCACCTTCTCAGGGCCAGGAGCTTATGTGCGATCCTTTTAAGATGGGGGTTGCTGACCTCAGTCTCTTTAGTGTCTCCCTGCCCGTGGGCACCTTAACACCAGAATGGGGCGCTCATCATCCGGTCCAGATGGACGCTGCTCCTGGCTCTGCTGCAGGGCTGCAGAGATTGCCAGCTTCATCCTTTGGAATGAAGGGTCCTGGGGGAGGTGCCAGCATGGCTGCTGTGGCGGGGGTTCTCTGGGGCCTCAGGGCACTGGCTATTTGCCCACTGGCACAGAAGAACAGCAACATTTTTCACAACTGAGACGACTCTCCCAGTGCGTCTGGGCTCAGTCCCATCCCTGCCCAGAGGATCAGGCAGGTTATGCCTGCAACAGATGGAGGGGCTCACATGTGGTGGGGGTGGGGGATGGGGTTGGGCCTGGAGAACCACACCCTGCATGCAGGAAACAGCCTGGTGATGGCCAGGATGGGCAGTTTCTTTCAAGAGAAACCACCAAATTCAGACATTTTTATGAGAAAACTTCAGATTTTAAAACATGGAAAGCCAACTTGTGTTTTTTATTTTTTTTTTCCCCATATACCTGTGGGCCAACCGTGTGTAACTGGGGACTGGCCCCATCCCCTACTTGGAGTCACATCTACTCCATCCTGCATGGGGCTTCTATTTTCCCATCTTCTGTTTAAAAGTGGATGATAAACCACAAAGTCTTACTATGTAGCACAGAGAACTATATTCAACATCTTGTTATAACCTATAATGGAGAAGAATCAAAATGAATATACATATGCATATATTTGTGTGCGTGTGTGTGTGTGTGTGTGTGTGTGTGTGTGGCAGTGGGGGGGCTTCCCCACTAGTGGGAAAGAACACACCTGCCATTGCAGGAGACAAAAGAAACCTGAGTTTGATCCCTGGGTAGGGAAGATCCCCTGGAGGAGGGCATGGCAACCCACTCCAGTATTCTTTTCTTTAAAATTAAATTTATTTATTTTTTTAATTGAAGGGTAATTGTTTTATAGAATTTTCTTGGTTTCTTAAACATCAACATGAATTGGCCATAGATATACATATGTCCCCTCCCTCTTGAACGTCCCTCCCATCTCCCTCCCCATCCCCCAACTCCAGGTTGTTACAGAGCCCCCACTCCAGTATTCTTGCCTGGAGAATCCCAAGGGCAAAGGAGCCTGGCAGACTATGGTTCACAGGGTTGTAACATGACTGAAGTGACTTAGCATGCATGCATATGTGTATATATACGTGTGTTTATATACATACATTCAAATGGGTATATCTTTCCTTTTCGCCTTTGTTTTTCGCTTCTCTTCTTTTCATAACTATTTGTAAGGCCCCCCCAGACAGCCATTTTGCTTTTTTGCATTTCGTTTTCTTGGGGATGGTCTTGATCCCTGCCTCCTGTACAATGTCACAAACCTCCATCCATAGTTCATCAGGCACTCTATCAGATCTAATCCCTTGAATCTATTTCTCACTTCTACTGTATAATCATAAGGGATTTTATTTAGGTCATAGCTGAATGGTCCAATGGTTTTCCCTACTTTCTTCAATTTAAGTCAGAATTTGGATATAAGGAGTTCATGATCTGAGCCACAGTCAGCTCCTGGTCTTGTTTTTGCTGACTATATAGAGCTTCTCCATCTTTGGCTGCAAAGAATTCGGTATTGACTGTCTGGTGATGGGCTGTCTGGGGAGGCCTTGCAAATAGCTTTGAAAAGAAGAGAAGCGAAAAACAAAGCAGAAAAGGAAAGATATACCCATTTGAATGCAGAGTTCCAAAGAATAGCAAGGAGAGATAAGAAAGCCTTCCTCAGTGATCAATGCAAAAAAAACAGAGGAAAACAACAGAATGGGAAAGACTAGAGATCTCTTCAAGAAAATTAGAGCTACCAATGGAACATTTCATGCAAAGATGGGCACAATAAAGGAAAGAAATGGTATGGACCTAATAGAAGCAGAAGATATTAAGAAGAGATGCCAAGAATACACATAAGAACTGTACAAAAAAGATCCTCACAACCCAGATAATCATGATGGTATGATCACTCACCTAGAGCCAGACATCTTGGAATTCAAAGTCAAGTGGGCCTTAGGAAGCATCACTATGAACAAAGCTGGTGGAGGTGATGGAATTCTAGTTGAGCTATTTCAAATCCTAAAAGATAATGCTATGAAAGTGCTGCACTCAATATGTCAGCAAATTTGGAAAATTCAGCAGTGGTTATAGGTCTGGAAAAGATCAGTTTTCATTCCAATCCCAAAGAAAGAAAATGCCAAAGAATGCTCAAACTACCACACAATTGCACTTATCTCACACGCAAGCAAAGGAATGCTCAAAAATTTCCAAGTGAGGCTTCAACAGTATGTGAACCGTGAATCTGCAGATGTTCAAGCTGGTTTTAGAAAAGGCAGAGGAAGTACAGCCACTATGGAGAACAGTGTGGAGATTCCTTAAAAAACTGGAAATAGAACTGCCCCAGCAATCCCACTGCTGGGCATACACACCGAGGAAACCAGAATTGAAAGAGACACGTGTACCCCAGTGTTCCTCGCAACACTGCTTATAATAGCCAGGAAATGGAAGCAACCTAGATGTCCATCAGCAGACAAATGGATAAGAAAGCTGTGGTACATATACACAATGGAGTATTACTCAGCTGTTAAAAGAATACATTTGAATCAGTTCTAATGAGGTGGATGAAACTGGAGCCTATTATACAGAGTGAAGTAACCCAGAAAGAAGAACACCAATACAGTATACTAATGCATATATATGGAATTTAGAAAGATGGTAATGATAACCCTGTATGTGAGACAGCAAAAGAGACACAGATGTATAGAACAGTCTTTTGGACTCTGTGGGAGAGGGTGAGGGCGGGATGATTTGGGAGAATGGCATTGAAACATGTATAATATCATATATGAAATGAATCGTTGGTCCAGGTTCTATGCATGATACTGGGTGCTTGGGGCTGGTGCACTGAGACGACCCAGAGGGATGGTATGGGGAGGGAGGAGGGAAGGGGGTTCAGGACGGGGAACACGTGTACACCCGTGGCAGATTCATGTCACTGTATGGCAAAACCAATACAATATTGTAAAGTAAAAATAAATAAATAAATAAAACTGAGGTTAAAAAAAAAAAAAAGGCAGAGGAACCAGAGATCAAATTGCCAACATCCATTGGATCATCGAAAAAGCAAGAGAGCTCCAAAAAAACATCTATTTCTGCTTTATTGACCATACCAAAGCCTTTGACTGTGTGAATCATGACAAACTATGGAAAATTCTTCAAGAGATGGGAATACCAGACCATCAGACCTGCCTCTTGAGAAACCTGTATGCAGGTCAGGAAGCAACAGTTAGAACTGGACATGGAACAACAGACTAGTTCCAAATAGGAAAAGGAGTATGTCAAGGCTGTATATTGTCACTCTGCTTATTTAACTTATGTGCAGAGTACATCATGAGAAATGCTGGGCTGGATGAAGCACAAGCTGGGATCAAGATTGCTGGGAGAACTATCAATAACCTCAGACATGCGGATGACACCACCCTTATGGCAGAAAGCAAAGAAGAACTAAAGAGCTGCATGATGAAAGTGAAAAGAGGAGAGTGAAAAAGTTGGCTTAAAGCTCAACATTCAGAAAACTAAGATCATGGCATCTGGTCCCATCACTTCATGGGAAATAAATGGGGAAACAGTGGAAACAGTGGCAGACTTTATTTTGGGGGGCTTCAAAATCACTGCGGATAGTGACTGCAGCCATGAAATTAAAAGACGCTTCTCCTTGGAAGAAAAGTTATGACCAACCTATACAGCCTATTAAAAAGCAGAGACTTTGCCAACAAAGGTCCGTCTAGTCAAGGCTATGGTTTTTCCAGTAGTCATGTATGAATGTGAGAGTTGGACTATAGAGAAAGCTGAGCACCGAAGAATGGATGCTTTTGAACTGTGGTGTTGGAGAAGACTCATGAGAGTCCCTTGGACTGCAAGGAGATCCAACCAGTTCATCCTAAAGGAAATCAGTCCTGAATATTTATTGGAAAGACTGATGCTAAAGCTGAAACTTGAATACTTTGTCTGCCTGATGCGAAGAACCGAGTCACTGGAAAAGACCCTGATGCTGGGAAAGATTGAGGGAGAGAGGGGAAGAGGACGACAGAGGATGAGATGGTTGGATGGCATCACCGATTCAATGGACATGAGTTTGAGTAAATTCTGGGAGTTGGTGATGAACAGGGAGGCCTGGCGTGCTGTGATCTTTGGGGTCGCAAAGAGTCGGTCACAACTGAGTAACTGAACTGAACTACACTGATACATACATATAACTTAATCACTTTGCTGTACACCAGCAACTTTGAAAATCAACTATACTTCAGTTAAAAATGAAAAAAATAAAGATAGACTTCTGACTTCCACTTCGGATGTGAAAAGCTGGGAAAACATCACTCCCCACCTTACAACAAGAAAAAAGTGGAACGTTGTGCAAATCCACAACTTCCCTTGAACCCATAAGAAATCTGAGGACTCTGGTTAAAGAATTAACTCAAATTCTAAAGACAGGCACCTTGAAGGACAGATGGGATTGGAGCACCTGCTCGGCCTAGAGCAGATGTCACCAGATGGCACACTGGGGAGTAAGACTCTGCCTTGACTCTGCAGTGACTCCCACAGGCTACATGTGGATATTGTGAGATCTTGGAACCCCTCCTGGGGAGCCATAGACACAGGGACTCGCCCCTGCCCCTTTACAGGCACCTATCCTTTGTCCTAGCAGATACTTGTAAAAAAGATACAGGAGTAGAGAGAGAGTCCTGATAAAGCTTTTCCATGGCTCTTGGGCAGGGGAGCAGCAGCTGCTGCAGGAAAGGCCAGCAGTCTTTCTCCACCAAACAGCGTTGATTTATGTTGTGGGAAGGACAGCAAGCCCTCCTGCCTTCAGATCACCCATGGCAGCAGGAGGGAGAAAACAGAAAACAAACAAACAAACAAAAAACTGCACTCCTAAGGAAGAGCCAGAGATCCATCCTGGACCCAGACTGTGAAAGGTCTCCTACAGCCATGGCACTGCAGAATCCGCTGGAAGACCTCACTCCCCAGGCACAATGCCGCATGCCTACCTAAGACTGAAGTCAAAACACAGCAGTGTCCATCTCCCTCCCACATACTATGATGAGGACAACAAGTGTCAAGTAACAAGTCACAGCATCTTATTACTAGGAGAGATGACTTCTCTGAGGGGCAGGTGCAAAGGAAATCCTGAAGCTGGGGATGGACAGATATTGAGAAAACCCTCTGGAAACAATTCAAAAGCCCTGCACCTGGGGAACTGATCAAACAAACTAGTACATTGTACAGCGGGCTTCCCAGGTGGTGCTAGTGGTAAAGAACTCACCTCCCAATGCAGGAGACAGAAGAGACAGGGGTTCAATCCCTGGTCAGGACGATGCCCTGGAGGAAAGCATGGAAACCGACTCCAGTATTCTTGCCTGGAGATTCCCGTGGACTACAGCTTGGTGGGCTACAGTCCATGGGGTCGCAAAGAGTCAGACATGACCGAAGCGACTTCGCACGCATCAGGATGCTAAACAGCAAGACAAAAGACTAAACCCCTGAAACATTGCACCACTCCGATGAATGTCGTGTGCATTATGCTACTTCCTACATACTGCAGGATTCCATTTCCATCACTTCCTGCAAAGGCAGAACTGTAAGGATAGAAAATGCATCAGGCTCCTCCCTCCATGAGATTCTCCAGGCAAGAATACCAGAGTGGGTTGCCATTCCCTTCTCTAGAGGCTCTTCCCAACCCAGGGATCAAACCCACGCCTCCTGTGTCTCCTGCATTGGCAGGTGGATTCTTTGCCACTGAGCCACCTGGGCTTCTTTTAGGTGTAAAAGACAGAAATTCAACTTAATCTAGCTGGGATCCAGGAGGAATTTGTTGAGAGGGCTGGGTCTGTCACAGATTGGCAGCCTGGGCACCAGGGGCGATGGGAACCAGGGACTCATTTCTGTCTCTCGACGCCCCCCCTTCTGGGGACCTTCTCTGTCTCTGCACACTGGCTTCCTCTGAACATGGCCACCAGCATCACATTTCACCAAGAAAGAGGAACTGCATCCCTTATTCTAATTCCAGCTGAAACGTTCCCACGAAGCACTCTGATTGGTCCAGCCGAGGCCAATCAACAGTGTCCAAGGAGCAGAGTCTATGATGATTACCTTCCATTCCCTGTGGTGGGAGTGGAAAACAGATGCTCCCCCCAGAAAGTGGGATGCTAAGCAGACAAGACAGTAACTGGCTGTTGTAGCTTCTTATCATCTTATAGCAATTAATTTTCTTCTTTGTTCTCCAAAAGAGGTTGGAGTTATACTTCTTGCTTTAGTTCATTTCAGCTTCCTAAAATAGACAGGGGGCTACTGTGAGGAATGAAAATAAGACAAGGTCCTTCCTCTCAAAAACAAAACAAACAACAACAAAACACCCTGCATCCCGGTCTAATGAGGGAGACAAACATGTAAACATTTCATTACGAAATCCCATGATAACTGCTCTGAGAGCACAGTGGGAGGCGGCCACATAGCCAAACCTGGGGTTTCAGACAAGGTTTCCTATAAGAGATGATTCCAGTGCAATTTGAAATTTGAGGGGAAGGGCATTCCAAACAGAAGTGTAGGATGCACGAGTATAGGGGAATTGCTCTTACAGAGGATGGATTATGAGTCCCTCAGTGGAGGGTTGCCAGGTCTTTTTATGAAAAGGACAAAATACCTTTTTAAAAAAGCTTTTCATAGTTTTCAGAACACTTACACCCCATTTTTTTGCCTGCCCAGCAGCCACACCTAACAGAAACATAACCAAAAATGGGGAAATAACACAACAAACGTCAGAGAAAATGATAAAAACAGATTTTCTTCAACAGTGCTCAGCTCCCATGCCGCTTCCAGGTCTAGGACTGGCCTGCAGGTAGGCTGATGCTTCAGAGTTAGTGGTTGGTGAGATGGGTGTGGGGGAAGTAGAAAGTGGGCAGAGACGTCCACGTTGCTAAGCAGTGCCTTGCGGGACCTAAACTGGGTAGGGCATGTGGATGAGAAAGTGTAAGAAATGGGACAATCAAGGAAATGAAGTTGAGGAACCAAAACACTGGGAATAAGGTCACAGAGTATTGGAGGGGTAGAGACTGCAGTCTGAGATTGAATGATATCTGAGATTGTGCGGTTCTGAGAGGTGGGGTGTGCCACAGAACGTAGTCGTTGTCAGCGGTTTGCTGACGAAGGAGCCAGCATAGCATCACAGGTGCTGTCAGAAGAGGCCCAGGATCCTTGAGACAAGATACTGTTTGCATGTCAGCGTGAAAGCGGAAGCCCACGAGGTGCACACATGAGTTTGGAGTAGAGAAGAAAAACAAGTGGCAGATGCCACACTTTTTTAGGAAAAGAGAGGGAGTGAGCAGGAGGTTGGTGTAAGATGGTGACTGGGAGGGGAAAGGAAGGTGGAGCCTGATGACAGGAACTTCAAGAAGGAGGTGTCTGCATGGGAATGGAGGATGAGTGTCCATGGGCAGCTGTGGAGTCAGGGCGAGGCAGCCGCTCCTCCACTGACTGCAAAGCCAAACAAGAGCTGGAGACAAAATGAGCAGCCCACACCTAGGAAGCACAGGCACAGCCTGGGCCAGGATTGAAGGTGCCAACACAGGGAATATTTAAAAATTAATTAATCTTTCTTGAAGTTAGTTTGTTTACAATATTTCAATAGTTTCAGGGGTACAGCAGGTGATTCAGAGTGACTTTTTTGCAGATTATGTTCCATTAGAGGTCAAATGGCAACCCACTCCAGTGTTCTTGCCTGGAGAATCCCAGGGATGGGGGAGCCTGGTGGGGTCGCACAGAGTCAGACACGACTGAAGCGACTTAGCAGCAGCAGCAGCAGCAGAGGTCATTACAAGATACTGAATATAATTCCTTGAACTATGTAGTAAATTCTTCTTGCTTATCTATTTTATGTAAAGGAGTTTGTATCTGTGAATCCAGTACACTTGATTTGTACCTCCTACTCCTCTTTGGTAACCGCAAGTTGTTTTCTCTTTTTTTCCTCGTCTGTGATTTTGTTTCTGTTTTGTAGATAGATACATCTGGATCATTTTTTACATTCCACATATAAGTAATATCATATAGCACTTGCCTTTCTCTGACTTATCTTACTAAGTACAGTATTCTGTAGGTCCATCCATGTTGTGGCAAATGGCAATATTTCATTCCTTTTATGGCTGAGTAATATTGCATTGTATATACACACATCTTCTTAAGCCAATCATCTGCTGAGGGCACTTGGGCTATTTCCATATCTTGGCTACTGTAAATACTGCTGCCATGAACATTGGTTATATGTATCTCTTCAAATTAGAGTTTTCATTGTTTTTTTTTTGGCTATACGCCCAGGAATGGAATTGCTGGATTGTATGGTAGTTCTATTTTTAGTTTTTAAAGGACCTTCTATCCTGTTTTCCATAGTGGCGGCACCAATTTATATTCCCACCAACAGTATAGAAGGGTTCTGTTTTCTCCACGTCCTCTCCAGTATTTGTAGACATTTTGATGATGGCCATTCTGACCAGTATGAGGTATGACATACTCACTGTATGACACCTCACTGTTGTTTTGATTTGCATTTCTCTAATAATTAGCAATGTGGAGCATCTTTTCATATGCCTGTTGGCCATCTATACGTCTTCTTTAGACAAATGCCTATTTAGGTCTTCTGCCCTTTTTGATTTGTTTTTTTTTTAATTTATTTTTTATATTGAGATATATGAGCTGTTTGCATATTTTGGATATTAACCCCTTATCAAATATATTGTTTGTAAACATTTTCTCACATTCTGTAAGTTGTCTTTCTATTTTGTCAAGGTTTATGGTTTCCTTTGCTGTGCAAAAGCTTGTAAGTTTGATTAGGTCCCATCTGTTTATTTTTGCTTTTATTTTTTTTTTCTTTGCCTTGGAAGACTAACCTAAGAATATATGGCTACAATGTACATCAAAGAATGTTTTGCCTATGTTCTCTCCTGGGAGTTTTATGGTGTCATATCTTACAATTAGGTCTTTAATCCATTTTGAGTTTATTTTTTAAAATATTGTGAGTGAATGTTCTAATTTCATTGATTTACACATATATGTTCAGCTTTCCCAGGACCACTTGTTGAAGAGACTGTCTTTTCTCTATCATATAATCTTGCCTCCTTCATCATAGATTAATTAGCTGTAGGTATGTGAGTTCATTTCTGGATCCTATTCTGTTCCATTGATCTGTATGTCTGTTTTTATGACAACACCATGGGATTTTGATTACTGTACCTTTGTAATATAGTCTTTTGCACTGAAGTATTTTAGGTGTTGAGCTTCCCTGGTGGCTCAGATGGTAAACAATCTGCCTGCAGTATAGGAGACCAGGGTTTGATCCCTGGGTCAGGAAGATCCCCTAGAGAAGAAAATGGCTACCTACTCCAGTGTTCTTGCCTGGAGAATCCCATGGACAGAGGAACCTGGTGGGCTACAGTCCATGGGGTCACAAAGAATCTGAGACTAAGCACACACATTTTAGACATCAGCCTGATTTCTTCTAAAAAATTATATATATATATATATATAACAGCCTCACTGTGTCAGACAGCTTTGTGCCACCTCAGATTCTCATAAGTGGCCATCACCATGCCAGCCTTGGCCATGATGGGCTCTAAGAGGCAACTTGTTCTGCCACCTGAGGTCTTTGGCTGCTCCCATGACGTTCAGACTCCGAACACCCGCCATGCTGTTGCGTATGGGACCATGCTTCCACAGTGGCTCCTGAAGGAGGCAGGTGATGCAACCCAAAAGCACAGGGAAATTAACTCTGTTGGGGGAGTCTTGGCCAGTGAAGAACAAGAGATGGTGGAGCACCAGAAGGCAAATCCCTTCTCCATTCCTCCATCATGGACTATTTCTAGGCACAGTGTTTCTATGTCATCTGTTTGGAGACACCTACATATCATCAAGTGACTGGCTGTGTCTCTTCTTGAAGCAAGGCCTGCTCAGGAATGAACCACCTTGTATGTTCTCCCCACCCCTCATGGAGCCTTCCTCTCCCCTCACTTTTGCTGCTGTGGGATTGCCCCTTCCAATAAAGCACTGATGCTTACCTCTTTCCTCATGCTGTCTATTCAGGGGACCTGAGCTGGGTGAATCCAAGTAGGAATTTTTTTCAGTTCTCATCCATAGATAGCAACTTTTAAACATATATGTATGTATGTATATATTTGTTTGTCTGCACTGGGTCTTAGCTGTGACATGTGAGATCTAGTTGCATTCCCTGACCAGGAATTGAACCCAGGCTCCCTACATTGGGAACACAGTCTTAGCCTCTGGACCACAGGTCAGTGTCCCATTGGTGAAAGCATCACATGACTGAACCCATATTCCAAAGTAGAGAAATAAATGCCACCTCTTTCTTCTTTAAAAAAAAAAAGTTTATTCATTTATTCATTTGTTTGACTGCACTGGGTCTTAACTGCAGCATGTGGGATCTAGTTCCCTGACCAGGGACTGAACCTGGGCCCCCTGCATTGGGAGCACAGGGTCTTAGCCACTGGACCACCAAGGGAATTCTCATCTGTAGCAACTTTAAAGGTTAATTTCAAAAGCATAGTGGGCTACTCCCCTTACCTGCAAAGACTGCCCAGAGGAACAGAGCGACTCACTGGAGGAAGTTGGGAGGTGAAACACCTGAATGGGTAAAGGGGTAGAAGCAGCCACCATGCTCCTGTAGATGCTCAGCATTTGGGCCCAAGGTCCAGCTAGATAGCCCAGAGTCATCAGATGTGCATAGAGATAGCAACTGAGCATGAGCAAGCCACGATGAGCACAGAAGGCACGCGCACCTTGCAGCCTCACCACGCCTGGGTTCTGGCTCGCCCCGCCCCCTGCTTGCTAGGCTGTGGGCTAGTAGGAGGCCTGTGGAACATTCCCACCAGGTGGAGGAGGGACAGCACCTTGCAGAGAGGGAACTTTGAACTGGATCATGATTGAATTCCTTGATTAGACTAACATTTTTATTGGATTAGACTGGCCTTTGCCTGAGTGGACTGAATTCAGTGTATCTGCTGCCAAGTGGGAATGAGAGCTCATTAAAGAAAGTACATGCAATTATTATTATTTTTAAGAACAGTTGGACTCTCTCGGGCCCACTTTAATTTGGCCAAGAGCCCTGTCCTTGACTATGAACTCTGAGGAGAGCCAACCAGACTCTGGCGCTTGGATAAACAGGGTTTGTGTTTCTGTGGCTGGAATAATGAGGCCAGGGGCAGACTACCAGGATGCTGTGCAGTGGCCGAGTCTACACGAGAGGCTGGCTGTGTGCTCCTGGCCACGAGGATTGTGGGGATAAATGAAATGTCAGCACATCAAGTATATTTTCATAACACACATTACTGTCTAAATTCATTGTGGACACCATCCAGATTTCACCATTTGCTGCTTGTTGGTTAAGTGGGATATGTGTGCAAGGTGTGTGTGTGTGTGTGTGTGTGTGTGTGTGAGTGCATGGTGTGTACAAAGTCATGGCTGAGAGCCCTGTCTCTAACATCAGACAGATCTGGCCTGGAACCTGGCCCTGTCACTCACCAGCAACTCAAACTTGGGTAAAAACTGAACTCAGTCAGAAAGGTGCTTTTGAGGGCCGTCACAGTGAAAGTGAAAGTCACTCAGTAGTGTCCGACCCTTTGCAACCCACTAAGCTCTGCTGTCCATGGGGTTCTCCAGGCAAGAATACTGGAGTGGGTTAGGCATGGCTTTCTCACCTGAAAAGTGAGGATAATCATACCAAATTTACTGGTCTGTTGTGAGAATCCAAACTCCAGCCATCACGTACCTTCACAATTCCTGCCATATCCATATCCCAGTTAGGCTGGCTGTTCTCTGCTTCAGCCCTTTCCCAACCCAGATCCGGTTTCCACCAAAATCTATACCCTGTGGACTCCCCTCAGGCTCCTAGCCCACTGGCCTCAGGTGGCTCAGCCCTTGGAAGGTGCTGACAGATGAGATCTCCGAGGGAGACAGGCTGGGGTATTCCTCTCTTGGCCTCCTTACTTGGGTGCCTTGGGTCTGCCCACAGCTGGGCCCCCTCAGTGGTTCCAACTCTCAGGGAGGGGGACGGTTCCAGGCTCCCTTCCTCGACTCTTCAAGCCTCGGGTGGTAACAGCCAACCCCCGGGACTGCCCTCGGAGACTTCAGCGATCTTTAGGGTTCCTTGTGCCCTGTCCTGGGAATTGTGCAGATTCTCTTCAAGTCTTGCCATGGAGACTGGAAAGAATTCTTTTTCCCACCTAACCCTGGGTAACAGACTCCTGGACTGTTGTTTACATGGTGTTTTCTTATCAAACTCAAATTTACAAAATCCAAATAATTTTTAATGGGAACTTTATGTCTCTATGTCATTGTGGACTTGATATGCTGGCTTTAACCTTTCTAATCACATTAAAATAAACACATACCTTTAAAAATAAACATGTTCAGGGAATTCCCTGGCAGTCCAGTGGTTAAGACTCCACGTATTTACTGTGGAGGGCCCCAGTTTGATCCCTGGTCAGGGACCAAAGACCCTGCAAGGTGTGTGGCACAGCCGAAAAAAAAAAAATGTGTTCACCATGTCCCACCTAAAGTCAGCTCTGGTATCCTGGTAGCCTTTGGAGGCCCCTTTGGGACGGATCGAGTCACTCTGTGGAGTTGCTTAGCTCAGAGACACTCCCTTTTCTGTGTGAGTATTGGGTTCTGAAAATAAGAATCCACATAGTCACACACAGCAAACACACACCAGGCAGGACCGTGTTCCTTCTCACACTATCTCTGCTATTCACATAAAATACAACAGAACTGTCCTGTTGCTAATAAAGTCTGCATGCCTCCTGTTGTGATGGTTCTCTGTATGAGAATCATCTTCCCTCTCCTGCAGAAAGGGCAAGGAGTTCATTTTGAAAAAAAAGGAACTACCTGCAATCACCCCCAGTGCAAACAGAGTCTTTCTGAAGTCTACCTTCAAATGACAAGGATTTAAAAAATAAATCTGGTGGAATCTTGCTGGGATTTTCAGACCGAGAAGCTGAATAGTTAAGACAGAATATATCACTCTTTGTTAAAAAATAGAATATGCCCAGAAAGCTGGATTCAATCTCTTAAGCATCTTTTCTCCTTCCTCCTGCCCCCTCCTGTGTACTGTGAGTTTCATCAGCTCCACCCACCACACCTTCTGGCCACACACACACTTGCCAACTCACACGTGCACACTCATACACGAGCATGTATGAATACACACACACACATTCACACCTGCACACCGCTCCCAGGCACAGTGGCAGGATGGCAGTTCCACCTCCCTGCCCTCTAGCATCAGGGAGCTGGCAGCTTTCTGCACAAATTGCCTCCGGAACAAAGCAAGCTGGCCTGCGAGAGGACTTCTGTCATGTCTGCCGGAGTGGTGCTACTCAGGATCAAGCAAGACTGATGACAAAACTTTTTTTTTAAAGTTTTTTTTTTTTTTTTTTTTGCTATTTAAGTCACAGTAGATGAGGAGCTGACTGGACATGTGCAAAGGGGTACCCTGTTGAGTGTCCTATAACTTCAGCTTGGTTATAGGAATGGAGATAGGGAAAGTGACTTTAAGAAGTGCTATGGCTGATTCATGTTGAGGTTTGATAGAAAACAGCAAAATTCTGTAAAGCAATTATCCTTCAATAAAAAAATTAATTAATTAAAAAATAACATTCTGAAAATCACAGGAGATAATTTAGGGACTAAATAATAAAGGTAAGACTACATTTCATTAAAAAAAAAAAAAAAGAAGTGCACTTTGGTCATTGGAATCTTCCTCCCTCCCTCACTTTGTTGAAAGTAAGCCTGTCTCGCACCCAAATGCCAGTCCCTCTTCTTCTCCGCAGAGGTGAACACAGCTCTGCAGAAGACTGTGCTAATGCAACAAAGAAACACAAGAATCTCCTATGAGCCTGACGTCAGCTGGGATTCTCTGGCCCTGCTACATGGAGGTAAGAGGACTGAAGACCTCTAAGTCCACAGTGAGGGGTCAAGCCCCATGTCCTCCACAGATGTCTGCAAACTCCCAGCACTTGAGTCCCCTCCTCTGGACCCCTCTACTTCTGGAGTCCAGGGTATTGTCTCATATACCCCTCAGGAACCCAGATGCAAAATATCAGTCCTTTTCCTGATTTCCATATAATAACCCACTCTTACTAAGTACAACTTCCCACAACCCCCTCATCCCCATATAACATCCTCACTTCACCCACTACAGGGCATAAGGGGTGTTTGGCCAAAGGGTTCCAACTTTATTTCAAGGGAAAACCTTGAATCTATCCATTCCACCACTCCAATAGACAGTCTGATGTTTCACATATAAAAATCCTTGTCAGAGAAATCTCTAGTTATAGACAAGGTGAAACATATAGATTTCTTATTTAAAACACCAGTCATTTATTTCAACAACCAAAGCAGCATCAAAAACATTCTCAAAGTTTCCAGCATACTGTGAGTTTCTCCAGTGAAGTATAGCATTAATGTACCTTCTGTTTGAGGGTAAAAGATGCAAAAGAAGAGAAGAAACCACAACAGTGCTGTGGACTGAATGTTTATGTCCCCAGAATTCACAGGTTTCACAGGTTGAAGCCTTAATGGTGTTTGGAGGTAAGGCATTCGGGAGGTGATTAGGTCATGAGGGTGGGGCCCTTAGTGGGATTAGCGTCCTTCTAAGAAGAGAACTAGCCCTTTTGTCTTGGTCACGTGAGAACATAACAAGAAGGGGGTATTCGTGTACAAACCAGGAAAAGAGCCCTCACCAAGAACCAAATCTGCCAAGACCTTGATCTTGCACTTCTCAGCTTTTGGAATCATGTCAAAGAAATGTTTGTTGCTAAGCCACCCAATCTATGCTCATTTGTTACAGCAACCTGCGCTAAGACAACAACAAAAACGAACGATACAGCAAGATCTGTTGAGGGCAGGAGTGAGAGATGAAATTACAAAAACTCAAAATGGCCAACTTTTACTGATTTATTTATCTTTAACTTTTTATATATTGGAGTATGGCCAATTAATAACATCGTGGTAGTTTCAGGTGCACAGCAAAGTGACTCAGCCATGCATAAACATGTATCCTTTCTAAACGGCCAACTCATTGAGAACTCCCTTCTCGGAACTTGCTGAGAAAAGCCAAGGAAGCTGTGACAGAGTCAGTGGCATAGCTTCCCCACACTGGCCAGAACTTACCATGGACCAGGTGCTGTGCTCTGCATCATTTAAAAATATAATTCAGGTTCTACCAAAGTAATAATACACATTAAAAAAAGCCAAGTTGTACTCTAAGGGCAGTAAGAAAAATAGCTTTCCTCTTCCCATGCCTCCCATACCAAGTCTCAACTCTTTAGCAAATAGCTTTTTACGTATCTCCATTTTCCTGAGCAAAAGGAATTATACTATTGCATTGATTTTTCCATTTTAAACATAACCTCCTGCCTTCCTGCTATGATGAGGGTTTTAGCACATATACCTTAACGTTATCTCTTTTCTCTCCTACATCCTCCCCATGGAATCATATCACATTTTTGTTAAATCAATATGCAGTGAATATATTATCTTTACTAAGTAAACATTGGTCAAGCTGTTCAGGGAAGTATTACATTTCCTTTCATGTATGACTTTTTGTTTCCCCTGGAGTTAATCATTGACTTTTTTTTCACTTGCATAATTCCATATACGCATCACTAAATCTCCAGAAGAGATGTAAAATTCTCTTCCATATATTCAAACACATCAGTTTCATCTGTGTTTTTGGAGATATCCTTCCCAGAGCTATCCTTCTTCCTGCCCCAGTTTGGGTTGGTGGGTCCCCATCCTTGCTGCCCAGTGGTCATTCTAGAGCTTCACTCACCAAACGGTGAATTCCCTTCAACTCTCTTTTGTGTTAAATCCAGTTTCTGGGAAACAATGGCTTCATCTTCCCTTGCTAATTCTTTTATTTTGGTATAGCTTTACTAGAATCCAGAGACTGCCTTTGGTTGCTTGGTTAGGTATAGAGTTCTAGGCTAGAAGGACATTTTCCTTGGTATTTTGAAAGTTGTGTTCCCTTTTCCTCTAGGTTTCATTGTTGCTGAGATGATATCACTCTTACCCCTAATGTCTTGCATGTGACCTTTGTTTTGTTATTTCTGTCCCTACTCTCCCAGAGAGTTGTTGTTTTTTTTTAATTGGTGTACAGTTGATTTACAATGTTGTCAGTTCCAGGTGTATAGCAAAGTGAGTCAGTTATACATATACATATATCCACTCTTTTTTAAAAGTCTTTCCCCATCTAGGTTATTATAGACTATTGAGTAGAGTTTCCTGTGCTATACAGTCGGTCCTTATTAGTTATCTGTTTTATATATAGTAGTGTATATATGTTAATCCCAATCTCCTAGTTTATCCCCTTGCCTTTTCCCTTTGGTAACCATAAGTATTCTACATCTGTGACCCTATTTCTGTTTTGCACATAAGTTCATTTGTCTCATATTTTATATTCCACATACAAATGATATCATATGCTATCTTTGTCTGACTTCACTTAGTATGATGCTCTCTAGTGATTATCTCTAGATTACCTCTGCTGTTGCTGCTAAGTTGCGTCAGTCGTGTCGGACTCTGTGTAACCCCATAGACGGCAGCCCACCAGGCTCCTCTGTCCCTGGGATTCTCCAGGCAAAAACACTGGAGTGGGTTGCCATTTCTTTCTCCAGTGCATGAAAGTGAAAATCGAAAGTGAAGTCCCTCAGTCGTGTCCAACTCTTATCGACCCCACGGACTGCAGCCTACCAGGCTCCTCCGTCCATGGGATTTTCCACGCAAGAGTACTGGAGTGGGCTGCCATTGCCTTCTCCTCTAGATAATCTCTAATCTCCATCCATGTTGCTGCAAATGGCATTATTTTGTGTTTTTTATGGTTGAGTAATATTCCACTGTATATATGTATTGCATCTTCTTTATCCATTCCGCTGATGAAATTTATATTGCTTCCATGTCTTGGCTATTGTAAACAGTGCTGCAGTGAATATTAGATGCATGTATCTTTTTGAATTATGGTTTTCTCCAGATATATGCCCAGGAGTGGGATTGTTGGATCATATGGTAATTCTATATTTAGTTTTTAAAGGAACCTCCATATTGTTCTCCATATTGGTTGTACCAATTTATATTCCTACCAACAGTGTAGGAGTGAATGCTTTTCTCTACACTCTCTTCAGCTTTTATTGTTTGTAGACTTTTAAAATAATGGCCAGTCTGACCAGTGTGAGGTGATAGCTCATTGTAGTTTTGGTTTGAGAAGATTTTTAAAAATCTGCTCTTTATCCCTTTAAAATTTCATGAAAATGTGTTTTATATGGGTCTCCCTCCCCTTTAAAAAAGATTCATTGTGCTGGGTACTTCCTGGGCCTGTTCAGTCTGGAAAATAATATTTTTTAGTTCTGGGATATTTTAAATACTATTTTCTTTCATAAGTTTTTCTTCCCTATTCTCTTTGTTCCCCATGGAATATCTTTTATCTTCTGTTGGACCTCTTATATTGCCCTAGTGTTCTTTATCCCACTTTTAAGACACTACTTTGACTTTAGCTCCATCCTTTTTATTGCTTTTTTTTTTTTTCCAACACCTCTACTATCCTTTGAATACTCTTCAGGTGCAATTTCTTCTCTGTCTTCAAGGGTAGAACACCATTATCCTGTTTGCTTAGCTCCTTTTCTTCTCTTGTTTGTTTTGATGTTTGCTTTCTGTGTTGAAGGTTTTTCTTGTGATCTTCACCTTTCCCTTTATTCTAGGAAGGTGGCATCCAAGGTTAGTGGCGGTGGTTTGACAACTGGGGATATGGTTTGACAACTGTGGGGGTGGGCTTGACAACTGGGGATTTGCTGAGGATGCTCAGGCCCTGCTGTTCCTTGGGAAGATTCTCCAAAATTCAGTATGTTGGCTTTTTGTCTGGTTCCTGGCTGGCGGACGTATGCCTGGCAAGCAGCATTCTGGTAACCTACTTGAGAAAGACTGAAAGAGGGCAATGCCTCACGATTAGACTTAACCTCACTTCTGTCCAGGGCCTCACCTCCATCCCCAGTTGTGGCCTGAGTTGGGAGCTGTTCTGGTCAGTTTCTCCAGAGGCTGAAACTCCAGCTTCTGCTGGGGTGGAGCAGGCATGGGCTCAGGCTATGTGGGGCAGGGACGCTGCTGCTCTCAGACAGATGTATCAACTTTACAGCTACTTTCTCTTTCATAATTACCATAAAAATGCATGCATTTCAAAAAGGGATCTCAATTCTATAACAAATTCTATAACAAATTTCTTCTAAACAATGCAAAAAGAATATTAACTAGGCAAAGATTTTATGCCTTTTGAAAGTGTATATGTTACTGAAGATTTCATAAGGCACAGTTTATACCACCTGTTAGGTTTATAACCCAAACAACCAGATGAGAACACCCCAGAGGTCCCACTCTCAGAAGATCCAGGGGCCACCACTTCCTGTGGCTTTATGTCCACTCAGCTCCTCTAGCCTTATTCCTGCTGAGGCTCCTTCAAAAGCAACACAAAAATCCCTCTCCTTGAATCAAAAAGAATAACCCCCTCTCTCCTGAAACCACCTACCTTAATGCTCCAAACACAGATCAATGCCTGTTCCCAAACAAAGACAGCACTGTTTCTTAAAGGAACTTTGATACGTTAAATATTCCTACTTCATTAGACCGTGAGGAGAAATCTGGGTTTACAAAAATAATTATGTTTTTGTGCATTTTTATGTGCTGATTAAAGCATTCCAAATGCACTCTAAGGGGTCCAAGCATTCAGGAAATTTCTGAGGCTCTAAAATGACCTTTATTTACTCATTCCACCTTCCTCCCACCCCCACCTGGCCTCTCATATTCTCACCAGTTTTCTCCACCAGCAGACACGGGTATCGAATATCAAAGGCAAAGAATAGTTCAAGAGGAAGTCTGTACTGTCCTTATTTTATAAATTGGGTTTAATAATTCATCTAAAAGAGAATTTTTAGCAACAAGGTTTGCATATGAAAAGGGAATGAGTCTTCCCTAAATAGGCATCTGTTACTCTTGCTGCAATGCTGAGTGGAGAGAAAAAAGGCCAGTCAGGTCCAAAAGCATCTCTTGGATTCACTAAGGACATCGTGACAAAAGTGATCTTAGAGCAAGCTTTGCAAGGAAAGGAATTTCAACCACACCCTAAAAGTCTTTCCTTTGTTACTGCAGATATCCACCTAGAGGTCATTGCGACAAACATGTATATTCCAAAACCATCTGCAGACTGTGGGTATTTGCATTTCCTGGTCATAAACCACCACCTGTCCAGACTCCCACTAGCCTCTAATACCAAACTAATGGCATCTTGTTAAGTCAGATGGTGGTGGGTTTGAGGGTCCCAAGGTTTCTAAGGGAACACACAAAGCTGTTCAGAATGTCAAGAAACCACTCATTTACACAGCTACGCTGCTCATGTGTGGCTGGCGACTTTAAATATTTGTCACTCCAACTTGCTGATTTTGGGGGGAGGAGGGGAAGCTGGTAGAATGAAAGGGGTAGAAAATTAACAGAAACCCCTAATTGCCTGGGTTTACTGCCTGGAATATTTCTGCAGTAGCTCTGTGGCAGGCAGTACTGTCAGTGTTTTCTGAGCTGACAATGGATGAAGACCCAGCAAAAGAAGCAATTAATACTTCCCTCCATCCCCATTTTATAGACAGCATCTATCTTCCTGCCTTAGAAAAAAATAATGGCTTGAGAATTAACTTTCCTAGTTTCTTTTTCCAAAATGTCCCTTTTTACCTGGGGTTTCCCTGGCCTTCCCTTGTGGCTCAGCTGGTAAAGAATCTGCCTGCAGTGTGGGAGACCTGGGTTCGATCCCTGGGTTGGAAAGACCCCCTGGAGAAGGTAATGGCTATCCACTCCAGTATTCTGGCCAGGAGAATTCCATGGACTGTATAGTCCACTGGGTCTCATAGAGTCTGACATGACTGAGTGACTTTCACTCACTTCACTTTGCAGAGTCCCATTTAGCCAGAGGAGCATCTGAATCAACAGAATTTCCTGAATATTTCAAAAATCTGCAATCACATAGTCTTTTCTTGAAACCCAGCACATTCCAATGATATCACCTAGATTTTATTTCCTTTAAGGATATAATTTGTTTGTTAATAAGGATTCTCTTGCAGTGACACCCAGACTTGAGAAAGTGGGCATATTCATGCTACCTGGAGATGTGTGGACTGAGCCCACCTTTCTGGAGGGCATTTGATCCCTTTAAAAGTGTGATGTACTTTGACCCAGCATTTCCATTTGTTCTAAGGGATGGTCCCAGGTTTGTCAAAGCTTGCTGCCTCTATCTGTGTCTGTCATTTATAATAGCAAAAACTGGGGAGCAATCTTGAGTGTCAAAAATATGGTTATTGATTAGTCAAGTTATGGCAAAGTGTGCAGTCATTAAAAACAATTTTAGAATATCCAATATGGGGTAATGTTCGTGATGTTAAATAAAAAAGAAAACAGCTTATGATAGCTTTTAAAATTTCTTTGTGTAGGTAAATTTTATCATGAAAATAAATATGCTTAGAAAAAAAATGACTGAAAACGTTGGAAAATGATGTTCAATATCACATGGTATATAGAGGGTGGAGAAAAGGGAGGATTTTTAATTTCTTCTTTGTGTTCTGCATTTCCCCAATATATTACATCATTTGCATTTAGGAAAATAACAAATCAGAAACAAAGAATCAACTGTGCTATCAAAGTATATGTATTGTTACATTTTAAACTAAAAGATGCTACGAATCAGTTTAAAACACAGGCGCTCTTCATTTGATCAAGCACCATCTGAGAGACTCCATTTGGCAGGCCAGAGTCAATGACTTTGATGCTTTAGTTGCCGGTTGTGAGCTGTCTCAGGGTTTTAGATAAGCTGAAATGACGGTGCTTTAAATAGAGGTGAAAAGGATTCCTTAACCAATGCTTTTCAAACAGGAGTCTGGAGGCTGTCACGTTCAAGAAACTAGGAGTGGGTTAAGATGTAGACAGTGGCTGAGATCGATAGCTGGGCTTCATCCGGAAATGGGAGGTAATAATACAGTACTTTCCTGGGTTGTTGAGGATGACCTGAGTGAACGAAGTATAAAGCACCGAGTAAAGTGCTCAGAACGGTGCCTTAACGGAGAGCAAGTGTCGGCTCTCACTGGACACTGCAGCCTCACCGTCTGCCTGGCAGAGCAGACCCCTGCATGCTCTGCTCTGCCGTGCTTGGGCGCCAGGCATCAGGACCCAGCGAGAAGCAAACGTGCTTTGACCTCAGCGCGCAGTGCAAACCCTGTTTGAAGCAGACACAATGCGCGCGCGCACGTCTGCCCCGCGCCCCACGTGCACGCCCGCGCGCCCCCGCCCACGCGCGAACACGCTGCTCCGTGGACCCAGCGCGGACCAAGCCCTGCTTGGTACCTCCGCTTGGGCTTAACAGGCAGATATGAAACATTTCTTGCCCTCGCCAAACACCAGTAGCGGCAGAATGGAAAGGAAAACTGAACGAACGAAATAAAAATAGTCCTTTCCACATCTTGCCGCCTCCAACCGCACCTCGCTTCCCGAGCGTTTTTTCAGGGTCACTGCCCAGCTGAAAAAGCCAGAAAAGATGGAGAGGAGCAGAGCGGGCAGTGAGAGAGGAATGGGTTAACCAAGGGGAATGGGGGACCAAAGTCCCCTCCTTGTATTGCCCCCTCGCCATCCCCGCCCCTCGAGGATGACCGGCGCATGAGCTGGGTCCGGGTTCCTGCGGGGTCAAAGCGCAGAGCCACCTGTCCCGCCGCTTAGCCAAGGCGCTGGGCTTGTGCCTGGGGAGCTGGGGGCGAGACCGTGCTGGCGACCTTCTGGAGCAGCCACCAGGGCGTTTGCTTCCCGCTGGTCCGCAGACACACCCTCGGGGAACCGATGGCAACCGGCACTCCAATTCCTGCCCTCTTCTGGACTGTCCAGTCAGCCGTAGGCACCAACCATATCTTTGGTCCATCTCACCTGGTGATTCAAAATGGCCTTTTAAAAAAACTGAATTCGCCATTGAGAACGCTTATATGAAAAATCATTTTTGTTTTTATGATGAAAACATCAGGCACAAAAATCTTATGTAGGCTTAAGATTGTTTTCTTTCAGCAACCCAGACTTGTTAAAAAAAAAAAAAAAGTACAATGAAGCCAGTCTTAAAAGTTTTCTCCTAGGCATCGTACGGAATGTGTGTTAAAATCCTGAATGCTAAAATTCCGTTGGACTCTTGTCATTATCAGATGAATCTGAATATTCACACTGAATATTGAACAAACTTTGAAAACAATAAAGACAAAAGTAAAATAATCAGATAAGAATGCCAGAAGCCCACGAAGTATTCTGTAACTCTTGGTCCCGTGTTTGAAATCAATTTTTTAGCCTTTTACTTCTTCCTGGTGCTTTTTTGTTTTGTTTTTGGTGTGTTTTTAAATCCACACATTAGAGTCTTACAGATAATGTGGTCTCTGTTTAGAGCTGATTTGACCCCACTCCCCTTTTGGCAAAACTTCTCTGTTTGCATTTCTCTTGTGCTCCAAACAGGTCTGTATATTAACAACATGCCTCGATTTTGGCGCAGCAGCCTCATTAATTTGTCAGCAGAGAGCTGGCATTAGGACTCCTTAGCGCCTGATAATTCTGTCTCCTTCCTGCTGGCCTTTTCGCCTCCGAACCCCCGACCTACTATCAGCAACCCTCATTTTTCCTGTCTTCTCAGCGCTCCTTCCCAGTCGCATGCTCCAATCTGCCCACTTCCCAAGTCAGTGAAGAACAGAACTTGAGGTCCCAGAAGAACGACACAGCAGAACTCTGTGAGTATTATCATTATTATTACTATCTGGCCTGAAAGGAATTTTCTGGGCCTACAACCCAGGAGATCAAACTAGTCAATCCTAAAGGAAATCGATGCTGAATATTCATTAGAAGGACTGATGCTGAAACTGAGGCTCCAGTACTTTGGCCATCTGATGTGAAAAGCTGACTCATTAGAAAAGACCCTGATCCTGCGAAAGACTGAAGGCAGGAGGAGAAGGGGATGACAGAAGATAAGATGTTTAGATAGCATCACGACTCAATGGACATGAGTTTGAGCAGGCCCTGGGAGATGGTGAAAGACAGAGAAGCCCGGCATGCTGCAGTCCATGGGGTCCCAAAGGGTCAGACAGGACTGAGTGACTGAACAGACAACCCAGATCCTTCTGGCCTTCTTTCATAAACTTTAGATAATGATGTTGATAACAATGGTTACCATTTATTGAGTGTTTACTGTGCTTTCAAAAAAAAAAAAGTGGATTATCTCATTTAATCCCTAAAACAAGCCTAGAGGCAGCTATCATTATCAATACCACTTCAGAGAAGAGAAAAACTAAGGCTCAGTGAATTAGGGGTTCCCTGATGGTTCAGCAGGTAAAGAATCTGCCTGCAAATGCAGGAGACACTGGAGACATGGGTTCGATCTCTGGGTGGGGAAGTTAACCCTGGAGTAGGAAATGGCAACCCACTCCAGTATTCTTGCCTGGAAGATTCCAGGGACAGAGGAGACTGGTGGGCTATAGTCCATGGGGTCACAGAGAGAGACATGATTGAGTAACTGTGTTTGTTTAGGCCCAGGGGTTAGACTAGTGCACACAGCATGACATGAGACAGCCCCATGTGACACCGTTTGCAAAAGTGGCTGGAGGCTCAGAGGTGTGACATTTAGAAGCCGCTTCAGAAAGTCAAATAGAATCATGTGGCTAAACAGAAAGGACAGTTTTCTCGGAGAGTGTCGGGTCCACTCATGTGCATGCGTGCATGTGTGCTAAGTTGCCTCAGTCGTGCCCAGCTCTTTGCGACCCTTGGACTGTAGCCCACCAGGTTCCTCTGTCCATGGGATTCTCCAGGCAAGAACACTGGAATGGATTGCCGTGCCCTCCTCCAGGGGATCTTCCAACCCAGGGGTCAAACCACCACATTGACAGGTAAGTTCTTTACCACTAGCGCTACCTGGGAAGTCCCAATTCCACTCACACAGCCCGTCAAATACTATTATCAAACAGAAAACTGAAAGCCCTGATTTTGTTTTTATTTTTGGTTATCCGAAAACTTGCAGTAAAACTGTGAGATTCTGGCCTATAATTTCCCCTTTAGGCCTAACATGCCTTGCCTAGTGACTAGGAAAATAGGGTATAAGCAGTTGTTTTCACAGATACTACTCCTAATTTTAGTGCTACAGCATCCTTCAGGAGGCCACAGCCTCTTCCCAACCACGTCTGGCGTCTGAGTGAGCAAGCCAGGGAAAGTCCTTTAAAGAGCTGAGGGCTTGCTCGCCCGCCATATTGAAACAGGTCAGTGGTCACGGCAGGAGCTCTCTGACTAACCTGAGGGCTCAGCCTTTATTCAGAAACATTTATAATGTGTCAGTATACCAGGCACTGAGCCGAGGCACTGCAGATCCATAGACGTGGTCTCCATTCTAATTTTACTTAAAATTAAGGTTTTAAATAAATCAGAACAGCTGACTCATGGAGCAGACAAAAACCAGGCTGGAGGGACATTTCCTTTCACGTTGGAGAAGGGTGACAGCAGGAAGGATGTGGATGCATTCCCAAGAGAGAAGAGGAGGCTGTGAGGATCAGATTTGTCATCAGTTACCAGAGATGAAGAGACCTTCTCAGAAACAGAAAGGCCAAGGAGCCTTGTCCATCCCACAGGGCAAGGCTAATGGCTTGTAAATTATAAAACTTGATGTGCTGTATATGAGAAATCCAAACTCTCTAGAGCTATCAAATGTGGCAGTGCCCTTTTCCTGTTCCCCCGACCCCCGCCACGCACACACACCTACAATCTTACTCTCTAGGAATAGATAGTACTGTGAACAGTTTAGTGTTGAATCAAAAGGAACTAGTGCTTCTTTCCTAAATGTGACACAAAAAGAAAATATACCAAAGAACATAGCCCAAAGTATTAATAAAATGAGGCCACAGAACTTATGCTAACTGGGCTACAAGATCCTTCCTATGGAGTAAGTTATTTGGGCTTTATCCTTTCTGCTTGGAAAGAAAAGCCTGAATATTTGCTTGTCATATGGAATTCAGGACTCAGTGGCAGTCACTATGTAAACTGTCATTCCGTATTCTGGGTAAGGCATTACCAGGTTTTGGTTAGAGGCCAGATGTGTTCGCCTGATTGCTGTCACAGTCAAGCCTTCACTTCAATTCAGTTCAGTCACTCAGTCATGTCCAACTCTTTGTGACCCCATGAATTGCAGCCCGCCAGGCCTCCCTGTCCATCACCAACTCCCGGAGTTCACCCAAACTCATGTCCATCGAATCGGTGATGCCATCCAGCCATCTCATCCTCGGTCGTCCCCTTCTCCTCCTGCCCCCAATCCCTCCCAGCATCAGAGTCTTTTCCAATGAGTCAACACTTCGCATGAGGTGGCCAAAGTACTGGAGTTTCAGCTTTAGTACCATTTCTTCCAAAGAAATCCCAGGGCTGATCTCCTTCAGAATGGACTGGTTGGATCTCCTTGCAGTCCAAGGGACTCTCAAGAGACTTCTCCAACACCACAGTTCAAAAGCATCAATTCTTTGATGCTCAGCCTTCTTCACAGTCCAACTCTCACATCCATACATGACCACCAGCAAAACCATAGCCTTGACTAGACGGACCTTAGTCGGCAAAGTAATGTCTCTGCTTTTGAATATGCTATCTAGGTTGGTCATAACTTTCCTTCCAAGGAGTAAGCGTCTTTTAATTTCATGGCTGTGATTACCATCTGCGGTGATTTTGGAGCCCCACAAAATAAAGTAAGCCACTGTTTCTGCTGTTTCCCCATCCAGCTGCCATGAAATGATGGGACTGGATGCCATGATCTTAGTTTTCTGAATGTTGAGCTTTAAGCCAACTTTTTCACTCTCCTCTTTCACTTTCATAAGAAGCTCTTTAGTTCTTCTTCACTTTCTACCATAAAGGTCGTGTCATCTGCATATCGGAGGTTACTGCTATTTCTCCTAGCAATCTTGATTCCAGCTTGTGCTTCTTCCAGCCCAGCGTTTCTCATGATGTACTCTGCATATAAGTTAAATAAGCAGGGTGACAATATACAGCCTTGACGTACTCCTTTTCCTATTTGGAACCAGTCTGTTGTTCCATGTCCAGTTCTAACTCTTGCTTCCTGACCTGCATACCGATTTCTCAAGAGGCAAGTCAATACCAGGTCTGGTATTCCCATCTCTTTCAGAATTTTCCACAGTTTATTGTGATCCACACAGTCAAAGGCTTTGGTATGGTCAATAAAGCAGAAATAGATGTTTTTCTGGAATTCTCTTGCCTTTTCCATGATCCAGCGGATGTTGGCAATTTGATCTCTGGTTCCTCTGCCTTTTCTAAAACCAGCTTGAACATTTGGAAGTTCACGGTTCACATATTGCTGAAGCCTGGCTTGGAGAATTTTGAGCATTACTTTACTAGCATGTGAGATGAGTGCAATTGTGCAGTAGTTTGAGCATTCTTTGGCATTGCCTTTCTTTGAGATTGGAATGAAAACTGACCTTTTCCAGTCCTGTGGCCACTGCTGAGTTTTCCAAATTTGCTGGCATATTGAGTGTCACACTTTCACAGCATCATCTTCCAGGATTTGAAATGGCTCAACTGGAATTCCATCACCTCCACTAGCTTTGTTCGTAGTGATGCTTTCTAAGGCCCACTTGACTTCCCATTCCATGATGTCTGGCTCTAGGTAAGTGATCACACCATCATGATTATCTTGGTCGTGAAGCTCTTTTCTGCACAGTTCTTCTGTGTATTCTTGCCACCTCTTCTTAATATCTTCTGCTTCTGTTAGGTCCAGACCATTTCTGTCCTTTATCAAGCCCATCTTTGCATGAAATGTTCCTTTGCTATCTGTAATTTTCTTGAAGAGATCTCTAGTCTTTCCCATTCTGTTGTTTTCCTCTATTTCTTTGCCTTGATCACTGAGGAAGGCTTTCTTATCTCTCCTTGCTATTTTTTTGGAACTCTGCATTCAGATGCTTATATCTTTCCTTTTCTCCTTTGCTTTTGGCTTCTCTTCTTTTCAAAGCTATTTGTAAGGCCTCCCCAGACAGCCATTTTGCTTTTTTGCATTTGTTTTCCATGGGGATGGTCTTGATCCCTGTCTCCTGTACAGTGTCACGAATCTCTGTCCATAGTTCATCAGGCATTCTATCAGATCTAGTCCCTTAAATCTATTTCTCACTTCCACTGTATAATCACTGTATAACCATTAGGTCATACCTGAATGGTCTTGTGGTTTTCCCTACTTTTCTTCAAGCCTTAACCAACCTAAATGTCTTTGTATGAAATTAACTTATCAAACTAGTAATGTGAAGAACCTTAGAGAATGGAATAGGAACATGTTAAGGCGAGAAGGAGAAACTTGGGCTGGTGAAGTAATGCCCAGGGTAAGACATTGTAATAGGGACTCTGGGCAGGTGGAATTCTGGGGGGAATTTGAAAAGGAAAGAAGGGGACATGGCTCAAGAGGTGGGTGAGGCTCAGGACAGAAACTTCACTCACTTTGCAGTGTTGCCTTGGCACAGACATAGTATATAGTAGTCATTACAGTAGCAAGTTAGATTGGGATTTTGTTGTTGTTCAGTCGCTCAGTCATGTCTAGCTCTTTGCGATCCCATAGACTGCAGCATGCCAGGCTTCTCTGTCCTTCACCATCTCCTGGAGCTTGCTCAAACTCATGTCCATTGAGTCAGTGATGCCATCCAACCATCTCATCTTCTGTCATCCCCTTCTCCTCCTGCCTTCAATCTTTCCCAGAATCAGGGTCTTTTCTAATGAGTTGGCTCTTTGCATCAGGTGCCAAAGTACTGGAGCTTTAGCTTCAGCATCAGTCCTTCCAATGAATATTCAGGACTGACTTCCTTTAGGATTGACTGGTTTGATCTCCCTGTAGTGCAAGGGACTCTCAAGAGTCTTTTCCAACACCACAGTCAGAAAGCATCAATTCTTCGGCGCTCAGCCTTCCTCATAGTCCAACTATCACATCCATACATGACTATTGGAAAAACCATAGCTTTGATTATACAGACTTTTTTAGGCAAAGTAATGTCTCTGCTTTTTAATATGCTGTCTAGGTTTGTCATAGCTTTTTTTCCCAAGATTGGGATTAGTTTTAATTAATTTATATCCAGACAGATTTATCACAGTCTCTGCCTCTACACATCCTGCTCCAGAACCTTGACCCTGAAGGGATCAGAACAGGTTTTGAAGGCTGAATAAGAAGGTGTGGCTACAGTTCCAGAAGCCCCACACCATCCATTCTCCCCTGCATGGTCATCACAGAAGACACCGCGTGTCCCACCCTCCCTTGCTCAGTGTGGCCCTGTGACAAGATTTTGCTCCAGGGTGATGAGTGAGAGTGATGTATGCATTCTCTCTTTAGTGCCCTGTGGTATAGGCTGCCTCCCTCAGAGGCAACCTGGCCTCTTCTGCAATCATTATACAATAGGGGAAGGTAGATACCCAGGTGGAACTGACATGCAAGGATTTTATTAGGGGAAATGTCAGATGAGACTGGGAGACATATCTGGAAATCTTCGAGCCAGGCCAGCATCAGAGGTGTCCCAGATCTCCTAGGAGCCTGTATTAGAGTCCCTGCTCTCCCTGGGGAGAAAGTCGTTGACTCAGGCAGCCCACAGAAAGCGCAACCTTGGCATAAACACAGCAATGGGCTTCAAGTATAGCAGTCAGCCCAGGTCACAGCACCCCTCAAGTTGGAGGCAAGTCTGCGAGGTGCATGCTTGGGCCATCACTGAGGCCAGCCAGGAAGGAGGCGTCAGGATGCTCCAGGGAGCAGGCAACCACCGTGGGGAACAGGCACAGTCCTGCTGGCCCCATCTGGTAAACTAGGGAACACCCCTCTTCTCCACCTGAGGGGCATGGAAGGTTGGAAATATACTCCCATCCTCTCAAAGCTGCTGAGGTGCTGGCCTTCACTACAGCAGCTAAATGCTTACGGTAACTAGCCCAGGTTCAAGCCCCTGAAGTTGCTAGCAAACTGAACGTATAACTGATCGGGGTTTTGCTTCCTCTCTCTCCACACTCGTCTCCCACCTCCCCACTCCTCACCTGCTGGAGAATGGAGAAGTGTGAAATGCCCCCAAAGTGAGAAACACAGAGCAGAGGATTCTGGAGAAAAACAGGTAGAACTATCTACCCCTCCCCCAACCCAAGGGCATACTGCCAAGACCCTGATTATAACCACCTCTCTTCTTTACAACTCTGTATGAAAACATATGATCAAGGCGGGGAAAGTCTAGAAGGAAATATACCATAGCAATAAGTGGCTCTACTGAAGTGGTAGAGTCATAGATTTTTTTTTTTTTCCTCTTGACAGTTTTCCATAATGAAATGTACTTTTTTGCCTCTTTAAATGTTTATATTAAAAAACAAAATTTTTCTGCTTTTTTCTATGCTTAAACACTTCCATAATAAAAATCATGTTTTAAATTTCAAAGCAATTGTTCCCCTTACCCTTTCTACCTTTTTTTGCTTAATATCCTCTACTTCCTTGTCTTTCCTTCCTTTTCCCTGCCATCTGAAAGAACCCCTAAATCTGTGGTGGTTCATTAGGATATGTGATCTTGGGCAGATGGCAAGCCTTGGTTTCTCCTGGCTGAGCAGTTCACTGAGTCTAAGGGGAGATGGTGGTGGGGTCTCTCTTGAGGGGAAGCTGGCAGATGAAATCAGGTCTGAGTTTGTGTTCAGTCCTCTGAAAAAAATGTCACTGCCTACGACTAAACCAACTAGTTAGTAATCAACTCTAGCTCCTCTGCCCCCTGGCAACAACAGCCAGACCACATTTCCCAGATTGCCTTGCAGTCTGCCATGTCCACGTGATAATTGCAGTCCACTGGATCTGAGTTAGTCACTCAGTTGTGTCCGACTCTTTTCAATCCCATAGGCTTGCCAGGGTCCTGGTAGCCCTCCAGGCTCCTCTGTCCATGGAATTCTCCAAGCAGTGATACTGGTGTGGGTTGCTGTTCCCTTCTCCAGGGGATCTTCCTGACTCAGGGATCAAACCTTGGTCTCCTGTATCACAGGTGGATTCTTTACTGTCTGAATGTGCCATTTCCAGAACTCAGGATGGAAGGAACCTGATCCCTAATCACCTCTTGGATGGGAGTTGCCCACCCAGCAGGAACACCCATGCTGGACTTGATTTGGCAGAGAAATAATTGTGTTAAACCACAGAAAGGTGTGTGGTTTTTTTTTGTTTTTTTTGTTTTTGTTTTTTTACAGCAGCAAGCTTACTGTAATGAGTACATTTTTCATCTCTCTTGCTAAAGTGGCCTGGCCACCATGTTCTAAATCCACTGAGGTGAATTTGATTGCAGAGAGCAGTGAATGGAGCTTCCCCTTTTAAGACTTGCAACCTGGCCTCTTCTGCAATCATTATACAGTAGGGAGATATTGCCCTTGATGTTCCCTATGAAATATTATAACGTCCTTCAAATTTACTGTAGTTTTCTTCAGTGGAAGCAGCTCTAGATGGGGAGCCTGGATTATCTATTCCTAATTATTAGCAGGATGATGTAACCCCTGCAAGCCTCAGAGAGTATCCAGTTCATTTTAGAGATAGGCAGTCAGGACAATGCTAATAACTAGCTGTGGCTGAGTGGAGGCCCAGCACCTTGAACAGATTAACTCAGGGAGGTGGGTGATAATATCAGCATTTTGAACATAGGAGAAACTGAGGCTTCCCAGGTGTTGCTAATGGTAAGGAACCCTCCCGCCAATGCAGGAGATGCCTGAGACAAGGGTTCCATCCCTGGATTGGGAAGATCACCTGGAGGAGCGCATCGCAATCCACTCCAGTATTCTTGCCTGGAGAATCCCCGGACAGAGGAGCCTGGTAGGCTACAGTCCATGGGATCACCAAGAGTCAGACACAACTGAAACAACTCAGCACGCACAGACAAGGCACAGAAAAATAAAAACACTACCCAAGGCCACAGCTAGAAAATATCATATTCAAACATAGGCACTCTAACTCCGGGGCCAGAAACTGAATTCTCAGGGTTCTAAAATGCTGAGATATACCCCAGAGGCGATCTCTCTGTGGTTATGAGGCTCTTGGTGCTGGTCTTGTGATATGCCTGGACTTGATGGTTTCTGTATCCCCCAGCTGTGTTCCCACCCTGCTCTGGACAACCTTTTCCTGCTGACAGCTCCTGCTCTGGAAATGTACAGCCTTCAAGAGATGACAAGATCTCCCCTCTTCCTTGATCTCCTTAATCTGATTAGACACAAATTGTAATAGGCCTTGATTCGGAGAACTTCCTTTTGCCAAATTAAATCCCTGGAGATCTCACACACAGACCTTGATTTATGAACACCAGGCTCTTTCAGTCCTCTGTGATTTTCTTTATTGAAACCATGCAAGGCCAGCTCTTAAGCAAAAGAGAGCTGGTGATCAAATCTTGGTTTCCAATGAATTCAGGGAACATTGGAGGTTATGTGATTCAAATGCAGAGTAAATCACCCTGACTTTACTCACCATAAGAGCAATTATAAAATGACAACCAGGCAAACCCTGGGCTTTAATTAGACTGATTATTGAAATACTAATACAGTTCTGTTATGACTATCTTCAGTAGTTCAGCATTTCTCTTACAAATTGACTCATCTACTCTGAATTTCTCCAACTGTAGTATGTGGTGCACCTTCCTGGACCATTATGAGGATTAAAAAAAAAAACCTATTTAATACAATTTATTAAGGACTCACTCTATTCCAAACATTATGCCAACGAATACCACCTACTTATCATTTCATCCCCAATTTAGAGATAAGGAAATTGGCACTCAGAGAGGTTAAGTTACCTGCCCAAAGTGTGGTGAGCAGAATAATGACCCCCCCATAAAAAAGAAACTGAGTATGTTCTAATCCCCAGAACCTTTGACAGTGTTACTCTGCAAAGCACAGGGACATGCAGGTGTAATTAAGGTAAGAACTTTAAGACGGAAAGATTATCTTGGATTATCTAAAAGTAGACCCAGAATAATTACAAGAGACCTTAGAAGGGAAAGAGGTAGGCAGTGGAATCAGAAACAGAGATGTGACAAGGGAAGCAGAGGGCAGAATGTGGGGCCGAAAGTCAAGGAATACATGAGCATCCTAAAGAAGCTGGAAAGGCAAGGACATGTATTCTTCCCAAGAGTCTCCAGGAGGAACATAGCCCTGTCAACCCGGTTTAGACTTAACAACCTCCAGAACTATAAGATTTGTGTTGCTTTAAGTCTCTTAAGTTTGTGGTGATTTATTATAGCAGCCTTCAGCAGCTGTAGGAAACTGCTACATGTTATACAGATGCTGAGAGGCGGAGGCAGGATTTGAATCCTGCTCCCTGTGGCTGCACAGATCATGCTCTTTATGTATAGGTTCAGTGGCCTGGAAATTTAAATAGATGACCTTTAAAATACGGTTTTCATATTACAGCAAATATGATATTAAGAAACAAAATGTAAAACTCAAAAGCTTTTTTAAAGATATAATGTGAGATATCAAAAAAACTAAACAAAACAACCCACCACTACTGAAAGAATCCATTTATCTTTTCTGGGAATTAGGACTCATAGCTCTGATGAAATCTGCAACACATAAATTTAATTTTTAATTAAAGACACAAACCAATATTCAAACTAAAGTACAAGAACTCTTTGTTCTCTTTTTGATACTCTACCACATTGCTATTCTTGAGTTCTAAAAATTATCCTGTATTCTTGAAATCAATATTGTTGCTTCTCTGCTTGTTAAAAAAAAAATGATAGAGCAAAAGAACAGAATAAAGGGCACAATAGAACCTGGTTGTCTTTATGTGATAAGCTGGTATACTAATGAACATACTCTTACCAGGGCACAGGAAAAGGATGGATTGTTTGGTTGATGATGTTAAGGAAACTGGAGTTTTAAAAAAATAATAACTTATAGGCAATAAAGTAAACCTGGAGCCCTATCTCATACCCTGATTGATTTAAGTTTCAAATCTGAAAGGAAAAATAGTAAAGCCAATAGAGAAAAATATACAAGAATATCTCTGTAGCCAAGAGTTGGGCAACCATAAGACTTCCCCCTCCAAATCAATAGATTTAATTATATTAAGTGGAAAGATTTCTGTTCAATAGATAGATATGATAAACAAGTCTCAATCTGGGAAAAGACATGTGCAATGATTTAAAAAGATTAAAAAAAATAATTGTATACTCTTTAAAGAATTCCTGAAAATTAACAGGAAAAAGACAGGAAATCCAGAAAAGAACAGGCAAAGAATATGTAGAGTGAATTCACAGACCAGATTTTCAAACTCATTAATAATCAGAAGAATGCAATTAAAACAGTGGGCAAAATATATTACACTCACCAGAAAAGAAGAAAAATAGAAAGGTAGTTAACAATAAGAGTTGATGAGGTTTTGAGGAAATGGGCACATTTATGCACCACTGGTGGGAGGGTAAAGCAGGACAGTCATTCAGGAAACCTGTCTAGTATATGCTCTAGGATCAGGGACCCTTCTACTGGATCTTTATTGAGTCTGTGAGTAGCAGTGAGCTGGAGGCAATCCAGGGGCCCATTCTCAGGGGAATGAGTAAAGTGATTGGGACACCCACCGTGGCATAACCTGCAGCAACTAGCAACACACTAGCTGTACAACATGTGTATGTCTTAAAACACAGTATTGAGTGGGAAGAAAGAAGGAAACAGCAAGTTCCATTACCCAATACTATGTATACCAATCAAAACACAAAATGACACCATATATTCCACAAGGAAACATCCTACCAGAGGGCTTTTATCAAACACATGGAAGTGGATGCCTGTGGGAAGAAGGGAATAGATCATGGATAAAAAGGAAAATACATCAATTGAACAAGAGTGACAACTCCTACGGAGCAATGATGCCGATATGCTATAACCTGAGATCTCTCAGTACCTAAAATAATAGAAATAATAGGCTTTCTTTGGGGAGGAGGGACATTTTTCTGCAATAAATCACGCCAAACTACAGGAGTTGATCCCAGGGGGGAGCCACTTTTCCCTGTCATGTTGGTTAGAAAATGTGAAGTGTTGACAGGTACCTAATATTTCTGAATCTCTAAAACATTCTTGAAGTTAAGAAGAATGGAAACAGGGTAACTCGTGTCTGAAAAAGCCCTCTTAAAGTCAAATCACTTAAAATGAGAACCAAACTGTCATTTCAAGTAATGAAAAAAATTAGAATGTCATCTTTTTAAGCTTGAAAAGTAAAACTAAAATTTAATAAGATATGTTTTGTCTCATGTTTTATAAAATTATGTTTTCAATGCAACCCTGATCTGCTATATTACTGGTATTTAGGGCCAGCCTAAATACTGCAATAAGTATTTGTTGAATGAATGAATGAACAAATGATGATCAACTGTTAGAACAAAGAATGAATTGTTACTTTCCCCTCAGAGCATTCCGCAATTTTCTCAGTTTTTTATTTTAAGTATAATTGATTTATAATATTATGTTAGTTTCAGGTATACAGCAAATAGATTCCATTATATATACTTTTTCAAATTATTTTCTATTATAAGTATTATAAGATATTGAATATAGTTCCCTGTGCTATACAATAAATCTTTGTTGCTTTGTTAATCAACAAAGCACTTGTATAGTACTTTGTATTTTAATTCTTTGTTAATCCCCAACTCCTAATTTATCCCTCTCTCCTCTCCTTCCCACTTTGGTAACCATGTTTGTTTTCTATTTCTGTTTTGTATAAAGATTCATCTCTGATATCATATAATATTTATCTTTCTCTGCTTTACTACTCTGTAATATTCTCTCAGTCCATCCATGCTATTGAAAATGACAATTTTTTGTTTTTATGGCTAATATTCCATTGTGTGTGTGTGTGTGTGTATATATATATATATATATATATATATATATATATATATTACTCATCTTCTTAGGCTGATTGTTGATGGGCACTTGGGGTGTTTTCATGCCTTGGCTATTGTAAGTAGTGCTGCTATAAACACTGGGGTGCATGTATGTTTTTGAATTAGAGTTTTCATCTTTTCCAGATATATACCCAAGTGTGGAATTGCCCAATCATATGGTAGCTCTGTTTTTAGTTTTTTAAGGAA
Organism: Oryx dammah; assembly: GCF_014754425.2. Lineage (NCBI taxonomy): Eukaryota > Metazoa > Chordata > Mammalia > Artiodactyla > Bovidae > Oryx > Oryx dammah. The sequence continues at coordinate 44,568,362 of NW_024070193.1, read as the reverse complement.
CTTCCATACTGTTCTCCATAGTGGTTGCACTAAAATTAAGAAGATATGTTTTGTCTCATGTTTTAAAAATTATATTTTCAATACAACTCTGATCTGAAATTCCCACCAACAGTGTAGGAGGTCTTCCTTTTCTACACATCCTTTCCAGCATTTATTGTTTGTTGACGTTTTGATGATAGCCATTCTGATTGGTTTGAGGTGAGACCTCATTATGGTTTTGATTTGCATTTATCTAATAATTAATGATGTGGAGCATCTTTTCATTTGCCTGTTGGCCATATGTATGTCTTCTATGGAGAAATGTCTATTTAGGTCTTCTGCCCGTTTTTTCTCAATTTTAAACAGTTTTAACTCTGCATGATCTTCTCATTCTTGTTAACTTGGTGTGTGACTTTAGCAATTCTTCAACTTCACTTTTATCAACTTTGTGAAATTCTGTATCTTTGTAGATAATGTGATTTCTCTTTGCAATTGATCTGCCTTGCATTTGCATTACAAGCTCCAAAAGGGACATTTCACTGGGAACCCATTTTATAAGTTGTCATTCAGAAGTGATTATCTGATCATTACATTCACTTTTGCTTGCCATGCAACCCTGTTCCTCTGAGGATCCAAATAAAGAAAACTCAGGTTACAAAGATGCTCTGGGCTATCCCCACTTTGCAGACATGAAAACTGAGACTTAAGGAAGTTAAATGGCTTGCCCCAAACCTCAGGACTTGAAAGTGGCAAACCACAGAAAACTCAATGGGAGAGAGACCATGACATATGGGTCATATCCAAAGAGCTGCAAGGAACACAAAGGAGTGGGGTGGGGGTAGCAGGAAGGGTTGGTTGTGTGCTAGCTCTGCTATCAATAATGGCTTTTAATAATAAAATAGTCCTGGCAAGGAAAAGTTAGCTTCTTAATTTCACATTGAGCTATCCTTCCTCCTGCACCCTTTCTCTATGAGGCATCAAGGAAAACTGCACTTGTCAATAAGGGATATTTTGAATTTCCCTGCTAGTGCAATGATTAAGACTCCATGTTCCCTTATACAGAGGGCACACGTTCGATTCCTGGTCTGGGAACTAAGATCCCATGTGCTGCATGGCGAGGCCAAGAAAAAAAGAATACAAATATAAAAAAAATAAGTGATATTTCAGGGCCCCAGTCTCCTTTGAGTTTCTGCTGTCCTTGATCCTCCTCTCCAAGAAGGCTGAGGGATGCACTGAATATTTACTGTGTCCGGGCAGCAGAGAAGGATGGGGGTGGAGACTTGGGTCTGGTTTCCTTGTGCTGAGCTGTGGCTCCTCCTTAGCCTCTGGGAACCTGGTGTCTCCTGTCCACTGGTCACTGCCTGCCCTCTTGGCACCAGTCAATGCTATGGCTGCTAGAGCCAGGGACCTTCTCTCTTCACTGATTCTAAGAGCCTGGTAATCCTCCCACTGTCTTGCTATATAGCCCCTCAGGCTCAGTTGCTGCCCCCCGGTGTCCAGCCTTCTAGACGCCATGGCTGTGACCAAATTTCAGCCTTCTAGAGTATGTGACAACCCAAGGGCTCAGAGAAGCTCAGGGTTTCCCTGCAGAGAGGCATGCGGCACCACCACCTTTTCAGTGGTGTGTCCCCTAGGGTTGCTAGGTGAGAAATATTCTGCTCCCACGTCCCTACAGCAGCAGTCAGCATTTAACCAGAAAACAGAAGGTACTTGGGGATTTAAAACAGAGGGATTTTAATACTGGCCAGTGGTGACACAGATGAGGGGAGAACTAAAAAGCCAAAAAAGGCAGAGTGAGGCACTCAGAGATCAGCAGTTGTGTGAAGCCATCACTGCCCTCAGGAGTGGAGGTGAGAGGAGCCCAGGGCCTGCTGGCCCCTGAGAGATCGGACACCACAGAGACCTGAAGCAGAGAGGCAAGGGAGAAACACCCTAGCCTCTCTCTTCCTCCAGCTGCCAGCCATATCCACCCAGAGCATCTGGTTAGCTGGGAGCCTGGGAGACACGGACCCCCAGAGGCTGCCCCTCTGAGATGCAGGGCAGGGCAAAGAGTGATGTGGATGGGAGGGCAAAGGTCCCAGGACCAGCATGAACCCCCTCCTCAGAGGAAAACAAAGCCCCTCCTCTCTTCCTATACAGCACAGCAAGCCCCTTCCACGCTTTTGCCTGAAGGAGGCAGGACAGGATCCAGGTACCTTGCCCTCTTCTCCTCCCTCTGCTTCCTGCTTCCCATGATCCACTGGGGTCCTGGTGGGCAGCAATCCACTTCCTCTGTCATACTCTGAGCTTATAATAACACCTTAGGGTACACGGGCCTTGCTCTTAGGGGTTTAAGGGTGGTAAAAAGATATTTCTCTCCAAAAAGTCCAAATGTCAAGACTATTGTATTAACATGGACAAGCTTTGAGTCTCAACACTGATCAATAACACACGGACAAGCTTTGAATCTCAACATTGATTAATAACATCTGTTCCTCCTTCCTTGGGGGCAGTAAACCGCATGGTTCATGTCAGCCTTACAGGTGGGAGGCTGCAAAAGGAAATGATAAAGGAGAAAATGAAAATATATCAGCTAATAGCTGAAGAAATAGTGTTCCCATGACACTCCCACTTAGGGTCACTGCAACTCTGCCTGGAGTGTGGAATGCTCCAGCAAACCCCATCAGGGGGTTTTCTCTCATTGGTCCCATTCTACAGATGTGGTGCCACTGAGGCTGAGAGATTAATTGCCCATCCAGGATTTAAGAAACTGGATGAGATTTGAAACCAGGTCAGTTTTGATAGAGCTTTTTAACATTTTTATTTATTTGTATGTGGCTGCGCTGGGCCTTCGCTGCTGTACACCGGTTTCTCGTGGCCAGCGAGGTGCTGCTCTCTGGCTGCGGTGCACAGACTTCTCACTGTGGTGGCTTCTCTTGATCCGGAGCACAGGCTCTAGAGTGTGGGCTCAGTAGTTGTGCTGCATAGGCTTAGTTGCTCCACAGCATGTGGGATCTTCCTGGACCAGGTTCGAACCCACATCCCCTGCATTGGCAGGCGGATTCTTAATCACTGGACCACCAAGGAGGTCTCCCAGATCAGTTTTGGATTTTCATTTCTGGCTAATTCTTCCTCTGTCCCCACCTCTATTTTCTAAACTCTAAACTCTTTTTTTCCCCATTTTAAAAAAATTGTGGTAAAATACACACAAAATTTACCATATTAATCATTTTTAAGTGTCCAGTTGAGTGGTATTTAACAACATTGCATACCCATCACCACCATGCATCTCCATAACTCTTCATTTTATAACAGTGAACGTCTATACATGTTAAACAGTAATTCCTCCTCCCCAGGTCCCCACAGCTACCATTCTACTCCATGTCTCTATGATTTCTCACTACTAAAAGCACCTCATAGAAGTGGAATCATACAGTATTTGACTTAGTAAGTATTTCCTCACTGATTTGAAATGCCACATTTATCATATACTAAGTTCCCATAGACATTGGAGTCTAAATTCTTCATCCTATTTACTCAATCTATGCTAGTATCAAACTTTCAATTGCTATAGCTGTTTTTCATAATTTGCTTGGTTTATTTTTTCATATAAATGAAGAATCTTGTCTCTTTCTTCCTCCGGCTCTACAAATCCATTTTGATTTTATCTATATATCTATCTGGCACTTATCCAGGCCTTACTGGGTACCAGACACAGTTGTGAAAATGTTAAATTTACAAGCCAATTTAAAAAGACACCTTATAATTGTTATTCTTTTTAACTAGTATCTGCTGTTTTCACTCACTGGCTTATTTCACTGAGCATAATGTTCTAAGTTTCATTCATGTTGCAGCATAATGCAGAATTCCCTCCCTTTAAGGCCAATATCTATTTCACTGTATGGATGCACCACATTTTGCTTATGCATTTATCTGTCAATGGACATTTGGGTTGCCTCCATGTTTTAGCTATTGCAAATAACGCTTCTACGAACATGGGTATACAAATAGCTCTTCCAGATCTTGCTTTCAATTCTTTTGGATATATACCCAGTGTAATTGCTGGATCATATGGTGATTCTATTTTTAATTTTTTGAGGAACCAACATACTGTTTTCCACAGCAGCTGTACCATTTTACATTCTCACCAACAAAGCATAAGTGTTCCAATTTTTCCACATCTTCACCAATACTTGTTATTTCAAGATTTTTTTTTAATGGTAGCCACCATAATGGACGTGAGATAGCTCTGTAAATTTCATTGTAATTTTGATTTGCATTTTTGCCTAATGATTAGTGATATTGAGCTTTTTTTCATGTGCTTTGTGACCATTTACATATCTTCTTTGGAAAAATGTCTAATTTCTTTGACCCTTTTAAAAATTAAGCTTGTTATTGCTGAGTTATAGGCATTCTCTTTACAGTCTGAATATTACTCTCTTATCAGCTATGATTTGCAACTATTCTCTCTCATTCTGTGGATTGCCTTTTTACTCTGTTGTTGCTGGCTTTTCCACGAGAAAAATTTTTAAATTTCCATGAAGTCCAATTTGCCTTCAAGTCTCAATTCTCACTCACAATACTCATTCCAGCCCACTTCTCACCACCATTCCCTTTTCAGCTTGTTGGAAATGTTCACTCAAGAAATGACACAGTTGGTGACCGTCTCTCTGATGGTCAGTCTCAGCTTGGCATTTTCACAAGGTCATGAACCGGAACTCCTGTCATCGCTAAGTCTTTACTAACATCCACCTGCACATGTGTTACAGCCTGGTCCTCCCCACTCCAAAAGGAGACCCTGAGATGAAGACTTGGGTGCAGGCGGTTTATCTGGGTGAGGCCAGGGAGCAGGAGTGAGGGAGAGCGAAACGGGGGGAGAAGAAAAGCCACTAGAAAACTGTCATCTTGAGGTCATCACTATGAGCAACTAAAAACCCCACTGGGACACTCTTGGGAGTTTAAAAGATGCTTCTCTCAATTGTCCCTGATGGATAGAAACATTTGTCCATTAGCTCCCACCCTCCATGGACTGGACCTCTCCTGCACATTTGGGCTGTGCATAATGGCTGCAATGTGATGACCCCCAGATCCCCCTGCAGAAACAAGAGTTATACTTCCAGCTGCTGGAGGTGTTGCCCAAAGATGGTCCTCAGCTATCAGCCCTCCTGGAGATGGACGCATTTCCTTCCAGGGAAGCCCATACTCTGGAATATAGAAGCCCATCACTGGAATATAGAAGCCTGACTCATCCCCCTACATCGGGCAACTCTGCAGGGCCATCCCAGCTTCAGAGCATCCGGAGGAACTGATCACGGATAACTGCTTCCTCTGTCCACATCTACCTCCATAACTTCCCTTCCCTCAGGGGCTGATGAGTACTCCCTAATAAGCATCCTGCATGCTACCCTGCTTGGGGGGAGCCTGCCCGACCACAACCTGTGTAGGTGCCTTGTCTGCATGCCTCTCCTCCAGACCAGGAGAACTGCAGAAAAGGAAGTAGAGGACACGCAGCTCATTGAGCCATGCTAAAAGCGCAAAGTGCAAGGGGACTTGAAGCTCACTCAGGACTGCTCACCATGGCTAAGGCCGCAGTCAAGGCTGGGAGGGTGTAAGGCAGGGCTCAAGAGGCATCTGATACCACGTGAATTGGAGTTGGTTCCAAAATCATGAAACAAATCTGGGTTTTGCCCTACTGGAGCTTAACGACAATAATAACCTATTGCCATTATTTCTGAGCACCTTTGTGTGCCCAGGATAAATGATGTTAATGGGGAGGAAAAGTGGAAAATTATGATATCAAGAACTGTCATAATGAGAACAGACATAGGCTAAGAATGTGTTGGCCACTGATCTCCATACCCTGCCCCCGTCCTCAAAGAAAAGCCCTGTGACTTTTGTAAGCCCACAGCTGACTTCTGGTGTAGTGTCTTCAGTCCTGCAGGTCTGTCTCCCGCAGTGATGCTGGTAAAAGCCAGAAAACCTCAACATTCCACTCACTGTCTTCCAAGTGCCGCACGGAAAATGCCTCGTCACCAGGGAGGGCATGCTTCCAGTTCTTTTTCTCCCAAGTCCCTGCAAGAAGCTGAGGCCTATAGTCAGAGGAAACAAAAATTCTCCTCTCCATACTGCCAATGAAATCGTACCAGAGGATGGAAAGTGGCCTCAGAAGGAAGCTTATACAACACTGAGAGTTTGACATGGAGGAAGGGCTAAGAACAGTGGTACTGAACTCATGTGCTCTCCTAGGTCTTTGCTGTGCGTGATGCTCCATATTTTGTTTCCTTTTGTTTTAATCACTGTTTCATGTTATTCAGTAATTCATTTAAAGGAGCTTTCCAAATAGATGACAAGCCAGAAGAGACGTAAAAGCAGACTGGAAATTCTAATAAAGGATAGAGGAATTTTATTTTACTTACCTGGCTAAGAACAAAAGACAAGGAAAGATCATGATAATGAAGAAAATAATTGCTGCAAAGATAGGGGAAATGCTGAGTGGACCAAGAAGATGCTGAAGGACCTTCAGAGTAACTAAATTGCATTCAAGGTACTTAGTTGCTTGACTGTGGGCCAGTGGCTCCTTCCTAATGGTTATTTATGAAGCGTGAGGGTCTGGGAATTTGGAGGTGCTCTCATTACATCTAGGGAAAGAGAGAGTCTCATAATAAGACAACAAAGGTGAATAATTGCAGAGGGGCATGCAAAATACCTAGCAGCATTTTCAGATCTGTTTGTTTGGCATAGAGCCAAGCAGAGTGGAATTTTCAACCTCGTTCCCCTCTTCCAAACAAAAATCAAGCTAATAGTATTTGAGAGAAGGGATTTTGCAGATTGAGTCCCCGGCTTGGCAAAAGTGAGACTCAGAATTTCCCATAGCAAAAACAGTGATGGTGAAAGCTGCTGGAAAGAAGGCACCGCATGCTACCCTGCTTGGGGAAGTCTGCCTGGGGAAGTCCCCTGCTTGGGGAAGATTTGACAATGTCAAGGACCCACTGCTAAAGGAAAGTAAGTATCATTGAGGATTCTCCAGATCATCCACAAGAAAAAGGCAAAATTGTGTGGTTGTCATGTCACCGCTGATTACCTTCAATCTAGTCTCTAGTTTATCCAGCTGGCAGAGGCTTTGACTGGATTCATCAAGCCATACCATGACTACCTGATCCTTGTTCTTTGAAGGAAATTAACCTGCCATAAATCCTTGCGAGACTGCAGTTTCTGGAGGGCAAGCAGTGAGTCCGGTTCTCGCGCGCCGGAGCTGTGCTTAGCACATGGCGCATGCGCAGGATCTTATGGCTGACTGTAAGAGGAAGTGCAGGTTCTTTCATAGTTCTTCCCTTCCCCATCTTCTCCCCACTGCTGCTGCTGCTAAGTCGCTTCAGTCGTGTCCGACTCCCTACCCCCAAATGACACAGGGGCTTGTTTCTCAAGACCAAATGAGCAACTGTTGAAATTTGCTTTGAGCCTAGATTTTCCAGATAATCATATCCAAGAGCTTTCCAAAATAAAAGGTTAATGGGAAGTAAAGATCAGAAGTGAAAGGCACCAGGAGTCCAACAGAAGAAAACCTAAGCAATTAGAATAAAAATTCAGGAGGCAGGGGGAGCATAGAGCTGAGGAGGATCAGTGACGCTGGGTTTTGTAAAATTTAATAAAACGTATAATTGACCCTCATTAGATTTATTCACATTACAAAGAGAAAGCTGTTTGCTAATGAGAGAAGCTTTATTCCCCAAATTTCAGATCACGAATTCATTTCCCTTCTTCCTTGCTGGCTTGGCACATTTTTAAATGGCTCCGTTAAAACAGTTATTAATCCAAAATTAAATATCCATGACAATTAATCCCCCCAGAGCTAAGGAAAGTTGCCACTGCTTCCTGCTTCATTTTCTCTGCCATCAACTTGTGAATTTGCTCTTTCTAAGTCTACGTGTGAGTTGTATTAAAGTAGAAGAAATATATTCTAGGTTAAAGGGAGGCATATCAATAAAAAGAAAACAGAGACGGTGGAAACATTTGTTACTTGAACCATAGGTTGGCCATTTTTTTCGTTATTGTGTACTTCCTGTTAAGGATTGTATTTAAAGATGAAAGAGCAAAAACTTTTTATTATCAGCTGTATACCTCCTGTAATAAATGAATGATAACTGTACCTCGTCAATGGTCTCAAGGTTTAAATGAGCTAACCTCCGTGAAGGGCTTGGATCAGGGCAGTGCATCTGTAAGGGCTGGTCCCTGCCAGTTGTGATCGTCATTCTCTTCAGTAAGTTCTTTCCGGGCATTTTGGCTATTATTTTGACATGATGTCAGATAATATTTTTTTAAATATCTATCCAACATTTAATTTGGAGAGGCTCTGATAAACTAACTTTCTATTAATAAACGTGTATTTTCTTCTATCTGAAATAAAAGTAATTTCACACATCCATTACACGCAGTCTTCTGGACCAGAAAACCCCTGGCAGCATTAAGTGGTTTAACTCTTGGGATCATAAAATGTTCCTCCCATGATACATTTTTCTGTTCCAAAATTTCGGCAACAGCAGCCAGTCAGTTCAGCTCTGGTCAGCTGACTTACAGTCAGTGATCTTGGCATGTCACCTCTCACAAGTAACTCACAAGCACTTGTCACAAGCACACACAAGTTACACAAGTAACTCACAAGCATACACAGTGTAGCCAGTCTTGGTCATGTATTTCTGCTCCAGATCCGCCTTCCCTGGCAATGACTTTTTGTCAGTTGTCACAAATCACAAGAGAGATAAATTGGACTGAGGGTATTTTATTTCTATTTGAGGATAGTCTTTTTTCTTTTATTTTTTTCCTCCAGAACTAAGCCTAATTTACATTTTACCAGTTACACACAGTGCCATGTTTGGAAACCTGAGTCAACAGCCAACACATTTTCTGAGGTGTATTTAAGCACTTCTTACTGCTGGCACTTCTAATTAGTGACCCTAATGGTCCACCCTTTAATTTAGCCTCAGAAGACCCCCCAGATTAACACCTCATTAACACTGTCTTCAAATTCTCCATCCAATTAAGTCTTACTATTTTTGCAAAAACCTTCGAGTTGTTTCAACATAGTATCGGCTGAAAAAAAAATGCATAACCTAAAAATTGAGAATTATGTTCTATTTAGCGGACAAAACTGAGGACTTAAGCCCAGGACATAGCCTCTTAGCTAGTTCAGAGAGACTGCTCTGAACAGGTGAGGAAAAAGCCAAGTAGTTGGAACATCAAAAGATTATCATTAATTTTAAAAAATCAGATAGCTCAAGTGAGGGAATTTAACACTTTTCTATGTATGGGAAGATGCAAGGGTTCAGGTTCACTGAAATCATTCCTTTGATATGCACCTCACCCACCTGGGCCCAGCATCCTGTGCTTTCAGCATTCTGAGTCTCCTCAGGGCTCACCATCAGGGCAGCTGTAATGTGATGGCTTAATGGCTGCAGCATTGTTTGTTTACAGCGGTAAAGAATCCTCCTGCCAATGCAGGAGACACAGGTTTGATCCCTGGGTTGGGAAGATCCCTTGGAGAAGGGATTGACAACCCACTCCAGTATTCTTGCCTGGGAAATCTCATGGAGCGAGGAGCCTGGCGGATTACAGTCCATGGGCTCACAGAGAGTTCCGGACAGGACTGAGCACCTGTGCACAATGGCAGGCAACAGATCTCCACTCACAACAGGGCCAGTGCAGCCTGCAGGAAAGCCAGGACAGGTAGGTGGAGGCTCAGAGGGCCACAGACCAGCAGAATAGGGCTTCTGGATGCAGATTTCATTCTGAGCTGGAAATGACCCATCCTTTGGGTTCCAGTAAAATCTGAGTCATTCATCTGCCAATGTCTCAGATGTAAACTGGAGCATCTCCCTGTAAGTAGTCCTCTTGACCATGAAATTTCTATCCTTGTCTCATATTTCTTCCTCACAGCTGCTTTGTGAGGTAGGTAGCTATATGGCTCAGAGACAGTTTAACCAAAATAAAGGTCTTATTTCCCTCATGGGACAAAACGTCTGGAGAAGTAGCAGCCAGCAGTAGCTGATCCAGCTGCTGGAGACATCGTCAGGAACCCCAGCACCTGCTCCACTATCCCTGAGTATGTGGCTTCCACCGTCATGGTCACAAGATTGCTGCCCCTCCTCCAACAACAGTATTTGTGTCCCAGGCAAGAAGAAAAAGAAGGGCAGAGAGAAAAAGGCATGTGTCAGCTAAGTCTGCTCATATTTATGAGGAAAGCAGTGAATCTCTTTGGAGCCACCCCAGCAGGCTTGTGGTCACCTCTTATTGGCAGGAAACCAGCTATATGATCACCCCTGGGTGCAAGCAAGCTGGGGAGGGGGAGCACTTTATCTGGGTCATGTCTCCCAGACATGGTTGCGGTTCCACTGGCAAAAATAAAGGGGACTGAAAGTAGGCGGGGAGCAGCATCTGCCTCTGTACTATTATTTCTATTTTACTGCTGGGGAAACAGCTTCAGAGAAACTTCAAGGCTTACTCAAGGCCATGCATCTGGTCAGTAAAAGACGTCTGAGGACTTCCCTGGGATGTTCAGTGTTTGGGAATCCACTTTCCAATTCAGAGCCATCAGATTAGATCCCTGGTCAGGGAACTGAGATCCCACATGCCTGCAGTGCAGCCAGAAAAAAAAAAAAAAAAAAAGAGCCAGACTCTGCCTCCAGAACCCTCATCTATGCTGGGCATGTGTGCAGTGATGCTGTGAGGACGAACACGAAGGACCCTCGTTGATATTCCTCCTCCACCATGATACAGACACAGCACAATTACACAAGGCAGGAATGGCTGATGTGTTTGTTTATTCGTTTATTTATTCCTGTGTGATTGTGCTGTGTGTCTGTGTGTGTGCGTCCATTCCTGGGTAATCTCTTTTGTTTATTTGCCAGTGAAGTGGATATAATTTGTGCTTCACTGGTGCTTTTACCCAGGGAACAAAGTCCAAGTGACTTAATCCAACTGTTTACTTAGTCAGTGGGGGAACGGGAACGGTGCCAGACTTCTGATGACTTGCAGGGGGATGAGCACTCCGCTCTGTTGGAGACATGAGCCTCCTCCATGAAAGAAATCCTAGAAAAATCAAAGAAGTGGGACACCTCCAGGGTCAATAAACAATATCTCTACCATGTTTCTCTAATGAGGTGGATTCAAGAATTAAAAATTACTTTCGGAAGCTGCTGGATGTGGGTCTGACTATCCAGAGAGCTGGGACCTGCCCTGCAGAATGGACTGGAGTGTGACTTTGCTCCTTCTTCAGGGCCTGGGTACCAGCTGCAGGCTGAAGTGAGGGCGCTGCCATCCTTTTTGGCCCTTTCCAAGTGGCTCGGTGGTAAAGAATCTGCCTGCCAGTGCAGGAGATACGGGTTAGATCTCTGGATCAGAATGATCCCCCGGAGAAGGTAATGGCAACCCCCTCCAGTGTTCTTGCCTGGGAAATCCCATGGACAGAGGAGCCTGGCGGGCTACAGTCTATGGGGTCAAAAAGAGTTGAACACGACTTAGTGACTTAACAACACCAAGAGTTCATTGCAGTCTCCCCTTCACCTTGTACTATTTATATATATGTTAAGAGCTTTATCCCAGTTCAGGTCAGAGTCACAAAATCAAATCCACAGTGGATGTTGGCACAGAAAAGCGGACCTATAGCCAAAAATACTGTTCTACTGACTTAGCCACTCCCTCCGGTGCCACAGTCACCTCCAGTCCTTGGCGAGGGGAGGTTCACTGCTGGACCTGACCTTTCTTCTTCCCATGAGCTCCACCAGATTAGCCCCTTCTCATCCTTCCAGGCTTGGATTAGCTGTCTCTGGTTCTCTAGGATAGGATTAGGGTCTCTTCCAAAGGGCCCCACCACCACCACAATGCTGCCCAGTTCTGTCCAAAATCAGAGCCAACCACCCTGTGTGGTTAGTGGATAACTAGAATGACCAGATCATCTATCATCTGAACCAGAACTCTTCAGACGTCGAGATGGTACCGGTTAAGCATTACACAAAGACAACAAGCAGAAACCAGAACATGGGCTCAGCCCCAGTGATTTCAGAGAAATGAAAATAGGAGCATTAAAAAGGGTACATTTTACAATCAGTGAAATGTGGCATTTAACGTTACAGATTCTTTTTGGACAAGTGAAAAACATGCCTTACGTGGTCTTTGTGAGCATTCTGTTGTTTCTGTTTGTTCATTTGTTTCTTAAGTGATAGAACCCAGAATGGGAAGAGTTTAGGGAAGCAACCACTTTGGTGCGCTGATTGTAGGGCTGGAAGTTGGTTCAATGTATCTGGAAGATATTTGACACTGTACATCAAAGGCCTTAAAATGATTCATAACCACTGACTCAGCACTTCTATCCCTGGGAATCGCTCCTATGGAGATAATCAAGGTCATGAAAAAAATTTGTCTATGATCATTATAGCATTAACAAAAAATGGGAAATAATTTAATAGTCAGCCTATAAATAGTTTAAGTAAATTATCACACAAACCTTTTGGTAGAATACAAAGAGCCACTCAAAAATTATGTTGTAAAAGTAGGTTTAATGACATCTTATTAAGCAGAAAAAGATTTACAAGGTAATTCATACATAATTTAGTTTTATCTATAAAATGTTTGTAAAAAAAGAGAGCTATGTATATTTTCTTTTTATGCCAGAAAATTTCCCTCTATATTTCTAGTAATTTGTTTTTTTATTTTTTTAAATATTTTCTAATTACCCCCCACAATGAACCTAATATGTACTTTTATATAAAAGCAAATTTTCAGTGATGATTTCATGTTTTTATATTACATCTGACTTTCAGAAAAGAGGTATTTCTGAAATACATTTCCCCCAAGGCTGAGACATGGTTTGGGGTAACAAAGTCAAACTGGACAAACATGTTTGTTTGGGGCATACAAACAGCCAATTTTGTAGTAAGATCATACTTTTATACTTGTAGTAAGATCATACTTTTATACTTGTAGTAAGATCATACTTTTATACTTGTAGTAAGATCATACTTTTATACTGTTCCTCTAAAGAATTTTTTTAGAGAGAAAAAATAGGTTTTCCTGCTTGTCTTTTTTAATCCACCTTAATAAATATCTAGAAAACCTATGTGCATCTTCCAGCAGAAATGCTGAGCCCCCAGGCCTTAGGGCCCCAAATTCCTGCTGCCCTGCAGAGTGATGCTATCCCACTCTGCTCCTTGACAGCAAGGAGAGCAGCTTTGCCAGGGCAGGTCCCAGCCCTGGTCCAGGAACGCTCAGCATCTTCCCGGCACAGAAGCAGCTGCAGTTTCACGGCTTCCAGCCTAGCAGTGGGAGGACTTTCTGATCTCTCAGAATCCCTCTTTTTCCCCATTACTCCTCCAACCGTTCCAATGCCTTGTAAGCAAACTTCTCTATCAAACTATCTCTTTTTGAAATTCCTAGATGGTTTCTATTTTTTGGGTTGCATCATGAGTGATGTACCATCATGGTTCAGATGACCAGATACAGCATATTTCGTATTTTAGCATTCTGGTAAGTGACTTTTCAGCACCCTTCCAAAAAGTTGGAAATCCTAACTGGAGAGTTTGAAAACCTGTCTCCCTCCTGCTTTGAATGCTCTTTAAGATGGGAGAAATCCTTGCTGTAATAACTGCCTGGAATATAGGAGTTTTCAGGCCATAAGGGTCTGAGTAATTGTGCCCAGGCTTCAGCTGTCAGTAGTAAGGAAGCCCACCACCTCCACCCCAAGAGCCAGTAAAAGCCAGCACAGAAGAAATGACATTGGCATCCAAATGAAATATGCCTGAGAGAGGGCTGAGAGCTGCTACAGGGACGTTTTAAGGGGTCGGGAAGGGGAGGTATGTCCTGGGGTCAGGGAGAGCAAGGGCTTATTGAGAAAATGTGGAAGTTGAGGTTTGAGCAGTGAGAATGGGAAGTGAAAAGAACATTCATGGGGGACACTAGATGCTTTTTATGTTTCCTTGTTAGGCCTAAATGCCTAACAAGGAAAGTTAGCTAAACAAATCCTCCGGGTCTCTTTGACTTGGGGGGCTTAGACCAGAATTCCTCCTGGTTAAAATACCACCAGGAGTCTTTCTGTATTTAGAATACAGAAAACTAGCAAAGTGGTATTTAATTTATTTATTTAGTTAATGTGATGTTTGTTTATTTATTTAGTATTTTGGCCATGCCATGTGGCATGGGGGATGATTCCCTGGCCAGGGGTCAAACCTAGGCCTCCCCACTGAAAATATCGAATCCTAACCATCAGGGAACTCCCCAAAGTGTTATTTCATTATTTTTTTAAATAATTTTTAATTTTATTTCTTTGCTTTTGGCTGTGCTGGGTCTTTGCTATTGGGTGGGCTTTTCTGTGGTTGCTGCAAGCGGGAGCTACTCTCTCGTTGTGATTCTCAGACTTCTCATTGTGGCGGCTTCTCTTGTTGTAAGCACGGACTTTAGGGCTCAGGGCATCAACAGTTGCGGCTTCTGGACTCCAGAGCACAGGCTCTGTAGTTGTGGGGTACTGGTTTAGTTGCTTTACAGCATGTGGAATCTTCCCAGATCAGGGATCAAACCTGTGTCTCCTGCATTGGAAGGCAGATTCTTCATCATGGAGCCACCAGAGAAGCCCCCAGATAAGGTATTTTAAGGGGGGCAACCACCCCTGCCCCCAACACACACACCCACACCCACACCCACACACACCCACACACACACACACACACTCCTGACTTCTGGTGGACTCTGCCCCATTTCTCTAACAGCAGAAATCCCAAGCTGGAGACACTGTTGGATTTCCTTCATTTTTCCCTCCCACCCAGAGGGCAGTATGGGGCTCACCCAGAACCATGGGACTGAATGGATGGGCCTAGAACAAGAGTTGTGGTCATATATGGAGGTAACTGAGAGCCAGTCCTGGGTCTTAGTCATTTCTATATCCCAGAAGAGCAGCATGCAGTCGGCACTCAATAAATATTTATTGAATCAAATTCACGCTACCCTTCTGTGCATGTCCTCTTCTTTGCATCTTCTGTACAAGTCTACCAACTGGAAAGCACTTTGCAATTCTGTTTCTGAGCCAAATACACAGCATCATTTCTTTGAGAAAACTTCTGGGACTTGGATTCTTTTTGAGAAATCCCCAGCAATAGGGAGTCCAACCAAACAGTGTAAGGATAAAAAGAAACAGTGATCAGTGTATTTTTGCTGACTGGTATGCAGCTCAGATGCTAACTAGTACCATGTGAGCAGACCTCACCAGACGTGTAAGAGCAATGAAGTGGCTCACTTCTTGGGCGAGACTCACTTGAAATCTCTTTAGAAGAAAGAAGGTAGGAGATGGCACTTCCCCTTCTGAGAAGTAAGTTGGCAGGGCTCGCTAATTAAAGTTAAAAGCAAATGTCTGAGTCACACTTCCTGGCTTTCTGGCTCCTTCCTTTTGGTCTCCCACTTACTTCTGAACCATGTGCTGCTCTGCTGGAAAACACTGTGGGTAACACATTTGACACTAACATAGACTCTAATGATTTTAAGTTTTTCCCACCAAATCTGAGGGTTTGTCTGAGATGCAAATAAATATATGCTTTGGGCTGTGAATTTTCCGGTTGCTATGAGTTTTTGAGTTCCACATGGCTTGTTTTCTTTTTTCTCTAAAGCAACAAAGGTTTTCCCAAATGCAGGTGTGTGTACTGGGAGAGAGGGTTAGGTGGGAACTTACTGATCCCAGGTTGATAAAGTCCTGTGGGGCCAGGAACGTCATTGTCACTTTTCTCACAGGGAAAGGGAGTGGAAACTTTCAATTCTTGATGTCACAGCACACGTTTCTAAAGGAAACTCCTTATGGTTTTGTAATTGATTTTCAAGTTTTGTGTGTGTGTGTGAAATAATACTGCAAGTCTGGCAATAAAATCATGGATTCCTTTCTTGCATGGTACAAACTTGGGGTCCACTCCCCAGAGACAACCATTGAATTCAGTTGTTTCTCCTGGAACTCATTCTCCTGTTTCTAAATAACATGCCCATGCTGCAATTTCTTGATTTATTAGTGTTAGAAATGATGTATTTACTTCATATTCAGTTAAGTAAAGATTTTGCCCTCTTACAGATCACTCTGTAAGAGTTTCCATTTTACCTATTCTCCTAATATGCTACTTCCAGAATTAAACCAGTAGTCAGTGTTTACATTAAGTACAACCTTGTCAGTATTGATCACTGCTCAAGCAGAGAGACACTTTCACCTTTTTATCTCTCGTACAAGTTTTGGTTTTCCTGGAGTTTATCCTTGCCTCTGTTTTTATCATTTACTTCATTTTCTGTTTCAATTTCTATGTCTTCCCTGTATCTCCTAATGGATCTGTCAAGTGTCTACAGATGCATATTCTAAATGAGCAACCATATCAGATGCTTTATGATTTCCTAACCACTTGCCTTCCACAATTCTCTATCTTTCTCCTTTATTCTGGACTTATTGCAGACTGTATCCCACATTTTCCCTCATCCTTCTGGGTTGTTTCTCTGGCTTGATGGATTTAAAATTTTCCTCTTTTTTTTTTCTTTCTGTTTTTCCCTGTTATTTTACTGAAGTACATCCTCCAGGAGCTTCCCAATATTGCTTGCTTGAGAAGCAAGCTTTTTGAAACTGGGCCCATCTAAAAATATTTGCTTTAAAATGTGATTGATAGCTTGAAAATATAAACACTTTGATTCAAAACTGCCCTTGCTTGTATTTTTAAATGCATTGCTTCCATTACGCTTAGAGAAAGCCAATGCCATTATGTTGCCCAGTCCTTTTGTGTGGGACCTATTTATTCCCCTCTGTGGAAGCTTTCAGAATCTTTTTCTTTTTTGTTGCTGATGTGCCTTGATACTGAGCTCTCTTCAGATTCCTGAACTGGATGATATTTATGCCATCTCAACTTCAGGAAAGTTTTCTTGTAATGTTTCTTTAATAACTTCCCCTCCCCCTTTCCTTTCTGTCACTCCAGACTGATTATATAATTTTATTATCTTCTCTGCCCTATCACTGACATATTTACCTTTTTGTTCTGTCCTCTGGGGGAGTTCTTATACTTTGTCTTCTACTTCTGTTATTTAATTTTTTAAAATTTTAGTTACATTTAAAAATTTCAGGGCTGGTTTACACTCTCTGTTACTCCTCTTTCATAGTATTCTTTCTGTTCTTGTTTTTGTCTGTTAGTTTCTGGCAGGGCTGAAATGTATTTTCTTCTCTCTCCCTAAGAGGATTAAGCTAGTGAGTAGGAATATTCATGTGGTTGGGGGAAGGGTCCAGGCATCTTTCTCCACTTGGAGCACAGGACAGGCTTGCAGACTGGTCCATGTCAGGGACAGGGGTCCAGGTTGCATGGTCAAGCCTGGCCTTGCCCCCAGTGGCCAGGAACAGGATTTTTTTTTTTTTTTTTTTAGGTTCTGAGGATTCTCTAAAGAAGAATCTTTCCATCTTCTGCTCATAGTAGAGGTGCCCAGATGCCTGTATTTGGGGACATGCTAAGAAAACAACAGAGGGACCCACTCAGGACACAGACTTCTATTTCATATGTTTACTGTGAGCCCATACCCCTCTGCTACCTCCGCTGTGCCCATGTCTCCTGAATCTGAAGTGTCTAAAGGGAATCTTTTTCTTTAGAAAAGAAACCTCTCATCTCTTGTGGGTGACATTAGTATCATACCTGTTTGGGGGTAACAAACTGCATCCATCTAAAGTGTTAAATTTAGATGTTTATATTTACATTGTTTATAATGAAAAAGGATATAACAAATATCAAATACATAGGATCTCAAAAAAATGACATAACTGTCATATTCCAAGATAAAAAAGATTGTAAACTTAGTTGATAAATGTTGCATGTATTTATCAAATGTTGCAACATTTATCAACTAAGTTTACTATATATATATACACACACACACACACACATATATATATATACACATATATATATATTTGGCTGAGCTGCATCTTAGATGCAGCAAGCAGGATCTTTTTTTTTCTCCAGCTATGACTTGTAGGATCTTTAGATGTGGTATGCACTCTTATTTGCAGCATGTGGGATCTAGTTCCCTGATCAGGGATCAAATCCAGGCCCCCTGCATTGGGAATGTAGAGTCTCAGCTACTGATCACCAGGAAAATCACAATGTTGTGAAGACAAAGGAAAAGTTCTTAAAGGAAATTAAAGTGCTACTCCAGTGAACACAGGAATGATAAGAAAGCATAACAGCTAGAGGATAGTTTTAATGATCTGGATAGAAGATCAAGCCAGTCACAACATTCCCTTAGGCTAAAGCCTAACCCAGAGCCAGGCCCAAATTCTCTTCAGTTCTATGAAGGCTGAGAGAGGGGAGGAAGCTGCAGAAGAAAAGTATAAAGCTAAGAGAGGTTGCTTCATGAGGTTGAAGGAAAGGAATCATCTCCATAAGATAAAAGTGCAAGGTGAAGCAGCAAGTGCTGATGTAGAAACGGCAGTAAATATCCAGAAGGTCTATCTTGGATAATTGAAGGTGGCTACACTAACCCACAGATGGCCAACACAGACAAACAGCCTTCTAGTGGAAGCAGATGCTATTTAGAACTTCGTAGCTCAAGAAAAGTTACTGCCTGACTTCAAAATTTCAAAGGACAGGCTGACTCTTCGTAGGGGCTACTGTGGCTAGTGACTTAAAGCCAATGTCATTATCTATCTAAAACCCCCAGAGCCCTTAAGAATTATGCTGAATCTACTCTGCCTGTGTTCTGTAAATGGAACAACAAAGCCTGAATGTCAGCACATCTGTGTACAGCATCATTTACTGATTACACCCACTGTTGAGACCTATTGCTCAGAAAAACAGAGATTCCTTTCAAACTATGACTATTCAATGACAATGCACCAAGAAACTCTGATGAAGATGTATGAGATTAATGTTGTTTTCATGCCTGCTAACGCAAAATCCATTCTGCAGCCCATGCATCAAAGGGTCATTTCAACTTTCTATTTAAGAAATACATTTCATAAGTCTATAATTGCCACAGAGAGTGATTCCTTTGATGGGTCTGGGCAAAGTCAGTTGAAAATCTCTGGAAAGGATTCACCATTCTAGGTGCCATTAAGAACGTTGGTGATTCATGGGAAGAGGTCAAAATATCAATATGAACAGGAGTTTGGAAGAAGTTGACTTCAACTCTCTTGGAAGACTTTGAGGTGGGGAGGGGACTTCAGTGGGGGAAGTAACAGCAGATGTGGGGAAATAGCAAGAGAATTAGAAGTGGAGCTTGAAGACGGGACCGAACCTCTGTAACCTCCTGATAAAACTTGAATGAATGAGGAGTTACTTCTCATGAATGAGCAAAGAAATGGTTTCTTGAGATGGAGACTATTTCCAGTAAAATCATTGTGAAGATTGTTGAAGTGACAACAAAGAATTTCAAATACTACAAACACTTAGTTGATAAAGCAGTTGCAGAATTTGAGAAGACTGATCCCAATTTTAAAGAAAGTTCTACTGTGGGAAAAGTGCTATCAAACAGCAACGCATGCTACAAAAAAAAAAAAAAAATCATTTGTGAAAGGAAAAGTCAGTTGATACAGCAAACTTCATTACCTTGTTTTAAGAAATTACCACAGCCACCTAACCCTTCAGAACCACCACCCTGACCAGTCAGCAGCCATCAATACAGAGGTGAGAACTCCCTGGTGGTGCAGTGGATAAGAATCCAAGAATCCACCTGCCAGTGCAGCGGGCATGGGTTCAATCCTCGGTCTGCGAAGATTCCACGTGCCACGGAGCAACTAAGCCTGTGCGCCACAACTACTGAGCCTGTGTTCTGGAGCTGGGGAGCTGCAACTACTGAGCCTTCGTGCTGCAGTTACTGAGCCCACAAGCTCTAGGGCCTGCAAGCCATAACTACCAAAGCCCATGCACCTAGGGTCGGTGCTCTGCAACAAGAAAAGCTACCACAATGAGTAGCCCATGCACTGCAAAAAGAGTAGCCCAGGCTCACCGTAACTAAAGAAGGCCTGCATAACAGCAACAAAGACCTGGTGCAGCCAAAACTGAAAATAAATAAATAGAATTTTTTTTTAAAATTGAGATGAAACCCTCCATTAGCAAAAAGATCATGTCTCTCTGAAGGCTCAGATGATGGGCAACTTTCATTAGCAACAAATGATTTTTTAATGAAGGTATACCCATGGTTTTTGTTTTTGTTTTAGACTTAAGGCTACTGCACATTTAGTAGACTACAGTGTAGTGTAAACATAACTTTTATATGCATGGGAAGCCACATAATTCAGGTGACTCCCTTTATTGTGACATTCACTTTATTTCGATGATCTGGAATCAAATCCACAGTATCTCCCAGGTCTGCCTGTGTAACTGTGATAAGTAACAAGGAAAACCATGGTAAGAGGAGGGCCCACTTGGGCTTTGTGGGGATTGGGAAGGCTTCCTTGGGAAAGCAACCTTGAACTGAGATGTGATGTTTGAGTAGGAACTCCTGGAGGAATGAAGGAATAGGCGGTGCAAGAATGTTCTAGACAGGAGAAAAGACCCCCGTCTAGAGGGAGGGATAGAAGACGGGATGTTTGAAGAACTCAAAGCAAAGTTGTGGCTTATTCTTCAAAAGTCTCCAGCTTGTTTAAGAACGAGTTGAAGCAAATTGATGCTCCAGGGCCAGAAAGATCCTTGAGGCCACAATTGCGATTTTGATCTTTATTTGGAAAGTGACAGCAGATCATGAAATGGTTTACAGCAAAGGAGAAATATGGTCTCGTTTTTGTTTGTTGGTTGTTTTGTGAAAATATCTTGGTTTTCTGAATGCAGGAAAGGTTGGCAGCTAGCAAGCACCAATGAGAAGTAACAGGTGAGTGGTCCAAGTGAGAAAGCCAGTGGGTGGGCAAAACTGGCGATGAAGATGGAGGGAAGTGATATTTAGGGGGTGAGTATTAATGGACTTTAGGAAGAGGTGCATTAGGAAGGGTGAGGGTGAGGGAGATGTCCAGACTTAATTATTGGTGCTGTTTGGGGAAGCTAGGGGAAGCTTTTGGGGGGAGGGAAAGGAGAACATGAATTTGATCCTTGATGTGTCATGCATGAGATATTTTGAGCCATCAGAGCAGAGGTGCTGAGTGCAGAGGGGCCACTGGATTTAGAAGCCAGAAGCGGAGGCACTGTGGCCTGGAGGTGTATATTTGGATGCCAAGCACACACTGACTGTTGGCACCTGCTTCCTGTGGCACTGTCACACGCCTTAACAAGGGCAAGGTGTCAACAATATAAACAGGCAGAGACCTCAACGAAAATCTCCTTCCCTCAAATGCAATCAGTGAACAGGCTGACAGCTCACAGTATGCCAGGCTCCATCCTAGAGGCTGAGAGGGAGTTAAGGAGCATAGAATTGACACTCTAGCTGGAAAACAAATAAGAGGAAACCCAAATAAGAATACGGAAGCCAGAATGCAGAGCGCCATGCGAGGCTTTAAATCAACAGGCAGAGACTGCTGAGAAGGAAGCAAAAACATGAGCCTCTTGGTTTTTCTCATGGGCTTGAAGATATACCACCCCAGTGTCCATTCTCCTGCCTCTTTGGGAGCCCTGTTGCCACAATTTATCACTTCCCTCTTGCTATGTGCACATGTGCATGCCTACTGCTTCAGTTATGTCTGACTCTTTGCGACCACACGGACTGTAGCCCCCCAAGCTCCTCTGTCCATGGGATGCTAGAGGCAAGAGTGGGTTGCCACAGGCAAGAGTGGGTTGCCGTGCCCTCCTCCAGGGGATCTTCCCGACCCAAGAATTGAACCTTTGTCTCTATGTCTCCTGCTTTGGCAGGCAGGTTCTTTACCAGTAGTGCCACCTGGGAAGCCCCATCTCTTGCTAACATTTCAGTTCAGTTCGGTGGCTCAGTCGTGTCCAACTCTTTTTAACACCATGGACTGCAGCACGCCAGGCCTCCCTGTCCATCACCAACTCCCAGAGTTCACCCAAACTCATGTCCATTGAGTCGGTGATGCCATCCAACCATCTCATCCTCTGTCGTCCCCTTCTCCTCTCGCCTTCAATATTTTCCAGCATCAGGGTCTTTTCAAATGAGTCGGCTCTTTGCATCAGGTGGCCAAAGTATTGGAATTTCAGCTTCAACATCAGTCCTTTCAATGAACATTCAGTACTGATGTCCTTTAGGATGCACTGGTTGGACCTCCTTGCAGTCCAAGGGACTCTCAAGAGTCTTCTCCAACACCACAATTCAAAAGCATCGATTCTTGGGCACTCAGCTTTCTTTATAGTCCAACTCTCATGTCCATACATGACTACTGGGAAAACCATAGCTTTGACTAGACTGACCTTTGTGACAAAGTAATGTCTCTACTTTTTAATATGTTGTCTAGGTTGGTCATAACTTTCCTTCCAAGGAGCAAGCATCTTTTAATTTCAAGGCTGCAGTCACTGTCTGCAGTGATTTTGGAGCCCCAAAATATAGTCTGACACTGTTTCTCCATTTATTTGCCATGAAGTGATGGGACCAGATGCCATGATCTTCGTTTTCTGAATGTTGAGCTTTAAGCCAACTTTTCACTCTCCTCTTTCATTTTGATCAAGAGGCTCTTTAGTTCCTCTTCACTTTCTGCCATAAGGGTGGTGTCATCCGCATATCTGAGGTTATTGATATTTCTCCCAGCAATCTTGATTCCAGCATGTGCTTCATCCAGCCCAGCGTTCTCATGATGTACTCTGCATATAAGTTAAATAAGCAGGGTGACAATATACAGCCTTGCCGTACTCCTTTTCCTGTTTGAAACCAGTCCATTGTTCCATGTCCAGTTCTAACTGTTTCTTCCTGAACTGCATACAGGTTTCTCAAGAGGCAGGTCAGGTGGTCTGGTATTCCCATCTCTTCCAGAATTTTCCACAGTTTATTGTGATCCACACAGTCAAAGGCTTTGGCATAGTCAATAAAGCAGAAATAGATGTTTTTCTGGAATTCTCTTGCTTTTTCCATGATCCAGTGGATGTGCGCAATTTGATCTCTGGTTTCTCTGCCTTTTCTAAAACCAGGTTGAACATCTGGAAGTTCACAGTTCACGTATTGCTGAAGCCTGGCTTGGAGAATTTTGAGCATTACTTTGTTAGTGTGTGAGATGAGTGCAATTGTGTGGTAGTTTGAGCATTCTTTGGCATTGCCTTTCTTTGGGATTGGAATGAAAACTGACCTTTTCCAGTCCTGTGGCCACTGCTGAGTTTTTCAAATTTGCTGGCATATTGAGTGCAGCACTTTCACAGGATTTAACACCATGTCCATCTTTCAGGATTTGAAATAGCTCAACTGGAATTCCATCACCTCCACTAGCTTTGTTCATAGTGATGCTTCCTAAGGCCCACTTGACTTCACATTCCAGGATGTCTGCTCTAGGTGAGTGATCAGACCATCATGATTATCTGGGTCGTGAAGATCTTTTTTGTACAGTTCTTCTGTGTATTCTTGCCACCTCTTCTTAATATCTTCTGCTTCTTTCAGGTCCATACAATTTCTGTCCTTTATTGTGCCCATCTTTGCATGAAAAGCTCCCTTGGTATCTCTAATTTTCTTGAAGAGATCTCTAGTCTTTCCCATTCTATTGTTTTCCTCTATTTCTTTGCATTGATCACTGAGGAAGGCTTTCTTATCTCTCCTTGCTATTCTTTGGAACTCTGCATTCAAATGGGTATATCTTTCCTTTCTCCTTTGCTTTTGGCTTCTCTTCTTTTCACAGCTATTTGTAAGGCCTCCTCAGACAGCCATTTTGCTATATAAGATAGCAAATGCCGGAGTCTTTCTTCTGTCCTGATACCCCCAGAAAGAGCCGCCCCTTCCTCCTGCATACCTTTCCTTTCCTCCCTCACTCTCATTCCTTCTCTACCCCATCACCAGGCACCTGTTAGGAGGGAGCGCAGACTCACAGAATGTGAAGATTGAGCCAGTGAGCACTGAATTGGGCTCTCTGTTAAGGTGGGGACTGGGGGAGCCCCCGGCAGAGTCATCAGAGCCCTCACTCAGTACATATGCCCAGACTCCCCAACTCGGAGCATCCGGATACTCCCTGGGGGCCTCTGCAACGTCTCTCTGGGGTCACCCTTGTCCTCACGGTCATGTTCAATTCCCCGGTAGGCTCCACGACAGTGGGTTCTCCTGCCTATCCTCCAACCTCCCAAGACAAACCTTCAGGTTCTGACCAAATACTGTTGGCTTTGCTTCTTGGCTCCCACATGAACCTTCCCTGGGCAAAGTGCTAGGGTGAGCACCACCTCCCATAGTCCAGTGGCCTTCTCCTTGAGCAAAGTCAGGGGGAGAGGAGATGCTGGGAAGTCTTGTCACACATCTATATGTGCACTGGGAATTGTGGGGCCACTGACTGGTGACCCAGAGCAAGACTCTTCCTTCCTGGTGTTTTTGTGTCAGCCTCTCAGGAGAGCCATCACAGCCCTGGGATTTCTCTGAGTGCTGGACTGTAGGGTGTATCTCAGGAGCATTGGAAGCTTCTTTATCTCGAGGGAAGTAACTGCTCCTCTGTTCTATGGAACCAACAAGCTGAGACCTGAATTCATGCTAAATCCCACACAACTCAAGCACCCAACAAAAGTCTCTCAACTTGTCATCTAAATGCCAGGCGTGGTGATGGCTTGGATCCTGGACTGGGGTGGGGGGTGGGGGTCAAGACTGCTAAAGAAAAAAAAAGTGGTATTGGGGCAATTGACAGAGCAATGTTAATTGCTCAAATTTTTACTTTTGAGTTGTGGTTATGTAAGAGAATGTCCTTTTACTTAGGAGGTACGTGTAAAGTACTAAGGGACTTAGGTTTTGAGTCTCTGTGATTTACTCTCAGATATTTAGCAAAAATAAGAAAGGAATAAATAGTGTATATATTTCATATCACCCAACCTTATCAATTGAAAGAGAGAGAAAAAAGTAATAAAGCTAAAAATGGCAAAATGTGAACAACAGTTGACTCTAAACGAAAAATATGAGAGTCCAGGGCAATATTCTTGCAATTTCTCAGCAGGTCTGAGGGTTTTTTCCCCCCTTCAATAAAAGTTTTAATTTTTTAAAGGCTCTACATTGAATAAATATGCTATTTTCATGCAGTAGGCATACTGGAGTACTCAGTAGTAAGAGGATGAGGTGGTAGCCATCCTTGTTAAGTTCTCCATGTGTCTTCCCTCCCCTTCTCCAGAAAGCATAGCTCCACACAGATCCTTGGATCCTACCCAGATCATTTCAAAATCAGCCACACGATTCTGAATAGCTGCATGGCCCAGAAGTATTGCTAATGGGCTCCTCTACTAGAAGTTACTTTGACATTTGACTTAATGACTTTCCCTCCTTCTCAGTTTGCTTTGAAAGACTAAGTGGTTTTCCAAACTTGACAGAATCTGATTGGCCTTTGAAGGCAGACTTTAGCATCGAGTTCATGGCCTTGCACTTTGCATCTGAAAGTTCCATTACATTTTCCCAAGCTTTATTCCAAGGAGTTGCTCCACCTACTACTACCATTAATATTACATATCTTGGCAAAGGACCTCAGAGTAGGTGCTTCTGAAACTGGCCCATCAGGAGGATCTTCCCTTAGGCCTTTCTCAAGAGTGCACCTTCCTGAGCCTGCTGAACCAATGCCACGCAGAAGGGGTTCACTCAAGCCAGTGCTCTAAGACCATCAGTCCACTTGGAGGGAAGCAAAAGTTCCCAGAAGCATTGCCACTCCTATGCACGTGGGGACCTGGGGGAAGGGGAGGTCTCCAGAACCGGGAAGGAGAGAGTCACGTAGAGTAAGCTGTTCCAAGAGAAGCTATGACCCTCAGGAAGGGCCAAGGTCAGCCACAAGCACCCTCATGGAATAAAAGCCCTAAGACTCATACACTCCACCCTCTGACATCCTGCAGAGGCTCCCCTGCCAAACGCAGTCAGAAGCCAGAGGATGAGGGGTCTATGGAGACAAGGACCCCCGAGCACAGAGTGTGGGTCTGCAGGGCCAGTGGAAACATGTCTGGCATATTCCATTCCCTCATCTGTAAAACGGGACGTTGTCAGGGTTAAATGAGACAGTGAAAGTGGATGGCCTATTGATTTAATTAAATTTCAGGAAGGAAGGCTTTGTGGGGAGGCTCTTCCAGGAGGGAACTGTGTGCTTTTGCTTTGCTTCACCAGGAAGAGGAGGGTCAAGAGTGCTGCTGATGTTGCTAGTAAAGTACTTTCTGATTTCAAAACTTACTACAAAGCTACAGTAATCAAGACAGTATGGTATTGACTGAAGGACAGGCAGCTCAATGGAACAGAATGAAGCACCCTGAAAAAAAAACCAACTCTTTCATGTTTCAGTCAGTTGATTTTTGACAAAGATGCCAAGACAATTCAATATGGGAAAGAATAGTCTTTTCAACAAACGGTACTAGGACAACTCAATATTTACATGCAAAAGAGTGAATGCATACCCATATCTTAAATAGCATACAAAAATTAACCCCAAAGGAATCTAAGACCTAAAGCTATAAACTCTAAGAAGAAAACAGGTATAAATCTTCATCACCTTGGATTAGGCCAGGATATCTCAGATGTAAGCACAAGTAACCAAAGTAAACTAGATTAGTTTGACTTCATCAAAATTTAAAATGTTTGTGCTTTAGAGGACACCCTCAAGAAATTGAAAAGGCACCCCTAGAATGGGACAATATTATTGCAGATTTTATATCAAAAAGGGACTCACATATTCACAATACACAAAGAATTCTTACAAATCGATAATCAAAAGATAAATAACCCACTTTAGACATGAGCAAGAAATTTGAATAGACTTTTGTACAAAGAAGATACACAAATACCCAATAAAAAACACATATACAAAGATGCTTGTCTTTTTGAGCATCAAACCAAATCAAAAGCACAGTGAAATAACATTTCATACCCACTAGGATGGCTATAATAAAAATGACAGACAATGTAAGTGTTGGCAATGATGTGGAAAAATAGGAATCTCTAAATCGCCACCCCATCCCCCACCATGGGCCCTCCCCCACCCTGCAGGGCTGTGATGCTCCTCTGGGCTGTCACGACTTTCTCCGGTATTGGTGTCTACTTGCTCTGCCCCAGCAAAAGGCTGTAGAATAAACTGTTTAGAAAGTAAGGGAAAAACAGGAAGAAAGGAGAAGAAAAGGGGGAAGTGAAAGGAGGAAAAAGAAATAGGACAGGTCATTCTCTGGTTTTTAATCAATTCTGTTTCCATCACAAAAAATATTTTCTTGCTTGAATCACAATCTTTTTTTTTAATATCTATTTATTTAGCTGTGTCAGGTCTTAGTTGCATCATGCGAAGTCTTTCATTGCAAGGCATGGACTCTAGCTGTGGTGCGCTGGCTCGGTAGCTGCAGCTCGAAGGCTTAATTGCTGTGGGGCATGTGGGGCCTTAGTTCCCTGACCAGGGATTGAACTTGTGTCCCCTGCATTGCCAGGTGGATTCTTACCCACTGGACCGCCAGGAAAGTCCCACCATCTATTTTATTCATGCAGTTCCCTCTATCTGTAATTGCCTCTACCCTTACCTTTCAAAATTCTAGTCACTCTTCAACACAGAGGACAAGTGTCTCTCCGTGGAGCCTCCTCTGATCTCTCTCTCACACACACACAAACAAAACTGCTCGCTAGTTCTCCTGGGTTCCTATAGGACTGTGTACACGCTTCTGTCATAACACTTAAGAAATTATACGATTGACTTGGGTCTGTAGCCCCCACTAGACTTTGTGCTGTAAAAGCAGGAGTCTTCCTTTGCTGGCACTTAGCACAAGGCTGGCACATAGCAAGAGTTGAATGAACCATCCAGTTGATTCCACACAGAAAACAAGCTCCTGGTGTCGGAGAGCTGGCAGAGTTTTCTGTATTCTTGGGTAGTGGGGTTTCTTTTTTTTTATTTAAAACTTATCCAGGTGGCTTACAGTGAACAATCATGTTAATTTTGCAAGGGGATATGTTCTATAGGACAGTAGCAAGCTGATTTAACCCAGTCCTCTGGCAACTACAGAAAACCACCAGAAACTCACCCACAGCATTTTCGCGTGTGCCCCAGCCCTTGGCAGTGAATGAGTTACAGTGGCTCAGCAGTAACAGCCTGTGCATCTTCAGCTTCTGTTAGATTATAAATAAATTAACATGACAAGACTTTCAATTCAGAGAACAATACCAAAACATAAAGAACAGCAGAAAGTAATCCAAGTGCCATTAAAGAGGAAGAATTCAATACAACTTACAGGATTCTTTCTAAGCCTGAATTCCCTCAGAGGAAAGATCCCCAAGTGTCCAACATGGGAGCCAATTTAAACCTCTATCCTATAATTGTAAACTCAGAAACTCAGGTGACCTGGCATACATTGTGTAGCCGGCACAGAGAACTTGGCATCTTTTATCATTTGTATTTGATTTCACAGTTAAATGTAAACATGGGAAGCAACCCAACCACCCTTCTTTCCTCCTTCTTCCTCCCTCCTTTCTCTCCATCTCCCTTGCTCAGACACCACTGGGTTGGGAGGATCTGGCTCCGTTCCAGGTTGCACCGAACATCTGGAACCGTTTTCTATTGTTCTTGATCTGAGTTTGAAAAACCACAAATCACTTTGCTAAGCATCATTTCTCCTTCATTTTTAAACCTACCTAGATTTCAGATGTATTTATTTCTTGGGCTTCTGATTCACGTATACCTTACTCATCAAAGTACACTTTTTTCCCCTAGCTTTTTATGAGCCATTTGTTACCCAAGATGCTTAGGCAATCTTTGTAGTCTTTGTCAGCATCTTTCAATCTTTTTTTTTTTTTTCTTCTGGGGAGGCAGATCATTGACAGAATGCAGAAATAAGCTTCAGGAACCCACAGCACGCTCATCCCCGCCCCACCGTACCACCCAAGAAAAGCTGATGATCAGGTCAGAATGGAGAAACCATGTGCAAATGAATACATCCACTTGGCAAAGAGGCCTGTCAGGACACAAAGCAGAGGCTTATTAGTGCTTTGGAGCAATGTGTGCAGATAAACTAGAATGAGCACTTAAAAGGATTTGTGTATATATAACGAGAGGATACATCACAAGCACTCTCACTAAATGACTTTTTAAAACATTTTTTTTGTTATGGTAAAATATACATAAGATTTACCACTTTAATCATTTTTAAGTTACATAGTTCAGTGACATTAAGTACATTCACATTCTTGTGCAACCATCACCACTATCCATGTCCAGAAGTTTGTCATCCTCCCAAACTGAAATTCTGCATGCATCAAACAGTAACTCCTCAATCCCTTCTTCCCTCCCAGCCCCTGTAACCACTATTCTGTCAATGGATCTGACTATTCTAGATACTTCATTTAAGTGGAATCATATTATACGTGGAATCCTTTTTTGTCTGGCTTATGTTACTCAGCATAATACTTTCACGTTTCAACCATTTTAGAACCTCATTCCTTTTGAAGGCTGAATAATACTCCAATTGTATGTATATACCACTTTCCATTTATCCATCAGTGGACATTTGGGTTATTTCCACCTTTCGACTACTGTGAACAATGCTGCTATGAACATTAGTGCACAAATATCTGTTCAAGTCCCTGCTTTCAATTCTGTTAGATATCTGTCTAGGAATGAAGTGACTGTGTCATATAGAAACTCTATTTCTAAGTTTTTGAGCAACCTCCATACTGTTTTTCACAGTGGCTGCATCATTTTACATTCCTACCAGCAATGTTGAATGTTTTTAACTGCCTAGGTTATTTACTCCAATGTAACCTACTCAATA
This sequence comes from Oryx dammah, assembly GCF_014754425.2. Classification (NCBI taxonomy): domain Eukaryota; kingdom Metazoa; phylum Chordata; class Mammalia; order Artiodactyla; family Bovidae; genus Oryx; species Oryx dammah. Next base: position 44,538,618 of record NW_024070193.1, on the reverse strand, counting down.
AGAACATAAGGGACAGTCTGTCTGGTCAGGAGAAGGGACAGGAGCCAAGGTAGCTGCTGAGTCTCCTTTGTATGCAGGATATCCATTATTCAAGAAGTGGCCCTTGAAATGAAAAATAGGATTTGAGGTTTCAGAAAGCTTTAGAGAAACTAAGAAATCCATTAAATTTTCAGTGAGGATGAATTTATAGGCACCCAGAATCCACTTTCTAATAGACTCTCTTGTCAGACCTCTGTGTTTAGCACCAAACACAGAGGTGCTCTGGCTAGACTGCCTGGTATTTTTATTGTATTTGTATAACCAGTGATCATATCCCAGCTAAATTCCTCTTTTTATGCACTCTGTTCCCTGCCAGCTAAGCCACCTGGTGAAACTTTCGTATCCAGTTAGGACGCACCTCATTCCCTAAATAGCAAGTAGCTCTTGATCACACACCCAAGTTCTTCTCCAGGCTTCCCCCTTGCTTCTCACCAGTAGAAGGGCCAGTGCTAATGCCCTGTTCTCCAGGAGCCCCCAGGCTAGCCCATGTGGTCATTGTCTCTCACCAGGACCCTTCTCAGGGGGAAGAGGTGACAAATGGAAGAAGCTCAAAGAGCTTCCTGATAAAGCTTCAGTGAGTTTGCAGAGCAAGGCCTACAAAGGCTGTGCACTACAAAGTCAGCTCTGTGTCCAGCTCTTTGGGTCTCTTCATTATCGTCACTGATACCTTATCCCTCCTCTGGCCCAGGAGCAGATTTCTGCACAGCGAGGGACAGAGAGGGTGTAGAAAGTGTCCTGTGGCAGAGAGAGCCCCCAAGAGGGACCACACACAGCCAGTGTGTGAATCAGGGACAAACCTCAGTCCCCGTGCCTGACATCACAGTGTCCCTGATCCATACTCCATTTGGCTACACTGGTGACCCTTGCAGGACCTGCCGAAAATATGACTGACTCCCCTTCTCAGGAATGCCAAGTTCTAGTTTTGATTAGTTTTTCTCGTGAGGAAAGTAGGGGGAAAAGGTTGAATAACCGCAGACAGATGAGCCATGCAGACTGTAAACTGGGCCAGGGTGGCCCATTTCAAAGGCATCGAGGCAGCCAAGAAAACAAAGAGGCAATTTCCTACGGCCACATCACAGAAGGGCTGAGCAGGTTGCATCTAAATGATTGCAAAGAGCTTGGAAAACTCCAGGCCACAGGCAAACCACAGCCACGAATAATTACACCCTCACAGCCTCAGAGTGGGGAGATTTCCCACGGTCTTAGAACAAGAGCTCCCAGCTCAGCATGTGGTTCCCAAGCAAGGCCAGAAAGTCAGGGTAGGGGGCCACTGGAAATTAGACAGGACCCTGGGAGAAGGGGACACTGAGTCAGGAACTAAGCAGCGTCATGAATATCAGGAGATGCTGGGAACCAAGCAACAGGCAGAAACGCCTGGGAGACTGGTCAGGGCCACCCCTGGCATGTTGGAAAGAGTATCGTTTGGGGAGGGGGTCAGTAAGACATGGGTTCAAATTTCACCTCTGCTACTGTCTTCTTTTGAGACCTATCCTCCTCCCTCCACCAATAGCCTTAAAGATGAGGAGTTGGATGCAAGTAGTTAATTTGGGAGATAACCCCAAGACACACCAGTTGGGGAGGAGTAGCAAGGGAAGGCAAAGATACAGAGTAAGTTATCCAGCAGTTTGCATCGCAGGAAGTGAGCTGCAGAGCTGTTCAAAGGCGAGGGAGCCAAGGGACGTGTCCACCAACACCCTTCCATCATCAGCTGAGGGTACTAACTCTCTGGCACTTCAACTTCTCTCTGTGCCTTGTGGGGATGGGTGTGGGGGGCGGTGCTTAGATAGAAAGTTCATGGTGGTGCTTTGTGGAAAAATAAGTGTTAGGACACAGGTGGGCTCCAGTAGCCTCTAATTTACCTTTTTACTAGTCATGTGACCCTGGGTCTGGTCTCCTGATATGTAAAGTATGGGAAAACCCACTTCTAAGGCAAGTGAGTTTTATTCAGTTGTTCTGCCAACAACTTCAAAGGTTTGGTTTGCCTCCTTGGGCGTGGAGGCACAGTGTCCGGGCTGGACTGCTCTGCAGAGTGGATGGAGGAGAGTTGAGCGCTCCTGGGGTGATTCTGGAGGGTGGGGGTGGAGGGGTGGAAGCAGAGGTGAGTGGAAGAGAGCGAAGCCCGTAACCCAGAGTCTGCACTGAAGTCCACATAACTCGGCAGGAGTGGAGGTCTGTGAGGGTGCTGCATTTTGTGACCAGGCTGATGTGAGGATAGATAAGGACGGCAGCTCTGGGTGGCAAGCCACGAGCAAGGGACACCTGGTTGCTCTAGGGCTTAGTGTGATTCTGGGTAGGACTTTGGATCTGTCTAGGCTGTGGAGTTCTTCTTGCTATTCAGTCGCTAAGCGGTGTCCTACTCATTACAACCCCATGAACTACAGCTCGCCTGGGTTCCCTCTCCTTCACTATCTCGTGCAGTTTGCTCAAACTCATGTCCATTGTGTTGGTGATGCCATCCAACCATCTCATCCTCTCCTGCCCCCTTCTCCTCCTGCCTTCAATCTTTCCCAGCATCAGGGTCTTTTCTAATAAATCGGCTCTTTGTATCAGGTGGGCAAAGTATTGGAGCTTCAGCTTCAGCATCAGTCCTTCCAATGAATATTCAGGATTTATTTCCTTTAGGATTGACTGGTTTGATCTCCTTGCAGTCCAAGGGACTCTCAGGAGTCTTCTCTAGCACCAGTTTGAAAGTATCAATTCTTCAATGCTCAACCTTCTTTATAGTCCAATTCTCACATCCATACATGACTACTGGGAAAACCATAGCTTTGACTAGAGGGACCTTTGTCAGCAAAGAGATGTCTCTGCTTTTTAATACACTATCTAGGTTTGTTATAGCTTTCCTTCTAAAGAGCAAGTGTCTTTTAATTTCATGGCAACAGTCACTGTCCACAGTGATTTTGGAGCCCAAGAAAATATGGTCTGTCGCTGATTCCCATTTTTCCCCTTTTATTTGCCATGAAGTGGAGTTGTGCAGGCTGTGGAGTTGGGAGTGTCCAATTCCCCCAGAGCACCCTCTGAGATAAGGACTTGGGTGCACGTGGTTTGCTTGCAGAGGTGATCCCAGGGACAAAGTATGTAGATGATGAAGTGTGTAGAACGCACTTTAGGACTGTCCCAGGAGGAAAGAAAATGGCTTTACCTAGAGCTCCTTAGTTCAGATAAGAGCTGCCCCTAGGGTGTGAACCCTGAAGCATGGCAGGCTGCTGTGCCCAGGCTGAGCAAACTCTTGTGCAGCCAGAGAAGGCTTTGGGCAGGGTGGAGCACACAGGGTCCAGGAGTGACAGCTGTCACACGTGGGGACTGCCCCCTGCAGCAAGTGAACTCCAAGGAAGGTGGGGGAGGAAGGGGACTTGAAGCTTCTACTACACCTCCCTAGAGCTCTGGAGGAAGGTGGTCTCAACAGCATATGGAACATAAAGATCATGATCCCTCCAAACAGCAAAGATCTGGAGGCTGGTGGCCCTCAGTGACAGGCAAAGGTACAGGGCCAGATGGAGGCAGGAAGTTCAGGCATTTAAGAAGGCTGAGGAGGCAGGGCCTGCATGTAAGTCTGGCCATGCATGGGAAATGGGCTGCATCCCCCCAAACGGGGGCGGGGGAGACCAGCAAGGATTCTTACTCCTTTTTTAAAAAATAAAAAGAAACATAGGATTCATGGGGAAAGAGTAGAACAGTGAGGGACTATATCCACTAGGATGACATTAGTCTGTGAGTAACAAGAGACTCAAAACATCATGGCTTAGACAAGATAAAAAGTTATCCCTCTGTCAAAAGGCTGGAGCTTTTCAGCTGGTGGCTCATGTGCAAGCTTCCTGACCAAGGGTGCAGGGACCCAGGCTCCTTTCAGCTCCCCCAGTGCCACCCAGGGTATTGACCCTCAACCTCCAGCCCGGCTGCAGGATGGAGGATGGGACCAAGAGGAAAGGGAAAAGGACAAAGGGCACCACCAGCTATTTTGAGTGAAGATTCCTGGAAACGGCCACAACTCCACTTCGATCCCATTGGCTGATCTGAATCTTGTGGCCACACCCATCTTCAGGAGAGGCTGGGAAATGTAGTCCCGTGACCATGCCCATCTTCAGGAGCGGGTGGGAAATGGAGTCTGGTTTCTGCATGACCATGTGCCCAGCTAGACATCTTATTACTTAGGAAGAAGGGAAATGAATGTTTTTCAACTGGCCACCTGGGCTGCGGCAAACTTGGGGATCACCTTTCAATTGCGGACACTGAGCCAAAGGTGCTTAGAGAATGTAAAATAGATCCCATGTGGGTTCTGGGCAATAAACCGCTCTTTAACCCACTCCCGTGTCCCCCATCCTGCAGCGGGCCCATCCCCTCCACCCTCCTGAGTTCACCTGCCGCTGTAGGGGACAGTTCCTGCAGCCACCTGTGGTGATCACATGCCTTCTTCTCTCCACTTGAGACTTTCTCCAGACTTTCACCATGAGGACCTCCAGCACAGGCAGCACAGCTGAACTTAAGAGAAGTTAATATGCTGGAGCAACTTTCAGAAGAGGGGACCCAACAGGCAGTGTGGTCTTGTGCCCCAGGCTCCCAGCCCTCAAAGGAGAATTTTGAGGGTGTTCAGCGTGGCTCCTCAGCAGACCCAGTGGCATGAAGCCCCACATTGCCACACCCACTGCTGTCTTTTCTCCACTCCCTTCATTTTCCCTATACCCTTCCCTTGTGGCTCAGCTGGTAAAGAATCCGCCTGCAATGCAGGAGACCTGGGATCAATCCCTGGGTTAGGAAGATCCCCTGGAGAAGGGAAAGGCTATCCACTCCAGTATTCTGGCCTGGAGAATTCCATGGACTGTATAGTCCATGGGGTTGCAAAGAGTCGGACACGACTGAGTGACTTTCACTTACCCTGATCAACTCCCTGCACCCATGTTCTCATCCTGGAGTCAGTTTTTGGAGAACCCAAATGAAGTCACCTTTGAATGCCCTCCTTATGATCACCCAGATAGTTAGTAGCTACATCAGAATTCAAACTCGGATCTGTAGACTTTGATGCCAAACACTTTTTGTGCTGTGCCAGAATCAGAACATGGGAGCATTTTAAAAACCGTTACTTTTTCAACAAATTGCAGTCCTGAAATTGTTGACCTGATTTCTGAATCAAATCAGGGGCCAGCAAAGAGTGAATGGAGTAGATTAAAATGCAATAAAGACACAGCCCATGTATTAAAGATAATCACCAAGACTGGTTTTGCTAATGAATGGAGCCTGTGCCTCGTCCTGCCCCAGCAATTCTGGGAATGGCTGTTTGATTTGGTTTCTTGTGTGTGTGTGTGTGTGTTTTCTTTATTAGGATGCTGTGCACAATGGTGAGAGCCACTGCACTCAGAGGTTAAGAGCTCCACCCTGGTAGACATGAGAGGCTGGACACTCTAAGACCAAGACACACAAAGACACTGTGGAGAGTCAACAAGAGTTATCCCATCTCAGGTCATCCATGGACCATGTAGCCCAGCCAGCCTCCCATAGCTAGGTGCCTTCTCTGTTAAACACATGTGCAAGGAAACTGAGGCAAATGACTGAGAACTTGCCAAGAATCTGGGAATGGGGTTCCCACATAGGAAAGGAACAGAAGGGGGTGACAATCAGGTGGGGCAAGCTGGAGATCCTGTCCCCGCCCTGTCCAGACTGGCCCCTCCCTAGCTCCTGCATCCTGGCCCTGCCCTGTTGGACTGAGACTTACACACTTGTCCCATCAGATCTGGTGTTTCCAGCATTAATAATAGTAGTAGTATATTATAAGCATAATATCAACAGCATCAACTGATTTTGCTTTCTTTGGCTGAGTGTTTAATGTGAAAATTACTTTGCTTTTTTAAAAGATTATAGTTGGTTTGTTGATTTTCAATGTTGTGTTAATTTCAGGTATACAGCAAAGTGATTCATATATCTATTATACTGCCCTCAGAGATTCGCTGCTCTGAGGGGCGGTTCAGAACATCTGTCCTTCCTTGACCCTGAGCTGGACAGGTTCTGATGCAGCAGCAGGCCTGGCTAAGAACAGGGCACTGAGATGGGTGAGGGGAGTATCAGGCTCCCCTCACCCTTCAAACCGTCCCATGAAGCCTGCCTGCTGCTCCCCAGGTACCTTGGGCAAACCTCTGGGAAGCCCTGCCCAGGATCACGAGTGCCTTTGAGGGGCCAGAGTCCCTTCATGCAGGCAATCTGCAGCTCCTCAAAAGGGCAAGGTGGGCCCAGCACCTGAAAGTGAAAGTCGCTCAGTTCGACTCTTTGTGACCCCAGGGACCATACAGTCCATGAAATTCTCCAGGCCAGAATACTGGAGTGGGTAGCCTTTCCCTTCCATGGGATCTTCCCAACCCACGGATTGAACCCAGGTCTACCTGCTTTGCAAGCAGATTCTTTACCAACTGAGCTGTCAGGGAAGCCAAGCCCAGCACCTGGGCAGCCACAACTGTCCCAGCTCTGGAGCACTCAGCACTACCTATGCCCCACCTGAAGCTTTCTTTAGAACATGCTCCAGCAGTGTCTCTTTGGAGAAATAAGGCTTGATGACAGAGAAGGGAGAAAGAACAAAAGTAGGGGCAGAAGTATTGAAAAGTAATCTGGGATTCATTTCTTGGAGACAACAGACTTCTTAAATTTTCATCCATGGCAATGTGATGATGAAGTGTTGCCGGGGCTAGTTACTTACGGGAAGCTGGAAAGGAGGTGCGTCCCATGGAGGGGCCGAGAGGGATACAGGCGGTACCTGGTGAGCCAACTTCGGCCCAGCCTGAGCTCCGAGGACATCACTGTGCTCCTTTGGGCTCAGTGCATGCCAAATCACCAGTCATAAATCTTCTGGTCCTGCCCTCTTTCCATTTAAGGTGTGCATGTGGCGGGGGCAGGTGTCCCGACTGTTTCTTAATAAAATAGATAGGCTGATGAGTGTTCCCAAATATCAAGAACCAGGGTGACTGGAGCCAAGGTTTTCCTAATGTTATTAAAAAGGCCAGTGAATGGAGGGCTGGGCTGTCTGCTGGCAGCCTCCAGAAAATGGACACAGTAGCTAAAGAGTCTGTGATGGATGGGGCTGATGTGCTGGCAGCTGGACTGTCTGGGAAGATCAGACCACAACCCACAACACACAAAAGGGAAAGTTTCTCTGTTTGTTACTGGACTAAGCTTGGCCTTTAAATAACAATGATACTCAGCTTTTAAGCACCTGGTGGCTCAGATGGTAAAGAACCTGCCTGCAGTGCAGGAGAACCAGGTTTGATCCCTGGATCAGGAAGATCCCCTGGAGAAGTAAATGTCAACCCACTCCAGTATTCTTGCCTGGAGAATCCCATGGACGGAGGAGCCTGGCAGGCTGCAGTCCATGGGGTGGCAAAGAGTCAGACACAACTGAGCAACTAACACTTCCATAAGAGGTCCAGTCTCAGTGCAGGGGTATTTTGCAAGTCCTTGCTTGGGGCACGTTGGTCAGTGTCCCATCCGTGAAAGCACCATGTGGCTGAGCCCATATTCCAAGAGTGGAGAAGTAAATCCTTTCTTGACGGGAAGTGGCAAAGTCACGTTGTAAAAGGGTCTCTGTGCTGGGATGAGTAGAATGATGTTAGCCATTTTTGCAAACTGTCTCCTGCTTATCAGCTCTTGCCTCCAAGATTTCAAAGTTCTGTCAGATTATTTCTGTCTGACTGAAGTTCATCATCCACACTGGTTCAGCCCCACAGTTTAAAAGATTAAGTGAATTGAATGACAACAGTGTTCCATGGGCTGGGAGTGAAGCATTGGGAACACTCCATTATAAGGTACCTATCCTATCTGTGAAGTAATATAGTGTTGTTTAAAAGAGTTGCCTTATAGGAAAAAGGGTCTTCATTGAGTTAGTTGTAAATGCAGATTGTAAACTCTAGAGCAATCACACATAAAAAATTTTTTTAAAGAAATGAAATTAAAAACAAACCAAAAAGAAATGTAATTAATATGCTAAGAGATGAGATAAAATGGAGTCATACAAAATGCTGAATTAAAATCAGAGAAGGCAGAAAAAGAGGGGAAGTTTTGTTTTTTTTTAAGCACCAAGAATTAAGAACAACAGATAGGAAAAAGGACCCTCATTTTATAAAAATGAAGGTCATTATTCCAACTAATGTCAATAATCACTTTAAATGTGACTCATCTAAATACACCAATTAAAACAAGAGTTTTCTCCACTGGCAGTGAGGATAAAATAAAAAGATCCAATTATATATGTTGTGTGCAAGAAGCTCAATTTAAGTGTTTTGAAAGATCACTCTGGAGCCGTCACTCCTGTGTTCAGCAAGCTCTGCGACTGCCATAAGTCCATAGGAAAAAGTGAAAGCTCCCAAGAATGGCTTTTAGTGGGGCTCACAATCTGGCCTTCACCTGCTTAATCAGCACCACTTACTCTACACCCAGAAATCTAACTGCCATAAGAATCTGTGCCTCCATGCCTTTCACCTTCTCTTCTCTCCACCTGGAAATCCTTGCCTCTTCTTTGTTCACCGGATAAATATCAGGGAGCTCATATCATGTAAGAATTTAGTCGATAAAAGTTGTCTTGCCAAAAGGGAGAAAATTTTAGACACTGCCAGCAATGCTGAGAGATTCTAGTATCACATATGTACTTCCCACTGTATGTAAGCGTTTACCTTTTAGGCCAACCCTGGACCCTCCCTCTTCCAGTAAGGCATCTTTCCAGGGTACTACACTGATCCTACTACAACACTCTGTCTCCCCACTGAGGCTTCCCTTGATGCCCTAGCTTAGTTAGCTGTTCTCTCCCCTGTGTTCACATAGCAATTTGTCTCTGTCTGTTCTAGCACTGCCCCATCGTATGACTGTCTAGTTCAGGTAGACTGAGAGATCCCTGGGGGGAGGAAGAGTATCTTATTTAGCTTTGTACTTGCCTGATTGCCCCCTCTGCAACCCATGCGAGTACAGTAACTGGAACCTAAAAGGGAATCGAATAGCATGGGTGGATGGATAGGGGGATGGATGGATAAAATGGATAGATCATTCATCTGGGTTCCTGCAACTCAGACCCAATGTGAAGATTTGGATGCAAGCAGTTTTTCTTATAGGTGATCTCAGGAAGCGGTAATAATCTGGGAAAGTAAATGTGCACAGATGAGCAGGTTGCCTTGCAGGAAGCCTGGGAGCTTTATCCCACCCAGTGGGGACTCCCTGAGCAGGAACTTCTTGAGCATGGTTCAGGGGGTCTCACAGCAGACTAGAGAGCAAGGCCTTTGTTTATCTCTTCCCAGCCGCATCGGTTGGTGTGACTGTACTACGCCCCTGCATTTCCGGTTTCCCCTGCTCGCAGCTGACCGACTTCCTGTGGTGTGGGAAAAAGCCCTTCGGCAGGTCCTCAGCAACATCTGCTACAAATGTAAACTCATCTGAAGACGGAGTCATCAGTAATCTTGGGCTTTAGAGAGAAAAGATCTTACCAAGCCCATTCCGACCCAGACACTCTGCTTTCATTGAGATGGTCAACAGTTATTCTCAGAAGCGATGCGCTTTGCCCACTGCATGGTTAGAGTGGGTGGGCGTAGAGTCATCCTCCCCTTTCCCCGCTGAGGGATCATTGCATCTCTCACTGTGACCCAGGTGGTCTAAGCCAGTGATATTTTCCTGGTGTAGCTCCATGCTCCCAAATTATAGGATTCTGTTCTGCTGAGCAGATTGAAAGTCTGATCCCTACAATCGCGAGGTCCTTCCCACCCACATCAAGATTCCAAGAACAGGATAGAGTGTCCAGCAGGGAGTCACAGCCTGGGCAATCTCTTAGAAATGGCAAAAGAGCTGACACATGGATATCCAGGGAGGAAGTGCCGTTTTGTTACAACGAAGCTGAATGGTTTTGCCGATTTTCTTCCTAGATTCAGTGGTCTTTCCAGCTGTGTAGAGAATACATAAAGGGGAAATAAAGACCAATTTGGGGTGGGGGAGGTAGGGAGGGAGAAAGAGCTGTCTAAGAACTGATAATAGAATTGCTGGGTTGAGGCATCTTCTATTGTTTTGTTTGTCTTTTGCATTTTAGGATGCAAGAGAGGGGGGTTGCAAGTGTTACTTGAAAAGGAACTCTTTTTAGCTCTTAGAAGAAAATCTAGTGTTGCTTTGACTGTATTATTCTTGTTAGTAACTGGAAACAGCTATTCACCTGGAAGGCCCTAAACAGGGAAGATCAGCCTGCAGTGGGTGAACAGGGGCTAATCTCAGAGAGGAGGGTTGGTTTTGTCAACTGAAAACATGCTCGGGTCCCTGGAGCTTAGTTTTGAGAGGCTGGACAGAAGCTCAATAGAGCACTTCTAAACTGCTCAGGACTTCGGCAGACACAGGCATCCGAACTAGCATATGGAAGAAAGAGAGCCTGAGATAGGGCTTCTTCTTTGGGGGTGCTCTCAGGGAAGCAGGATGGAGCGGGGACGAGGGGAGGAGCCGATGAGCATGTGATTTCTTCTGGGCCCCCTCTTAGCCTGATCCCTCCGGGAGCTCTGGAGCACGAATCATACCAGAGCTGTCCTAGCATGAGGCAGGGGGGTACCTTTGTCATGCCGTGTCATTTAGCCACTGCTCAGGTTTGTGGGGGCCAGGGTGACTTGTAACCTTGGGGGAGGCTGCAGTGGGGAGGGGCTCATATCCCTCAGGCTGAGGCCAGCATGGGGAGGAGGCAGCTGCAAGCGATTCGCATCTACTGCTTACCGCAGCCAGAGGTCAGGTGTGTTTGTGCTGTGATGGGATCTGCGTGGGGTGCCAGATGCATCCACCATGGGAGGAAGTACCAAACTTTAGCCTGTCTGTGTCCACATGAATAGCTGACACCGAAAAACATATCTAATGTCATAAGATTTATTGTGTGGTCCTTGGCAGTAACACTACCGGTTCCCAGCTTTTCATAAAAGATGGGTTCTCCACTGCCTGATCTCAGTTCCCTATGGGTACATATACACTCTTCTAGGTACTTCCCATCCATTAGATTTTGATATTTTAATTATTCTAATCAATAACTAGACTATTTGACTCCATCGAGCTCTCCATGTTGAAATGTATGTTTCTCAGTCAGTGCTTCTGTGCGCCTGGGCCTTAAACTTAACCCGCTGAGAACCAGACCCAGAAAAAAAAAAAAAAAAAAACCACTACTTTTCTAAATCCAAATAGAATCAAATCCAAATCTTTGAACTGGAACATGAATCAGAAAGAGAAATCAGAAGCTATACTTTCTGAAATAACTGAAACAAAGAAAAGCCTAGATGTCAAAATTGCCTCAAAACTGAAAGTTATTTGTGGTGCAGTTGTATTGGGTCTGAGTCACTTGTGGACATTTGTTCCCCAAGTGAGCAGTTGGTCCGGTTCTGTCATGAGGGACCCACGTCAGTCCTATTCACTCAGCATCTCCTCCTTTACCTTTTACAATGTTCCCCTTGGAGGTGGAGGAGGAAGGGTGGGGAGGGAGCTATTTTAGAATCTGCCGAAGGTGTAGACAGGAAGAGTCCCTGGGAAGAAGCGGCTGCAAACTGCAGCAAACCTTCCTACTTGTTTTCCTCACGTATTAAGGAACAAAACTCACTCAGCTTCATGACCACCCTCCCTGCCTCTCTTCTCTTCACCCTTTGTTCCCATAAGTAAATCCTAAGAAGTCATGTGGGCACTGGCCGTGTGTTCAATTCTAGGTATTGTCCAGGAAGCTGCAGTGGAATGGAGCACAGTCATCTCCTATGACTTGGTTCCAAGTGCAGCTTCAGGGCCCGCTGATCATTTGCAGGCAGGCGGGAAGGCCACCCTGGCTTCATTTTCCCGAGGACTTCTGGGCTGCACTCAGCCTGCAACTGGCAATCATGAGCGCCTCCCCAGGGGGACAAAGGGACACGGGGCCTGCTGTTCATTTGGGGGTCTGGCAGGAGCCTGTCGATTCTTTTATGATGCTGTTTAAAAATGAGCTTCCCCCTCTTTTCTTTGAAATATTTGCTTACATACATTTTCTCACTTTTCTTTCCGTCTTCCCACCCTTCCCACATACACACACAGAAATAGCTTCACTTCTGCAGAGTGGCAGGCTCCAAGCTCTCCGGGTGGGGCTGCGGAAGCCTGTGGTCTCTTCCTAGAGCTGGCAAACGGCCGAGGAGGCTGAGGGAGCTCTGGCCTCAAACCAAGGACGTAATTACCGACATGCTTAGAATCCATCCACTCTTCTCCTGCGAGGGCTCTGCTAATGAGGCAATCGGCTACACAAGTCTCGTGCAGTATTCATTTTGCAAGGGAGGGGTGCAGCGTGGAGAGCGACAGAGAGCGCCAGAGAGAAAGAATGGGACCCAAAGAGTCAAAACTCCAGGAATGGGCTCAGAGAGCCCTTGGGAAGACTGGTGAAAAGTGTGAGTGAAGTGTAAGCCTTCTGACCCAGCAGGAAGCCAGACTGAACTTCCTACACTCCCAGCACACATTTATGTCACCAAAATCTCTCCCAGGCCAAAAAAAAAAAAAACAAAAACACAAAAAAAACAGATTAAACATTGGACTCTGAAATTAAACTCAGAGAATTCTAAGCCCTGCGCAGAGACTCATGCTCTGAGATGAAGCATGTGCTAAATGACATCTGAGGCCACAATAACTGCATGGGAGACATTTGGGGACTCCAGGTGTGTTCACAGTATGACGCCAGCGCAAGTGCAAATATTCACAGGATCCAGGCACGTGATAAAGTGAGTGCCGTGGGCTGAGTGGGGACCGTGGTGAGTGAGTAACCTGGGCCAGTTAAGAAGGCACCTGCCGATTACCCCAGGTAAGTGTTCATCTCATTTCAGTCACTCAGTCGCGTCGGACTCTTTGCGACTCCATTGACTGCAGCATACCAGGCTTCCCTATCCATCACCAACTCCCGGAGCTTGCTCAAACTCATGTCCATCAAGTCAGTGATGTCATCCAACCATCTCATCCTGTGTCGTACCCTTCTGCTCCTGCCTTCAAACTTTCCCAGCACCAGGGTCTTTTCCAATGGGTTGGGTCTTCACGTCAGGTGGCCAAAGTATTGAAGCTTCAGCATCAGTCCTTCCAGTGAATATTCAGGACTGATTTCCTTTAGGATGGACTGGCTTGTGTAAGTGTAGCCACATGTAGAATCGTGGCCAGAGCTGCCAAAAGGCACTTTTGTTCAAGAGGAGCCAGAAATTCAAAATTTTATATGAAATCACTGATTTTTAAATACCATGTTTAAATTTTTTTAAAAACTGTTTAGGCCAAAGAACACCTCAGATATGAGCTGGTTTGCCCAAAGCCTTTAAGACAATTCCCTTAAGTGAATTAACAGCTTCACACAGGAAGTCCTGAGGTTCAGTGAACTCTGCAGACCTTGGAAGGAGTGGTCCACATCACTCCAGAGAGGGGCGGGGGGCCCTTTTTGTTCTACCTGCCACTGGATACAAACTAAAGGAAAGGAGTCTGGTCACAGAGGCTCTGTTTCTCCATGAGGCCAGGAGGATTTGGGAAGCCAGCTTCAGCTGAGCCAGGACTCTGCCCACTCCCTCACCCAGGCAACTGCTTCATGCCTGTGGAGGGGGTGCAGGGGACAGTCCTCCACCCACAGCTACCCACTGTCTGGAGTCTGAGCGGCATGACCTGTTGCCTGTGAGTTCCAAGTGGAACCCCGTATCAGACAGCTGCTTGGGTTAAAGTAGGAGGAGAGGAGATGGACACTCCAGCGGCCCCACCTACTGCCGTGATGACAGGCGCCCCAGAACCTCCCCCTTCGTGCAAGAGAGCTGAGCACACGCTTCGCCCCCAGTCCCTTGGAAGGCCCAAGCCCTCCCCGGTGGTATTTGTATGGATGCCTGAGTCCCACTTCCTCCATGCCACTGGGTTTGCCTCCGAGTGGCTCCATCTCTGTCTGTTGCTGAGTGTTTTAATAGACCCTACTCAAGATACAAGCGTGGAGGCACCTTCCTCTACCCTCAGAGCAAAAGCAAATCCCTCCTTGTGTGATGAGGATGGCGACCAGGGGGTGCTCTGGTGCCTGTCTGCCCTGAGGGGCCTCACCTGCTCCCTGCAGCTACTTCTACAAGGATTGCACTCAGGACCCACCTAACAGGTGCCAGACCCCACGTGCAAAAGGGTCTCACACTTGATGTAATGCTCTGCTGCCACCATCTTGAAATTCTTCATAATTTTTGAATAAGGGACTCCATATTTTCTCTGCATCGTTCTCCCCTCCCTCCGTTTAAGGAGCCAGTCCTGATGCAAGGAGCATCTCATCGGAAAAGACCCTGATGCTGAGAAAGATTGACGGCAAAAGGAGAAGGGGATAACAGAAGACGAGATGGTTGGGTCGCATCACTGACTCAATGGACATGAGTTTGAGCAAACCCCAGGAGATGGTGGGGATCAGGGAATCCTGCTGTGTGACAGTCCATGGGAACACAAAGAGTCAGATACAACTTAGCAACTGAACAACAACAATAACCTGGCTGTATATGACTAAGCCCCATGGCACCCTAAGAGGAACTTTAGTGGTAGCAGTGATCCAAGGCCTCAGCCTCTCCACCTATGAAATGGTCATGTCCATCTCATGCAGGTGGCCCACTCCTTTCATCCTTTGCAACTAAAAGCTTCTGGTTCCTTGAGGGGCTGGTGGAGGGTAGGGTACAGAATCTCCCCAGTGTCTCCGCTGCTAAGAGAACGAGATAAGAGACAGAAGAGAGTCTATTCTCCTGCCCTGCCCCCTGCAGCTTCTCCATTCTGAGCAGAGGCAAGGGAACCGCCGCACCCGCCAAGGCACCCCCACTCCAGCTTCAGTGCTGCTTCTCTCCGTCTAAGTTCATTCTCACAGAATCACCCACGACTGCACCAGGATCCTGGCAACACCTGCAGCTTTTCCTATTTGCACGCAGTACCAGGTACCCGGCAGGGTCCCTGACTGGCGCCCACTGCTGTGGCAGGGCACTCACCCCCACAGGCAAACACTGGATAAACACTCACAACTCTGCCCGGATGTATTTTATGGTCATGAGAGCTTGCCGTGCACACACAGGAAAGGCTAGGAAGAGAGCTGGTAGTACTGGAAGCAGTCCTGTCTTGAAAAGGGGAGTCGGTGGATAACTGTGCCCGCTTCCTTGTCGGCCACAGTGGGACAGCTGTGGGGTGAGCGCCAGACCCCAGTGGGACTGGCCCCAGCTGCCCATGGTGGAGACCTGCTCTAAAAAGTGTCCTGCTTGGACCTCCCTCCCTTCCCCACTGCCCTCCAGGAGCTTCCTGAGCTTTTCTCCCAAATTAACCACTTGCACGTGAGTTTTTGTCTCAAGGTCTGCCTCTGGGGGAATGCAATTCAGAATAATGCCAATGCTTTGCCATTTTGCTACTAAAGTGGATCATTGCACAAAGTGGATGTGCTTGCCAAAGTGGGTTAAGTAGAAGCAGATCACCCAGCTCTTAGACCGTGTGCTCCTTGGCTCACCCAGGCCTCGTCACTTCCGTGTAAGGTTTGAAAGGAGGCATTTACATTTGTCAGTTTCACTCTATTACATCCTGGAGGTGCCAGGATGTTAACACCCCAGGAGTGACCCTTCATCAGTGCAGGAGGGGAGTTGGTAGAACACAAATCAGAGTCTGATGGGCTAGTTATAGTGATCAATCCTGGGCTATGATCTTTCGTCCCCCACTCTTTTGTCAAGAGCCCAGTGAAATTTACTCCAGTTGTCCCCCAGGAACTGTTTTGTACTCTTTTCCTATTTTACTCGTCCTGCTCCGTCTTCCTAGGATCACCTTGCAAACAGACTGCATGTGTGCGTGCTAAGTTGCTTCAGTTGTGTCTGACTCTTTGCGACCCTATAGACTGTAGCCCACCAGGCTCCACCTGCCCATGGGATTTCCCAGGCAAAAATACTGGAGTGGGTTGCCATGCCCTCCTCCAGGGGATCTCTTCTATCCAGGGATCGAACCCCCATCTCTTATATCTCCTGCATCGGCAGGCAGGTTCTTTACCATTGGCGCCACCTGGGAAGCCTTGCAGACTGCTTTTGTCCAAATAGTTGACTGTAGGTCTGCTTTGGGAAAAACACAAACTAGCACTTCTCCATTTTCCAGATGAGGAAACTGAGGCACGGAGGCCTTGAAGGATGTATGCAAGGTGAAATGGCTATGATTGGAGCCCAGGCATTCTGGCTCCAGAGCTTGAGTTCTTTTTTAATTTTCGTATGTATTTATTCAGCTGGGTCAGGTCCCAGTTGTACTCACGGCATCTGGGATCTTTTGTTCTGGCATGCAGGCTCAGTAGCTGCAGCTCAAGGGCCTAGTTGCTAGGAGGCGTGTGGGATCTTAGTTCTCTGACCAGGGATTAATCACACATCCCCTGCATTCCAAGGTGGGTTTTTAACCACTGGATCACCAAGGAGGTCCCTCCAGAGCCTGAGTTCTTTATCTGAGCACAGCAATTCTCTACCTGAATCTTGCCTTGGAGTCACTCAGAGGATGATTAAACCCAGATCGCTGGGCTCCACTTCTCAGAGCTTCTAGGGTCTGGATGAGGCCCCGGAATTGACATCTCTAACCAGTATCCTCTAACATTATGGTTGGTCCAAGCACCACCTATGGGAACCACGACTGTCATGTTTTGTCAATGCTCAGTAATCAGAGCCCCTGTCATGATCCTGTTGAAGATGTTCATCGAATGGATGCATCTTATCAAAATGGTAGGGCCTGTCCCAGGGCAAGTTGCCTGCCCCAGGGCAGCTGAGTCCCAGTGTGGTTACTATGCTCTGTAGTCAGCTCACATATCCGCCTGCTATGGTGTGTAGTGGATGCACATGTAGGGTCTATCCACTCCAGCCTTTTCTGAGTATCCATGTGTCAGGTATTGTACAAGAGGCTGTAGGCATACGGAAACCTATAAGACCAAATGTCTGCTTTTGGAAAATATGGGTCCAGCCTAGGGTAGAACATTTGAGACCAGCCCCAAACCATGATACCAGGCAGCTGATTTTAAACACAGTAGAGGGACTTACCTGGTGGTCCAGTGCTTAAGACTGTTCTCCCATTGAGGGGGTGCAGGTTCAATCCCTGGTTGGGGAACTAAAATCCCACTGGCTGTGCAGTGTAGCCAGAAAAAAAAAACAACAACAACTTGTTTTTAAATAAAAATAAAAACAGTAACAAGTTTGATGTCTGGATTAGTATCTCAGAAAATCACCAGATCCGTCATCAGAGGAAGTAGGAAGTCAAGCCTTGGCCTGGTGGCCCCAGGGCAGAGGTGGACACTGCTCTTGCTTGTGTAATTCCTGTTTTATCTGCAGATAATGAACACAGCCCGTGGGAGCTGCCTGAGAAAGCGCGAGTCTACTGCAGTCTTGATTCCTGACATTGGAACTTGTTTCTTCACAGCCATTATTCTGCTGGCAGAAGGAGATTAATTCATCGGATGAAAGGAAACCATATTAATGGCAGAGATGATATAAATTTGTATTCGGTGAGGCAAATCAGCAGTGCTCTGCACCTACAGGAGCAGGAGGCAAAGAATGGCATGTTAAATTACTCCTGTCTTGGGCTGTCAATTTTAAACACCTTTTGTGCATTCTTTTCTTTGACCAAATATATGTGCATTTCAGGCGCAGTGTGAAGGCAATACCCGGTAACCTGCAGCGTTCGTCCCTCCCCCTCCCTTATAAAAGGGTTCAGTAGCAAAGGCTTGTAAGTTAAACTAGAGTTGCTTTGATTGGAAGTATTTTTCGTGTATAAATATAAGGTAGCTATTAATGTGTGTGTTGTATATGTGTGTATGTGTGCATGACTTAGTTGCAATTAAAAAAGAATAAAGACTGCAGTGGTTTGAATCATAATGATTTGCAATGAAAAATCCATTAGCCCTGTCTATGGATAATGCTAAATATACCAAATGTCAGGATGTGGTGGACGGGAAGGACAGCCTTAAAATAGTTCCTTTGAAAATAGCCCCTCCAGATGGCTTTTCTCCACAGATCTATCTCCTTGACATATATTCCTGGGGAAACAAAGCCGATGATCGGGTGCAGGGAAGATTGTACACGGGGAGGAACAGATATGAGTGTTCCACTGTGTAAAACCCCAGGGATTCTGGGCCAGGGCCAGTGGTCCCTGCAACCCATTTGGGGTTGCTCTCCAGCCTCTGGTTGCAGGTCACCTGGATCACATCTGCCCTTGTCCTAGTGAGAGAGAGCTGATCAACCATCAGGGGCAGACTTAACAGAAGTCCAGCCCTGGAGTTGTTTCTATGCAGCATCTTCTGTGTAGATAGGGTCAAGGAGGAGTTGACAGGCTTCAGATGCTGGTCTGAGGGGGGTCCCCCACTCTGGAGGGAGCTGTTTGAAATGGTAGAAGGTTGTGGACTGACTTCCGGCTGTGTGCACCTATCCCACATGACTTTTCCTGGGAGTTCTCTCTCTACACAGCAGACCCTGAATGCCAGGGACTCCCCTACTCCCAGGAGCAAGGCTTACCCGGAGGGGTTGTTGCATAAACACAGCTCCTTTGCCCTTAGGTGGGACAGATCCCAGGTGCATGTTTTACATTGATTTCTAGTTTCTCAAAGAGACTATATTCCAGGTATCCATGGTGATAACCTGCTGACTCCACATGCTTTACTGACTAACTTCCCTTTCCCGTCTCCCTTCACCACTCCCCTCCTGGAGTTTCTTGGGACCAGCTCTCAAGTAGACTATCAGTACTGGAATCCTTGGGCTTGCATGGTGGCTGAGATGGTAAAGAAGCTGCCTGCAATGCAGGAGACCGGGTTTCAATCAGGAAGGTCCCCTGGAGAAGGGACTGTCAAACCACTCCAGTATTCTTGCCTAGAAAATCCCATGGATAGAGGAGGCTGGCGGGCTACAGTCCGTGGGGTGGCAAAGAGTCTGACATGACTGAGCAACTGACATTATCATTTTCATGTCACTTGAGTCTTTATCCTAGAGTCTGTTTGGGGGGAAACTGAACAGAGACAAATGTATGACTTCTAGTATGGGCTATTCAGGGCCCTTATTTACTTACTTTTAGGAAAGATGGCCATAAGGGAGAGTGCCAAGTATTTGAATTTTTGATATGCTATAATTATGTACCAACTAATGGTAGAAGCTGGGGATTAGATTAATGGAGAGGAAAGAGATTTGCTGGTGCACTAGAAGAACTGCCCTCTAAATAGCATTTCTGTGTTTTCCTTAGATTGCAAGGGTTGCCTTGGAACTTATTCTTTACCTAGGAAATTCCAGTTGGCCAACCAGGCCACCAGGAAGGTATTTGTATAATGATACAGGAGTTGAGTTAAATGAAGATTTGGGGACTTTGGGGCCAGATAAAGAGCCAGGCTTGGTTAAGACATAGGCTGCCCACGGCTTCCCTGTTAGGCTGGCTGCCTCCCAAAGGCAGGATGGGGGCTTCAAATTTCTCATCTGAAAACTCAGTCCCCAAAGGAATTAAAATTCTGCCTCAGAGCCCAAGCACATATGACTAAGAGGATTCTTTGCCAGCATCTGCACATCCTTACTCAAAGTGCGGTCCATGGTCTAGCAGCATCAGCATCACCTGTGAGCTTGTTAGAAATGCAGAGACTTGGTCCCAACTATAGACCTCCAATTCGGGTCTGCATTTCAGTAGATTCGTAGGTTCTTTGTGTACACATTTGGCATTTAGAAGTGGTTGCCTCTTGGAGGAATTAAGGTGGAGACTAGAAGGTGGGAAGGACTAGGCTATTGCTTTTAACTAGGTGATCCTACTACTTTTATAAAAATGTAAAAGTCACTATGAATAAAGAAGCTAGATGTTTTAGCATGTCGTTTAAAGCTATAACACATATAAAAACAGAAGAACTAAAAATTTCAAGAAACACAATTTGTGTGAAGGCAGGGTGAGGGAAGAGTGGTAGAATACATCAGCTAAAAGCCATATCTTTCATACAGAGAAGCCAAAATATACATGTCAAAGAATAGAGGTATAAGCAGTAATTTTTTTTAAATGTGGATAACTACCAAGAAAAAAAAAGTAGAAGCAGTTGCAGTATCATTTGAAAACTATTGGTCCCAAGGAGCAGTACTAGTGGAAATGTGTTGGGCCGGAAAGAAGGCTTTTATTTTTATATCTGAATTTTTATTGGTATGTGTGTTATTTATAAAATTAAATTTGAAAAGGAAAGAAGAGAGCTAGATTAAAGTTAACCAAGGTTACAATGGCAGGAGAGGGCTTTTTAGCATAGAAAACACTTGAACATATTTATAGGCAGAGGATTAAAAAAAATAGAAAGATTTTAAAGATAGAAGAAAAGAAATGGCCAGTAGACCTTGGTCCTTTACTTGTGTCTGTCCCTCTGCCTGATCTTCCAAAGAATTTTCACCAAAACTTAGATTTTCTAAATTCTGGACTATCACTACCCAATTTTTATTTGCTAATTTTTTTTTTTTTTTCAGTTGCAAAAGCCATCCCTATTCCTCTCCCTTTCTCGAAGAGAATCAGTGTTATCAGTTGGGTGTGTTTTGTTTCTGTAGTAGTTAGATAAAGTTTTGTAACCACACACAACACATTGGGTGACACACAACAATAGGCTTTTTAAAAAATTTTATTTTAGTTGGAGGCTAATTACTTTACAATAATAGGCATTTATTGATTGCGTGTCTGGTATGGTCTTTTTGGCAGTTCTGTTCATTTGGACTGGGTCTGCCCACAAGTGTGAGGGTCAACTGACTATCAACCAATCTAGGGTGGGACAACCGTGGAGACTGGACTCTCCTCCATGTGTCTCTTCTCTTCTAGCAGGCCAGTGCAGGCATCCTCTCTAAGTGACGGAGAAGGGACAAGAGCAAGGCAGTCCCAGGCTACCAGTGTCTCTCAAGCTTACATTTGTGTCCCGCATACAACATCCCATTGATTCAAAGCAAATCACATGGCTGAGTTCAGAGTCGGGAGGAGAGGGTGAAACAAAGACATAGAGCAACGGGTATAGATACAGGATAGGGTGAAGAAGTGGGAGCAACCTTGCAATCAGTTCCACTACTAGATGGTAAGTTATGGACCATAGGTTGAATCCAACCCACCTGATTTTGTAAATCAAGTTTTATTGGGACACAGCCAAGCTCATTCCTTTATGTACTTTCTATGGCTATCTTCACACTACAATGGCAGAGTTAAGCAGTTGCAATAGAAGTGGTAGTGCCTAAACTATTTACTATCTGGTCCTTTACAGAAATATACCAGCTCTTGTTCTAGACCATTTTCTAATCATTTATATACATATATAAGCCTATGGTTTTTCCAGTAGTCATGTATGGATGCGAGAGTTGGACTGTGAAGAAAGCTGAGCGCTGAAGAATTGATGCTTTTGAACTGTGGTGTTGGAGAAGACTCTTGAGAGTTCCTTGGACTGCAAGGAGATCCAACCAGTCCATTCTGAAGATCAGCCCTGGGTGTTCTTTGGAAGGAATGATGCTAAAGCTGAAACTCCAGTACTTTGGCCACCTCATGTGAAAAGTTGACTCATTGGAAAAGACTCTGATGCTGGGAGGGATTGGGGGCAGGAGGAAAAGGGGACAACAGAGGATGAGATGGCTGGATGGCATCACTGACTCGATGGACGTGTTTGAGTGAACTCCGGGAGTTGGTGATGGACAGGGAGGCCTGGCGTGCTGCGATTCTTGGGGTCAAAAAGAGTCGGACATGACTGAGGGACTGAACTGAACTGAACTGAACTGATATTTATCAATATGACATGTTAACTGTTGATTTTTAAAATTTTACATAAAAGGGAACATATCATATATATTATTCTATAATTTATTTTTCTACTTTAAAATATACCTTGGAGATCTTTCTATATCAGTACATATAAGTCTACCTCATTCTTTTTTAAAAAACTTTCGCAGTTTTCTATTTTACGGATTTACCATGCCCTACCACCCAACCCACCTTTTTTTTTTTTTTTGTATTTCCTGCTGTTAAAAACAATATTGCAATGACTACCCTCCTATATGCCTCTTGGTACACATCTGAAGTGTATTTCTCTAGGATAAGTACCTAGACATAAATGGATTGGGTCAAAGGGTATGCCTATTTTCCTCCACTTTGTTATGAAACTTTCAAACAAACAGCAAAGATTAAATAAATTTAAGTGAACACCAGTGTGTCACTATCTACCATTTTACCATTAACATTTTTGTATACTTATTTTATCATATACCTATAATTCTTCTGTCCATCCATTAACCTATCTCATATTCTGATGTCTTCACAAGTAAATACAGTACACTTTCCCCTAAATACTTCAACTTGCATATAGTTGAGTAGTGTTAAATTTTTTTAGAGTTTTGATTTATTTTGATGTAGACTTTATGTGCAAGAAAGTGTTTAGATCTTACATGAACATTCATGGAGTTTTGACAAATTGTATGCTCATGTCTCACTGAACTCCTTCAAAATTAGAACGTAAACATCACCCAAGGAATTCTCCTCATGCCCTTTCTTACCTGTACACACACAGAATCAACTACTTTTCTGATACTTTTCCATCCTTTTGCCTGTTCTAGAACTTCAAATGAAATCATACTGTATATATTCTTTTTGTAAGGATTTTCATTGTTCCATAGCCTCACAAACATTTAGTATTGTTCCTTTCACATTTGAGCCCATTCCAGAGGTGTGTCAGTTCAGTTCAGTTCAGTCGCTCAGTCGTGTCCACCTCTTTGTGACCCCATGGACTGCAGCATGCCGGGCATCCCTGTTCATCACCAACTCCCGGAGGTTATTCAAACTCATGTCCATCGCATTGGTGATGCCATCTAACCATCTCATCCTCTGTTGTCCCCTTCTCCTCCTGCCTTCAATCTTTCCCAGCATCAGGGTCTTTTCCAATAAGTCACTTCTTCACATCAGGTGGCCGAAGTATTGGAGTTTCAGCTTCAGCATCAGTCCTTCCAAAGAATATTCAGGGCTGAATTCCTTTAGGATGGACTGGTTGGATCTCCTTGCAGTCCAAAGGACTCTCAAGAGTCTTCTCCAACACCACAGTTCAAAAGCATCAATTCTTTGACACTCAGCTTTATTTATAGTCCAAATCTCACATCCATACATGACTACTGGAAAAACCATAGATTTGACTAGACCGATCTTTGTTGTCAAAGTAATGTCTCTACTTTTTAATATGCTGTCTAGGTTGGACATAGCTTTTCTTCCAAGGAGCAAGCGTCTTTTAATTTCAAGGCTGCAGTCACAATCTGCAATGATTTTGGAGCCCAAAAAGGTAAAGTCTCTCACTGTTTCCATTGTTTGCCCATCTATTTGCCATGAAGTGATGGGACTAGATGCTATGATCTTAGTTTTCTGAATGTTGAGTTTTAAGCCAACTTTTTCACTCTCCTCTTTCACTTTCATCAAGTGGCTCTTTAGTCCTTCTTCACTCTCTCCCATAAAGGTGGTGTCATCTGTGTATCGGAGGTAACTGATATTTCTCCCAGCAATATCAGCTGGGATTCCAGCTTCTGGTTCAGCCAGCCCAGCATTTCTTATGATGTACTCTGCATAACTCAGCAGTGGCCACAGGACTGGAAAAGGTCAGTTTTCATTCTGATCCCAAAGACAAGCAATGCCAAAGAATACTCAAACTACCACACAATTGCACTCATCTCACGTGCTAGTAAAGTAATGCTCAAAATTCTCCAAGCCAGGCTTCAGCAATACGTGAACCGTGAACTTCCAGATGTTCCAGCTGGTTTTAGAAAAGGCAGAGGAACCAGAGATCAAATTGCCAACATCTGTTGGATCATGGAAAAAGCAAGAGAGTTCCAGAAAAACATCTATTTCTGCTTGATTGACTATGCCAAAGCCTTTGACTGTGTGGATCACAATAAACTGTGGAAAATTCTGAAGGAGATGGGAATACCAGACCACTTGACTTGCCTCTTGAGAAACCTATATGCAGGTCAGGAAGCAACAGTTAGAACTGGACATAGAACAACAGACTGGTTCCAAATAGGAAAAGGAGTACGTCAAGGCTGTATATTGTCACCCTGCTTATTTAACTTATATGCAGAGTACATCATGAGAAACACTGGGCTGGAAGAAACACAAGCTGGAATCAAGATTTCCAGGAGAAATATCAATAACCTCAGATATGCAGATGACACCACCCTTATGGCAGAAAGTGAAGGGGAACTAAAGAGCCTCTTGATGAAAATGAAAGAGGAGAGTGAAAAAGTTGGCTTAAAGCTCAACATTCAGAAAACGAAGATCATGGCATCTGGTCCCATCACTTCATGGGAAATAGATGGGGAAACAGTGGAAAGAGTGTTGGAGAAGACTCTTGAGAGTCCCTTGGACTGCAAGGAGATCCAACCAGTCCATTCTGAAGGAGATCAACCCTGGGATTTCTTTGGAAGGAATGATGCTAAAGCTGAAGCTCCAGTACTTTGGCCACCTCATGCAAAGAGTTGACTCATTGGAAAAGACTCTGATGCTGGGAGGGATTGGGGGCAGGAGGAGAAGGGGATGACCAAGGATAAGATGGCTGGATGGCATTACAGACTCGATGGACGTGAGTCTGAGTGAACTCCAGGAGATGGTGATGGACAGGGAGGCCTGGCGTGCTGTGATTCATAGGGTCGCAAAGAGTCGGACACGACTGAGCGACTGAACTGAACTGAACTGAAAATCACTGCAGATGGTGATTGCGGCCATGAAATTAAAACACTTACTCCTTGGAAGGAAAGTCATGACCAACCTAGACAGGATATTAAAAAGCAGAGACATTACTTTGCGAACAAAGGTCCATCTAGTCAAGGCTATGGTTTTTCCAGTGGTCATGTATGGAGGTGAGAGTTGGACTGTGAAGAAAGCTGAGCGCCAAAGAATTGATGCTTTTGAACTGTGGTGTTGGAGAAGACTTTTGAGAGTCCCTTGGGCTGCAAGGAGATCCAACCATTCCGTCTTAAAGGAAATTGGTCCTGAATATTCACTGGAAGGACTGATGCTGAAGCTGAAACTCCAATACTTTGGCCACCTGATGCAGAGAACTGACTCGTTTGAAAAGACCCTGATACTGGGAAAGATTGAAGGCAAGAGGAGAAGGGGAGGACAGAGGATGAGATGGCTGGATGGCATCACCAACTCGATGGACGTGAGCTTGAGTGAATTCCGGGAGTTGGTGATGGACGGGGAGGCCTGGTGTGCTGTGATTCGTGGGGTCTCAAAGAGTCGGACACAACCAAGCGACTGAACTGAACTGACTGACTCTGCATATAAGTTAAACAATCAGGGTGACAATATACAGCCTTGACATACTCCTTTTCCTATTTGGAACCAGTCTGTTGTTCAATGTCCAGTGCTAACTGTTGATTTTTGACCTGCATACAGATTTCTCAGGAGGCAGGTTGGGTGGTCCGGTAT
The DNA here is from genome assembly GCF_014754425.2 of Oryx dammah. NCBI lineage: Eukaryota > Metazoa > Chordata > Mammalia > Artiodactyla > Bovidae > Oryx > Oryx dammah. Next base: position 44,513,208 of record NW_024070193.1, on the reverse strand, counting down.
TCCCATCTCTTTCAGAATTTTCCACAGTTTGTTGTGATCCACACAGTCAAAGGCTTTGGTGTACTCAATAAAGCAGATGTTTTTCTGGAACTCTCTTGCTTTTTCCATGATCCAACAGATGTTGGCAATTTCATCTCTGGCTCCTCTGCCTTTTCTAAATCCAGCTTGAACATCTGGAAGTTCATGGTTCACCTACTGTGGTAGTATTTTATTGTAAAATACTACTGTGGTAGTATTTTATTGTAAGCCTCTGATAGCTACTGTAATCAAGCATTTGCAAGTCTTTACTGGAGAATCATATAGTATTTTCTTTTGGAAGGTGTTTGTTCAAAACTTTCGCCAATTATTTCTTAATTGTTGTCAAAATCCTTTGTATGTGCTGAACACCAGGCTTTGGTCAGTTTTATGTTTTGCGAATATTTTCTCCATCTGTGGCTTGCCTATTTATTTCCTTGGTGATGCTTTTTGATGAACAGATGTTTTCAATTTTGATGAAATCTAATTTATCAATTTTAAAATAATTATTGCTTTCTGTGACCTTCCTAAGTAACTTTTTTTTTTACCCCAATTCACAAAGATATTCTTCCAAGTTTTCTTGTAAACAACTGATAGTTTTAGCTTTTATTTTTAGTTCTAAAAGCCATCTTAAATTAATTTGGAACACAGAGTGAGGTAGGTTTCCTTGGTGGCTCAGACAGTAAAGAATCTACCTGCAATGTGGGAGACCCAGATTCGATCCCTGGGTTGGGAAGATCCCCTGGAGAAGGGAATAGCAACCCATTCCAGTATTCTTGCCTGGAGAACCCCATGGACAAAGGAGCCTGGCAGGCTATAGTCCATGGGGTTGCAAAGAATTCGACATGAGCGACTAACAAACAACACAACCCACAATAGGGTGAGGTAGAAATATTATTTAATTTTCTCCATATGAATATTCATTTATTCCTGCTCCATTTGTTGAAAAACATTTCCTTTCTACATTGGATTATTTTATCACCCCTGTTAAAAGTTAAATGCTTGCGTTAACTAGGATGTATTTCTGGGTTCACTCTTGTGTGCTTTTGATCTATTTGCTTATGTTTATCCTAGCACCATTCTGCATGAAACGAAGTCTTACAGTCAGATAGTCTAAATTCTCTGACTTCGTTGTTCCTTTTTAGGGTTGCTTTGGATATTCAATATCATTTTATTACTACATAAATTTTAAAATCTACTTGTCAATTTCTTTTTTATAAAGTCTGCTAGGATTAAGACTGAGATGGACATAAATCTTTAGGTTAATTTAAAATAGTTAATATTTTAAACCAGTGGATTTTCCAATTAATTAACATGATATATTTTCCCATTTATTTAGGTTTTCTTTAATTTAGCTCCAAATGTTTTACAGTTTTTAGTCTAAATTTCTTGTATAGCTTTTGCTACATTTTATCCTACATATTTTATTATAACTTTTTTAAAGCAATGGAATTCATTTTTAATTTTCAATTGTTTGCTGTTGATACATAAAAATACAACTTAGTTTAATATGTTAACCTTGTATCCTGTGACCTTACTAAATTAACTTCTGAGTTTGATCATTATTTTATGAAATTCATAGAATTATCTACCAAAAAATCATGTTATCTGAAAACATGGATAATTTTACTTTTTTCTTTCCAATCTTTGTGTCTTCTATTTCTTTTTCTTTACTTATTGCAACAGCTAGCATCATCAGTACAATGTTGAATAGAGGTGGTGAAGGTAGGCATCCTTGTTTCAGTCCTAGTCTTGAAGAAAAATGTTCAAAATTTTACTATTAAACATGATGTCAGCTATGTTTTCAATAGATTGATTCTATCAGGTCAAGGGATACCTTCCTATTCTAGTTTGCTGTGGGTTGTTATGTTTGCTGTAGTTATTATGGATGGATATTGACTATTGTAAAATGCTTTATCTGTATCTATTCAGATGATCATATGAGCTTTCTCCTTTATTTTATTAATGTCGTGAATTACATTGATTGATTTTCTTTAAACAAATCTTGCATTCCTTAAGCTTTATTTGATCATGTTATTCTTTTAATGTGACATTGGGTCTAATTTGCTTACATTTTTATTAAGAATACCTATATTTATATTCATGAAGGATATTGGTCTGTAATTTTTTCAGTAATAACTATGTGAGATTTTGATGTTAGGATTCTATTAGACTCATCAAGTCAATTGAAAAAAATTATCTCCTCTATTTTTTGAAAGCATTTGTATAAAATGGTGTTATTTCTTGCATATTTAATATAACTCATCAATGAAATCATCTGGGCTCCAGTAAAACCATCAAGACCTAGAATTTTGTGTGTTGGGAAGGTTTATTTTTAATGACTAATTCAATTTATTTTTAGTTATGTGACTATTCAGATATTTTCTATCACCTTGTCTCTGTTTTGGTAACTTTGTATTTCTCAAGGAATTTATTCATTTTATCTAATTTATTAATTATATTGGCATAAAATTGTTTTTATTTTTAAATTATCCTTTTAATGCCTCTAGGTCTTATACCAATATCCTTTCTCTCACTCATGATATTGATAACTTGTTTTTTTTTTTAATTTCTTGCACTGTCTAGCTGCATTTTTTTTTTTTTAATCTCTTAAGATAACCAACTTTTAGCTCTGTTGGAAGGTGGAAGTGAAGTCGCTCAGTTGTCCGACTCTTTGCGACCCCATGGACTGTAGCCTACCCGCCTCCTCCATCCATGGGGTTTTCCAGGCAAGAGAACTGGAGTGGGTTGCCATTTCCTTCTCCAGAGGATCTTCCTGACCCAGGGATCGAACCTGGGTCTCCCACATTGTAGACAGATGCTTTACCGTCTGAGCCACCAGGGATGTCATTAGCTATGTTAAGTTATTCTATACTTTGCCAGTTTCTATTTCATTAATTTCTTCTCTTTTAAATTTTAAAACATAATACCTATGGACTTCCAAAAAGAGGAAAACTATCAATATTCACTCCCAACAGCAAGGTAGAGTTCAGTTCAGTTTAGTCATTCAGTCGTGTCCAACTCTTTGCAACCCATGGACTGCAGCACGCCAGGCCTCCCTGTCCATCACCAACTCCCAGAGTTTACCTAAACTCATGTCCATTGAGTCAGTGATGCCCTCCAGCCATCTTATCCTCTGTCGTCCCCTTCTCCTCCTGCCTTCGATCTTTCCCAGTATCAGGGTCTTTTCAAATGAGTCAGTTCTTTGCATCAAGTGGCCAAAGTATTGGAGTTTCAGCTTCAGCATCAGTCCTTCCAATGAACACTCAGGACTGATCTCCTTTAGGATGGACTGGTTGGATCTCCTTGCAGTCCAAGGGACTCTCAAGAGTCTTCTCCAACACCACAGTTCAAAAGCATCAATTCTTCGGTGCTCAGCTTTCTTTATAGTCCAACTCTCACATCCATACATGACTACTGGAAAAACCATAGCCTTGACTAGATGGACCTTTGTTCTCAAAGTAATGTCCCTGCTTTTTAATATGCTGTCTAGGTTGGTCATAACTTTCCTTCCAAGGAGTAAGCAATGTACAAGAGTATATGTTTCTCCCTTATCCTCTTCAAGTCAGGATATTTATTAACATATAAATAATTGGACGGGTTAGAACTGATAATTCATTGCTTTAATTTTTATTTTCCAAATTACTGTAATTCCAATATTACAATCAATGAGATTGAGCATTGTCACATATTTACTGGCCACTTGTTTTTCCTTTTTCTGTGAATTGTTTATTCACATTTTTAATTGGACTTTGTTGACTTTCTTCTTTAATTCATAACTTTTATGTACTTAGACATCAATTCATTTATAAATATATATTGCAAATTTTTTCAGGAAAATAGCATGCAATTTTTAAAACTATGGACAATTTTTCAGTATTTTATATTTTGTATCTTGTTTAACAGTGCTAAATTTACTCCCAAAGCTGTAAACCTTCTAATTCATGGCTCCATACTTATCTAAGAATTACTCTGTAATTTACCTGAAATATTTTCATTATGACAAGAGATAAAACCTAAGTTTATTTCTCTCCAAATGACTAGAAAATTTTCTTCACAATCAGTATCCATACTTTCCTCGCTGAGTTAAACGTCCTTGATTCCTTTTATACAAAATTGTGTGTATGCATTTGTATCTGAACTCTTCTGTTTCATTAATTAGTTTATTTCAAGGCCAGTGTCACAATTTTAGTTACTATAGCTTTTTACAGTATCTTTTGTATTTGGAATCTTTCATTATTTTTCTTTTTAAAAGATATGTCTGACTATTTTATTCATTTTCCATTCCAGATTAATTTTAGAATCAGCTTGTTAAATTCCAGGACAAATCCTGTTGGGCTTTTGTTTGAGCCTATATAAAACTTACAGACTAATTCATTGAAACAAATATCTGCATTATACTAAGGGATCCTATTCAAGGACACAGTATGTTTCTTCATTAATTCACATCCTTTAAATATATCAATGACGTTTTATGATCGACTACATACTGATTTTATACATCTCTTAGATTTATTTCAAAACATTTTATTTTTACATTTTAATCTTTATTTTATATTAGAGTATAGCCAATTAACAATACTGTGATAGTTTCAGATGTGCAGCAGAGTGACTCAGCCATACATATACATGTATCCATTCTTCCCCAACTCCTCTCCCATCCAGGCTGCCACATAGCATTGAGCAGAGTTCCTTGTGCTAAACAGTAAGTCCTTGCTGGTTATCCATTTGAAATATAGCAGTGGGTACATGTTGATCTCAAACTCCCTGACTATCCTTTCACCCCACCATTTCCCCTGGTAACAAGTTCATTCTGGAAGTCTGTGAGTTTGGTTCTGTTTTTTAAATAAGTTCATTTGTATCACTTCTTTTTAGATTCTGCATGTAGGCAATGTCAGATGATACTTATCTTTATCTGTTTTACTTCACTCAGCTTAATAATCTCTAGGTTCATCCATATTGCTGCAAATGGCACTATTTCATTCTTTCTGTGACTGAGTAATATTCCATTGTATATATGTACCACATCTTTATCCATCCTCTGTTAGTGGGCATTTTGGTTGCTTCCATGTCTTGGCTTTTGTAAACAGTGCTGCAATGAACATCAGGGTGCAAATATCCTTTTGGACCATGTTTTTCTCTTGATATCTGCTCAGGAGTGGGATTGCAGGGTCATATGGCAGCTCTTGTTTTAGTTTTTTAAGGAACCTCCATACTGTTCTCCATGGTGGTGTTACCAATTTACATTCCCACCAACAGTGTAGAAGGATTCCCTTCTCTCCACACCCTCTCCAGCATTTACTGTTTGTGGATTTTTTGATGATGGTCATTTTCACTAGTGTAAGGTGAAACTATCTCATCGTAGTTTTGATTTGCATTTCTCTAATAATTAATGATATCGAACATATTTTCATGTGCCTCAGCCATATGTATGTCTTCGGAGGAGGAGTGTCTGTTTAGGTCTTCTGCCCATTTTTGATTGGACTGTTTGTTTTGGTGATATTAAGTCTCATAAGCTGTTTGTAAAATTTGGAGACTAATCCCTTGTCAGTCACATCATGAGTGAATATTTTGTCCCAAACTAAAACATTTTATTTTTTATATTGCTATTGTAACTGGGGTTTTTTCCTGTTTCATTGTTTAATTTGTTATTGCTGGTTTGAAGGAAAGCTATTGATAATTTTTGCTGCTATTTTACCTGGGAAATTTGCTGTCAGTCGTTAAGTCATGTGTGACTCTTGTTGTTCAGTTGCTAAGTCATGTCCGACTCTGTGACCCCGTGGACTGCAGCATGCCAGGCTTCCCTGTTCTCCACTATCTTCTGGAATTTGCTCTAACTCACTTCCATTGAGTTGGTGATGCCATCCAATCATCTCATCCTCTGCCACCCTTTTCTCCTCTTGCCCTCCGTCGTTCCCAGCATCAGGCTCTTTCCAATAAGCTGGCTCTTCCCATCAGGTGGCCAAAGTATTGGAGCTTCAGCATCAGCCCTTCCAAAGAATATTCAGGGTTGATTTCCTTTAGAACTCACTGGTTTAATCTCCTTGCAGTCCAAGGAACTCTCAAGAGTCTTTTCCAGCACCACAATTCGTAAAAAAAGAAAAAAAATGCTGTACCCTCTTATTAAATTGAATAAATTTTGAAAGTAGACATTGTAAGTAAAATAACTGGAAAACTAACTTCTGATGAAGTGAAATGAAGTGAAGTGAAGTTGCTTAGTCGTGTCCGACTCTTTGTGACCCCATGGACTCTAGCCTGCCAGGCTCCTGTGTCCATGGGATTTTCCAGGCAAGAATACTGGAGTGGGTTGCCATGTGGCAAAAATAGAAAAATAAAGAACAATTTTATTTCACTTCCTTGGAACTGACATCAGTATTCACTAGATTAGAGTAGAAAGATATGCACACTTATCCATATCTGTTAGGTTAATTTTTCCAGATCTCATTTTAAATTAAATTTAGGTTTAGAAAGCTTTAGTAATGTATTGTAAGACCTCAGAGTTCAAATACTGCCTAACATCTCAGAGCTTCGGAGGGTTCTGTGAGTTCCCTGTTCCCTCTGGATATGCACCTTCACCCAGCAGGAGAGGCTTCCCTCTGGGTTAGTTCCGTTATCAGCCAGATCAGCTGCACCCTATGGAGTCCTCAGTCTCATGGGCTTCACTTCCTTGTCAGTTTGTGGAATTATTCAAACAAACCAATCACATCCTCAGCAAGAACCCGGCAGCACCTGCAACCTCCCACCTCCCCTGCTGGTTCACTTGCTTTCCTATGGTGCCTTTGTGTGGCCCTACATGGTGTGTGGTGTCCTTCTCCCTGCACTGAGTTTCCGTGACTAATAAACTGCTGCCAGTCTCATGTATCAGTGTTAGACACTGCCGCTGCTGCTGCTGCTGCTGCTAAGTCGCTTCAGTCGTGTCCAACCCTGTGTGACCCCATAGACGGCAGCCCACCAGGCTCTGCCATCCCTGGGATTCTCCAGGCAAGAACACTGGAGTGGGTTGCCATTGCCTTCTCCAATGCATGAAAGTGAAGTCGCTCAGTCATGTCGGACTCAGTGACCCCATGGACCGCAGCCTACCAGGCTCCTCAGTCCATGGGATTTTCCAGGCAAGAGGACTGGAGTGGGGTGCCATTGCCTTCTCTGGTGTTAGACACTAGTGTTCAGTGGCCTTGTACTCCTTAGAGCAGGAAATCTCCTTCACCATCACGGTGAATAGGTTATCAGACAAGTAATCAAATCATTTTTTGTTCTAAGCATGCCTCTATGGCTTAACTGAATAACGATGGTGAAATATATATAATTATTCCTGAAATTCCTGAAGATGGAGGAGCAGTGTTCTTTTGGACGTCACTTGTCCTTAATTCTGACTCACCAGATTGTAGCACCCATGTGCTCCAAGGGAAGAAATTTGTTCCAGAGGCAGCCCCAAGCATGCCTTAATTCTCTTTTGAAAGAGGATATTGGTTGATGTGTTTTCGGTAGTAGACCAGCTAAACACCAGTGCCCACAAACACTGTTGGCCTCAGCAGATTCCGCCCCATCTTGGTATATACTTGTATACACTTCATGGGAGGTATACACCCTGTATATCGCTCTTTTGTTCTAAAATTCCATCATTCCAAAAAGAAGAGTCTTAGTGTATTAGTTTTCCCTTGTTTAACGAATTACAACAAACTCGTGGCTTAAACAATATAAATTTAACATCTCCTGTGGGTCAGGAGCCCAGATACCATTCTACTGAACCCTGTGTTCCAGGTGTGGAATCAAGGAGTTGGCCAGGCTTATAGTCCCATCTGGGGCTTGATGTCATCTTCCTGGCTCATTTAGCTTGTTGGCAGGATTCTGTTTCATACAGTGATAGAATTCATGATGGCGTCCATATTCTTTGAGGCCAGCAGAAAGCCCACTGCTGGTTAGCTTTAATCTTTCTGACTTCTTTCTCAGATTCTAGCCCTAGATTTAAAGGAGTTACGTGACTAGATCAGTCTACCCAAGAGACTCTCCTTTTTGGATAACTCAAAATCAACTGCTTAGGGACCTAAATTACATTCTTGCTATATTGCAGAAGCTAATCACGGAACTGACAGTCCATCATGTTCATAAATTGTGTTCACAGTCAAGAGGAGAGGGCTATATAGTGTGTGTGTACCCCCCAAGGGAGGGAAATTACGTTTTCTTTGCCTACTCTCTTTATGCCTTCAACCTGGTTTCTTTTCCTTCCAACCCTTCCAAAGCTTCTAGGCCAAAGGCTGCTTGGCTTTATTACCTCCAGTGAGCATCCCTTTGACCACAGAGAAATACAGCTTTAGTCCCTGTTCCTTCTGGAATGGGGTAGAATCTCAGAATCTGTATATCTCTTGATAGCTACCTGGCTGCTCCAGTTTGAAAGCCAAGGGCCTGATGACCTGTGAATCTGAATACCCCACCACCTCACCCTAACTGACTAAAATTCTGGGTTGGATTGATATTTGTTGCTATTCTTCACAGGGTATTTCTTGAAAAGTGTTCCCATTGTCACATCAGTGTTGATCTCGTCAAAGCTTTTGGATCCTATTGTCTTCTAGTGCTTAGGAAAACGCTCTTCTCTCAGGTAGGAAATGGCTTATGCACATTGACAAAGTATGCTGACATCCTCCCACCCTTTCCACCTCTTCCTTACACCTGCACATCCTTGGATGGAGCTGAAAAGAAAGACAGGGAACCACTGTGTAATCTAAATGGGCTCCTATTTCTACAGTCACAAAACTGTCTGTGCTTAAGCCTGAGTGTTCACATCAAGCAAATTAGGGGTAATTTTTTACTTTATAAAACGTATTCTTTGTTGTACAAAAGGATCCAATGCAGGTTTTCTTTTAATATCCAAGTTCTCTACTATATTTCAAATATAATTCAGTTTCTAACAATTCAGTTGACTCTTGTTAATTTTTTTTTTAAAGGACTGCATCAATTGTGGAAAGCCAGGTATGTCAGAAAGTTTCTTGTTATTGGTTTTTGGGTCTTTGAAGTTCAAAGATGAAATTCTATAAATTCATAGAAGATATTAGAGGACCTGGGTATGGTTTCTGGGAATAGAATCTCCTATGGAGTTGTTCAAATGAAAGAAAGCTAAGAAAGAAAAATCATAGTCTACTCTGAGACCCTATAATCTAGCTTCATTCTCTATTTTTTAAGATGTCCCTTTTAACAGATATCATTATTAAAATTTTTCAAAACAGAACTATAACTGTTATTTCAACTTAAACCTCTGGAGTCATCTTACTTTCTGAAGATTCTTGGGTGAACAATACTTTTGTACCCATTGAACAACACAGGGAACCCAAGATATCAAAGATGGACTGAAATGCCCAGGGTGACAGGTCTATCTGCCCTTATGGAACACTTAGCTCAGGGCCAAGTTCATTAGTTGGTGCTTGATAAATATTTATTAAAATGAAGAACTTTTTATATGGCCACTTTTATAGACTTTTCACTTTATTGTGCTGCCTCTCAGCTCAGCAGGGACCACTCATTAGCACACTCTAATTTTGAGGGACTAACAACATGGCCGATTAGAAGATTTGTGTCCTGTTTGTGTAATTTGTATATAAAACTGCAACCACACATGTGGTCTCAATGTGCTAAGGGTGCTCAGTTGACTTAAACATTTTCCCAGGAGTCCAGTGGTGGTGGGTTGACTTTTGATATACGGACAGACAGCCTGTGACCTATGTGCAAAAGGGCTCTGAACTTCGTTTTAAGTAACTGGTTTCTCCTGATGGAGATTCTTAAATTTTGATCAAAGAGCCTGCATTTTCATTTTTCACTGGACCCTACAAATATATAGCAAATCCTAGGGGGCAAAGAACACTCCCTGTTTTTTTTTAATCTCTAAAACATTAAGACTTTTGATAGGAGTGAGACAGGCATTTTATATTTGTGATGCTATAGCCATAATAATAATGAAAGTTAAATAGACTCAGAAAGGAAAAAAAAAAAGAAGGAAAATTAAGAGTTCAGGCAGGTTTCACCTAGTCCTCATATTTGTCTTTGAAGAGGCAAGTCGATGGGACTGTCAAGGTGACTGTTGGTCAAGGTCAGTGTTGTTTTCAGTGACCACATAAGTGGGGAGACAGAGGAGAAGATACTTCCTGAGCCAGCAGCATCGATATGTCTTGGCTATTTTCATTCCTGTCATTGTAGGACTGAAAAAAAAGACTCTCTAATTGATGCAGGAGGAAACCTGGGTGAAACAGATTCAGGTCTCTAAAGTAAACAATAACAAAACTGGAGGTGGGGGAGGGGTGTGGAGGGCACCTCTTGACAGTGAGCCTTTGCAAGTTGCATAGAAGCACCTTTGGAGTGTAGGGAAATATTTCTGACAAATCAGACCATTAGCTCTTTTGGATCGTTTTTATTGCAGTAAAATATACGCAATGTAAGTTTTACCATTTTAGCTGTTGTTAGGTGTCCAGTTCAGGGGCGTTAAGTACATTCACAGTGTTGTGCACGCGTCACCACTATCCATCTCCAGAACATCTTCATCACCTCAAACAGAAACTCCTTACCTATGAAACAATAATTCCCTACACCCTTCTTGCCCCAGCCCATGATAATCTCTATTCTACTTTCTGTCTCCATAAATTTGCCTATTCTTGGTATCTCATTTAAGTGGAATTACATAATACTTGTCTTTGTGTATCTGGCTTCTCTGACTTAGCATAATATCTTCAAAGTTCATGAATGTTGTAGCATGTGTCAGAATTCCGTTCCTTTTTAAGGCTGAATAATGTTCCACTTATGTATATATCGCATTTTGTTTATCAATCTTTTGATAGACATTTGAGTTGTTTCCATATTTTTACTATTGTGAATAATACTTCTCTGCATACCAGTGTACAATATCTGTTTGAGCCCCTGCTTTCAATTCTTTTGGTTATGTACCTAGAAATAGAATTGCTACATCATATGGTAATTCTAAGTTTAATATTTTCAGTTCAGTTCTGTTCAGTTGCTCAGTCGTGTCCAACTCTTTGCGACCCCATGAATCACAGCACTCCAGGCCTCCCTATCCATCACCAACTCCCGGAGTTCACTCAAACTCACGTCCATCAAGTCGGTGATGCCATCCAGCCATCTCATCCTGGGTCGTCCCCTTCTTCTGCCTTCAATCTTTCCCAGTATCAGGGTCTTTTCAAATGAGTCAGTTCTTTGCATCAAGTGGCCAGAGTATTGGAGTTTCAGCTTCAGCATCAGTCCTTCTGGTCCCATCACTTCATGGGAAATAGATGCGGAAACAGTGGAAAGAGTGTTGGAGAAGGCTCTTGAGAGTCCCTTGGACTGCAAGGAGATCCAACCAGTCCATTCTGAAGGAGATCAACCCTGGGATTTCTTTGGAAGGAATGATGCTAAAGCTGAAACTCCAGTACTTTGGCCACCTCATGTGAAGGGCTGACTCATTGGAAAAGACCCTGATGCTGGGAGGTATTGGGGCCAGGAGGAGAAGGGGATGACCGAGGATGAGATGGCTGGATGGCATCACTGATTCGATGGACATGAGTTTGGGTGAACTCCGGGAGTTGGTGATGGACAGGGAGGCCTGGCGGGCTGCGATTCATGGGGTTGCAAAGAGTCGGACACGACTGAGTGACTGAACTGAACTGAACTGAATAACTAGGGATGTTGAGCGTCTTTTCGTGTGCTTTTTGGCATTTGTTTGTCTCCTTCAAAGAAATATCTAGTCAACTCCTTTGCAAATTTTTGAATTGGGTTGTTTGTTTTCTTGTTGTTCAGTTGTAGGAGTTCTTTATATAATCCCTTATCACATATGTGATTTGTAAATATATTCTCCCATTCTGTGGGTTGTCTTTCCACCTTCTTGATAGTATCTCATGATGCATAAAATTTTAAATTTTGATAAATTGATCTATTTTCTCTTTTGTTCCAAATGCTTTTGGTATTATAACTGAAAAATCATTGCCAAATCCAATGTCATGAAACCATAAGCTTTTTATTGGACAAAATGACTTAGAATTTCACCAACTGCCATCCAAAAAAATAACTTTAAAAAAGTTCATGGATGTTCAAATTATATGTTAGAGGAAGGTTGAAATTTAAAAGAATGAAAAAAATATATATCATTTAAATATTACTTTTTTTAAAAAAAAGCAAGAGTGGCTACACTAATACTAGACAAAGTAGGCTTCAGAACAAAAAAAATTATTAGAGACAAAGAGGGAAATTATGTAATGGAAAGGGTCAATCTACCAGGAAGACATAACAATCTTAAATGTATATGTAGCAAACCAGAGAGCCTCAAAATATATGAAGCAAAAAATGATAGAGTTTACAGGAGAAATAGACAAATCCACAGTCAAAGTTGGGGACTTTTAATATTGCCTTCTCAGTAAATGATAAAAGCTACTAGCCAGAGAATCATTAAGGACATAGAAGAACTCAGCTGCATCTAATCAACAGTAAAGTGACATAGAATAGAACAGAACAGAACAGTAGAAAATCTAATTGACATTAATGAAAAACTCCACCCAACAACAGCAGAATACACGTTTTTCAAGAAGAGCCCATGATACATAGGCCATATCTTTCCTCATAATACAAATCTCAACAAACTTAAAAACATTGAAGTATATGAGTGTATTCTTTGACCATAAATCAAATCAAACCAGAAATCAATAACAGAAAGATAACATAAAAATCTTTAAACAATTGGAAATTAAATAACACATTTCTAAAAAAACCTCATGGATCAAAGAGGAATTTCCAAAATAAATTTTAAATATTTATTAAAAAACTGAGTAAGAATGAAATATATGTCAAACTTTGTGAGACACAACTGAAGCAGTTCCAAGAGAGAAATTAATAGCACTAAATGCTTACACTAGAAAACAGGGAAGATCTCAAATGAGTAACATAACTTCCTATCTCAAAAAGCTAGAAAAGGAAAGCAAAATAAACCCAAAGCAAGAACAAGGAAGGGGAAATAAAAAGAAGAACAAAAATAAATGAAATTGAAAATAAGTACACAATAGGGAATGATCAATGAAACAAAAAGCTGGTTCTTCAACAAAATCAATAAAATTGATAACACCCAGCAAGATTTACAAAAATAAAAAGAGAAAAGAAACAAATCACCTTTATCAGGAATGAGACTAAGGATATCATTATATATTGTAATCATTAAAAGGAAAATAGGAAATACCATGAACAACTTTATGTTTAACTTATTAGAAAAAATGCAAAAACTTAGAAGAAATGAATCAAATTCTTGAAAACCCTAAACTACCAAAACTCAGCAAAGATGAGATGGATCATCTCATGTCCTAGAACCAAAGCATTTCTATATTAACAATGCTCATGTGGAAACCAAAATTAATAAAACCAAGATCAGTTACAATTGATCCAAAAACAATGAAACCTTTAGGTATAAATCTAATAAAACATGAACAGGATTTATATGCTGAAAATTGCAAAATGCTGATGAAAGAAAGCAGTGAAGACCTAAATAAAGGAATAGATACAGCATGTTCATGGATTAGAAGATTCAGCATAGGAAAGATGTCAATATTCTCCCCAAAAGGATCTACGGACGTAAAGCAATTACGATCAAAGTCACATCAAGGATGTTTGTTTTTTTTCTTTTTTGATAGATATAGAAAACCCGTTCTACCCCTGGCGGAGAAAGATTCCACACGCCTCGGGGCAACTAAGCCTGTCCACCACAGCTACTGAGACCTGCATGCGCTGGAGCCCGTGCTCTGTACCGAGAGAAGCCACCACAAATGAGAGGTTCACACACCACAACAAAGAGCAGCCCCGACTTGCCACAACTAGAGAGAGCCCCCATGCAGCAATGAAGACCTAGCACAGCCAGAAATACATAGATGAGAATAATAAAGTGAAAGGAATCACCTTACTTGACATTAAAGCTTAATACATGGCTACATGTATCACCAGCCTTCCCTGGAGGCTCAGTCGGTAAAGAATCCACCTGCAATGAGAGAGACCTGGCTTTGATCTCTGGGTCAGAAAGATCCCCTGGAGGAGGGCATGGGAACCCACTCCAGCATTCTTGCCTGGAGAATCCCCATGGACAGAGGAGCATGGCGGGGGATAGTCCATGGGGTCGCAAAGCAAAGAGTCGTACACGACTGAGTGACTAAGCACAGCAGCACAGAAATCAATATGGTGTGGTACTGGTCAAGTGATAGCTACACAGATCAATTGAACTGAATAGAGAACACAAAAATAGATCCACACATACATATATGCCAACCAACCTTTCATAAATGTACAAAAGTAATTCAATGAAGGAATGATAGTTTTTTCAACAAATGGTGCTAGAACAACTTGGGACCATAGGCAAGAGATACCTCAACTGAAACTTCACACTGCTAACTCAAAATGAATCACAGAATTAAAACTTAAATGTAAAACTATAAAATTTATTTAAAAGTTGGAGGAAAAAACCTACTGAAAATTAGGGCCAGGCAAAAGTTCTTAGACTGGATAACAAAGGCAAGATCCACAAAATGAAAGAATGATAAATTATATCTCTCAAAATGAGAAACTTTTGCTTGTAAAAGCTCATGTGAAGAGGATGAAAACACCAATAAATTGGACAACCTAAAAGAAATGGATAAATTCCTGGACACATACAACCTACCAAGCCTGAATCAAGAAGAAATAGAAAGCCTGACTAGATATATTAAAGACATTGAATCAGTAACCAAAAACCTAACAAAGAATGCACGCATGCGCACGTGTGTGCATGCTCAGTCACGTCTGACTCTTTGTGACCCATGGACTGTAGGCCACCAGTCTCCTTATTCATGGGATTTTTCCAGGCAAGGATGCTTGAGTGGGTTACCATTTCCTCCTGCAGGGGATCCTCCTGACGCAGGGATCAAACTCACGTCTTCTTCAGCTCCTGAATTGGTAGGTGGAATCTTTACCACTGAGCCATCTGGGAAACCCCCCAACAAAGAACAGTCCAGACCAGATTTCACAGGTCAATTTTACCAAACTTTTAAAGCAGAATTAAATACCAATCTTTTAAAAACTCTTCCCCAAAAATAGAAAAGGAGGGAAACTCACTTTATGAGGGCAGCATCACACTGATACCAAAGCAGTTTTGAGCAATTCAGAGGCATCATACTTCCTTATTTCAAAATATATTACAAAGCTACAGTAACAAAAAATAGTATTGGTACTTGTATTAAAGCAGATATATAGAGCAATGGAACAGATTAGAGAGACCAGAAATAAGCACACACGTAAATGGTCACCTGATTTTTGACAAAGGTGGGAAGAATACACAATGGGGGAAGAATAGTCTCTTTAATAAATGGTATAGGGAAAACTGGATATCCACACGCAAAGAATGAAATTGGATCCTTACACCATAAATCAAAAAGTTAAACAAAAGACCTGAAGCCATAAAATTCCTAAAAGAAAACATAGGGGAGAAATTTCTTGACATTGATCTTGGCAATGACTTCTTAGATATAATACCAAAAGCCTAGGTAATAAAAGCAAAAATAAACAAGTGGGAGGACATCAGACTAAAGGGCATCTGTACCATAAACAATCTACAAAATGAAAAAAACAACCTACAGAATGGGAGAAAATCCTTGCAAAACATGTATCTGAAAAAGGGTTAGTACCTACATCATATATGAAATTCCTGTAACTCAATGCTAAGTCCCTTCAGTCATGTCCGACTCTGTGCGACCCCAGAGACGGCAGCCCACCAGGCTCCCTCGTCCCTGGGATTCTCCAGGCAAGAACACTGGAGTGGGTTGCCATTGCCTTCTCCATATAACTCAATAGCAAAAAAACCCACCAAAAACCCAAATAACCCCATTTTTAAAATGAGCAAAGGAAGTGAACAGACATTCTGAAAATAAGAAACAGGTAAATGAAAAGATGCTTAATGTCATTAATCATCAGGAAAATGTAAATCAAAGCTACAATAAGCTATCACCTCACACCTTTAAGGATGGCTGTTATATAAAAAAAAAAAGATAAGTATTAACCAGGATATGGATAAAAGGGAAACCTTGTACACTGTTGTTGGGAATGTAAATTGGTACACCTACTGTTGAAAATAGCGTGGTGGTTCCTACAAAAATTAAAAAAAAATAGTAGAACTACCTTCTAATTCATCAATCCCACTTTGGGGTATATCTTTAGGAACTGAAATATTCTGCAATCGTATGTTCACTGCAGCATTTTCCACATAGCCACATAGCCAACACAGGGAGACAAGCCAAGTGTTCATCAATGGATGAATGCATAAAAAGATACGGTACATACTTATAATGGAATATTATTCAGCCTGAAAAAAGCAGGAAATCCTGGCACTTGTGACAACATGGATAAACCTAAAGGATATTATCCTTAGTAAAAGCCAGACAGAAGGACAAGTACTACATGACTACTCAACTTACATGCGGAATCTAAACTAATCAAACTCAGAGAACTAGAGGGTATAATGGTGGTTTAGCAGGGCCTGGGAGGAAGGGAAATGAAGCGTTATTAGTCAATAGATATAAAGTTTTAGTTATGCAAGATAAATAAGCCCTAGAGTTCTACTGTATAGCATAGGGCCAATAGTTAATAGCATATGCCTGGGTTATATATTTTAAAATTTGCTAAGAGGGTAGATCTTATGTTGTATTCTTACAACAAACTAATCATAATAAAGAAGGTGAGAAGAAACCTTTAGATGTGATGGATGTATTTATGGCACAGATTGTGGTTGAGAGTTTCACAGGTATATGTTTATCTCCAAAGTCATCAACTTATATACATTAAATATGTACAGTTTTTTTGTATGTCAATCATACCTGAATAATATGCTTTTAAAAAAAACTCTGAGATATTAACGGGGAAAAAAAAAAACACCTCTAATTAGAAAATGGGCAGGGACTTCCTTGGTGGTCCAGTTAAAATTTTGCTTTCCAGTACAGGGGGCGCGGGTTCGATCCCTGGCCGAGGAACTAAGATCCCACATGCCTCTCAACTGAAAAACCGAAACATAAAACAGAAGCAATACTATAAGAAATTCAATGAAGACTTAAAAAAAAAAAAAAAGAAAATGGGCAAAAAATGTGAAAAAACATCACCAAAAAAGGATATGGAGATAACAAATCAGCCTATGAAAAATAATAAGTATATTAGCCATCAAAGAAATGCAAGTTAAAACCACAGTGAAATATTACTACGTTTATCAAAATTACCAAAGTAAAAACCAGTGACAACACCAAACGCTGTGGAAGATGAGGAGAGGCTGAATCATTCATATACTGCTGCTGGCACAGGCATTCTGGAAAAGAGTACGGCAGTTTCTGACAAAACTAAAAATGTGCTGATCATATGACCCAAAAATTTGTCCTCTGGGGCATTTATCCCAGAGAAATGAAGCTACTGTCACACAAAATCCTGGACCCAAGTGTTCACAGGAGTTTCATTTATAATAGTGCAAATCTGGAAACAACCCAGATGCCCTTCAATACATGAATGGTTAAACAAACTGTTGACCATTATGGTAGCTCCATGGCGTGGATAAAAAGAAAGACCCACAATAAAAAGAAGGACCCGAAATAAAAAGAAGGACCTATTGATACAATGACTTGAATGAATTTTAAGGGAATTATGCTGAGTGAATAAAACTGGTCCAAAAAGATACTAGTATATAATACCATTATACACGACATTCCTGAAATGACAAAGCTAAAGAAAAACGATTAGCAGTGCTCAGCCCGCCTCTCCCCCAGGTGTGATTTCAGAAAGGCAACAAGAGGAATCCTGTGTGTTGAAATAGTTCCCTACCTTGACTGGGGTGGTGGATATGGACCCACACATATGATAAAACTGAATAAAACTAAATACATACACACATGAATACAAGTAACACCAAAGAAATCTAAGCATGATCAGTGGATCTGCTCAATGCCGATATCCTGGTTATGACACTGTACTATAGTCCTGGGAGTCGCTACCACTGTGGAAAACTGGGTAAAGGGTGCGCACAGGTCTCTTTTATATTGTTTTTGAAACTGCATATGAATCTACCATCAGCTCAAAATACTTGATTATTTTAAAAGTGCAAATGATCCTGGGTTTTTTTGTTTGTTTGTTTTTGGATTATAGTTGCCTTACACTGTTGTGCGTTTTTGTTTTGTTTTTTTAATAAAGGACAATCCTCTTAAAAATGCCATGACCAGGGGCAGAAAGCTATTTCATAATTTTTAAGAGGCCACCTAGCTCCTGAGTGCCCCTCCCTCACCTTGCTGTCGGCGACGTGATGTGCGCTGCACAGTGCTGGAATTAGTTGTTGGAGAGCGATCCCGGCCTTGGCCTGCGGTGCTCAGGTGTGTGTGTGTGTCTATAGGTGGGCCCTGGTGCGGTGGTGAAAAAGACAGCCAAGGGAGAGCTACGCCTCCCATGCTGTCGGGGAGGGTGGCCAGCTGATGAAGGTGCTGTGCTGAAAGCTAGGGAAGGGTTTCTGAAAGGTGCTGGTGCCTCAGGAACGCCCTCCTGCTGCTCTCTCCAAGAAGGCCGTGGGCGGTGGCTGAAGAGCCCGGGTGCAATGACTGAATCCCACCCTCCACAGGGAAAGGTGAGTGCGGGACGCGCGCGGGAGGTGCGGCCTCTGGGCAGCGGCCCGCAGGCGTGCCCTGCAGCCCAGCTGGCAGACGCGGCGCCTGGTCTTGGATGCTGCAGCAAAGGCGCCAAGGAGACTCCTAACGCTGCGAGCGAAGCGTGGTGGCCGGGGAGGGTGGGGCCGCCCAGAAATCCCGGCGGCGCCAGCCGGGTAGCTTCTGCAGGCCCGGGGCGCGCACACGCGGGGCACGTGGGTGTAGGGGAACCGGCGCCGCTGGGCCTCCTTCCTGCAGCGCCGCGGCGGCCGGGTGCCGGCGCTGGAGGAACCCAGGGTGGGTTGCCAGCCCTGCGCAGGCGGCCCCCTCAGCCCCAGCCCAGCACCCAGCTGGCAGGCCAGGGGCGGGGACCGCACCAAGCCCGGCGCCTGGAGGCGCTCTCTGCGCGAGTCTCTTAGCCAGTGCGGGGACGGGGCGGGGGCTGGGGGCGGGGGGCTCCTTCCCGCGCCGGTGTGGGAAGCCCAGCGGCTTTGTCCGGGGATGTCTGGGGGCGCGGAAGGGAGACGAAGGGACTTCTCTACCTGCCAGACCTTGGCATGGAGGAAAGACTGGGATGGACAGAGCCTGGTGGGAGCACCAAGGGGCTCGGGAAGCTGCACCCTCAGCCCAGTCCGGAGAGCGGCGCGGGGGGACCGGCGAGGGCCGGTGGGCTCCACGTGGGTGGACCCCGAGCTGGGCGCAGTGGTGGGGTCGCGGGTCGCTGTCGCCTGCGCTCCCCTACGCCAGCGCACGAACGCGGGCATACAGACCCTGACTGCCACCCGCCAGTGGAGAGGCTGGCGCCGGGAGCGCGCGGGGAAGGGCAGGCGGCCGTGTTGGGTGGGTGGCGGTGGGGGGCGGAAAGAGGGGGGCGGTTCGCGACTGAGGTGTGGCCGCGGGGGAGGGGGCGGGAGGCACCGCAAGGCTTTGGCCCTGCTGCCGCAGCAGCCCCGCAGTCCCCGCCCGGCTCTGAGCAGGCTGCGGCGCGCGGCGAGGTGCCTGCCGGCCGCACTGCGGTCCCAGTCGGCGTTAACCTGCCCTCGGATTAAAAGCAAAAGGCAAAAAGAGTCCATTAAAGGGGCGTGGCCGGGCAAAGACTTTTGAGGGTTCCAGCCGGCTCTAAGAGGTTGGCCGTAGGCATGTGGGAGTTGCAAGGCACCGCCAGGTGTCATAATGCGGGGAGGGGCCTCCACCTGGGTTAAGCTTCCCAGAGCGCGACCTGAGACGGGGAGATCTTGAAGTCGGGCATTACCCACCATAGTCCTAAACCTGGCATTAACCCTTTCCCACCCCCACTCTACACACCTTCATATTCTTATCACTCTTTTGAGACCTCAGTATTACCAGCCTCATTTTATGTGAAAACCCAGGACAAATTCTTCCCTCTATTAGCCTCTCCGTGCCGAAGACCCCAGAGGCAGCTCTCCATATCCCTAAGACGTGGTCACTCCAAACCCACAGTGAGCGGCTCCTGTGCTCGGCTTTTGCTCCACAAACTCGCTAGAGTGCCACCGGAGGATGCTGAAGGCAATGTCTCGGTGGCCGCCCGGCGCCGGTGAGACTACCGCGCGAGCTCAGTGTGGACGAGCCTCGCGTCCTCCTCCCCAAGCAAGTGAGTCGGCCCTGCACGGCCCTTGGTCACTCTCTCTCTTTCACTCCCTCTTGGGTATCGCGCATTTTCTCAACAGAGCGTGACCTGGTAGACAGTGAACTCGGATTCCCTGAGAACCCGCTCGCTCTTGTCCGGTCGGCCCCCCGACATCTCTGCCCTTCACTGGGGCGGGCGCTGTGTGGGCACCTGGACCGCCCTGGTACCTCGGTTCCCAGCTCCCTCCTCCCCGAGCGGCGGGAGAAGGGCCTTTCCGAGTTACCTGACTCAGGTCAGCAGCCACATCGAGGCCGTCCCCCTCGCTCTGATTCCCAAGGGCAGAGCCCATGAAAGTCCGAAAAGTCTGTGGCACTCACCTCCGCCCAAGCGGGGCGATCCCCTGGTGGTTTGTGTGTGTGTGTGTGTGTGTGTGTGTATATGAATGTGTGTTTGTGTGCGCGCGGTACGCATGTAACCGCACAGAGTAAATTCCCAGACGTGCAAGACAAAGCATTTCACGCAAAGATGGCCCAGAGTTCTAGTAAAACAAACAAATAAACAACAACAACCCCCCCCCACCCCCAACACCACGTCTCGAGGCACGGAGTCAGGGAGCTCGCTGCCTGCGGAGGCTTCTAGAACGTCTGCATCCGGGAGAAGGGATTTTAACTCTTCATCTCCGCCAGATCCGTCTGGAAATCACCTCCTCTGGCGATGCCGCAACAAGTGGCCCCGCCGCCTACCCGGGATTACAGCCTCTCGGTCCCCCAAGTCCTTATGGAGTAGCTGACTGGGATCGGCAGCTGGGGGTGAATGCAGGGAGGAAGACTTTATTTTCAGTTGTGAAGATTCTGTCTGTCTGCGTCCTGTGGGCTGGGATTCTCCTGTCACCATCAACCTCCAACGTTAATGTAGTGCTATCATTAACACTTGGAAATGGAAAGCTTACCCATCTTCCTATTAAAAAGGTGTTGATTTTTAACCAAGCATTTTCCTCTCGACTGACTTACACTTTACTGACGGCATTTCCGCCAACCTTTTGCGGTTTGGAGAAGCTGGGGTGGGGGTGGGGGGACGTAATGGTAGCAAGGCTTTTATTTTCAAAACAGATACTTCTCCTCTCCCCACCCAGTTTACGAGGGTTAGATTATCGACTTCCTCAAAGGTTCCCTCTCTAGGTTTGTGCCAGAAGCTTTACGGGTAAAGCCCTTTGGCGGGAGGGCGGGGGGGTTCAATCTGCCCACCACTTTTTCCCTGCCCAGCGAAACCCAGGTACCAAGGGGCCAAGGTTCCACACTGTCACATTCCTGTTAGAAATTCCCTCGGGGGAGCAAGACGGATTGCCGGGCAGGTCGAAGTGGCGAACAGAGGCGACAGCGTCCAGGGACTAAGGGCCTCGGTCTTCCTCCCGGCGGTTTCCTGGACTCAACTGAGCGCCGCGGCGGCCTCGGCTAGAAACCGCCCCGCCCTAACCGAGTACGAAACTCCTTTGGACTAAAGTTTGAGAGAATCCAGTGTAGAGACAGACTTCTTCCAATCTCTTTATAACAAATAATCTTATAAGTTTACCCACATAACCACGCAAGCGGGGAGCAGGCACCCAGATTCTCCGCCCCCACGTGGTGTTGGAGTTGGCGCAGACGCGTCCGCGGTCACAGCGGGGAACGTGACACCGCATTTTCTCTGAATTCCTGCCTTCTAGGGTGGTGCGGCCGGGTGAGAGGGCCTCCGGGAGGTGGGAAAGAAGCTGCGGAATCCATTCGCTCTGCAGAAGCACTGGGGCTCTAGCACTGCGCGCAACTCCGGGGGCTTTCCCACGGCCCCATTCCCCCACTTGAGAAAAGCAGTGGTGGTTATGAGAGATTAATAGCCGGGCTTCCCACGACTGTGCGGCGCGTCCTCACCAGCACCACTAGCTTAGCCGTTTAATCTGACCTTTACTATGAGCCACGCGTTCCCACAGGCTGGAAACTGGATTCGCACCCCAAGACCGTCCTCTAAACCACCCTCCCCCCCCTGCTTCCTGAGGAGGATCGGAGACTTGCAGCTCTCCAGTGGTGCCCCTTTCCTCCTCCATAGAAAGCAGGCCCCAGCTCCTCTGAGACTAACCCGGGGGCCATGAGACATCCCCGGGGGGTCTCCCGGGCCTCCGAGTTGGACGGTGATTGCAATGCATCGTCTTGGGTTCTCTCTAGCACATTGTGCCGGTGTGCAGAGAGAAGGGGGGGCGGGGGAAGAACCACTTCTAAGTGCCACCGGCATCTACGGAGTGGCGATGGTCTATGCAGAGCGCCGGTGCCTGGAGTTGTGGGGGAGGGTACTGCGGCCAAGGGCAGGTTGGGAGGACCGTGAAGGCCGGCTGGCCGCAGGGGAACCTTTCCTCTCCGGGTTCAGGGGCCGGGAGCAAACCCCGAGCTGCGGCAAAAAGGGCTGGTAGGCTCTCCTGCACCCCCGCTTGCTCCCCCGCCTTCCCTGTGTCCCCCGGCTTTTCCAGGAGGAAGATGGGGTGCCCAGCGGGGGTGGGGCGCGCCGGGCCGCGGAGCCGGGCTGTCACGTGCCCCCCTCTCCGCACACCCCCCGCCACTGCGGCGGGAGTTCCAATCAGAGCGCGCCAGGGGGCTCCTCCCGGGCAGGAACCACCCGGCTCGGCGGCGGAGGGTGGGCCGCCGTCACCTGACCGCCCGCCCCCGCCCCCCGCGAGTAAGGGGCGGTGGTAGCGTCTGCTCGGTTACAAATGGCCCCTCCCGCCCCGCTCGCCCGCTCGCTCGGGCTCGGCGCGGACCCGCCCGGGAGCACTCATCCCGCCGGCTGACGGCGTCCCGCCGCCCTGCCCAGAGCCGGCCGGCGGTCCCCGCCAACCCCCGAGGGCGCTCCTGGCACCCAGCGCGGAGGCTTGCCCGCGGAGGTCGCCCTGGGAGACTGGACCGCGGTGGCGCGCGACTTGCCTTCCCGCAGGTGAGTGTGCGGTGTGGGCGTGGGATGCTGCGGGGAGAGTGCAGGGGCGACGTGCGAGTCCTCGGCTGCGGACGCGGGTCCGTGCAATGCGCAGGCTAAGTTTGCAGAGCGAGTCCGAGGTCTCTCTCCATCTCAGCCTCCTCTTGCGGCTCCCGCGGGTTGGGGGCTCCAGCGAAAGCCTCGATTTGGGGGCAAGGGGGAAGGGCTTCAGGAAATTGTTGCCTTGAGATGCTTGGCAAAGGTTGAAAAGACACATCAGGTGGAGCTAGTACCTACAGCTGATGGGGGTTAGACAGGTGCATTCGAGTTTGCCTGCGTTTGCGTGGCTCCCGGGCGAGTAGGGTGAGCCCGAGATGGGGTGAGCCTCTGCGGTGGGTCATTCCGTCCCCCAAAGCCACTTAGATGCCCAAGAGGAAAATTGCGCTGCTCTGAGGTGGTCACTGGATGTTACAGCAGCAAACCGGTGACCCCCGTATTTCTGATATGCTCCTGTAGTAACAGAAGAGCAGGTGGCTTCAATAAAGAGCGTATGAAGATTTAAGGCACCCAAAAGATATTCCATTTACCTTTTAACTTCTTGGCAGGATTTTGTATTGAAAGTGCTGAATCATGCAAAAAGACATGGAACGGGAAAATAATGAAATAATTGAATGAAAAATAATTTACTTCATTTTTTGGTAAAGTTTTTCAAAGCTAGTAGTCATTTTTTAAATGAATGCTATAAGTTTAGGGTATAGGCACCAGGTATTTTAAAATCATGTTTTAAGACTGTGCCCTTGGCTTTCTGGCTATCGGTTGCTTTTCTGTCTTTAGAGTGAGTTGTATCTATTCCTTTATCTCATGCCACTCTACTGCCTCAAAAAAAAGCCAACCCAAGACATGTTCTTTTTTTTTTTGGTGTGTCCATGATTGTAAAGGGAGTGGACGAAACCAGTCCTTGGGAATAAAAAACTCCTTCGTTGATAAATGTGATGATGGACAATTTGATTTGTCATATGCCTCTGAAGGGAATGTCAAGCTGATAACATGCAGGCTGGAGAGAAACAGAAACAGGAGTTGCCCATCGAGGAAGAAATGAGCTCTAATCCAATTGTGTTCAGTAAAAGAGCTGAAGGGAAGTGATTCCACCTGGGAGCCTGAGTCCATGATGGTGGAGATGGAAGGGTGCCGTTTGTGATGCAAGTTCTGCAGTCAGACACCAAGTAGCATAAAGATGATTAAAAAAAAATCAGAGTGAGAATGAGCAAAATGGGTGTGTCCAAAGACAGCTCTTGCCCATTTACTCTGTCTGAACTGCTCATGGCCTGCTGACTCATAAGGGAACCAGCATGCTTCAGGAGGGTTGGATTTGACTTCTAAATAAGCATACCTGTAAAAAAAAAAAAATCTTTTTTAAGGAAAAGAAAATCTTTAACAGAGACATCCATAAACAGGAAGGCTTGTCTCCTCCTCACATCTCTTCTTGAGGGAGGTTTTCCCAATTCCTTGACTTGTCACCTTCATTCCAGTCCCTGTCATCCATACTTGTGCCTGGAACATTTGGGTTGACACCAGAAATTTTTGTCTAAATCTTGACACGAGAAATAGTGGCACTCCTACCAATAGCATTATTTCAAACGTGTTTGTGAAGGATGCTGAAACCCTGGACTATGAACGATTAATTGAGTTTTCTTTGCAGCACAGTCTCCCTTGACATGGCATGCAGGGGCAGGGAGCCCCACCCTGTTTCTGAGCATCTGCATGAAAGGCCAGGAAAGGAATTCGACAATTGCAGTGGTGCAGAGAGAGGCAGTTGCTAGACTTGGGTGTGAACGTTTATTTAAATAATCACTAAAATGTTGGGGGCTAGGCTTCAATTCATAGGTAGGTCTTGGAAAACACAGTATTATTCCGTGTGGCTTGTCAGCATGTGAAAATATCCATTTAACTTTGAGAGGTTGGTTTGGAAGAAAAGGAGTCTGAAGTAAATGCTGCTTCCCTATTTTAAGATCCTGGGGTTACAAGACACTCTTGGAAGGACAAATATCAAAGCATCTAGTGAAGCCCCAAAGAGTTCTTTGTGCTCTGGTATTCTTAATAGAATTTCTTTATCAAAGTAAGTGTTTTAGAGAGGTTTCCTTTTCAGGCAATAAACCTGCTTGTGGAATAGACAAGCACCAGGCATCTCAGAACAGAGATGCACAGCGGAAGCAGGAAGCAGATGAATGAGTTTACCTTTTGCTGCTTGGTCCTTCCATCAGAAGCCAGTCATGTCACGTCAGGTGAGAGGAAAGCCATTCCTGCAACAGAACGAGGCGATTTCAAACCTTATTTCCAATCTATGGGAGAGAAAATATTTTGTGCCGCTCTGAAGAAAGAGGCATTCATTTATTTATTGTCATTTAATTCATTTATTGTCATAGCCCTGCTAACCCGTGTCCTCTACTGCAGACAGCGGGTCTAACCATGAGGAAGAGAGATAGCAAGAGGACCTCTTTCCTTTTCTTCAAAAAACAAGAACAAAATTTTTCAAAAGGATGCCCACTTGATGTTACCATTTATTAATGCAAATTACTTAAATAAGAAAAAATTCTGCTTTTCCCTTGATGGCTGGAGTGAATGAATGCCTTTCTGAATCTGGATGTGATGCCCATTTATGTAACAGGATAACTGTATCTCAGTAGTTATTCCAGTCTGAGGTGAGACTCCAGGTGAAAACTGCATGTTCTGCTCAGATTGAACGTAAGTTCAAAGCTGCTAGGACCACCTTCTGCTTTTTGCCTTCTTCCTCTAATACTGTCTTTCCCCTCTCTTAAATCCTACCTAATCCTAGCACCTAAAAGGCTTTGCCGTTTGACCAGGAACACACAATCAGGTAAATTGCCAGTGACAATGGGTCATTCTAAAATCAAAATAGATTTCAGCTTCAGTCTAAACATTCCATTGGGAGGATGTCTCTGGCGCCTTGCTCAGACACCAGTGGCCCCAGTAGCCTGGTTTCAAAGAGGGACTTGTCCTAAGGTTTGCAGCAATTATTTTGTGGAAGTTAGCTCTGCTCACTTGCATCGTTAATGTCAGAGCAAGAAGGTTCCAGAACACTACCTCCTTGAGTTACAACAGTAATGTGTACACAGCATTGTATGAGGAGCATTCCAGAACTCCCACCTCCCTGTGAAGTGAATGTGCTGCCTGAATAAACACCTGGGCTGCCTTGGCCCGCCGACAGATCTCATTTTTCATCATAAGAGATGGTTTTAGTGTACACTGAGCTTTTTTAGGACACTAGAGAGCCTTGTAGGATGGAGAGAGACGTCTGATGTCTGACTTCTTTTAGAACTGGCCTCCAAGGATCTACCTTTTCCCTTCAAGAATGTCAGGTTATGTGTGTTTTTCAAGGAAATCGAAGAAAAACACACTTTGCTAAGCCACTTACTATAGGGAGTTGGAAGGTTAGTCATATTAGTAATATCATTGGCTGTAAGCATGTAAAAATTAAAAATTCAGATTTGTGGATATGTGAGTGTTAGGGAGTTGCCTTTAAAAAACTGTTTGGAAATCGATGCTTTTTTAAAAAAATCATGTGATGTTAAGTACTTGCACATTAATCTCTGTAATATGAAAGAATACACTTCAGTACGCACGATTTGCCACAAATGCACACATCCTACACAAACTGGAATTGCCCTTTAGAACTACTCAGTTATTTATTTTGCAGTGACTTGGGGTAGTGGGGAGAGTTTTCCTTTTTTTCCTGGTGGATGCTGGGCTCTGATTCTGCTGTGCTTAGGTATCTTAGTGCCTATGACCCTCAAGAAGGTGCAGTGAACATATACAGTTGTTCGTATCATGAGTAAAGTAATTTTTTTTTTAAACAATATGTCTTCCTTTAGGTTGCCAGTTTAAAAGTAGTCATGCTCTAGGTTTTAGAACTAACAGTATCACAAGAAACAGGTTTTGTCCAGATGTAGCTCGGATACATTTCCTTTGGTCAAATTGCAGTAAATCGTCTTTGCTTCTCAGGGCTTCCCAGGTGGCTCAGTGGGTAAAGAATCCACCTGCCAATGCAGGAGACATAAAGGACATGGGTTTGATCCCTGGGTGGGGAAGATCCCCTGGAGGAGGGCATAGCAACCCACTCCAGTATTCTTGCCTGGTGCATGCATCTTTGTTACTCATGAAATTTGGAAGCAACCTGGACTGCTAATGACCTAAATACATTGGTCTTACAGGTGTCCTTTGATATGGTGGATGGTGACTCTTCTCCTGCCTGCGAGTGGTGGTTCAAACCGTAAGTTCAGCAAACCAAATAATCAGATATCAGTAATTCTGGAGCTCTATGCAGAACCGTTCTTCCTATTTTCATTCCTTCTGCCCAGGACTCGTCAGGGAAGGAAGTGACATCATCCCGTTGGGTAAGCGGAAGAATGTCAAACTTAGGCCAAGTTACTTTGTTCACTGTAGAGCAGTGTGATTGCCATGACAGCCATCCACTGGCGTTCTTCTCTCCCCGTCCCTGTCGCATTCTCTTTCTGGTAACAGAATATGAACCTTTAGTGTCTGGGCAGTGCTGAATTGATACTTCTCCAGATGTCACGTCTTTCTGTGTGGCCCTGCCCCTTCTGATCTTCTCCTGGCTCAAGCAGACAGATCCCAATACGTAGACTCACGCAGGAGCAGCATCAGAAAATGTCAGATGAAATCTTAAGTCCGCGGTTGAGCTAGCTGTCCTACCACATCCATTAAGCAAAATATTTCTTTAGCTCAGCCGATGAAGGTCATGCTCTCAGGACTGGTCTGCTTCAGTTATAAAATGGAAAGCATTACAATACGCAAGAGACCGTTGCTCTTTCACACAAAGACATTGGATGGTGTGGGACTGTATAGATTTCCTGGGGATGGGCCTACCTTCTCCACTTCTGGATATCAGGTACTTCTAAGTATGGCTCTTTACTGTCTGTTCTCAGAAAGGGACCCCAAGGAAGACCCTTTCCTGCTTCTGTAGAGACCTCAACATGTAAGATTTTTGGAAAATCCTTAGGCATTTCAGGCGTTTATTTCCTGTATGTTTCATCAGTGGCCAGGTTCTAGAAAGCTGGTTTATTAGGGAAAAAATCTCCCCTGCCTTCCCTTCTCCTTGCTTTTCTGTCTCCCTGTCTCTCTTCCCTTTGCCCCAAATACGGCTTTCCGTGTAATTCAGTTCACTAAATATTTCTCCATTTTTGGTTTCGCTGCAGAGTTTATTGCTAGAGCGGGTAATATACTTTCAACACAAATAGTATATTGATCACTTGAAATCTTGTTTGAGCTTGACTGAATATACATAATGGGGTGTCAATCGGGGAAAAAAATCTCATAATAAATGGCAGGCAACTTATATTCATGAGAAAAAAAAATGTCTCAGGCAGCACACAAAATATCATGTTTACTGTAGCATGACAGACTGATTCCGCCAGTGTCCTCATGTTCTTTGGGTGGCTATTTAATAGCAAAGGCAAGGTTAGAATACCAAGATTCTGGAACCATTCTTTCTTTGTTTATATGGGAAGGCATTTCTGCACACTCTATAGAGTATAAACATCTTCTCGAATCACAGCCAGCAAGAAAGATCTTTTCTACCTGAGGAATTTAGAAATTGCAAACAAATCTGTTGAAGTTGGTGTATATTTAAAATCAGATACTGATTTATGCAGTCCATATTTTTTAACTTTTTACC
This sequence comes from Oryx dammah, assembly GCF_014754425.2. Classification (NCBI taxonomy): domain Eukaryota; kingdom Metazoa; phylum Chordata; class Mammalia; order Artiodactyla; family Bovidae; genus Oryx; species Oryx dammah. The sequence continues at coordinate 44,484,317 of NW_024070193.1, read as the reverse complement.
ATGTGTGTATCAGTGCATACTCTCGCTGTATGCAAATATCATTTTCAATGTGTACATGGGAGAGCACGGTATATTTAGAGAAAATCCTGCTTTACATAAATTATTTTTAAGAACAACCGAGCAGAGGAGTAGCCATGCATTAGGAAAGCGAAATCTTTTTTTTTTTTTAATTTCCTCTTGAATGCTAAGTAAAGGAATCTCAGCTTTAAAGTATTAAATGTAATTCTTCAAAATCGATTTTCTTGATAGAGCAGTGATTATGATGGCAAGTATTTCTGGGAAAGTAGTATTTTTGATTACCTTCTGACGCTGACTTTTCTCTGACTCCATTGCTGCTGGTTGTCTTTGTGGAATCTGGCCCCAGAGGGAACGTGGGGTATTGTAGGAGCTGTCATCGGCTGCCCCCCAAAACTGTGTGGGGTATATTACACTGTCCCAGTCCACTGGGTGGGGTCAGCCTCACTTCTGTCAGGAATTCTTGGTCTCTTGTAAGTGAATGGAGCCAACATGCCCCTTGCTTATCAGGTTTTAATTTGCTTTTTTTAATGGCAGAAATCAAATAATACTCTTGACAATCAGACAATCATCTCTTCCAGTTCCTTTATGTTATGCAAGATCTTTAAAAGCGGATTATGGCAAAATTTTCAGTTCTTAAATCTCAGGTCATGTCCCAACAACCAGAAGAACCTACTTATCCCAGAGTGTGTGTAATAGGGCAGATGAGGCTGAGGATATAAAAGACGTGATAGCAGGCCCTGATCATATCTGCTGTTTTCCTGTAGGGCTTCGAGCACTTTTGCCTGTTTTCATCTACTTCATTAAAATGCTTCTGATTTGTTGTTTTTTTGTTTTTTTTGGTAAGGTTTCTGATTAGCAGTAAAAGAGAAATGCAAAAGTTGCTGAGAAAATGGGTTATCTGAGAACTAGCCAGTTGCAGCGATTCAACAGTATGATTATAGCGGAGCTATGGATTTTACTAATACCTTTCGTAAGTAAAACATTGCCGCTATATCGTCCCTTACGTACATATACTGTTTTGTGACAAGTTAGAAACAATTTATAATGTGTACTTTTTTGCACAAAGAAAGGCAATCACCATCAGTAGTTGAAGCTTGGGGAAGTACGCTGATGAGATTTTAGCAGAAACTACCTTATATGAGATTTTAAACTTGGAATTTAGCTATTTGAAATACGTTCTTAACTTTTAACCTGCAGAGAAACAAATGTCTGCAAATGTTAAAACTTGAACTTACTGGGTGTCACTAGTAAAAGGGAAAAATAAAATTGCAGGGCAGAGAGAATGGGAAGGAAAAAATTTCTCAGAGAAATTTGAGTCTAAAACCTGCATTTACAGTCCTTGCTGTTCTCTTAAATTTTGGATCATTTTACCAATTTATTATAATCAAGTCAAGGAAGAAAAAGAAAAGGAATGAAGTAGAAGCTATGTGAGCTATTTTCTGATTAAAAGATACTCAAGATTACATGTTGGTAATATAAATACCTACTTTTAATAGATAGCTTTCTTACCAGTTTGTACCTTCTTACAGTGAGAATATTTAAAGATAAGTTTAAGCACATATCTTTTATAGACCTTGTCAGTAGAACTGAAAACAACACCATATAGTCACCAGGTGCTTGGTAAGCCTTTATGTGGTGGTTCTTGTTGTTTTTTAACACCTTTATTTAACACAAATTTTTAATATCTAGTTGAATTGGCAGCCATTTCAGAGAAATGGATGTTATAATTTCTGAGGTTTGATTTCTACATACGCTTAGTGAACATCAGGAAGTAACTAAAACTCCTGGATTTTTGCTTGCTTGCACATACAGCATTTGCAGAAGCCAGAATCAGAGCTCTCTTCTTTTAGAAGCTGCTCATTTAAAGTGATCCTCATTTAATAGAAGAATTGCAGTGGGACAACTTTTCCTTCCAACAATGATTTAAATAATAACTAGGCTGATGCAATGGATTAGGGTAATATTACTTTTTAAAAAATTGGTTTTTTCACTTTAATAAAGAACACACCGAGGCAAAATAAAGATAAATTACAGTGTATTAATTCAGTTATCAGTGAAGTAGTAGTTTGTATATTACTGCTAATAAATCTCACTTTACAATTAATAAAAAGTTTATTTTCAGGTTTAATTGCTCATGTTAAGAGAGAATCAACAGATACAACTTGCTTAGGGCATAGAACTGCTGCTGAGCTTTGTGTGAATTCAGTTTATTAAACCCCTGAGCCTCTTAAGAATGAAATTTTGCTATTTGCAGCGACGCAGATGGACTTGCAGAGTATTATGCTCAGTGAAATAAGTCAGACAGAGAAAGACAAATACTGTGTGCTCTCATGTATATGTGGAATCTAAAAAATACAGCAAACTAGTGACTATACCAAAAAAGAAGCAGGCTCACAGATACAGAGCGCAAACTAGTGGTTACCAGTGGGAGAGAGGAGGGAGCGGGGCAGCACAGAGTCAGGGGACTAGGAGGTACCGACTGTTAGGTATAAAATACGCTACAAGGGTATGCTGTAAAACACAGGGAATGGAGCCAATATTTTATAGTAACTGTCAATGGGATATAACCTTTAAAAATTGTGAATCACTATATTGTACACCAAAAAAAATCCCTATCCTGCCATATAAATGGGGATAACTTGGGGTCACAGTCAGCTGATGACTTTCTATTTATTGATATGTTAATGATATGTTAATATATTCTCTCTATATATCATGTAAATATATCATATACTTATTACAAATATAGTGTTATAATTAACAAACCTGAACCATTTCGGTTTAATTGGAAACCTAATCCTGAGAAATGGACATAGCCAAATCTCCTATACTGTTAAAGAATATAGGCTCAACTGTTTCCCCAGCTTAGTGTTAGTTTGAGGTGCACGCTATCGTAAAAATCGTTTTCTTAGTGACAGGCTGATCCACCATGGTTATATAAGAATTTGGTGAAAGGTACTTCGTGATGGTTTTTCTGGGATCATTTTGATTTTCGTGTGTATATTTTGGGGGACGGGGTGTGGCTTTCAGGAATGATAGTCTCATTTTTAAAAATAAAAAAAGTGAAACCAGTTAATCCCACTTTCAGGTTAAACTTCTTCATCTTGCTGTGGTCTTTCCTCCCTTAAGACCGTGCTTTGGTCTCACTGATGGACTTGATTTTGTCTCAGCCAAACAGAGGGAGTGGTCAGCCTATGAATTCCATCCCCACACCAAGCATTTGAAATTGATGTTATTCTCCAGCAAGTGGCCACCCCCTCTTCAGAGTCATTGTTTAATCCCCGTGCCCTTTGTATGCTCCTACAGACACGTCTGTGCCTCTCCGAAAGTTCTTCAAAATCATTTTTCTCTCATATTGTTAAAAAGATAAGCATTCAAGATAAGACTTAAAAATATGAAACTTCCTGTAGACCCACAATGTCAGGCTCTTCCACTGTTATATAGTCTCTGGAAATAACCTGGAGAGCTTGAATTTTCAGCTTGGGCAGAGCTCTAACTCAGGACTTAATGCCAAGATTTGCAGAGTTGAGATGCTGGATTAAAGCAGACAGACAGACAATCTCTCAGGCAAGGATTTAACTGGATTGTTTTTAAAAAAACAAAAAATAAGAAACAGCACAAAGGTGAAAACGTATAGACATAAATGTTGTTCATTCTTCAGAGATGTCAATGAATGCAGGAGAATCGGCCAAAATTCCAGAGTTTTCTTTTTCCTCTTTTGTAATAGTCCAGGGACGTCATTGCCAGTGACCACGATGACTAATCATTCTTAATTTTTCTAGCTCTAGACACAAGGCTGACTGATCCCTTTGAGAGCGGCCTTCTTGAGTAGCATTGTTCAATGGAACTTTCTGCAATGACAGGAATGTTTGCTTTGTGCACCATCCAGTACAGAGCCACTCGCCATGTGGAGCTACTGAGCGCTTGAAGGTGGCTAGTGTGACTCAGAAACTGACCTTCAAAACCTTATTTGATTTTAATTAAAATGTAAATTAAAAAAGCCACATGTAGCTGGGGGCTGCATGTATTGGACAGTGTTACCACAGTCAGAAAAGTGAGTCAGCTTCACATAGAGTCCTCTTTATGGGCGATACGAGCAGAAGGCCTTGCACATTCCAGAAACTGGGGACCACCCCAGTGCTGACCATGTGTGCGCGCTCTCCGTGTGGTGGCCTCCGCAGAGCTGCCGGGCACACCATGGCTGTGCTGTTGCCATCGTGCTTTCACATTTTTATTTATTTATTCGTTAAAAATTTTTGTTGGAGTATAGTTGATTTACAACGTTGTTAGCTTCAGGAGTACAGCAAAGCGAATCAGTTAGACATATAGCTATATCTACTCTGATTTTTAGATTCTTTTCCTCATATTTTAAAATAGAACTGCATCCTCCCAGAACAGACCCAGTGCCCAATATTGTTTGTTGTTGCTGAGTTGCTCAGCTGTGTCCGACTCTTTGCGACCCCGTGGGCTATAGCCCACCAGGCTCCTCTGTCCATGGGATTCTCCAGGCAAGAACACTGGAGTGGGGCAAATCCCGCCCCCCTCCAGGGGATCTGCCCGGCCCATGGATTGAACTCACATCTCCTGGTTGGCAGGCAGATTCTTTACTGCTGAGCCATCAGGGAAGCCCCCCTCATCAAAAAATGATACTGTTACTCCTCTTTTTTTCTTTTTGAATTGTGGAAAGAATGCTTAAAATGAGATCTAGCCCCTTCAGATTTTTTTTTCCATGTACAGTACAGTATTGTTATCCATAGGCGCCGTGCTGTACAGCATATCTCTAAAATGTATTCCTGTGGCATAACTGAAATTTCATAGTTGGTTAGTAACTTCCCATTGCCCCTGGCAACCACCACTCCATTCTTTGCTTTTCTGAGTTTTGACTATTTTTCCTCAGAGACCCCATCCCCAACGGGGTGGTCTCTTCCTTGTCCCAGAACCTCTCTGGGTCCTGGCTAGTTTGTTTGGTTGTGACTGTACATCTGAGGTACTCTTAGAATTCTGGCTTTAGGATACGATGTTTAGGGGCGCACGTCTCGATTTGCCCTTCTAGAAGTTTCTTCCACTACTTCGTCCTTCTATCTCTGCACCCTGTTGCCCACGACTAAAGCTTCACCATCTATTTATCAACACATGTATTTATCTCTGTGTTTGGGGGGTTTTACCTCCAGTGTTCTTCAGTATGGACTCCCTCAGACAAGACTGATTAAGAAGTTACAGCAACTCACTTATTCTGCAGACACAGGCCTCTTCCTCAAGGCAGTGAAATCTTCCTCTATAAATGGAGAGGGTCTTCTAACTGAATTGCCGGTGACGTTTTCAGAGCCTGTCCTTGAGTAAGTGGACTTCTCCTGGTGGAGCTCAGCTTTCTTTGGCTCCCATCACTCTGAGGTCCTCACAGACAAGGCAAGTGGGAAAGAAAGGGGATGCAGGGTACCTGGCAGGTGTGACCGGGAGGGAGACCCCATGCGTCCCAGCGTACAGAGGCGGCTTCTGTCTGTGCCAGGGGAGAGAGCCTGACTGAGGTGGGCGTGTGTGGGTGGGGCTGCTCTGTCCTTAGGCGGCCCTCAGCACACACTCCATTGTCTCCCCCAGACCCAAGGTCCTCCTGTCAGGCCCTGCCGCAGGATCACCTAAGTTTCTTTAGGAAAAACATATAAGCAGATTCCTGGGCCACACTCCTCGTTTGTGGAATTAGACCTTTTCTGTCAGTACTCTCAGCCCTGTCTTCACAGTTAGGGGCTTTCTAAGACATGCTGCTGCCAGGGTTGCACCCCCGACAGAGAATCTCTGGGGTTGGGTCTGGACATTGATGAATTTCAAGCCGCCCCTCTCCCCACCCTGGCACGGCTGATGCAACCTGCATCTGGCTCCATCCCAGAGGGGCTCAGGATGTGCAGTAGGGGTCCTGGCTAGGATGACTCCCTTAGCTTACATGCACGTGTTGTTTGTGCGTGCTCAGTTGGTCAGTGGTGTCCAATTCTTTGTGACCACAAGACTGTAGCCTGCCAGGCTCCTCTATCGATGGGATTTTCTAGGCAAGGATACCGGACCAGGTTGACATGTTGAGTACCTGCTATGCATCCAGCCCCCCGCTCTATGATGCTGGATTTCAACATCTTTGCTTCATCTGCTTTTCACAGTCTCATCTCTCTGGCTCTGCCCACTGAGCATATGACCTCTGGGCCTGTGTCTCTGCAGTGACCTTTCCAGATCCCATTTCCCAGCTCCTGCCAGCTGTGTCCTTCAGTGACACTGGGCCAAGTCCCCTCCCCCGTGCCGCCCTGCTTCCTGGCAGTCAGGGTACCAACCTCGGTTGCTCCTCCTCCCCGAGTGTGGTCCCCGAGTCCCGCAGCTGTGGTCCCCTTGCAACATCCTGTTCTCTAGTCACTCTCATGCTGACCTAGTTCCAGCCTGTGCCGTCTCATGCCCTGGTTGATTAGCAATGCCCTGAGTTGGCCTCTACCTCCTTAGCTGGTTCTTCTCTCTGGTCATCTTTCCTCGGTGAGGAACTGTAGGCCAGTTCACAGAACTCACGTCAAAGCTCCTTAGAACTTCTTGACGACCAAGGGCCATCCACACCTCCCTCAGCCACCCCACCCTGCCTTCACAACCCCTGACCCCCAGGGCTGCTCCCCCAGGCCTTCGTGTGTGATCCTCCTGTTCTTCTGCACCCTCCTCTGTGTTTGCTGATCTATATCTCCCTCACGGCCTGGTTCACGGGTCAGCTGCAAGCTTCCTTCCATGCCTTTGGCCAGACCCCTCATTCCCAAGGCCCCACACCTTTACCTGCACTTCTAGTTATGGGCTCCCTTTTCTCATCTTCTGGGGCTCCTATGTAGCTACTCACAGGGCCCCCACTCCCACACCCGCCCCAAGTCCATCCTGCAGGCAGGAGCCACAGTCAGTGTCTGTATCCGAAGGACAGGGGTCCTGCAAAACCCCCACCACCATCACACACTCCCACCCAGGTGCCTGTGGCATGGGTTTTTAAAAATATATATTTTAAGAATTAACATATTGGGCTGCACCAGGTTTTAGTTGTGGCATGCCAGATCTTTAGTTGCAGCATGCAAACTCTTAGTTGTGGCATGTGGGATGTAGTTCCCTGACTAAGGATTGAACTGGGGTCCCCCTGTAATGCCACAGGGAAGTCCTTATGGCATGGCTTTTAAGTGCCCTGACCGGATGCTGTCAGCAGTGACCAGGCCTTTGGGTTTCCCCTGCGTGTGGAGGTGCTGGACCCCAAGCCTGCTGACCAGACACATACGCACAGTGTCATCCTCCCATCAGTGATCTCTGTTCCTCGCCCAGCAGAGCTGCTCGCCCCTCCTCTCTTCTCAGGGTGGCCTCCTAGCACCTTGGTGGTACCTCTGGAAAACACTTCTCCACCCGCCTTCTTGGAAGGAGTGAGAGTTTTGGGATGCAGCTGGCAAGTCTTGGTAGGAGAAGGAGAAGGATGCCAGGACCCCTCCCACTCTTGTCGCCTCCCTGTGTCATCTGTCCCTGCTCCAGTCCTGGCTCGGGCTTAGCCAACCTGGCTAGACCCTGCAGCCCCTTTTTTGAGCAGCTTCTTTGAAGGTAACCTCAGATGACTGAGCCAGACCCTTGAAGGCATCTCCCATCTCCCGAGGAGAGCCCGTAGGGTCCCTGGGGACAGCCAGGGCCCCCTGCTCTGGACAAATGCATGGAAATGAAGGGTGTTTTTCCATTTCTCATTCCCCTGGGGAGAAAGATGGGCAGCCCATCAGGAGAGGGTGGAGAAACACTGGCAGGGGTTGAGCCAAGGCTTTGAGGGCTTCATCCAACTAGGCCGAACTGGAGAGGCTTCCAGAGCTCAATGCTGGTGAAGGAGGAGGAGACAGAAGGCATCCCGAGATGCCTGCAGAGGCCTGAGGGAGGGTGCGAAGGCTGGGCTTATTTGAAGAACTACAACCACGTCAAGTATTTCAGTGTGGGGTGGACTTAGGGGTAGGACAGGCAGAGACGAAAGCTCCTGGTCTTAGAGCCCATCCTCAGGGGAGAGGGAGTGGCTGCCCAGAGGGCCCTGCAGAGCCCCTGGAGACCCGCACTGGGGACTTTCCCCTCCCGGCGCCACCAAACTGGCTGGGCCTGGGCGTGGCCCCCCGCGCCCTGCTCTCGACCCACCCCCAAGCCTTGCCAGGTGGCAGGCCTTTGCTGCAGTGGCTGCCCCTGTGGTCAGGCCAGGGGATCCCTGGGCTTACCCCAGAGGGGAAATGACAGTCAAGCCCCAGGGCACTGTGGCCTAAGGATGAACTGCCACACATTCCAGACTTAACCCTCAGCCCAGAGTCCCTTCGGTATCTTTTATGGGGAAGAGCATGGGCCATTTCCCCTTCCCCACTTAGGTTTCCTCTGCTGTGCCCCAGAGGGCCAGGAGCACATGGGTAACCCACCTTCCCAGGCCCCTCCAGGACCACAGCCTGAAAGGATGTGGATGACTCTGCATGGCGCCCTGGAGCACCTCCCGGCGAACACAGCCAGTGCCTTCTCGGCTCTGCTGTCAGTCACTGGCTTGACAATCAAGGCACTGAAAAAGGACAATTCACAACAAGCCTACACAGAGAAGCCCTTTTATGCGCAAGAATGGCCCCGTCGTTCACTTCAGCACCATTTGTATCTTTCTTGATAGGAGTTACTGTACTTGAGAATGGTTGAGCAGCGTGGCTTTAAGCAGGGTGTTGGGTCATTCGATGTAAAGGACACTGAGAGGGTTCATTGTCCCCGGGCAGCGCAATGGCCTGAGCCAGCATCCCCGGGTTGGATCCGAGTTGGCTGAGTGTGTGGGCAGTGCCAGCAAAGCCTCTGTCGTGGGTTTCGTAGGCCTTGGGGGTGGTGGGGGGCTGCCTCATGGATGCAGGCCTGGGACAGGCCCTGCCAGCCCAGGGTCCCTCTGCCGAATGATGCAGGGACCCATGTGGGCAGTGGGGAGTCATCCTCACCCACTCAAACAAGCCAGAGAGGAAGCAGGCTGGTGTATGATGAAAGAAAGGTCCCCACTAGAGCTCCACCCGAGAAGGACAGTGGTTACTTATCACCCTGGTTGTTGGCGTGAATGCTCCGTCAGCTGGTGAAGGAGACCCACACACCCCCTCTGAACTTGCCACCGACAGGTGGGCCTGTAGGAGGTGTCTGGACCAAGACCCAGTGCAGTTTTGGAAATAGTCCAACATGCAGGAGGATCCAAAGACCCTGGGAACCCTACTTTACCTGGACTCATCTACCCCTCCACCCTGCCCCCACCATCACGGCAGGACCCCTTCTTCCCAGCTCCAGGCCTGCCATTCCTGTTCTGCCTAGCATCCAGGGCTCCTGTTCAGGTCAGGACCACAGCCCACAGTTGGCTCGAGCTCCAGGGCCATCATTTGAATCGGGAATGCCCAAGGTGTGCTCTCCATCTTTTGGGGCTGGACCTGAACTGGCCACCTGGTCCCTGGGTACCATGATCCAGGACATGAAAGGATCTGCCAGCCTTATTATGACTACCGTTGTTAGCTGTTACTTGGTAGTGTTTCCTTGGCCCTCGGTGTGAGGAATTTGTTTTTATCTTGCATCTTGATAACCATCCATGTCATAGGTACTTCTCTTACCATTTTTTCCAACAAAGAAGTTGGCCCAGAGAGGGCAGGCTGGTGGCTGGAGGTCACACAGCTAGGAAGAGGTAGGTGGGCCAAGTTGCTGTCCCGCCTCTCCAAGGCCTAGACTCTGAGCAGTCTGAGCCTAGGCTCCTAAGCCCAGCTCACCCCCATCTCCAGGTGCTTCTGAGTCATGAACTGTGGAAGAAGCAAAAGGAAGAACAAGTCAGAAGCTTAGATGGATGCTCCAGGGGCCTCACTTGCCTGCCTCCTCCTCCCAGCTGGGCCTCAAGGCTTCTGTAAACCACCCATGTGGCTCCTCAGGGCCCACTTTCTCTCGCCTCCGTACACATCAGTGAGTCATTTCCTCAACTTTTTTTTTTCCATAGGTTCCCCCCCCCCATTAGGAGGAAAAGTTTCCTTCACAATGATGATTTATGTCTGCCTCTGCAGATCAGTTTTTTGAAGTGTTTCAAAGACTTGTAGAATTACTTTCTGTTGGAATATTAGATTTCTATCTCTGTAAAATTTAGAACCATATGCTCTCAACCCTGGATATTCACTTCTGTGGGGTATCCATCCTCATTTTTTTTTTTAATCCCAGATAATGATCCCACATCTGTCTCAGGGCAATTTATACCTTAGCTGGAGGAAGACTGAAAGAATGGGAAATGGGTTCCTGAGCTGCTGCTGCTAAGTCGTTTCAGTTGTGTCCGACTCTGCGCGACCCCATAGACAGCAGCCCACCAGGCTCCCCTGTCCCTGGGATTCTCCAGGCAAGAACACTGGAGTGGGTTGCCATTTCCTGAGCAGGGACACAATAGCTGTTAGCCATGATTCCCCCCAGGGTACCCACATATGCAAGACGGGAAACCAGAGTAGGCGGGCACAGGCTCCAGGGCTGGAGGAGCAGAGGGGCAGGGTGAGCGGCTGTAGCCCTCAGCACAGCGCTGAGCTCCTGAGCCTGTTGGTGAGAGCCCTGGAGTGCAGGGTTGAGTTCAGATCCTGGGTTCAAATCCTAGCTGTGTCGTGGGTCAGTGCTCTGTGCCCTGGAGCAAGTTGCTTACACTCTCTGTGCGTCAGTTTCCAAATCTATAAAGTAGTGGTTCTCCCTCCCAGGGTGGATACAAGGACGGAACGAGTGCTTCCATGTAGCTCCCTGAGAACTGTGCCCAGCACATATTAGGAGCTCAGCCTTGTTGCAGTGAGAACAAACTGGCTTCTGGAAAGGGCTTTTCAGAACAGTTGGGATGTTTTCAATCCAATGAAAAGCAGGAGTAATTCCTGCTTTATATAGGCAGAGACAGTTAACAGCTTTAGCAAAGTGCCCACCCCAAATCAGAAGATTCATATCACAGCCGTCTGGGAGCTGATGTGATCTGTTGTTTATTTAACGTATCTCTGCCTCACCGAGCTCCATGCGGGATCTGGGCTGTCTTCCTCTCTCTGGGTGTGCTGTTGCTTCTTGGTGAATGAGATTAGGTCTGGGATTGGCCCCAGTTCTGGGAGCTGGCCTGGTCCTATCAGAGTGCCATCATTCTTTGTGAATTTGCCCTTGATTCATTGCTTTTTCTTGTGACTCCCTCGGCCACAGGTCAGGGGAGAGGGGCGTGTCACAGTGTCACCTGCCCTTATGTACTTTGCTCTATCTTTGAAAGATACCTGCTTACCTGACTCCTGTCCAATTGGAGAAGGCTCCTCTTGAGATCCCAGCCTAAGGTTTCATCCAGTGGCGTGGTCTTCTCTAGGCCAGCTGGGGATCTGCAGGCCAACTCAGGTTTCTCATGGGTGCTTCTGTCCCACAGGCGAAGCAGACATCCGATGATGGAGAGGTGTGGTTCAGGGACCCACCCAACCCTCCCTGCCTCAGATGTTCCCATGGATATCCTTGCCTCGTGGCCAAGAGGTGGACACCTTTCAAGGGGCCACAGATCTCTCCCATAGTTGCCAGGCACCCTAGCGAGCTGACTGCACACCCCAAGCCTGCTGTCTTGGTGCATCTCTGGCACCTTCGTCTCCCTGAGGCCTGTACCCACCCCATCTCCGGAATTGCTACTGGAGCAGAGGCTAACACCTCCCTTCTCGGGCCTCCACCCTGGCCTCCAGGCCTGCCTGTCTCCAGCCTCTGTTCATCCCCATTCATACAGCATCCAAGGTGGGCTTGAGACACACAAATCTGATCACTTCACGTCTCCTGTTTCCCTCTTGCCAGCCTCGGGCTCCAGCTTCCTGTATTTCTTCATAACACCCTGCAGTTTCGGCAATCTGCTTTGTTCTTCTTGTCCCCACTGGCTGGTAAGGGCCCTGGGGCAGGGCCCTGTGCTGCTCATCTCTAGGGTGGCCTTACAACCATGGCTCAGGGTGGACAGAGAGGGAAGCCCGAGAGAGTCAAAAGACAGGAATGTCTGGGAACCCGTCTGCTAAGAAGCCAGGAGGACCTAGTGGAGGTAACAGGGCTGGTGCAGGCAGGTGGAGAAGGAAGCACCCCCGCCCCCTCCAGCCTACCACCCATCTGCCATTTCTCCTTCTGACAGCCAGCCAGGGGCTCCCCAAGGCAGCTGGTGCACATGCTTCTGGGGAGCTTGGAGGACGGGTCTCTTCTCACCAGGAAAAAGATGGTGATGCTGGACTAGCTCCTGGTGGCTGGAATCCTGGCTAAGTTAGAGAGGATGAACAGAGATTTGCCTTTGGTGCCAGATTTCTCACACGTTATCTCAGTTCCTGCTTGCTCAGTCACTCAGTCATGTCTGACTCTTTGCAGCCCCATGGACTGTAGCCTGCCAGGCTCTTCTGTCCATGGGGTTCTCTAGGCAAGAATGCTGGAGTGGGTTGCCATTTTCTCCTCCATATCTCAATTCATCTCTACCCAGACTTTGTGGGGTGGGTTGTACATTTCCCATGTGACTGATAAGGAAATTGAGACTCAGAGAAGCTGATGCTGCCCCACCCCCACCCCGACCAGGCCTATCAATCAGCCAAGCCTAAGAGGAACTAACCTTCTAGAAACAAGCAAGCAAATCTTCTCTGCCATAATGGGATCAAACCACTTTTTCTCCAGGTCACGGACAAGGCGAGGTCCCTCAGTGAGGACAGCTCAGATATGGTGATGGCCTGTGGAGCCAGGTGGACAGTTTTCCCTGCAAAGAATCTAGGAACTGTCCAAGTCTGTCCAGGAGAAGAGTTATTCAGTCTCATCAGTATGTGAGCGGGATGGCCCCTCACCTCGTCTGGAGCTCTTGAGGCCTGACAACAGGTCAGGTGTGGTCAGTCTCCAGGCAGAGCACTGGCAGCAGCAGGAAGACAAAGAGCACGGGAAAGAACAGCAGGAAAAGAAACCTCCCCCTGCAGGACCTGGCCCTGCCCACGTCCATATCAGCAGTGAGGGTTTTGAGTTGAGATTGTCACTGAGTCCAAGTTTATACTGCTTGCCACGCGACAGATTGAGAGATGAGTTGTCGGGGCAAGGAATAGCAACTTTATTCAGAAAGCCAGCAGACCAAGAAGACGGTGGACTAATGTCCCAAAGAACCATCTTGCCTGGGTCTGGGTGCTAGTCTCTATTATAGAGCAAAGAGAGGGAGATGAGGAGGTAAAATAACAAAGGTGATAAACTGGCAAATATTTCTTGGTTTTGACTAGAGTCCAAGGAGGATATATAAATTTCTTCTTTCCTGCAGCCATTCACAGGTAGGCCTGGTCATGATGTTTCCTCTGGGCTTAAAGAAAGGTATTGTAGCTGAACACTCAAGCTGCGGGGGCAGGGTTCCTAGAGATGGGCCATTACATATGCCTTAAGCTATAGGCAGCATCCCTTTAGATTAACTTGTAGCAAAAAAATCACTTCTTAGCCTTTTGGCTAAGATCAAGCATAGTAACTTGTAGCAAAAGAAATAAAGGGTAAAGTAAAAGAAACAGATTGGATATGGAGTCAGATTTGTTCTTCTGTGTTACAAGATCTTCACAGATGATGACAGTGGGGTTCAATGGAGTTTTAGTCACAGCAGCTGTAATAGTCGGGCCATGATAGAAAGATTTTAAGATGGTAGTCAAAGGGGAAAAGACCGAAGAACTCAAAACAAGAAATAGAGGTGCTTCTTGACCTTGTCCTTGAGGGAGACCAGTCACCTTGAGGGAGACCCTCGTGTCTCATTTTGCACTCATGATCAGGCCGCAGTTTTAGATGCTGGTATTGGTCACACAGACTCAAGCTCCGTGCTGCACACGGATGGAATCCCAGGCAGATGGTGGCGTCACACAGGGGTTTCCTTTACCTGTTTGTTGTTGTTTAGTCACTCAGTCGTGTCTCACTCTTTTGCAACCCCTGGACTGTAGTCCACCAGGCTCCTCTGTCCATGGAATTTCCCGGGCAAAAATACTGCAGTGGGTTGCCATTTCCTTCTGCAGGGGATCTTCCTGACCCAGGGATCAAACCCGAGTCTTCCTGCATGGCACGTGGGTTCTTTACCGCTGAGCCACCTGGGAAGGCCTGTGCTTATGTAAATAAAGGAGCTTCCAGTCCAGGCTCCGGCTGCAGCCCTCCTGATGCTGACAGTGTGGGCCCAGCAGGGGATGAGAGTGGCCTTGAGTGTGGAGGTGGAGGGGGACTAAGGTTGAAAGATGGTGACGAGTAACACGAGGCCCTTGCTTCCAAGAGGAACCACAAGACAGTCCCACCCCAGTATTAGCTGGGCATTCAGAGCTTCAGAGACTCCCGAGGGAGACACCCTGATTTGGTAAACATAATCCTGGACTGGGACACGAGCCTCCTCTGTCACCTCATCACCTCATTGCTGACACGTTTCCTCTTCTGCAAAATAGCACCACCACGTACGCTGCAGGGCTGCACATCACGTGTGTATAACCACCACCTGCATTCGGGTCTACAGTATCCTCCTTTCAAACGCTGACACTTCTAACGGCTTAGTCCACTCTGGCCCCGTAACTCGAAAAGGTAGTGTTGGTTTTTTTATAGTTACCATCTTGTGATTCCTCATGAGCAACTCACAAAGCACTTGTGATCCAACTGGACTGTCTCCATGAAAACATGAGGATCATACACAGCCAATAACGATTAGCACCAGGGCTGAGGAAGGGAATAGCCAAGAGAGTCTAGACCAGGAGGAAGTCTCGGGGCATTGCCGTGAGATGCGGTGTTGCAGGTGGTCCGCACTCCTCCTCCAGGGACGCCCCCATTGACAGTCACAGCCCCCAACACCCTCCCAGGCAGTCAACTGTGCTAACTCCCCATCCTGAAATAATTCGGCCATGAAGCAAATCACGTGGCTCTTCTCCAGGCTGGGGTGGTCCTGACCGAGTCCATTTGTTTTAGGAGTATGAATGGACCAATGCTCCAGTAACTTTATATCTGGTACTGTTGGGTGAAAAATAGAGAGCAATCATTAAGTAGTCCCAGGGAGGAAAACGGAGGCTGCCCTGCACTCAGGTGAACAGTGGCTTTGTGCAAGTAGAGTTAGATCCAGTTATGAGAGAGAAAGTGCAACATGTTTCAATAGCTGCAAATCCTATGAACGGTGAAAATGTCCCCAACATCTTTTTTTAAAAAAAAACTTCAGTCCCTACAGTAAACATTTTTCTATACAAGATAAATTCTAAATTTTACTCTGTAGTCTTAAAGTCTGTGATGGCTCTGAGAATACTGACAGTTTCTTTTTCTTCCTAGAACTAGGGGAAAATCCTTTATATTCCACTCGAGATTTTTTTTTTAATACCAAAGAGAATATTTTTTATAATTAATATGTATTCTCTTGATGAATAATTTGATAAAAATTGTTTTCCTATAAAACAGTTTATTTAAATGAGACAGGGTGAGGGTTTTTCCCCCTCCTGCTAACATGAAGTTTTCTCTATTTTCAGTGGCATCGCAAGACAGTTGGGCAGTGGTTTCTATACTGAAAACAGAAATGACCCCATTATCCCACCTGGTTAAATTTATACCCTCTTCAAAATTCTATTAATTCTTCTATGAATACTTGGTTCTGTTGAGTCTAATAAGTGCTTCTGGAGAGTCTAATAAGAACCTCGATACAGACTTTTAGGAAACCCAGGCTTAGTTCCTTTCTAAATAATGAATTTATTGAACCCCTTCTCCTGAACATAGAAGCTGTAATATGGATGCCAATGTTTTGTGATCAAAATTTGATGAATATATTACAAATCCCAGCTGCACTCAAAGGAAGTAGTTTGGTTAGATGTTGAAGGCAGGAAGAAAATTCCACTGCTTTGTGAACTCAAGTTAGAATGTCAGTTGCCCAAAAGAGGGATTTTTTTTTTTTTTTTAAAAGGAGAGTCACTTTTAAAAATTGGCAGGCTAACCACAGCAGATTTGGAATTCCAGTCCTGACAGGGAAGCAGGGAAAAAACATCCTCAAATGTACTATTAAGAAGTGGCTGTGTATGGGGAGAATACAAATTGATGATAATGTTAGAATAAACACAGCATATATTTGAAATATTAGTCGATAATACGTACATTGTCTCCCTAAACCTATGATAGATTTGGTGGATGAACCCTGATGTTGAATCTTCTGAAGTGTGTAGGTAGGCGAGCAGGGGTGATGTGTGTGCCAGGCCCTCACGTTCAGACAGATTCTCGCTGGCAGCCATGTTCGTCTGTGAGTGGTGAAAAAAATAAAGGAATCTGAAGGTGATCAGTCCCATCGTGGGTCTGGTAAATGAAAAATTTACATGTGTGAGACAGTAGTTGTGCAGTCCGAGGAACACAGATAAGAAAGTGCAAGGCATTGAAATTGTGTCGCTTCTAACAAAGCTTTTAGAAACAGACACACATAAATGAGAATGACTTAAATTGATTTTTTAAAAAATCCTTTCTTCTGTGGAGTCAAGTGACCCCAGAGCCTTTGGAGGCATATAGGAGGTGACAGAGGGCTAGCGGCTTTCTGTTTTAGAAGAGCCCGAGCAATTAGAACAGAAACGTTGCCAGAACAGTTTGTGTTTTCTGGAGACCTGCACAGGAAAACAGCACCCGTCAGTGGGAACAATGAAGCGATCGGCTTTGTTTGCATAGAGGGACTTTGCAGAAAAGCTCCAGCTATAAAATACCAACATCCTCGGCTTGCCCCCAAGTTCCTCATGTCACCCAGTTAATTCTGAAGGACAACAGTGTCCTGGAAGGGCTCAGTCTGTGTGTGTTTGCTGTACCACAGTCAACGCTCCTCGCCCCTAATTTTCTGAAACTGACCAATACTTTCCTGGGGACAGAGGAGGAAAATGGTGTGGTCCTGGGTATTCATTTCGTGACACTGCCCACAAGGGCACACTGGCCTGTGGGCCGGATGCCAGCCACCAGCCCATCATTTCTCAGTGAAAAGAACCTTTCAGCTCGGTTACCTCCTGGAGAGAGCTGATTTTCCAGCAGTCAGGCTTGATCTGGGTAAATAATTAGAGAGCTGGAGAGCGAAGACATCGCTCTAGTGCTGTCTGTGATTCTGCTAGTATAGCCAGACACTGTGATTCCATCCTTGCTACAATCTTAACTGTTGTCTTTCTCTAAAGATGCAGAGAAAGAGGGAAGGGGGAGGGAGGGAGGAAGAAACAGCAACAAAGCCAGTTGCTTGCATTTGTCTTGGAAGAATTAATGACATTCATTCTTTGGGTGAAAATAAGAAAATCGCTGCGGTTCTTTATCAGCACATGAGAAGGTGACTCTCAGTCTACCTCCCGCTCCCTAACCACTCTCACCTCCCAGGCTACGCATGTTCAGTCCAATTACTTTGGCATATTGATTTATTTTTAAAACTATATTACCCCTCGTTTACTGGAATTTGCAGGGCTCTGGGTCATGCAGGCGGATCACATTTCTCATAAAGCAGACCCTGAAGTGGTTAATAGGTTATTCTTGAACTTTTGCAGCTGCTCATTAAAAGCCAAATTAAAAAAAAAAAAAAAGAAATATTAGCTGTTATAGAGCATGTATGTCTCTCTCAAAATTTCCATTGTTCTGAAACTTTATCACATTTTATCCTGTCCTGTGTGAAGAGAATAAGGACTTGATAAAATTCTTCCAAGGTTCTAGTGAAATTCCCAATTTTTCTCTCATTTGTGTCTTCTGTTGCAACCTATATAGTTTACTAGACCATTAATTCTCATTGATTGAAAATCATGGTCACAGGGGCAATCTGATTTGCTGAAAAATAGTAATTATACTACTGGAGTTTTATTACTTTGGAGGAAGCTATATAGATAAGAATGAAAACTAAGAAATGGGAAAAGGTAGCATAATTAAGAATAGTTATAATGTACAACAGGCATGTTTAACATGGTTCCATGTTTAACTACAAAGGTCCTCTAACAGTTTCTGCTCCAAGAACTGGAAGACACAATGAAGAAACAAAGGCTGTTAGTTTTGGTGGCTTCCTTTTCCAAACGTACAAGATTCTGAGGGTCAAGAAGGGTGGAAGCCAGGCACTCCCCCACCCATGGCCCACCGAGTTGAACTACAGACTTTTCTAGCAGATACCAGCTAAACTGGTCACCTGGCTTGCTTTGGTTACCAATATGGCAGGCCTTGCTGGGTGCTGGGGGTGGGTGTGACAAACCCAGATGGTCTGACCCATCGGGGAGTTGAGTAACCCCACTAAAGGGGGGGGCACAACAATGCCATGTATGTGTCCTGCTCACCTGCATTCAGACCAACTCTCCTCACCAGAGTTTTTTTTTCCTTTTTAATTTTTCTTCTTTTCAGTGAAACATTTCATCTTGGAACTAAAAGCAGCGAAAGTTGATTGATATTAACTATGGCACTTCTGAACGGATTAAACCTAATCCCTTCCTCCTTCCTTCCTTCCTTTTTTCCTCCTTTTCTTCCTTCTCTCCTTTTTTCCTCCCCCTTGACTCCCTTCCTCCTTCCCTCCCCAAACCCAAGGGAGGCTAGAAGGCTCTTCCTGGCAGGAGAGGGAGGTCCCTGGGGACTCCATGCCAGGAGGATAGGTGTGTCAGGAAAGAACATGGGGTGTCAGGAGTCTGGGGGCCAGGAGCCTCCCAAGTGCTTTCTGGTCTCACACAAAAGAGGACGGGGATTTTTTTTTTTTTTTTTCATCATAGGACATGATTGTCCACAGCTACGGGACAACCTCCCGCACGGTCTCAGGACTTGAGTATTTGGGGATGTCCTAAACGAATCCTCTGGAGGTAAACAACGTGTAGCACCCCCTCTATGCAATGCCACTGGCAGGCTACCGCTTTCACAGCAAAGCCAGACTCCGGCCCTGCCCGAGGTGAAGTCTTTGTCTGCCTGCGCGCCCGGCCGCTCCGGCTTCGGATTGATTTTTGGTCCCCGCGGCAGCAAGTTGGGGGCTGGCTCGGAGGGTGGAGGCGGCTTGGGGGCGGAGTGCGGATTGGCATCCCCGGCTGCCGGGAGCCCACTGCTGCTCCAGGATTTTTTTTTTTTTTTAACTTGGAATTTCCAGATGACAAGAAAGAGGTTTCTCCTGGATCTGAGGGAGCCATTAACATCTATTAGTAACGCCGATGGGGTAAGTAGCAGAGTGGCGCTCGGGGCTCCAGTCGGGTGTGCGGTCCTCGCCGAGCTCGAGCATCGGCCGCCCTGCGCTCCGGCTGGATGCGCTCCGGGGCCGCCGGGAACGTGGCCGGCTGCCTGCCCGTTCCGACCCCGTGCCCAAGGTAAGGGGTCCTCGCCGGGGCTCCTGCGGCTGACCTCGCCCCTCGCCCCCACCTGCCGGGACTTCTTAGCAGGGCATTTTCTCTGGCGGGTGAATTACTTGTCATTTCTCCCGGGGCACTGCCCGCCTTCCTGGGACCGTCCTTTCAGATTTGGTAATCCGCCCCGACACCCGCCGGAGTCTCTTCCCTGGAGGTGGTGCTTATGCATATTCATTTTGTCTGGTAGTCGCTACCCGACTTGCCATTGCAGGTTGATTTATCGATGTGCGTGTAAAGTGTGTTTTATTTGAGTAATTAGCAGCCCTGAATTCGTGGAATCGTCTGCGCGTCCCAGATCAAAGACAAAAGGTGGTCCTGCCACCTCCCCCCACCCCTTCATTTTCTACCTAGTGGCCACTGACTTCTGTTGTTTTAGGGAAAGCTTGTTAGCAATGGCAGATCCCCACCCCCCCCAGAGGAATAACTGAATTCAATATTAGTGCTGGTAAATAAAGCATACAGTTATTTTTAAAAGCCCAGCATCTGAAAACTAACTTCTTCAGGGCTCTGTGTCCACTGAGTGGACAATGTGTTGTTTCAGTTTGGGGTTCATTCCAGGATTGCTCTTACTTCTGTGAAACAGTCAACCGCATGTTCCCATCAGGGTTCATGAAAAGAAACGTTGCCTTTCATTACAAAGGAAACTGCAGTGAAAGGGAGACACGACTGCAACTGTATATTCTGTTTTCTTATTTTGTTCTTCAACTGTGGTTTTCATCTTTCCATGCTCCCAGCCCTCTCACATCCATCTATAACCCCATCATTAAACAAAATATTACCTTCACGGACTTGCTTGTATTTTTTCAGGAGCTCTATTATGCCTATAAATTTGACCTGGGTATATTACTAATTTGATAGGTTATTCTGTCATACCGGAAGTCACAGTCTATGGATCAGTATGTCCATGTGAACCACACCGCTCCCCCCAGTCACATTAGCTAAATTGTTTCTAAAAGATATTTTTAGGCCAGTGAACACTTAGCAAAAATGTCTCTACAGATCCTGATAGAACTATTTTTAGATTCGGTACTTTAAAAGCCTGTTCAACCCAACCAGTTCCAATCAATGTAAATGTGCTCGGAACAAAAGCTCTTTATATTGTTAGTGATTAAATCATTACACATTTCCTTTATGGAATTAGCCGATCTAGCAATGAAAAATTCTCACCCCATGAAATATTATTCTGATTTTAAACTGTAGAAAAAAGTATACATTTCTTGTATTTTCAAGGGAAGAAGTCCTGTAAGACTGAATCACTAGAGTATAGAACATTTGTTTGGGTTTTATCTTTTCTGCAGACTTATTGTGTATTCTATTTGATATGCCTCTGTTACTTTTTTAAAATGATCTAAATTTTCAGTCTGTTGGCCAGTTAGTATTCTGTATAAAATAGATGGATGTATAGTACATATATACGTGTAGGATTTAATCCATGGGTAGAAACAACAGCCATTAGGGTGAGACTAATGAAGTGTCTGCCTCTATGAGAAACAGCAAGAGGGAAACCACTCCAGATCAATAACCTATAGGTAACCCACATGAAAAGGGGCCCCAAAGCTTTTCTCTTCAAATATTAAACAAGCTTTCCCTGATGGTATCGTATTCATGTTGGAAGGGTTAAGTAAAAGTGGGAGGACCAAATGTTAACTAGGCAATATATTGTTTCTATGTTATTTACTACAAACATTTTTGACATGCCTCAATTGCTGAAAAGTAATCATAAACTTGATATTCTGAAGATGGCACGAGGCTGGATTTTTAACAGGAACAGCAGAGATGAGCGACTCTAGCATGTAGGCACAGGGTGTATTTGGTGTGTCTTTGTGCCTGCTTTACGGGAGGCACATTACCCTTGTCTGTGGGCTCTGGTACTGACGTATCGAACACAGAATGAATATGTAACGACTTAACACAGCAGTAATACATTTAGCATGTAAGCAGTTACATAGATCTTCCCAAGATCTTGGGAATAGCAGAAATTTACCATGGACAGAATGTCAGGAAGGAAAGAATTGAGGTGAGCTGGGTTGACTGTCTCTAAGCAAAGAGATACTCTGCCTTGAAATGTGTATTTTTGAGTGAGAACACAGTAGTCACCAGCACCGCCTTTCGTGGTGCTGTCTGCGTGGTCTTTTGTTCACTGTACGTGGAGTTGGCACTAAATCCCTGGGGAAGATAATGGTGTATATCATCTTTTACTCAGAGTCTGAATCCTCTTTTGGTCCTACGAGATACACACAAATGCTTGTTTAGTAGACAGTAACCTATGCAAATATGCATTTGTGCAGTCTTCTTTTCAATTCATTGAAAAAATTACAGGGAGTTTTTTCTTGAAGCTCCATTCAAGACCATTACCATCAGATCACTAGTTGTGATTTTTTTTTTTTTTAAAGCCTAGAAAGTGACCCTCTTCCCTACCAGAAATTCTTAATTATTAAAAAGAGAGGTGTTTGGTTCGGTTGGTTGGTTAGGGTTCTGTCCTAAGAAAGAACAGCAAATGAAATATTCTTCAGTTTCAGAAACATTTGACGCAAACCTCCTTCCTATTTGATTGAGTCAAGGATTCACATATGTATTTTCACCCCCATTTTCATGAATAATTGAAAGGGAACTGTTTACTATAAAAGCCTGTACCTGGACAACATGATACTATATCTGTCTGTCGTGGTTGAATCAGAAGCAAGGGGAAAGTCATTTCCACTTTGCGACCACCATTGTTCCTCTCTTGTTTATCAAGGGTGATGCTGAGAATGAATTACGGGTAGTATTTCACATAATAGAGATTATGTGTGTAGTTATTTACTGACATACAAAACTGTTGTTTTTTAAATGCAGCTCAACATAGGATGGAATTCTTTGTACCTTCTGTGCACTGGGGGCAGTTATCCCAGTAGGATGTTTTGAATTCTCCTAAAAATTAGATGGAATGAAAAAAAAAAACCTTCTTGTGTTGGTAGAGTTAGGCTCCTGTAGTAGCTGGTATGTGACCTCTAACCACCTTTGAGTCAAAGCTGTCTCTGGTCTCACTTTAACATTATCATTTTGGGGGTTATGATGATCCCCCCACTAAAAAACCCCACATCTTCTGTATGCTTCAAAAGGACCTGATTTTGGTGTACTTCTTCAGAGCTTAGTTCCAAGGAGACAGTAAAATACCTTAGTGGTTTTATCTTTACGTAATTTATGTATTTGAAGCTCTCTATTCCAGGTCAGTGGCCTATTTTGCTACTCTGGATGGTTGACTAATGTTAACAAACCCCGGTGATCTTAGGATAAATGGAGAGTGACTGTGGGCAGCCCCAGAGGCCATCAGTAAC
The DNA here is from genome assembly GCF_014754425.2 of Oryx dammah. NCBI lineage: Eukaryota > Metazoa > Chordata > Mammalia > Artiodactyla > Bovidae > Oryx > Oryx dammah. The sequence goes on along the minus strand of NW_024070193.1, from coordinate 44,461,687 downwards.
CAGTTTCTGATAGATTCAAAGAGAACGCTCTCACCCGTTCTTCAAACTTGATCCCAAAGTCAGTGCCCTCCTGCCTAATAATCATCAATGATTTATATGGGATTTGAGTTCCAGTGAAGTTTCGTGTCTGTGCCACAGAGGATTTCCTCGTAACGGTCTCTGGATGGCAGGGGGTTAAATAAGCACTTTCCCTCTATGCTTCAAGGATAACCACAGAAAAATCAAAGTGTACAGTAACATCAAGGTATTGTTTAATTTACTAGATAGCTGATGGTCTTTGAACTGAAGAGTGAAACTTAAGAAATTTCTTAAATTGCATGGCAAATACTGGATACTAGATATCAGTTCCACAGCCTCAAGATAAACTTCGGTCCCATATTCTCACACAGAATTTAAAGCATCACACCACTGTGGAACCGATTGTCACATGCACCTAAGTAAAACATGGATGTGTTGAAGCCTAGGAATGTGTGCGCATCTGGGCCAGGGGCTAAATCAGTCTGGGCAGTGCAGCAGTCTGCATGTTGCTTAACTGCAAAATCCTTACGACTGGGGCCTGTCAGGATGCAAATGGATGCTTGTCACTCTATGGGACAGGTATGCTGCTGGTCAGTGGTTGTGGTCACCTCTTAAACAGACTCTCTCTCCTGTTCTGAAGACTTTCCCTTCCACAGAAGCTAGAGTGAACATTGGGGGTGCTTATGTCTTTTCGAATTATGGTGTTCCCTGGATATGCCCAAGAGTGGAATTGTGTTGGTTACCAAAGGGGAAACATGGAAGAAAGTGATAAGTTGGGAGACTGGGATTAATATTTGCACTGCACTATAAATAAAATAGATAACTATTAAAGACCTACTGCCTAGCACAGAGAACTCTACTCAGTGCTCTGTACTAACCTCTATGGGAAAAGAACCTGAGAAAGAATGGATATATGTGTATGTAATGTGTAAGTGATTCACTTTGCTGTACACCTAAAACAACATTGTAAATCTACACCAGTGAAAATTTTTTTAAAAAGCTAGAGGCAGTTGGAGAAGTGAGAGCCCCTGGGAGGAAAGCCATGGCAGAGGCCCTCCCTGTCTGTCTGTGTCTGGGATGGAGCAGATAAACACAAGTGGTCAAGGGCATTGGTGGCAAGTTGGCAGAACATGAATAACCCAATACCCGGGAAGATGGTAGACCAGAAACCCTAACTGAGGGATCATTTCCTGTGTGCTGTGTGGGTTGTAGGGACCCAGCGAGACCCCTCTGCTGTGCTTCTGCCTCCACACCCCCCAGGAGGTTCAGTTCCTCATTCCTGGTTCAGAGCCATCGTCCCTGGTGCTCCCAGGGAAGCCTCCATGGTGCTGGCAGTCACCGCAGCCTTATTAAGATGCTGCTCTTGTTCTCAATGACAGCCTTAACAGGACAGGAATAAGGCTGAACCAGATGAAACCACTAGCATTCAGCCATTTCTGACCTACAAAACCAGCAGCTACTCATTTCCCAGTTTCTCACCTTGCTCTCCTTCTCACACAACCAGATCACAGAATTCCCCTGCCTGCAAAATGTCCTACTAGCTTCTCAGTGGGCTCAGAATAAAATCCAGGCTCTTCGCCTTGGCCTCCTCTGGGATCCTTCAGGACCTGGCCCCTGTCTGCCCTTCTTCCCCTACCTTCCTCCCCTGCCCCAGTCCTGTCCCCCAGCTCCCTCTTCCCCCACACTGGCGTCCTAGCCTCGGAGAAGTTCCTGGAGCTCACGTGGGATCTTTGTATCTTCCCTGTGCATTCTGTCTAGCTCCTCATAATTTGAACCTCAACTCACATGTCACCACCTCAGAGAGGCCTTTCCTGGGCCTTCTGTCTAAAGGAAGTTTTCCTCCTAACCCTGTTAGCTCATTGTAAATTTTTTTTTTCCAGGTGCTTTATCCCTATCTAAAATTTCTTTTTCCCTTGCTTTTTTAAAAAATTGAAGTATAGCTGATTTATAGTGTTGTGCCGATCTCTGCTGTACAGCAAAGTGACTCAGTTATACACAAAAACACACATCCTTTTTAATATTCTTTTCCGTTATGATTTATCGCAGAATATTGACTATAGTTCCCCGTGCTATAATGCAACTGTTTGTGCCTATCACCCCCAGACTCGCAGTCCATCCCTCTCCCTCCACCCTAGACACAGAGAACAGACTCGGGCTCTCCTTGCTGCTTAATTGTCATCTCCTTCACGCTAGTGGCGAAGAGAACAGACACTCTGCCTGGCTTGTTCTTTGCTCTGTCCCCCCTGCCTGGCCACACAGCAGGGAGGGGCATAGTCTGGATTTGTTGAGTGGACACCTTGTGGACGCCTCGCTCACAGCTCTGAACCCTCTGCAGCCGCAGCCACAGCCACTGCAGAGTCTGGTCCCGAGCAGCCAGGGCTGCCAGTCAGAGGAGTCTCCGCCCTATCCTGTGCTGACTACCCTGCTGGTAACACCTCGTCCAGGAAGTGGGAGTGAGGGCTGGTGGAGGTCTATTTCTCCATTTATCCTCTGCCAGGATTGCTTAAGTTTCCCTGGACAGTTCTTGTAAGATCCAGCCAACCCGTGATGCTTCCCCTGCTTGCTTGAGCTCCTTCCTGGTCTCACCCTCCTGCCCTGCTCCTGCTAAACCATCCTCTCTTGAACGCCTGTTGCAGGCAGTGCCTTTGGGGGGAACTCAGGCTGATGAAGGTGCAGATTTTGTGATATTTTTCTAAAATTAAATCTTGTTCGGTAAGTCGCAGGCAGTACTACCGGGGTGATCTGGTAATAGCTAACAGTGAATGTGGTTAGGCAAATATGGTTACCCGCAAATACAGGACACACGCGTTTGATCCCTGGGTTGGGAAGATCCCCTGGATAAGGAAATGGCAACCCACTCCAATATTCTTGCCTGGAGAATCCCATGGACAGAGGAGCCTGGCAGGCTACAGTCCACGGGGTCTCAGAGTCAGACATGACTGAGTATGCACACACTAACAGTGAATAAGGGCTTGGTTTTAAGTCTGTAAACATTTAACCCTTACAGCAACCCTATGAGGTGTCATCCCCATTGAACGGATGAGGAAACTGAGGCATGATGACCTCGAATAGCTGACCGAAGGTCATAGCAGTCGGCAGCGGAGCTGAGTGCAGGTGAACCACAGCCAGGCTGGCTGTCTTAACCTCCTCTCCTGACCAGGCTTTTGGCCCACAGCCTCAGTCCCTCCTTTGGAGTCCCTCTGTTCCTGCCTTTTTTCCTTTCCTTGAATTCTTACACCACCTCTCCCCAAAGTGGCATGGGTGCCTCAGAGTGCCAGGAGGCCATGAGACGGCGTTACTGATTCATTTTGCCCCGTGACGCCGGCCGTAGCCTTGAAGCCAGTGCACGGGCTTCCATCCTCAGGATCCACGTCTGTGACCCAGTGCCTGTGGGTGGAGCTTCCACCCGGCCCTCTCCAGCCCTCAGAGCCAAACACACACTCCTGCCCCTCTCCACTGCGCTTCCCTTCTGTCCTCAAAGTGCCCACCTCCCAGGGGTATTCTAAGCATCAAACAAGATAGCGTTTTTCAAGTGCTGAGAAATCCTGGCTCCCGGTAAGCGCTCAGTGGATATCAAGTGTGATTATTCTTTTTATAGTAGTTGTTAGGAGATGAGGACAGGCCCCATGGTGGGGTAGATCGAGGGGAGGGCTGTCTTCTCTGCTGAACCTTTTTTTTTTTTTAATTTATTGGATTTTAGTTGATTTACAATTTTGTGCTAGGTTTAGGTGTACAGCAAAGTGATTCAGTTATACATATATTCATTTTTTTTTTCAGATTCTTTTCTTGTATAGGTCATCACTGTACTGAGTAGAGTTCCCTGTGCTATACAGTAGGTTCTTGTTGTTTATTTGTCTTATATGTGACACTGTATGTCAGTTCCAAACTCCTGATTTATCCCTCCTTGCCAATTTCTGCTTTGGTAACCTTAAGTTTGTTTTCAATTTCTGTAAATCTGTTTCTGCTTTATAAATGAGTTCATTTGTGTTATTTTAAAAAAAAATGGATTCTACATATAAGTGAGATGATATTTATCTTTCTCTGACTTAGTATAACCATCTCTAGTTGTACCCATGTTGCTGCAAATGATATTCGTTCATTTTTTTTATGACTGAGTAGTGTGTCATTGGACATGTGGACCACATCTTCTCTGTCCGTTTCTCTGTCGGTGGACACTTAGGTCGCTTCCATCTTGGCTCTTCTGTTGCATCTTTGAAAAGAGTTAAGTTGCCACTTGTTTTCTGCCTTCCTCTGTAAAGTCAGAGATGATGGAGGCACTTTTGTCTCTCCTTAAACTCCCACTGCCCTGCCTTAGCCTGCCATGGGTTTCCTTTTTGTTCTGGGCTTCTAGAAACCTAAGCATCACCCCATCTCTTCTTAAAGCCCATGGCATAGCTACAGAACAGCTGGAACTGGAGCGTGAGATTAGCTTAGAGCGGTGTTGAGTGGCTTCTCCTGCCCTGGGCACGCCACATAGCCAGTGAGCAGCGGAGAAGCCAGGGGTTCTGAAGGGTGGGCACACCCCAGAGTTCCTGTCTCAGCAGTCACCTGGAAGGACTGCCAGTGTCCTTCAATGCTTTGGGCTCCTAACTTGGTAGATGATGCTTTTCCTGTCCACACAGAGTCCGGATGCATTGGAAAAAAGAACACTTCAAAGGTGGCTTTTAAGTTATATGCTATTCATGGTGTTTGCAAAACCAAGTAATAAAAACACCAGGCAAAATAACTGATACTGACAGTAAGATATCTCTTCTTTCCAAGCCCTTCTTTGGGGAAAGGTAGAATCTTTGACTTGACAAGGGATAAAGCACCCTGGTATCTTTTCTTACTTTGGATTCTTAATGCAAAACAAAGTCACACTTTGAAAAATGAGTCTCCCAATCTTTGTCCTCAGCTTTGATGGAAGGTACAAGGGTCTTTATGGGGCGTGAGTGACCAGACGAGTCACTTTTCTTGTAGGCATATCATCATGCTCAGAAGAGAGTACTCTAAAAACTGAAATATTATTTCTAAAAACGGAAATGACTTCAGTTTTTTCCATCTGGGCCTTGTTCAATCCTATAGACCTGAATAGCCCATTACCCAGTATTTTAGAGGAATTTAACTCGACGGTGTTCTGAGAGGTTTTTTTTAACGTTATCTGTAAGATTTTGCTCATAGTTCTGTTATCCTCTTGCTTATGAACGTATCAAGTCAGATTTTGCAAAAGCAGGTCTTTCATCTCTCTCCTTCTGCCAAAGCACACTCTTCACATACAGTGCTTTGTGCGTTTCTGCAGACAGCTCGCGATCAACATCTTTAGAGTAAAAATCTGCATGCAAGCTAAAGATTGTTTATTGTTCAGGCCAACTCCTCGTCTTTTCTAGACTTTATAGCCCCAGTTTATTTGTGACTCCATCCTCCATTTTCTTTGAGGAAATGTCCCTGTGCTTTCTATGTCAAATGTTTCCATCTTTTGCTTTGTTTTCTTAACCATATTTTCACCTTTCTAAGAGCCTAGAAGTGAGAAGAGCAAGGATGTGACACGTTGGAACTGTTAACTGATCCTCAAACTGGAAGTGCAAAATTACCGATAACATAACACACAGGTGTAGATACACAGAACGACCACCACACTGAGTAATTCATTCAAATGTGTTCTCAGTTATTCTTGGTCACTTTCATGGGGAGGAAGTGGGTTGGCCCTGGACCCTTTGCATATGAGCTACTTGACTTCCTGTCCCTCTTCCATTTGCTTATTTGGCCGTGCACAGTACCATTCTGAAATCCATCAGGTCCTCTTGGTTATTTTAAGATTCACATTGATATCTTAATGTAGGATAATGAAGTACCTTACAAATTAGCACTGTGCAGAGAGAAACAAAATAGGTAAGGTTTAAATTTTATGTTGCTGATGGTATGTACAAAACCAGGGAATAAAACCAGCAAAACTGCAGATACTAAAAATTAGTATTTCTTTTCAGGCCCTTCCTTTGGAAAAGGTAGACCCTTTGACCAGACAAAGCTGCCCCGTACAGACTCTGAGCTCTTCTTCTGGCTTGGGCCCCAGGATGGTGGTTTAAAATCTGGCCTGAATAGAGTTGCTAGATGAGAATAGTTTATGGTTGATCAAGGGGCAGGACACTGGGAGCTAAGTGGGGGGCTGAAGTGAGACCACCAGGGGTGATGATTATAAATTCAGATCCCCAGGTTCTGATCCAGTAGGTCTGAGGCCGGAGCGTGGGATTCTACATCTTCACAACAGCTCCAGGGGCTGGGGCTAGCAGACTGGTTTGAGTACTTCTCTCAGCTTCAGCTTCCACATCCCTAAAAAGAGGGTAAGAACATCTGTGTCACAGAGCTGTTGGCAGGAACTGAAAGAACGTGTGGGAAAGGTCCCTGTGAACCGTGAAGTGAGACAGACTAGGATGTTGAATGAGTGGGTTTAACTCTCCGCCTCCTGCTGAAAGTCTATAAAGATTGAGGTGGGCCCTGCCCACACATCCCAGGATGCTAGAAATTACTCTTGTTCCCGGTAGAATCCTCTTCTCAGTCTTCATCTTCCCACAATAAAACGCCAGGAAAGGCTTTATAACCCCCTAACTCTTTCCTGCCTTTCACAAATATTGATAAAATGGAGCATCCACTGTTCTGGTTGCCTGGGACGCATCCAAGACTGGTTTTCCCGTCTTTCTTGACCAGAGTGGGTAGAGATGTACATGGTTTGGTCCATGGAAAGAGTAAGGTCTGTCTGATTTCTGCTACTTTTCAGATAACACTTAAAATAGTATTGGTCAGAAATGTCTGTAGTTAGTCCTGAAAACACTTGGTAAGAGGTGACTCAGAACCCTTCTAAGCCAGTAAGAAGCAAGGATGGGCTTTCCCAGGTCACATCGTTATAGCTCTGTCACCCAGAAAATCCTGAGAGAGACTCCTCATAGCTGAGCCCCAAATTGGGGGTTTCATCTTGCCTTCCCTCATCCAGAACATGCAGAAAACCTTGACCAACACCTGTCTCTAGGGGGAAAAAAAAAATCCCCAATTATTTTCACTTACTGGAGACTGTAACTTAGTCTAGAGTAAAGACCAAGAACTAACACTTTAATATGGTCTCTGTTTTCATGAAGTAACTTCTCAACCATTGTGGAAGGCAGGAGGGTAATTCTCACTCAGGTGACGCAGGAAGTCCTTTCTCAAATACTGTGTGATGATAACAATGCAGTGATAACAGTCTGTGCCAAGTCAGCATATGCCAAAATCCTTCTATGAATTACGGCTTAGAGTTGGTTGGAGGATATAAGGAAGGAATGATGTAAGTACTGGGCAGTAGCTGAGACGGGAAGGTTAAGTGGCTTGCCTAGGGTCATGCATCTTGTGAATGACAGAGCTGGAATTTCCACCCAAGTGTATGTGGCCACTGGGCTTTGCTGCCTCCCCCCGTGTGGTAGAACTTTGTGTAAAGCAGTTCAGCCTTAGACTTCCCTGAATGAGGGGTATGGTTACTAAAATAAAAGGAGGTTACCAAAATACAGTCTGAGCCAGCCTTTCTCAGTCAGTTCGTTGAACGCATTAGCCCCTCAGACGTATGATGTCGTGAGTTAACTGCTCTCTGATGCGTCTAGGCTGGTACAGATGATAAACTGTTCTTAGGAGAATTGAGCCAATGGTCTCTGTAAAGCTTTCTGTTACCTTTGAAAGGAAGACCAGAATCCTGTACCTGCTCCCAGGACCCCTGCCCACCTCCTCTCATTTCTTTGGGTAACCCATTCTTCCCCCCAACTTGGAGATCTTGCCTTGAAATCCTCCCCCTCTTTTCTTTTCTCATTCTTCACACCTCAACTTGAAAGACATTTTTTTTTTGTCTTGTTTCTCCAGCTTTATTGTGATCTTATTGACAGGAAATAAATACCCCAGTGCAACTTGTTAACTGAAAAGATCAAAAAACCTTTGGCTAAAACCCACACACTGTTACCTGGACAGGGACTGTCCGGAAATTCAGCTGACCCTTTTTACGGGGGTCCCTTGCCTCCCTGTCCTTAGAGTTTTGAGGTGTCCCCCTTGCCTTTTCTCCACTGATGGCTCCTGGCGGGTCTCAGTTTGGCTTGTTGTCTGGGTGAAGACAAGGGCAGTCACGGCATCGTTGGCAGCACCCTCAAGGCAAGCTGGTGGGACAGGAGTAGCTGAGGCTTGCGCACTGAGCTTTGTTCCAAGGGTTCAGGAGGTTTTCAGGACCAGATGCGTCCCCTGGCAGTGTCTGTGGTTCTTCTCAATCCATCCTCTTCCCCAGTACCTCTCCACCTCGACCATTAAATAGTCCCGCTTCCCCCGGTATCATATGGCGCATTTGCTGGGAAAAGAGGGGATTCACTTTCTTTCATGTTGTCCTTTAGGAACATTAGACACGTTGAGATAAAGACCAAAAATCAAAGGCAGTATTCTATTTTACATCTTTTTGAAAAGAGAATGCAAGTGTAAAATCCCACACAAAGTCCTCATTGTTGCAGAGATTTCATATTCTTTTCCTTTGGAGATAAACTCTAGTTTCTCATCTTTTCAGTTCAAAAATGAAAAGCCATCCTCACATTGCAGACAGTTTACTGTTTTACAAAATCTGATGATAATAGTATTATGATCATAAAACAAGAAGGTGATCCCTGAATGAGTCTGTCTCTTGTGTTACCAAAAAATAATTGTTGAGAAACAGTCTTTCTCATTGAGAAACTTCTCTTGTGTCTCTTGTAATTGGAACTCTGAAATCACCCTGAAGGTTTTTCCTCTTTCCCTGTTGTCCCCGATTTCCCAGAGTGCTTAAGCAATGCTTTGGGCTTTTGGTTCATCGTTTTGGTGATCTTGAAACCCAGTTTCCAGCTTTTCTGCTGGGGTTGGAGTCAAGGCTCTGTATTTTTCCAGTGATAAGATGTGCAAGGTTTTTCTGTTCTGCAGAAAAACCTCAAACAGGTTTGGGAGTATAGTCCGTTAGTGAAAAACCTTATTTCCATAACAGCACCACTTCTTATAAGTGCTGTCTGGCACACATTTATCTCTTACTATGTTTTTTTCCCCTCTGATTCTAAAAGTACTACATGTTCATTTTAGACAATTAAGGAAATACAGAAAAGGATAAAGGAAAAATAAATACCACCCACAGCTGTACCCCTCGGGACGACAACTGATAACACCTTCATCAGGCTCGTCTCGTCTTGATCTGTGCAGATACGAGCTATAAATTGAAATTGTATTCTATACACAGGTTTCTTATCCTGTTTTCTTCCTACTTTTTATTTTGAGCATGTTCGCATGACATTAAACATTCTCTGAAAACGTAATTTTAGTAGACAAACAGCATTCTACTGTGTGGCAGTCCCTGAATTTATTTCATTGTTCGACTATGGCTGGGTGTTTGTTCCTGTTTTTCACTAGAATGCAGACTAGTTCTGTAAATGTCATGATTAATAAACCTTCATATTCTATTCTTCCTCTCCTATAACTTTTACGATTGAGGTATATTTTACATAGAGTAAAACACACAGATCTGTAGTGTACATTTTTACACGTGGACACCATTCATTATTTGTTTCAAGGGTCTTTTTATAATTCTCTTAAAATTAGCTGTGTTTCAGGTTGTTCATTTGCGAGTCTTCAAACACAGACGCTTACTGGGGACTTTTTATGTCTGATTTCATTTAATGCTGATGGAAAGCCTGTGATAGGGATGCTGCTATTTGAATTTTCTACTAATAGTGGAGAAAAATGAGGCTCCAAGCATCTGAGTTGGTTGCCCGGTCTCAGAGAGGTGGAGTTAGGATCAGATCCCAGGCTTGCCTGCACCCAGAGCTTTGGCTCTTTGTGATGTTTTCTCTTAGATAATTAAAAGGAAAAGCTGCCAGCATCTTTTGATAGAACACAAAGCTGGAGTTGGTTTTGTCTATCCCTCCCTTTTTAACTAAGGTTGGGGGTCAGTAACTGATCGCACTGGCTCTCCCGGTTATAGCTTATGTTTAAAGTAAGCACAGAGGGACTTTCCTAGTGATCCAGTGATTAGGACTCCACACTCCCACTGCAGGAGGCCTGGGTTCCATCTCTGGGTCGGAGAACTAAGATCCCAAATACTGAATACTGCTCACTTTCAAGGTACATTTTGCTCCTAGCTAGAAAAGGGCTATGGGCTTTCATCCCTTAAAAGCCATAACCCACCCACTCACCCACCTCCCCTACCCCCACCCGCTGCCCGGGCCAATCCCTCTAAGAGGAGAGCAGTTCTGAAGACAGAGGCTTAGGAAAGCAGTGAACAAGCTGTTTCAGGCTTGGCTGTTCAAGTGTGGAAAGAGAAGGCCTCAGTGAAGGTGCACAGTTGATTGGGGGATATAAGAGAAGCTTCTGGGTCATCTTGTCCAGCCTGCCCAGTTTATGAAACTGAAAGTAAGCCCTGCGTCCTCTGCCTGGGGAATATGGTCTGTCAAGGGCAGGTGTGAGACTGGAACAAAGGACATTTGCCTCGAGACCAGGTTACAGCTCATGGCATCAATGGACACACCAGGCAGGGGGTGGCAGGGGGGATGGCTTAGTCCCGTGGTGAGGCCGGAGTCACTGCCTCCGCCCCTGGACACAGTAACATAAGGGCAGTCAGCTTGGATGGTCCTCCAAGAGTTCTCCCCCTGTAGGGAAATTCAACAAGATGAAAAAGGTTGTCTTCCCAGGACTCCTTGGTGGATATGGTGAGAGGGATATCTGGGGCCTGCCATTTGGGGTAGGCTAGGTGATGACCCTGAGGACCCTCAAAGAGCAGGCTAGATTAACAGCAGATACTCAGCGAGCTGCTGGCCCAAGTGTATGAAGCCAGTGAATCCCAGGGCTCTGGTTGGCTGGGTGGGTGTGCCAAGTTTGAGGCCAGAACTGCCTGACAGCGAGGCCTCCAACTCCTGGTAATTCAGACAGAGTGGCCAGGTTTGAGCCTCAGTTGTGGGTATCTGGTTGCTTCACCTCCCAGGGCTTCATGAGCAAAACGGGGCTGTTAACAGTACATGCGTGCTTCCGTGCTTGACGAGCATAAATATTAAGTGCTTAGAGCAGCAGCTGGCATGGCAAGAGGACTCGGGCTGTGTGGGGCTCGCTGCTGACCAATGACAGTGATGATGACCCACTGCTTCCTGGGGACCCTCGAGGAGATGCTGCCCCCTGCCACCTCCACCCTCTGCACAACTCCCCAGAGCAGCAGAGAACCTTGCCTCTCAGACGTGTGGAACAATACTTAAAGTTTTGATTTAAATGGGTGGCAGTTCATCACCTCACCTGGGATACCAGTACACCTCTGTCTGCAACTGTACCCTCTTTCTAGGCCAGCCCCCTCACTCCAGCCCAAGGACCCGTGCATCTCTGGGAGGATATCACTTTTCTTGGGTTCTTTCTGGGGAAGTGGAAGTGGTGGCTGGGCTTCCCTGGTGGCTCAGTGGTAAAGAATCCGCCTGCCAAGCAGGAGACACAGATTTGATCCTTGAGTCAGGAAGATCCCCTGAAGAAGGAAATGGCAACCCACTCTAGTATTCCTGCCTGGAGAACCCCATGGAGAGAGGAGCCTGGCGGGCTGCAGTGCAAGGGTTGCAAAGAGTCAGACATGCTTCAGCGACTAAACAACAATAAGAACCTGGTGGCTAAGAGGCCACCAAGCCAAAGCTGGTCGCTGAACCCGTTGCGCCACTTCCCACTGCCTCTCTGGGGCTGACGGGGACCATGATACCACCGAAGGGAGGCTGTCAGGAGGAGATGAGTGAGTGGATGCAAAGCATTTACAGTGGCCCCTGGCATCATGGGTGACAACTGTTGGGTTTTCTTTTCCTCTTTCTGTTTGTTTCCTTCCATTTTTTTGTCCTTCCTCCTCTCTCCCTGACGCCTTCCACACTGTTAGACATCTTTGCCAACATTCTGGACAGAAGACTTCAACCATGCCTCTCTGAAATTCACTCAGATTCATTATATCTAGAGATAAGCCTCTTCCCTTTTCTTTTCTTTTTTTGGGGGGAGGGGAGGATGTATGGTTTTTCATACTGCTCTGCAGTTTTCTAGGGCTTAAAAATCTTGGTTTAAATGGGAGAGTCTCCCAGGAGACTTCGTGCTCCTGGAAGGCAGGGCCTGCCGACCCCCAGTGCACAGCCAGCTCCTGGCCCTAGAGCAAACGCTAGCACATGTTTTCCAAGTCCATCATTTTCCTTACAGAGAAGCTGGAGAGAGAGAAGGTCGCTTGTGGCCATGGGATGTCCTTGGGTAATCCACAGAGATGCTTGTGGTGCTGCGATCTCAGCCCAGCAGCCAACCTGCCTCGCCATCCTTCTAAGCCCTCTGCTTAGGATAAGTGACTTTACTCTGGAGCTGATGGAAAAAAAATAAGCTCTTCCATCTCTTCTGTCTCTCTGTAAAAGCAAGGAAAGGAGAAGATGCCAGGAACAAATGGGTGGCCCGAGGACATCGATTCTCTGTTTCCTGCCTGGGGCTTGGAGGTGGTGAGAAACCAGCTTGAGGTTTTCCTCTTAGTTTGTAGCATTTCTGAGAAGTGGGTAGAATGTCAACATCTTTTATTGGTTGAACTGGCTCTTAGAATACAGTTGGCGGTGGGGGGGGGGGCGGCTTCCCAGGTGGCACTAGTGGTAAAGAATATGCCTGCCAATGCAAGAGATGCAAGAAACTTGAGTTCAATCCCTGGGTCAGGAAGATCCCCTAGAGAAGGGATTGGCAACCTCCTCCAGTATGCTTGCCTGGAAAATTCCATGGACAGAGGAACCTGGCAGGCTACAGTCCATGGGGTTGAAGAGTCAGACATGAGTGAGTGCGTGTGTGTGTACACACACACAGACACACACACTTGCAGAGTCAGACATGACCGCGTACACATGTACACACACACACGCACACATGAATACAGGCCCCGGGGCACTGTGGGGTCAGTGTGGACAAACCCACCTAAGCCCCATAAGCTCCTGCCATGGCCCCTGCCCTTACCCAGCAGGTGTGAGGTGTCTGGCTGGCAGATATGGTTACCGGAGCTGAGCTGTTTGGCTATAGAGTTCAGTGACAGCAATTTCTGACACGCACATTAATATTTTTAGATAAAATCAAATAAATGTGTCTTTCTGGGGCATCTTTGGTAATAATCTTCTCTGAAAATAATCTTTAAACTTTTTTCACTACATAAATATAATTTGCTTTCAAAACTTGTCTGATGCTTCAAAAAGTATTCTTAAAACGTTAAGCACAGGGGATCAGATCATACATGGAGTGTGATATTTTTCACAGTGGACGTTTTTTTTTTTAAACAGCCCTTCTCCCTTCCCCTGTCTCCGCCACTTCCAGGATAACCAGCCTTAGGAGTCTGGTAGTCTCTTTCCATACTCCTCTGCACAGATGTATAATCCTGTGTGCATACCATAGAGAAACACGATTTGGTCATTGTTTGCGGCATGCGAAGTCATCCTACCTGTGCTGCTCTGCATTTTGCCTTTGTCCCTTTACAAATGGACTGCTCCCTCCAGGGAATGGTGATAGCTAACCCTCGCCCCTCCGTGTGGGTGGCGGCAGGTTCCTCGGGGCTGCGTGGACCGCAATGCAGGCAGCATGTTGCCACAGCAGCCTCCGCTGTGATAGGCGTGCGTGTGCTTACAGCAGGGCCCACTTGCTTTGATTTCAGCGGGATCACGCCAGCTGGAGCCCTTGCGCTGAGGAGATCTGACTCAAACTGGCTTAAAAAGTAAGAGCTTAATAAACACAATAAATGTGACACACAAATCCTAGATAATAGATAAGTAAAATGGATCCTGCAGCTTATTAGTAAAGAATACATCAATACAAGGGAATGGAAGAATGGCTTTATATTTGGAAATCTATTAGAACTGAGCACAGATCCAAGGAGAAAAGAGTTCAAGCTTCTCAATTAATGCATAAAAAGCAGAAATTCTACTCTTATTCCCAGTGTTTGAAAAAATTTTTTATCGCATGTGAATAGAGGGCCTTGTAAAGAGCATCTGCCAAAAACCTACAGTAAACACCTGCTTACTGGTGAAATGTTACATGCAGAAGTACTGCAGAGAGGCCCAGTTGGACCACTTCTCTAAAATCTCCACTGGCAGTCCTAGGCACTAAGGTGCAACTGAAGATAAATAAGTGCTGTTAAGGACTGAAATGTGAACCAATTTATCATTTTTTGGAAACCCTCATGGTACCCAGTTTAGAAAATCCAAGATAATCTATGCAATTAGAACTACTCCATGAATTCAGAAAGTTTTCTGAATACAAACTCAGTAGTATGCCTAGACACCTGCAACTTCTAAATAGTGAAATTTAGAAGATGCTGTGAACTGCAAAAACTCAGAAATCTGTAATAGACATATGAAATATGTATGCAAATAATTTTTAAAAATTTATTGAAGAACAAGAAAGGATGGCTAAATAGACATTAATTATCTATTAATTTCCCCCAGTTAATACAATTTCAATAAAAGCTTTGATAAGATTTTTCTCAGCATTTGATGAGCTGATTAGAAAATTTACCTGGAAAAGTAAAGGGTAACAAAACCCAAGACAAAGCTGAGAGAAGGTGGCCTTGTGCAATGAGAGAGGTTTTCTCTGAAAGATAGTTATTAAAATAATGTGTTATTTACAAAGATATTGTATTTGCATTCTGTAGTCTGTCCCTTTGGTCAAAGTGTGTATCAGAGTTACAGTTCAGAGGTGGCGTTATTTATCAGGGGGAAAGGACGCCAAGTCAGTATAGGATGACTGATTTCTCATACAAGGAAATGTAAACCAAGATTGCTTTCTCACATCTCACACAAAAATAAATTCCAGATGGATCTAAGACCTAAATATGAAAGACAGGGTTTTCAGTGTTTAGAAGAAAACCAGGCACATTATCCTTAGGACCTCAGGGAGGGAAGGATTTGTTTTTCTGTTTCTTTTTAAAAAATTTTTCCTGCATCACTAAAAAAAAAGCAGGGGTTGGGGGAGAACCAGCCCGAGTAACAATGTAACAAAGTATTTATTAGCTAAGACTCTTGAGTCCCTTGGACTGCAAGGAGATCTAACCAGTCAATCCTAAAGGAAATCAGTCCTGAATATTCATTGGAAGGACTGATGCTGAAGCTTCAATGCTTTGGCCACCTGATTCGAAGAACTGACTCCTTAGAAAAGACCCTGATGTTGGGAATGATTGAAGGCAACATGAGAACAGGACAACAGAGGATGAGATGATTGGATGGCCTCACCAACTCGATGGACTTGAGTTTGAGTAAGGGCAGGGAGTTGATGATGGACAGGGAAGCCTGGTGTGCTGCAGTCCATGGGGTGGCAGAGTCGGACACTACTGAGTGAATGAATTGAATTGAACTGAAAGACATGAACCCTTGGCTTTAAAAGCCAGAGGGAGGCTGGAGACAACCTCATCTCACGTTACTTTTTTATTATTGAGATATAATTGAGGTACAACATTGCATTAGTTTCAGGTTACAATGTAATGATTCAATATTTGGATATATTGTGAAATGATCACCACAATAAATCTAGTTATTTGACACCACACATAGCTATATTTTTTTCTCTTAGGATCAGGACTTTTGAGATCTACCATCTTAGCAACTTTCAAATATGCAATACAATATTATGAACTGTAGTCACCATGCTATACTTTATACGCCCAGGACTTCTCCATTTTATGATTGAAAGGTTGTACCCTTTGAGTCCCTTCATCCATTTCACCTACCTCCCACCTGTGGCAGCCATCAATCTGTTCTCTGCGTTTGTGAGCTGGGTTTGGGGATTCTGAGTGATTTTTTGTTTTGTTTTTTAGATTCCATGTAAAAGAGAGATCAGTATTTGTCCTTCGCTGACTTATTTCCCTTAGCACAATGCTGATAAGGTCCCTCCATGTTACCACACATACCAAGGTTTCCTTTTTACGGCTGAATAATATTCCATCGTGTGCGTGTGTGTGTGTGTGTGTGTGTGTGTGTATCTTTATCCATTTCATTCATCAGTGGACATTTAGGTGGTGTTCATGTCTTGCCTATTTTAAGTAATGCTGCAGTGAACATGGGCAGGCAGATATCTTTTCAAGTTAGTGTTCTCATTTCTTCAGATAAATTCCCAGAGGTGAATTGCTGGACCATATGATAGTTCTATTTTTAATTTATTGCGGACCGTCTATACTGTTTTCCATAGCAGTTGTACCAATTTACATGCCAACCAACTGTGCACGAGTGTTCCCTTTTCTCCACATTATCATCAATACTTATTATTTCTTGTCTTTTTAAAATAATAGACATTCTAACAGGAGGAAGATATATCTCATTGTGATTTTGATTTGTATTTGAAATCAAACCCATTAGTAATTAGTGATATTGAGCACTTTTTCATACACCTGTATATTGTGTTTGGAAAAATGTATATTCAGATCCTCTGTTCATGCTTTAAATCATATTGTTTAATGTTAAGTTACATGAGTTTTTATGTCTTAGATGTTAGCCTCTTATCAGATAAATGATTTGCAAATACTCTGTCCCATTCAGTAGGCTGTCTTTTCACTTTGTCGCTGGTTTCCTTTGCTGTGCAGAAGCTCTTTAGTTTGATATAATCCCACTGGTTTATTTTTGTTGCCTTTGATTTTGCTGTCAAACCCAAAAGGTCTCTGCTAAGACAGATATCAAGAAGGTTACCACCTACATGTTCTAATAGGAGTTTTATGGTTTCAGGTCTTAGTATACCTTCAAGCCTTTAATCTATTTTGAGTTCGTTTTCGTGTTTGGTATAAGATAGTGGTCCAGTTTTACTCTTGTGCCAGTGGCTGTTCAGCTTTACCAACGCCAGTTATCAAAAACACTGCCCTTTCCCAGTTGTTAAAGTCTTGGCTCCTTTACTGTAACTTGATTGACCATATATATGAGTTAATTTCTGGACTCTTTATTCTGTTCCATTGATTCAGTGTCTGTGTTCATGGCAATACCATAATGTTTTGATTACTATAGTTTTGTGATATAGTTTGAAATTAGCAAGTGTGATGCCTCCAACTTTGTTGTTCTTTCTTAGGATTGCTTTGGCTATTCGATCTTATGTGGTTACATACAAATTTTGTGATTGTTCTATTTTTGTGAAAATTCCCATTTGTATTTGATAGGGATTGCATGGCTTCTGTAGATGGCTTTGGGTAGTATGGACATTTTAACAATATTAATTCTTCAAGTCTATGAGCATGTCAGATACGCATGCATGCTCAATCATGTCTGACTCTTTGCAACCCTATGGACTGTAGCCTGCCAGGCTCCTCTTCTTCATGGGGATTCTCCAGGCAAGTGTACCGGAGTGGATTGCCATGCCCTCCTCCAAGAGATCTTCCTGACCCGTGGGATTGAACCTGCATCTCTTATGTCTCCTGCGTTGGTAGGCAGGTTCTTTACCACTGATGTCACATGGGAAGCCCCCTACGAACATAGAACATCCATTTATTTGTATCTTCTTTAATATCTTTGTTTAATGTCTTACAATTTTCAGGGTACAGGTCTGTCTTCTCCTTTGTTAAATTTATTCCTAGGTATTTATTCTTTTTATGTACTTGTAAATAGGACTGTTTTCTTAATTTCTCTAATAGTTCATTATTAGCATATACAACTGCTCTTTGCGACCCCATGGACTGTAGCCTATCAGGCTCCTCCGTCCATGGGATTTTCCAGGCAAGAGTGCTGGAGTGGATTGCCATTTCCTTCTCCAGGGGATCTTCCCGACCCAGGAATCGAATCCGGGTCTCCTGCATTGCAGGCAGATGCTTTACCGTCTGAGCCACTAGGGAAGCCTGGTATATACAACTGCAGTAGATGTCTATATATTGATTTTGTGTCCTGCAACTTTACTGAATTCATTTATTAGTTTAACAGTTTCCTGGTAGCGTCCTCAGTGTTTTCTATATATATAGTATGTCACCTGCAAATAATGACAGTTTTACTTCATCCTTTCCAATTTGGATGCCTCTTATTAACAGTTCTTTTCCTTGCCTAATTGCCCTGGCTAGAACTTCAATACTGTGTTGAACAGAAGTTGTGAGAGTGGGCATCCTTGTCTTATTCCTGATCTTAGAGGAAAGCTTCCGCCTTTTCACCATTGGGTATGACGTTAGCTGCAGGCTTGTCATAGCCAACAGATTAGCTCACATGTTGAAGGCTGGCAGAGAGGAGGACGCTTTGGAGAGGAAGCTTAGAAGTAGGAGCTGTCTAACTGGATGGTAGGACTGTGAATGCAGATAGCGCCTAGTAAGCCTCAAGATCCTGCCTCTCTGCAGCAGCTCCACTTGAGTGTTCTACCCTGGAGAGACTCCCCACGAGCACCAGGAGGTGCGGCACCTGTGATTTTTAAAAAATGGAAAACAAGGTCAACAGCATCTATAAAAGTTGTGGAAAATACTTTTATCACTCATCCAATCAGTGCAATTCTGAGTGGCAGTTAAAATGCCAGGGATCAACACAGATAAACTTCAAAAGTTACTAGAGTTGCTAAATTATACATACAGTGATGCCATTTGTAAAAAAAAAAAAATAGGTTGAGATAAATAAGTATATGTAGATAAAATGCATAGGTAAAAATGGTTGATACTGACCAATTTGGATAGTCTAATAAGGTAAAGGGAAGGCTAGCTACAGGATAGTGGTTGCTTTTGTAGAGGGAGACAGAGGAACCAAGTCAGGAAAACCTACAAAGGGAGCTTCAAATATGTCTAAAGCTTGATTTAACATGCAGAACTGGAGCATATGGCAAAATGGGAACACTTGTGAGATCTGAGTTGTGGGCACTTGGATATATTCTTGCTTATCCTCTGTACAGGCTTCCCTGGTGTCTGAGTGGTAAAGAATCCGTCTGCCAACGCAAAAGACGTGGGTTCAATCCCTGGATCAAGAAGATCCCCTGGAGAGGGAACTGGCAACCCACTCCAGTATTCTTGCCTGGGAAACCCCATGGATGGAGGAGCATGGCAGTCTACAGTCCACGGGGTTGCAAAGAGTCAGTCACGACTTAACGACTAAACAACAGCTACCACAACCCCTGTACCTCTCTGTGTGTTTAAAATACTTCAAAAATACAAAGAAAACCAGTGAAAGAGATTCACTGGCAAGAAAGGTCAGTGGCAGATGGGGTTCAGGGAAGCCTCTGGCATATTTGTGATTTATTCTCAGACTGAAAGCGAGATTGGTATAGTCATTTCTGGCCTGGGCACTGCCTGTGACAGCAGCCAAAGGAAGAGAGAGGCTTCTGATGAGGCTCCTTAGAGTTAGGACTCATCTCTCCCAGAAGCCCCTAGAAGACTTGGCTTCGGTCCCATTGGTCCGGCCGGGAGAAAGCCAGGAGTTGATTGGCTTAGGCCTGTGTTCCAGAGTCAATCACAGGCAAGTTACTTTTAGGGTTACTTTTGGATCATGGGTACTTGAAAGGAGCTGTAGGTGAGAATTGGGGAGAATTGAGTGGGAGGCAGAGGTGGATACCCAGGAAACCTGGTATTCTATAATATTAGAAAGAAGAAGGGCGAAATGAATGCTGAGTAGGAAACCAACCCAACAGTATCTACGAAAGGAAAGTGCCAGGAGTGAGATTTGAGTTTAAGTGTAAGGGAATGTATTCTTTAAGTTGGAGTCTGTGTTGTCAGATTGCTTTCTAAGCAGACGGAAATACTTCGCATTTCCACCAGTGATTTTTTTGAGCCATACCCCACCTGACCCCCAGGATTTCTCACTTATCAGATTGGTAAATTAAAGAGTGATAAGTGACAGCTGATCGTTGCTATGATTTACATTTCCTTGACAACTGCTAAGGTTTAGCGTCTTTCCCTGTGCTTATTGGCTATTTGAATGAGCGCTTCCATGAACTGTCTACTCACATTGCTTGCCAAAATCAGAGTTCTTGTCATCAAATTTTTGGAGTGCATCCGATTTAAATGTGTTTTAAGGCATTCTCTGAGCTGGGAGGTGGAAAATGATTATCCATTTCCAGAAGCAGCTCGGTGGGTTGGTAATAAGAATCAGTAAGCAGGACACCCAAGATTCTTGTCCCCACTCCTCTGCCCCAGTTACTCGCTTACGGTGTCATCTTAGGGAGCCAGAGGCTTGGAGAAGAAGGCAATTACCTACCTAGACAGTGAGAGGGCTGGGACTTCCCTGTGGTCCAGTGGTTAAGAATCTGCCTTGCAATGCAGGGGATGTGGGTTGGATCCTTGGTGGGGAAGCGGGGACCCTGCATGCCTCGGAGCAGCTAAGCCTGTGCCCCGTAATTACTGAGAAGATAAAAATAAATACAGTGAAAGGGCTGCATGTTTACTTGTAAGGGGCTTTCCAGGTGTGGTATTTGGCTGCAGCTTTAGCCAGAACTTCCCTGGTGGCTCAGATGGTAAAGTGTCTGTCCACAATGTGAGAGACCTGGGTTCGATCCCTGGGTTGGGAAGATTCCCTGGAGAAGGAAATGGCAACCCACTCTAGTACTCTTGCCTTGAAAATCCCATGGATGGAGGAGCTTGGTGCAGGCTACTGTCCATGGGGTCGCAAAGAGTCGGGCACAACTGAGTGACTTCACTTTCACTTAGCCAGGTTGGACCTTGGTACGCCCTTGACCCACCAGAAGTGCCTACCCCTCTGACCGTACAGTGCTCTTTCTCATTGGACACAGTGATATCTGGGGCTTGCGTCTGCCTTTCTGGGCAGACCAGGATCCTCAGTTCAGTCTGTGGCACTCCGTTGGGTCTTGGTCTCATCTTGATTCCTCAGCCGGAGGGCAAGCCCTTGCTTGTTTGAACTGTCTGTCGCTGCTCTGAGGTGCTTCCTACAGGGCACAGGTGGGAGCTTTGGTTCTGGCGGTAGATCAGACCTTTCTTTCTTTACAAAGCAGCTCTGTAAAAGCAAAGCCTGACCTCAGGGCCAGCGTTTGATGGCAAAGCAGCAAGGCACCGGTCGCACATCTCACAAGCAGGACAGACTGAGGAAGGCCGGAAGAGATCACCCAAGAAGGGGACAGAGCAGGTTGTTCCGAGTCACGTGTGTCTCTTGCTCATTGAGATCAAAATTGCTCCTCCAAAGAGCAGCTTTCACTAATGAACACGTCTTGCCATCTCAGAGAAAGTGGGGGTGCCCTGCAATTGCAGGTCTGCCTCAGCACCTTAGGTATGGAGGAGAGCAGGTCCCAAGATGTGTGCGGGAAAGAGGGGGTGTATAGTGCTGGGGAAAATGTGTCCTGCTGCCCCCCACCCAAGGATGAGCACGCCAGGAAGCTCCTCTGGGGAGCAAAGGCTGCTGTGCACCCAGAGAGGGGTGTGATGATTGGCTTTGCCACTTTGGCTTCTGAGCTGGGTAGAGGGGCCCCAGGCTCAGCTCTGCATGGGCCACCGTGCACCTCTCTTTCCATGTATCAGCGTAAACTGCTGTTCTTGTGGCCAGCGGGGTCAGGCAACCCCCCAAATGGTGCTGGTTTCTCTGGGGCTTTGTGATGCCTAATTGGCCTGCCCTCATTTTGTTTTAGCACCAGGCTTTCATCAGTTTACCTCTAATGTTTACTTCCAAATTTTGGAAGAAGTCCATCAGTGTGTGAAGAGTATAAAAATCCCCTTAGCATCCTCCTCGTCAATGTCGGTACAGCTGGCTGGCATGAGCCGCGGGAGCACTGGGGGACAGGGATGAGGAGGGGAACTGGCCAGTCAGAAGCCAAGGTCAGTGCTCCTGGGTGCCCAGACGGGGCAGCAGAGAGCAGCACCCACCACCCAGCACCTCTGTGGCTGTGCGCCCACAGCGCATGAAAGGATGAGGGTGACTGTGTCCCTGGCAGCCCCTCCCTGTGGCCTCCCCACGAGCCCTGGATGCTGTGCCCCTCTTGGTATGGTGACTTCACAGAGCCGGGTCCTTTCTGTAGCTTGGAGAACGCCATCTCCAAGGTTCCTACCTGTTATCTTCCTCCCTTCTACAGACTGGGGTGTGTGCTGAATTGCAGTCACACCCAACCTGCGAGGCTCACCCTCCCCAAAGCCAACACACCAACCTCCTTGCTTACTGTCATGAGATCATGTCACTCGGGATGGCTGATGGCAGTTTACTCCAGCCAGTAGGCATGAGCGTTCCTGTACCACGCTCTCTCCTGAGCATCTTCCTGCCTTTTTCTGGGTGATTGTAAAGGACTGAAGCAGACAGAGACTTCGTTTTTGTGGTGTCTCATGGACAGGCATATTTTCTTTCTTTTTTTTTTGGTTTTTAACATAGTAAGATTGGGTCAGCTTAAGTCTCGACTGTATCCTTCTGGAAAAAGCTAAGTCATTATTTGCCTGCCATTTTTCCATTGCAGCATTGTCTGGCACACATTTCTAGGCAGCCATAGTCCATTTCTTGAGGGGAGATTCAGGTATACCATCCATAAAAGTGGGGTCTCTCTCAGTTGGTTCTACCCGAATCTGAAGTTCATAATGGACAACCAGGAGGTGTATGCCGCCTACACTGGCTCTGGTCGGCTCTGCTCCATGAAGCAGACCCCCTTCTGATCAGTCGAAGGGTACTCTG
Organism: Oryx dammah; assembly: GCF_014754425.2. NCBI lineage: Eukaryota > Metazoa > Chordata > Mammalia > Artiodactyla > Bovidae > Oryx > Oryx dammah. The sequence goes on along the minus strand of NW_024070193.1, from coordinate 44,439,143 downwards.
CCCCATTATTAATGATTGTGCATTGGGAGGGGCCACAATATGGAACAGAAGTGATATTTTAACCTATCTGAGCTCATGAATTATTTTTGGATATTTCCTGTTTTCCCACTGTTAGAGCTCGCTCTCTCTTTTTTGGTTCAGATTCAGTCATGTTTTCAAGAACTACCAAAGTCTGTGTCCTACTTAAAGTCAACTCATTTCCTTGTTGCCTGCAGGATGAAATGAAAATGCCTTCTCCTGCAAGCTGCTTGCCAAGCAGTCAGCCTCCTCCTTCAGGCCTGAGCATCTTGAACTTGGCAACGTTCCCCAGTGGCACGCCCCAGGGAGCTGCTTCCTGTGCTGGGGGTCCCCCCCCCAGCTTCCTTGTTGACCAGCTCCCTGTCCCCCATCCCTACTGGCCCAAGGGCAGCTTCAGGCCTTTCTGCTCACCCACAACCTCCTGCAGTTTGTTCTGACTCTTGTGAGAACACACTAAATGGACCTTCTGTGCTGATCCTCTTTCTTCCTCACTCTCTGTTAGCTCTTGGAGGCCAGGAGTCTTTATTTCATCTGTTTTCCCAGTATATATTTAGTTTAAAAAGCCTCTGGAAGGCTCCGCATGTCTGTAAAATAACTGGAGTACACGAGCTGAGACCCCACACCTCAGTGATGTACTTCAGAATGTCGGGGGATTATTTATCCATTCATGGTTCATTCATTCATTCTGCAGAGGTATTACACTCCTGATTTCTGCTAATTCTTGGATGTTAGATGAGCTACTCTAAATCCTGGAGACTCTTCAGAGCCTCCACCTAGCAAAGATGGAATTGAGGTTAGCAGACATTTTATGAGATTTTGTTTTGGATTCACAGAGTGTGGGGTTTGTTTGTTTAACTTCTAGTCTCCATCATCCTCCAGATTTGAACTTGAAAGAGCTCTCCCATGTCACTCAGAACTTGTTTGGAGAAAATGGAGAAGCACACACATTCTCAGAATTTCTTTTTTTTACTATTTATTTTTATTTATTTATCTATTTGACTGGGCCGGGTCTTCATTGCAGCATACGGGATCTTTAGTTGCAGCTCGCAAGATCTGGTTCCCTGACCAGGTTTGGAACTTGGGCCCCTTGCATTGGGAACACAGAGTCTTAGCCACTGGACCACCAGAGAAGTCCCTTAGCATTTCTTATTGACTTTTTAAAAGACAGATCTAGATGCAGCCTTGCACCAGGGTGTTTTGACTTTTCATAATGTCCTAACATCAGATTTTTGTAAAAAAAATTTAGAAACCTTTGATATGACTACTCTGACTGCCATCTATTTGTATTTAAGGCTTTCTGAGCAGAGAAAGAATCACTGAAGCTTTTCTGTTTTATCATCTTGTAGGCAAGCCATTTGAATAAACAGGGGAATGCTTCTCTCAGAAGTTCCTTGGAGCCTCAGCCAGCTTGTGCTGAGGTCCCAAGGCAGAGCTGCTCTGAATGTCGCTGTGGGAAGGGACTTTGAGCCCAGGAAAAAACGAGTTCCTGCTGGCGGCCTACCAGGCACAGGTTGTTGAGGCCATGCAGCTCATCTGGTCAGAGATTTCCAGTGTGTGGCCCTGCTACATGTGAGAGACCTGAGTGGTGGGGTTTTATGGAGCCTCTCAGTTGGCAAACTAACACCAGCCAAGTCTTGCGGACCACTTTTTTCTCAGTTGGCTAAACTTGAGATCTCCAAAGTGAGTACACACAGGATAAGCCACCGTGTGCACCAGAAATGCACTGGCTCATAGGTCCAATATGCCAGTTGTCATTCAGTCACTCCGTCGTGTCTGATTCTTGGCGACCCCAGACTGCAGCATGCCAGACTTCCCTGTCCTTCAGTATCTCCTGGAGTTTGCTCAAACTTACGTCCTTTGAGGTGGAGAAGCTATCTCACCATTTCATCCTCTGAAGTTGCAATACTTTGGCCACCTGATGTAAAGAGCCAACTCCTTGGAAAAGACCCTGATGCTGGGAAAGATTGAGAACAGGAGGAGAAGGGGACGGCAGAGGGTGAGGATAAGTATGTTAATACAGCAGGGTACATACCTGCTTTAAAAATAAGCATGCATCTATCTGTGGTGGGGCCACGGTTTTTCTTATACTAGTGGGGTTGTGTGCTCAGCACAGATTGGAGGCCACTGTGTTAGCTAGTCATCATTGATCTAGAACAAAGAGGGGCAGTTTTCACATGAGTGTATAAAAATAAGAAATTTAAAGTAAGCATTACTTGTATAAATCAAGTATGGTAATTTCCCTCAGAGCATTGTATGATGTATTGATGTGCCCTTCATAACACTTGTGTTATTTCCTGCAAAAATCTAAGAGTGTGAGCTGTCATATTTTAAATACTCTATTGTTAGCCTCTGGTATGCATAATAGAATGAAACACTTTCTAGGGGGAGTAGACACAGTCAGTGCTGTGATTGTATATGATATAAAACTTCAGAGGTAGGTGGTAAGGGAGAAATTTTTCTTTAAGTGTATGCTTCATTTTGGGGTTACCAAGTTATGGGTATGTTGAACAGTGTTTTATAACCCCCATGTTTCTACTACGTTTGTATTTTTTCTTCCTTGTCAAAAAAGTGAGAATAAGACAGCCAAGGCCAGGTAATAATCATGAAGGTCAGTGGTGGTGGTTTGGCTTCTTGGTTCTGAGACTTAGACCCTAGAAACCACACCCTTGTTGCTTACATTTCTTGGTAAATTTAAAAAAAACCATCGGATGCTTTCCAGTGAGAAATACAGCCTCCACACACAGCATGGTAGACCAGGGAAAGCCTTCTTTTTCCAGCACTAGAAACACCTTAGAAAACCGTATTGAGATGGGGAAGCCTTTGGAAGATGCCTCGACTTGACTGCAGCTGAAGTCCTCCCCAGCCAGGTAAGATGTTGAACTCCCCAGGGCTGAGCCATAACCAGCTGCTCTGAGCGACAACCTCTGTTCAGTTCCAAGTTGTCTGTCAGTATCTTTCTGAGTGCTTCAGATGAAGTGTTTTTGGTCTTTTTTTTTTTTCCCCCTAGTTGCACGGCTTGGCTAATGGGATCTTCGTTCCCCGATCAGGGATCACACCCATGCTTCCTGCAGTGGAAGCATGGGGTCTTAACCACTGGACCACCAGGCAAGTCCTGCTTCAGAAGGAATTCTTGTCACCCCACCCCAATCACAGGCATGTTAACATTGACAAGTGAAGTATACCTCTGTGGGTGTCCTTAGATTCCAGCAGAACTAACAGTAAAATCTCCGGCAGGGGAGTAAAGCACAGAGGTACTTAATAACTGCCATCACTATTAACAGGACGAGGTTCATGGGTACTCACTGAGCACTATGGCAGAGACAAGCAGGCTGCCAGCTCCGAAAAGTTCCCTGGCAGTCACCAAAGTCACCCCCTCTCTCCCACTCCAGCATCTCATCGGGATGCAAGGGATGTGACGATATGGATGGTCCTGACAATGCTGTTTTTAAAAGCAAGTCTGATTCTTCAAATGTTAACACCTGACAAACTCTTAGTTTCAAGGCACTGCCTTGGAATTTGAGCTGTGGATCATCCCTTTCTGATCATCCATCTTCTCTGCCGATTAACTAGTGAAACCTCCTCCATCTCTGCAGTGGGGAGGGCTTAGGAACCATAGGGACCTCGTTGGATTTTTGTATTCCAATCAGGGCCCATAAGTGCCTTCAGCATCCACGTTTCTTGTACCCTAGTTAATACTGTAAATAAGTTTGTGGAAAGCCATGGAGTCTGAGCCCTCTGTTAAGCAACCAGTTCTCAGGATTAAAGAGGCAGCAGGGTATTCTTCCATCTTTAGAGCAGTCTCTGGGCTCCCCCTTTATGAACCAACAGAGGCTTGTGAGGGAGGTTGAACAGGTGATCCAGTGGACACATAAGCGATGTTACAGCCTTTGTGACTTCCTTGGTTATCTTTGGAATGCAGTTTGACAGGAAGGTTCTGGCCTCCAAATAATTCACGTTTTATCGGTCCTTCTCGTGGCCCGCCCTCCAGTGCTAATCAGTTTGCAGCAACCTAAGAGGTCTTTTGGTGAATGGTCATTTCAGCTCTTTGTAAATACTTCTGAATTGGGACATTTCTCTATGAACAGCCCAGATAAACAAAGGGTCCAGTGTACTGGGTTTAGTTGGTATTTTTAACAAGTTTGTTGAGCTGGCCTTCTTCATACCAGTCCATTCTTGGAATTCTAGACATGACTGCTGGGAACCATCTGAATGCTGTCTTTAAGCCTAAAGCTTTTGTCATCTGTTTTCTTAGCAGCTCTGGAGTTTGTGGTCCAGAAGCTCTAGATGAGAAAATTGCTTTCCAGGTTTGGACTAGGCGATTTTCCTTGTCACAGAAGGGGGACCTTACTGAGGTGTTAATACATTGCTGCCTGAGTCAGTGTTAGGAGGTATGAGGTTGCAGAAGATTGACTAGTAATGTCTTCCATGGATACAGACGAGGAGTGGACTAGTAATGTCTTTCATGGGTGGTAACCCGCTGTCAGTCTGTTACCCTGTAGCTACCACCCTAAGGTCATTCCCCACCAATACCTGAAGCTAGATATTGGGGGTTTCACAGCACCTGGGTGAGGTGTCCTATTAATGAAAGAGTTGTCTGAGGAACATCAGGAATTAGCCTCTGAATTCAACAATGTCTGAGGCTAGAATTCTCTCTCTCCCCAGTGAAAAGTAGCTTTTCTGCTATATATAGTGTTCATCCTGCATTTTCAAAGTTTTTTCAGTAGCATAGACCTTGGTTCTGTGAAGGATCTTCCAGATACCGGCATCTGAGCTGATGGCTGTTCCGTAGGCAGACAGGACCTCCCCCACAAATCTCTCCACTAGAGATAAGAACTTTTAATACAGATTAAACCCCACAGCACCAAACTCGCAAAGACTGGGCTCGTCGCTTATGCTAGAACATGAAGGCTTCACAATATTGATTGGGATGTATGCTGCTAAACAGAGATCTTCTGGTAATAGTTTTTATAAGAGGATTTGATTTGGGGATAAAATTTCACTTACGATTTTTGACCCACTCGTGCCTTTGCATAAAATTCTGAAAAACTAGGGTAAATAGTTAGATACTCTTACTGACTTCTTTTGCCATGGGTATTTTTATACATCATGGAACAAAGACCCTTTTGCCTCATGGCAGAGAGATTATTTTCCCCCTGCTTTTAAGGGAATTTTATCTACCAACTCAACGGATATAATTTTTTAGTCTTCATGTTTCAAGGACGATTTCACTTTCAAGTGTCAAAATGCTTAATCCAGTTTCAAAAATCAACTTCGGTTCTACTTAGAAATCAACCTGTCATTAAGCCGCTGAGATTTCCTGTGTGAGAATGCAGGGGTGGGTGGGCGAGTGGCACATGGTGCCCGGGGGACCGTGCTGAGGGTGGTTACAGGACTGTAGGGGAGAAGGTCTTGGGCAGCGATGTTGGCACACTCTGGGTACCACCTGCAGAGGGGCAGTGGGGCCCTTGAGATGCTGCAGAACGGACCATCCTGAGCAGAAAGCAAGAGTGTGCCTATTTATTCCTCAGTAACTCTCAAAGTCCCCAGCTCTCTTGACTCGGGTGAGCGGTTTGACGTGCGGGGACAATGAGGGCAAACATCTCCGCTTCTCAATCGGTGCAGCTCGATGCCGGGGGCTCGGCTGACTGCAGCCCTGACACCACCGTCTTGTCTTCCGCCCTCCCAGCCAGCCTCTCCCCAGGCTGAGCGCAGTGCCTTGCACCTGGTGAGACCTCAATACAGTCTTGTTGAATTGAAACGGGTCCTTCATGCCCGGTCCTTATATCCCAGCACCTGGGGAGGGGCCCATCACAAAGGGCTTTCCATGGAGCCATTGACGGCTCTGAATTGGTCCTTAGCGCACCGCCCCCCCACCCCCCCCAACTTCTCCGGCATTGACGCGGTGGATCTCCCCACCCTTTTCCAGCCAGCACATCTGTCCTGTCGCTGGTATAAAGGACAGAGCTGGGTAGGGGGCAGGGGGCCTCGACTGAAGTCTGATATAACTTCCCCAACAAACCCCCACTGTCTGTCTGTGTGACGCTGCTGGCACAAGAAGGCCCGTCCATCTGTGGGTGCGGAAGCGTGTTTAGTCGCCAGCTTTGGGTCAGTTTTATATATGTTTTCCTCTGATGAGCTTCTGTAGCGTGTGGGGGTATGAAATCAATTTTAGGCCTATAGGGTTTCTTACAGACTTGCCTGGATCTTACTTTCCAGAGAAGCAAACAGAAGCGTGATCCAAAATGAAATTAGATCTTTCTTTACAGGGTAGAGACTGTGTGTTTTCTGAGTTGCAAAGCAAGCAAGCAAACACAACCTGGTTTCCTAGATAACACGTTCTCAAACTGTTTATCAGGCTCTGCCTTGCTTTGGGGAATCAGAGGAGGAGGGAGAAGCTTCAAGTCTAAGAGGAGGTGGAGGACGGGGAAGCTGGGGGTCTTGGGCCCAGAAGAGGCCTCGTGGGGTGAAGGCAGGAGGAGGGGCAGGAGCTGGAGGGAAGCCCACAGGGGAGAGTGATACAGGCTCCCCTCCCCCAGGGCTTCGCTCCAAGTTACACTGATGGGAACCTTTGGGGTTGATTTATCAGTGGGTTCCTAATCCCCCCAAGGAAAGCAAGGAAGCGGTGACCACAGGACACACACAGAGGGAGAAACTGGAGACTTCTGTTTATCCAGATGAGTTTAGTCTGCGATTAAATGCCCTCAGGCCAGAACGTTTGCATTTGTGGTCCAAGGTGCCTGGCGCCCAGGCTGAGCACAGGGTCTAGGGTGGGCTCTGAGCAGCAGCCCACCTCTCTGCCCCCGCCAGCCCCTTGGGCCACCATTCCCACGCCCAGAGCACTGTTTGCCCAGCAAGGACCCGTCCTCTCACCCCCTAGGACTCTAGAGACAGATGCAAAATGTCCAGACCAAGTGTCATGCTACCCCGCCAGCCTCAGGGGAAAGCAAGGCTCATCCTTTCTAGTCCCACCCACAGGCCACTCAGCCAGCTTCCCCAGTAGCGAGACTGGGACCACAGTGGAGGTTTTGCAGTCCCTTTCTGCCTGAGTCTGGTGCCGATTCTGTGTGCTGACCCCTGCCTTCCTGAGCATCCCTATCTGTGCCCAGCGCATCTCCCTGCGTGGCCCAGGCCACCACCTCCCTGGCAGTGAGGCTGCCATTGAGTGGCCTTGTTTATCCTTTCATTCACATCCGTCTCTCTGAGCACAGATGCGGTCAGCCTGCCACGTCTCAACCCCACTCAGCAGTTCAGAGACATGGAACAAAGAAAAGGGGAGGGGGACCCCGTCACTCCACAGGCGCCCTGCAGGCTCTTGCCCCCTAAAGGTGGAGGAGGTCTGTCTTCCTTTCTCCCCCACCTGCAGAGACCAACCTGTAGAGACACAAACCCCACCCCCCCCCCGAGGGCCCACCCTTCGAGTCTTCACCCTGCCCCCACTCTGGAGGTGTGGGATCGTAGTCCACTCCTGGAAACTCGGAAGTTACTTACGCCAGCCTGGCCTTGTCCTCTCTCCATCTCCTCCCCCGGGACAGTGCCTAGCACATAGTGTATTTCTATAGGAAGGACCTTTTAGCCTGAGACTCTTCCGTCAGCCTCATTGACTGTCACTTTGCAACCCTCCCCTTGTAAGGATGACCTAGCTCTCAGGTGGCCAGTGCATCTCCTGAGCCCAGGATGTTTGGCCATTTGATCTAGGAGAACAGGAACAAAGAGCATCTCGAGGAAAGTCAGTTGTATTATCACACACAGTTCTGTTTAAACAGAATAAGGTGGAATATCGACGGGGGGCGGGGGGGCCAGAAATCACAGGAAGGAAGAAGGGGTTTAAAAATAAAAGAGGTGACATTAAAACCAGAGAGATGATCCTGCTTTTTTCTTTTAAGTGATGCTTTAAAATATCTGGATCTAACAAAGAGAAAGCAAATAGATCCTTCTCTTCCTAAGACTTAGGGTAGCTACTGCCATTGATTGGGTTTGGCATCCCAGATGAAATCTGAGATCTAATCAGTGCTCAGCAGAGAGGCCTGTAATTGATTATTAATGTCTGTCAAGGGCATGAGGAGGAGGAGGACTGGCTCAAGTGTCCTGCATTTGCCATCTTTCCTGACCAGGCTTTTCCACATCCGCCATCCGTCCTCCTGCCCTCAACCCAAGAAGATTATTATGAAGGTGAAACAGGGAAAGCACAGCTGGATCTAACTAAGCTGCAGTAAACTGACTCGGCCATTCATTCAGTTCTGCATTGTTCATTCAAAAAGTCAGTCCATGGTGCAAAAGGCCAGTATATTGGAGAAGGTGGAAAGCAAAGACTCTCTTGCTGCTTCAAATCCCTCTGCTTCTAACTTTGGAGATAGAGCATGAAATATAACTGATTACAGTACACGCAACCTCTAGTTATACCGTGTGCTTCAGTGCATGCTCAGTCGATTGAATCGTGTCCGGCTCTTTGCAACCCCATGGACTGTATGTTGCCCGTCAGGCTCCTCTGTCCATAGATTCTCCAGGCAAGAATACTGCACTGGGTTGTCATGCCCTCCTCCAGGGGATCTTCCCAACCCAGGGACTGAACCCATGTCTCCTGCGGTGTCTGCTGCATTGCAGGTGGGTTCTTTTCCCTTGAGCCACTGGGGGAAACCCCAGTTATACTATGACACCCTAAAGTAAAAGCTGCTCAGTGTGATAGGTGATGGTGGTTTGGTACCTGATGAGCAGTTTATACGTATTGTTTGTTTTCTCTTGTATGTGTGTGTGTGTTCTGTCAGCAGCTAAATGCTTTCCCTCAAAAAGCACAAAAAGTAATGTTTGGGGTGCAGGGAGAGGACAGAGAAAAGTCCCGGATGGGTCACCAGATGAAGCTAAACATATAGCTCTTGGGCAGACCTTTCAGATACACCCCTAGGATATGTGGGTGGTTTTCCCTGAAAGCGTTCGTGCTTTTGCGACTTTAGGATTCTGTGCATAGTAACCTTGGGGAGAGACTCTCTGTGCACTCGTTCAGCTCCTCATTTCATTTCTGAAGACAGGCGGGATTTACCTAATTGCAGTAACCTAAGATAGAATACCCTGCAGTCGGGGAATTGATGAAATATTCCACTCAGAAGTTTATGTAAGAAAACCAAGTCTCTTTCTGAAGTGCAATTGTGGTCTCTCCTCACTTTGCCTCCTTTCCCTCTGTGGCGAAGGAGACGGGCAGAGGGAGCCAGCCAGTGCCAGGAAAAGCACTGGCTTTGGGAAGATGTCTTGCATTTCCCCCAAAGGTTGGTTGGTTTTGTATCATCGCCTAACACCGTGGCTGTGGGGTTCCTTTGAGAAGGTTGTGTGCCTCGGCGTCCTCTGTGCAGGTTCTGTGGACGAATGGGGGGTGTGCAGGAGACCCGGGGCTTCTGCTCAGGACCCCTGCAGGATGCCTCCTGGGGCTGTGCCTTTAACATGCTGGAGGGAGAGAGGACAGCCCCCTTCCGCTGAGAGTCAGTGCTAGTAAATCTTCGTCTACACGTTCAGCTAAAAATAAGGCTTGTGAAGTGCTTGTTCCTTCCTGGAGACAGACCCTGTTTTCTTGATCCTCCCTGGTCATTCCGGGGCCAGAGCAACACGGCAGAGCTGCTGCCTGCTGAGGGAGAACCAGCTTTCCGAGACCTGGAAACTGTCCTTGCTTGAAGGGCCAGCCTTCTGAGTCAGGAGGCTGACCGGGTGCTCGGTTTTCCTTGGCTTTTACAGTGGTCTCTTGTGCCCCCGTTTTGTTTTGTGACCCCACGTAGGTCCCTGTTCCAAGCTCACATTTAGCCTGTGTCTTTGAGCCCCATCACTTCGGATGATACTGTGTTGTTTGTGACGGCTGACATTGGCCTCTCACCCTACTTGATCCTGTGAGGTCTGCAGGGTACAGCGATGAAGGCAGCTGCCTGGGGCCCCTAAACGGGAAGACAGTTCTGCACCGAGATGCTCCTTTTCTCTGTGTATTTCCCATTCCGGTTCTTCCCTTGCCCTCAAAAATCCTGTACCCCAGCCACCCACGTCTACTTCTCACTGGCAGACACATCTCTCTCCTTTGTCGTGCGAGACCCGGTCCTGTGAGTTCTGCCTTCAGCTTGTGTCTCAGCACTGACCCTTCCCTTCCACCCCCACTACCCTCACCCGAGTCCCCCCCTCCCCACCCTGACAGTCACCTCCCACACTGGAGCTGTCATAGGCATCTGACAACCGTCTGCTCTCATGGGGGTCTCAGGGAGGCATGCCAGCCCCATTGCCTGTCTGTCATGAACTGCCTGGTGGTCCCAGGGGTCTGGGTGGCCCCCCCAGCACTCCCCTCTGCCTCCCCCTGCCGGGCCATTCTGTGAGGCCCAAATGCCACCTCCACCAAAGGCTCTCCCTGGTCCCCATCATCCTCTGCGTTTCATCGTGTTCCTTGGACACCATCTTCCATCTGTTACCTTGTTCTGCAGTTTCATATACAGATGGTCCCCAACTTACAAGGGTTAGACTTAATGATTTTGTAACTTTGTGTCAGTTTGGAAGTAATACACACTCAGTCGAGATCGGAGTTTAGGTTTTGAATTTTGATCTTTTCTGGGCTAGTGATAGGTGGTGCAGTCTTCTCCCATGATGCTCGCAGGGGCCTTCAGCCACAGCTCCCAGTCAGCCTCTTGGTCACAGAGGGTCAGGCAACCAGCACGCTTACAGCCGTTCTGCACCCAGACCAGTATCTGGTCTTCATTTTCAGTGCAGTATTCAGTTACGTGAGAGACTTCTTGATTATAAAACAGTGTTTGGGGCTTCCCCGGTGGCTCAGTGATAAATAATCTGCCTGCCAATGCAGAAGACATGGGTTCAGCCTCTATCTCGGGAAGATCCCACAGCCATGGAACAGCTAAGCTGGAGCACCACGGCTACTGCACCCGTGGACTGCAGAGCCTGTGCTCCTCCGCAAGAGACGCCGCTGCAACGAGAAGCCCGCACGCTGCAGTTAGAGAAAAGCCCGGAAGACCCAGCACAACCAAAAGTAAATAATAATTTAAGACAAACGGCCAGGCTTTGTTTTAGATTTTCCTCATCTGGAGGCTAATGGAAGTGTTCTGGGCACGTGTAAGGCTCATTAGGCTAAGCAATGATGTTCGGTAGGTTAGGTAAATTAAACAGATAGGGAGGTAACCCGATCGTAAGTTGGGGAAGAGCGGTACTTGCTTGCCTGTCCCCCCTCCTCCACCCCCACCAAGCCATCAGCTTCCCAAGGGCTGTTCCTTATGCTTCTCAGAAAGTTTGTGGAGTCAAGTTAAATCTGTTCAGTTGGTTGGAGCCCTAGAAGGTGAATGACCTCAGGATTTTCAGATGAAAGTGACTTCTCAGAGTATCTTAAGTGTGACTTGAAAATTTGGGAAACCACCTTCTGTTATCAGTTTTTAAAGGTGAGGGACAGAATAGAGGGTGTTCATTATTCCTAATAGTTATTACTATTCATTGGACTTCCCAGGTGGCGCTAGAGGCAAAGAACCGCCTGCCAGTGCAGGAGACATAAGAGACATGGGTTCAATCCCTGGGTCAGGAAGATCCCCTGGAGGAGGTCATGGCAACCCACTCCAGTGTTCTTGCCTGGAGAATCCCATGGACAGAGGAGCCTGGAGGGCTAGAGTCCACAGGGTTGCAAAGAGTCGGACACGACTGAAACAACTTAGAACGCACTATTAATTAATAATCACACTAACATTCTCTCTTGCCTCACCCTTTCTGCAAGGAATTCCAGTTATCCCACCCGCAACATCCCATGGTCCTGTATGGGGCCTGCACGGATGCCCCGGCTGTATGTCAGACAACATCATTGCATCCACTCAGCCCTGCACGTCTGCCACACCATCCTCATTTCTTGTCTCCCCGCCTTTCTCCTCCTGCTGCCCGTGCGCCTGCTCCAGCGGCATGTAGGTCCAGGCCTGAGATCTTGCTTTTCCTTTTGAGGAGGGAGTTGCTCATCCCTGTGGAGGCAGTGAAATGGGAGCTCAGAAGTCAGAGGCAGGCTGTCCATCCCCGGAGGAGTACTTCCAGGCTCACTAGGTATATTGTTTTTTGTTTGTTTGTAAGTGAGACAAACGTGCTTTTCAAAAGACAGCGTGTGTGTGTGCTCGCACTCCCTGAGTCGGCTTGAACATCTAACACCTACCAGCTCCCTGACGGGAACATTCGTGGCAGATAAAAGGCATTAAGAAGTCCTAAGAGTGAAGCGGGATGAGTCACAGGGAAAGCGAGCCTTGCCAGCGCCGCGTGGAGCAGCGGGTTGCAAAATTTTGCTCACACCTCATGTGAAGGAGTGGGTGGGGGTGGCCAGGGGTGGGTGTAATAGTCTCCCTCCCTTGAGGCCCCCACCACCACCACTTCCCAGCAGACCCAGGACACCCTGCTCCCTGCATGCCCTGCTGGGCTCATCTGAGTACTGAAGGCTTTCTTTGCCAGCTGTGGGCTGCTTTTGCCCCAGACACGTGAGACTGAGCCCTGAGTGGTTGTTTGTCACTCTGCATCTTCCGTCACCACCCTGGGAAAGCAGCAGGAGGGCGTGGCCCTGCCGAGGAGGCTGGAGATTAGAATAGTTGCCTGCCTGCAGAAGAGCTGAGAAGATTTACAACTGGAGATCACAGGAAGAGTGGGTTTCTAGTGTCCCTGGGCATGCAGTGTGTGTTCTCTTTAAGGTTCTCGTGCACCCTGGCCACACTTGCTTGCAGCATTGCTTGCTGTCTTGCACCCCAAGGGGCAGGGAGGAGGCTTGCACCCAGCCCTCTGTGGGGCTGGGGGCTTCGACAGAGCCTGCTGCGTTTTGAGGTCTGCACAGTCATGCTCAGAGCTCCTCCGGGAACTGTGGGGTTCATCAAACTGGAATGAGCAGGGGAGGATGCCTGGACATCTGGTGGGAGATGGGCTTGGGGAGCAATGAAAATGAGTGACTTGATGGGAAACTGGGGATTGGAGTAGCTGGGGAGATCTTGAAACCCCCAAATGTTCCTGGAAGAGCCTCCACACCAAAGCCTGTTGTTTGTGTGTATCCACATCTCTTTAGAACCTGTGGCCAGTGCTTCAGGGGCCTTCACAGAAGGGGAACTCGGAGCCACAGGCTTGCCTTTCCCCAGAGGCTAGTGAGAACCCCCAGTCCCAGCCTCACAGGCGTGCCTGTGCACACGTCTAGGGACCTGGGAAGAGACGATGCTGGCGTTCAGTTCAGCATGCCCCCTTCCTATAGTTGGGCCCGTAGGATTAGCCCATGCCTTGATATAATCCTGCTTTGGGGGTGCCTCCTGCCTGTGTTGGGGACACACCTGGGGCTGCCAGGTGCAGCCGTGCTCCAAAGACCATTTTGTACTCTGAGGTCAAACTCTTCTGCAGAACCACTGATGCCTTTGGCTAGGTTCTAGGAAATTCAGTCACGGGGGGACTGTTGACCTCTGTGGTTATGAGAACTCCGGGGCTCTGGGCCAACCCTCTGTGCCCCAGCCCATGGCTCGGAAATTCAGTCAAATATGGGAAGCCGGTCCTTTCACCCTCGGAGTCACAGTGTGACTCTTGTAAAGAAATGTGCTAAGAAAACGTGTTTTCTTTTTTATTTATGCAAAAGCAAGAGATGGCAAATTTTAAACCCCACTTACAATCAAACCTGGAAGAAAACTCACAAGATTTGAACAACTCATTGGAGCCTTGCCTCTGTCTTTTTGTTTCTGTGTAGGTCTGTTTCTTCATAATTACTGGTCTCACTAATAGAACGCAGTGTATTTAGCCAGGGTATAGAGTTCCCATTATTTCTGAGACCACAGTGGCCCCACTGGAAATTCAGAAATGGAACTTCTTTTATTAGAAAGTTTGGAAGAAGGTATCAGAAAGAGGGGCTTCCCAGGTGACTCAGTGATAAAGAATCTGCCTGCCAATGCAGGAGACCCGGCTTCGATCCCCAAATATCCTTCGATCCTTTGGAGGAGGAAACTGCAACCCACTCAAGTATTATTGCCTGGAGAAGTCCACGGACAGAGAAGCCTGGCAGGCTACAGTCCATGAGGTCACAAAGAGTTGGACATGACTTAGTGACTAAAACAACAAGAATCAAAAGGGGAGGAAAGGAAGAAAAGCAAAGAAACTAGCCACAGATCTGCCTCAGCAAACACCCCAGTCACTGTGTGCAGCAGCGTAGAAACAGCATTTCTGTAGCCAGCTGGCAAGAGTTGGGGGTGTGGACTCCTTTTACCTTATTCATCTGACAGGAGCCTTGGTTCCTGCATTCATCATTTGGGGCTTAAACAAGGGATGTCGTTGGGAGAAAGGGTTTTCTTTTTTAACCACTTTTTCAGGTACAGTGTTTTCCCCCACCCCCACCATACTGCAATTTACCCAGGAAGTTAATTGCCTTATTCTTTTCCATTGACCTTGAGAGGATTTCCTATCTGAGAAAAGTGACATTTTGGTTTTCTCATTTAGAAGCACAAAGGAAGTTGGGGGAGAGAGTGTTTGAACCTGAGTCACACTTTGGGAAGAAGTGCTCTGGTTAAATTACAAGCTCCTGGAACTGGGAGCAAAGATAATACTGTTAGAGGTGTGCATTAAATATGATTAATGGGACAATAGGGATAACATCGACGCCCCTTTGTGAAGACAGCGGTGACTCGCATTTCATCTGTGAAAACGCATGCAGGTTGAAGGATGCAAGTCCATACCCGTGAAGGTTTGAGATCGCTTAAACTCCCCACTTCTCTGGCGGGAGCAAGCACTCCTAAAAACCCGTTGCCTGCAGCTTCTGAACATGCTGTTTCAGGAAAGGGAGGGATGCGTTCCCTGAGAAACGCAAGTAGAAATGCCAGCCCTTTGGTGGGTCACTAGGAGAAGAGTTAATGGAAAGAAAAGAACAGCAGACGTCAGTAGCTTGGGAAGACAAGGGGCTTAAACCAGCCCGAATCAATGACCGTGCTACTTGACGTTGGTGAAGGATGGCCAGTTTGGTTTTGCCCATGAAGTAAAGGCTCTGGTTCCTGTAGGATCCCACTCCACCCCGGAGCCGGGCCGAGGGCTGCTCATTTGTGGTGCCAGCAGAGGCCTCTGGAACACATGTGGGTGATGCTTTAGGTAGCCTCATCTCTAGCGGGGAGAATCGAAGCTCTTATTCAGCTGACAAGGAAAACCCATGTTTAACATGCAGTCATTCTGGAACACTAATGATGGGGCAAGGGCACAATGAAGCTGTCACCTGGTGCTCTTGGGGATTTGTGATGTCTTAGTCTCTTCAAAGATGAATACAAGAGAAGGTGGGTAGGACTTTCCACATATATGTGTATATATATATATATATATATGAAATATTTTGGCCACATGGCATGCAGGATCTTAGTTCCTTGATCAGGAATCTAGTCCACACCCCCTGCATATGGAGTCTTAACCACTGGACCCCCAGGAAGTCCTTTGATAAGACTTTTCCTGGGTGTTAGGGTGATGGCGGATGCCTTCCCTTATACCCTACAAATTGTCTAGGGGCTCATGCACAATCTTGAAAGGCAACACGAACTTGAAATCATTTGTCTTCTCAGCATCAAAGTCAGAGTAGCTTTTTTGTGTTTGTATACGTCAAGTAAAAAATAGAAGAGTTAATAAGTTAACCCTTTTGGGGAATTTTAATTCTTCTGTTTCTTAAAAAAATACTTTGTGGAACTTCTCCAGAGGCCCAGTGGTTCAGACTCCGCCTTCCAATGCAGGGGGCTTAGATTAGATCACTGGTCAGGGAATTAAGATACCACATGCCACGTGGTGTGGCCAAATACATAAATAAATAGGACTCTAAAGAAAAGATAGTTTAAAAACATACTTCGTTTCCTTTTGTCTTTGGAAAGCACCACAAGTGACTTATTTGCTTTCAATTCTCTCCTAGATTCTCATTTACCTTCTAACCATTAGAACAGAAATAGTTAATATTCACCTGGCTTTTAAAAATGAAATTTACTGTTTTAACCTTTATTATTTTTGTATTATTATTATCATCACCAGTACCCATGGCTCATTTATTGGGGTGTGAAAAACAAAATCGATCAAAATTAGTTCTTCTCTCCCAGTGTAGACCTACCCTTTCTGTTCACCAGGTCCGTGAGCTAAAACACTTTGGATAGGTCTTGTTTATGTCTGAGTCCTTTCAAATGACTGATTCCTACCCAATAACTCCCAGGCTGGCTCTTAGGCACTTGTCTGCCAAAACATGCTGACTGCCTCCCTGAAAATGGATGGTGTGTGGGGCCAGGTTATCACAGGATCACGGTCGGTCTGACCACTGGACCAGCAGCACCAAACACAGGGGACGATCCACTGAATCAAGATAGGAACCGAGGCAGCTCTAGGTTCATCAAATAGAGTATATTCACACATGTATATGGAATCTAGAAAAATAGTACTGATGGACCTATTTGCAGGAAAGGAAAAGAGAAAGCAGGTGTAGAGGATGGACTTCTGGACACAGTGGGAGAGGGAGAGAGTGGGATGAAGGGAGAAAGTAGCATCCACCTACATGTACTCCCAGGTGTAAGATGGGCTGCTGGTGAGAAGCCGCTGTGTGGCCCAGGGGGCCCAGTCTGGCGCCGTGATGGCCTGGGGGAATGGGAGGCTCCAGGGGGCAAGAGGGTGTATGTATAATTGTGGCTGATTTCCACTGTTGTATGGCAGAAAACAACACAACATTGTAAAACAAATTTTTTTTAGTGTATTTTTAATGTGTTAATAAAGCAAAAATAAAGGATGGGAACAGAGGTCTGAGAGAGGGCGAGTGTGCTGAAGAGGCAGTGAGAGAATTAGAAGGAGCGAAGGTGGGAGGCACTGGGGGCATGCGAGCAGTAGGGACAAGGTCTCCGGCAGAGCATGAGTAGAAATGTAGGAGAAAGAAGCAGCCAGCCAGGAAGACAGCTGATAGGATGCTGACAAGCAGGCATGCGTTCCAAAGCCTGTTCCCAAAAGTGGACGTGGGAGACGCTGGAAAATGGGAACACCAGGCATGACCCCCCTGCAGAGGCCTGGCAGGGTTGGCAGACATGGCAGACATGGCGGGCAGCCGCTGCTGAGAAGCGGGGAGTCAATCCTGGAAGGCTTGGGAAGCTGAGAGGGAAGGGGTGAGCCGGATAGACTTGGGGGGGACCGCCCAGAGAGGGCTGGCTGTGCCTTATTATGGAGCTGCTTTCTTTTGATTATATTGTTGGATTCAAGTTGTTAAATTTTTTTTTTAATTTATTGAAGTATAGCTGATTTACAGTGTTTTGGTAGTTTCCGGTGTACAGTGAAGTGATTCAGTTATATATATTATATATTTTCCAGATTCTTTTCCATTGTAGGTTATTACAAGATACTGAATATAGTCCCCTGTGCTATATAACAGACCTCTGCTGGTCATCTGCTTTATACACAGTAGTGTGTCTCCGCTGATTGCAGACTCCTGGTTTATCCCCACCTCCCCTTTCCCCTTCAGGACCATACGTTTGGTTTCTAAGTCTGTGAGTCTCCTACTGTTTTGTTGGTAAGTTCCTTCATGTCATATTTTAGACTTCACACCTAAGTGATGACATGTGGGTATCTGTCTTGCCCTTTCTGACTTTATTTCACCTAGTATGATCGTCTCTAGGTCCATCCGTGCTGCTGCAAATGGCGCTGTTTCATTCTTTTAGGATTCCATTGTACACACACACGCAGGATCTGCTTTTGTAGCTGACCGACCACGTGCCTGCAGCCCGACCTCTGAGGAGTCACCCTGCACACTGTCCCCAGCCTCCTTTGTGACAGTGTCTTCAGCCGTCTCTAGCCCTCCAGGGTCTAACTTTCCTCCAGAGACACAGTCAGGAAGGCGAGGGCAGTGTCACTGTGCCGGTGATGGGAACTTAGGTAGACAGCGGCTTCACCTCCGTCTCCGGAGTTGGGCAACTGCTGTTGAAGCCAGTTCTTGGAAGGGGGGAGCTCCTAGACTGAGTAAAAGAACCTGAGGCTTCAACACGTGTCTGGAAAGAGGGTGTCTGAAGCAGGCTTTGGAGTCTCAGAATCTAGAAAATTCTAAGGAGAGTACGATCCCATCTTTGCCTGGTGGAACAGTCTTTTTTTTTTTTAATCCTAGTTTTTTGGTATGTGCTGGGCATATTGTATGTTCCTAGACAAGCAGCAGCCAGACAGAGCTGAGAAGAGTCAGGGCACCAGTTTGGTTCCAGTGACTTCCCAGTGGTTTTCTGGCCTCCACGGCATCAGGCTGGAGGAGCTCCGAGAGGTCTGACCATCTGGGCTGGTGTGGCACCAGCTGCGGCCCCTCAGGCAAACTACAGGTCTCTCCACATGGTCACTTCCTTTAACTCTAGAATATGAATGGCCAAATCCCAGATCACAGCAGGATAAAACAAAAGTGGAAGGCCCTTTACCATCCTTTGAGGACCCCAGGAATGGTACACCCCTGGGATATGGCTCAGAGAGGAGCCCCAGCAGACGTTAGCTGCTGTTACCACACTGTCATACCTCAGCAGTGGCCATGGGGATGCCACACACCTAGGTGGCAGGCACGAACTCGTGCTTCTCATGAATTAACCCACCCCAGCTTCATATTGCAAGTTATCAACACACTGCCTATAATCAGAGATCTGGAAGGTACATTTTTATAACTGCCACCAAGGATGGAAGGAGAAGTGGAAAGACGCATAGAAGGAAAGATGTAAGAAAGTGTGGATGGATGGCTAGATGGTGGGTGAATGGATGATGGCAGGTTGGCTGGATAGCGGTTAGGTTGATGGATGGACAGAGGATGGATGATGATGGGTGAATGGATAGATGATGGATGGACAGATGGAGGGAGGAAAGGAAACTGTATCTACAGTCCAACCTCTATTTGACCTTTCGCTCCTCCTCCCATAGCAATACAGAGAATTAGTAAGACTTTGTTTCCGTTTAGAAAAACTTACCGGGCTCCTACTATCCCTGGTCCATACACTTGTCCCCATAGAGCTCACTAAGAAAGGACAGTGAACATAGCTGGTAATGACTTGAATGCCCAGCGGAAGTGATAAGGGCCCTGTGCAAAGGGCACACAGAGGAGGTGTAATGCCTGCCCACTTGGAGTGGATGATGTGGATAACACTCCATTGACATGCCACCCCTCCCTCGTAGGAAACTGCAGATAATTTCTCTGGTTTGAGTGTAGTTTCCATTGGAGGTGGTGGGGGGACCTGAGGGAAACAGTAGAAAATGTAGGTTAGGACCTTATTATGAACAGCCCTAAATATCAGCCTAAGAAACATGATGTTTCTTTTTTTCTGTTTAGCATGAAATTACTGGATTCATATTTTGGAGTATTAGGCTGTGTTTACCATATGCACCAACATTGACTGACTTCCAAGGCCAGTCACTTAATGAAAAATGCAAGTTGCAGAAAAATATGCCCAGCGTGATATCACCAGTGGAAAAATCTCACGCAAAACAGCTCTTGTGAGTTGGCGTTCTCTGTGGGTCTGAGGACCACACCTGTCTTCTAATAGTAGTTGTCTTTGGGGCAAAAAGAAGGAACCAAAGTTTTGAGGGTAGGGAGTGCTGAAGGGGGACGTCTGCATTATTTGGTAATCTTTCAGTTTTATTTTCACAAGGAAAATGTTATCTTGCCATTAAAATGTAATTTTAAAATTCAAAAGATAATGGAGTTCTTGGCTTACTTCCTAGCTCAGAAATTTTCAATTGGAGCTTGCATATTCCAAGAATTGGGAAGATATTCTCTGAAACCGAACAAAATCCAGGGATGGGGGGAAAAAAACCAAAACCCTGTCCCCTCAAAGCCTCTTCAGGCCTCTTTCTCACAGGCCCAAGCAGAATCATTGGTTTGGTCCCTCACTGGTCAGTTTCAGGCGATGAAGGACACTCTTCACCCACGTTGACCTTGCAAGATCGTTCAACTTTCCTGCCCGTGACTGAATTCCACCCCGTGGCAGGGGCTGGCTCCAGGCAGCAGTGGCGAGCATGTTTGTCTCTTTCCTTGGCACTGGGATCGTTTTCTTGGAGAGTCTCTGTGGACGTTGGCAAATAGTTTTGGCCTTCTTCCAAGAGATTGGGTTTATACCAGTCTAAATGAGGCAGGCATTTAATCAGTCACCCAGGGAACAGGCTCGGGGCTCTCTGGTGTCTTCTTTATAATTAATTTTTAACATTTGTTTTCAGTATAAAATTTGGGCCTTTATCCTCTTTGAAATAAAAACATAGCATGCATATTAGACTGGATTGGCACTAAACTTCACACAGCCTCCTTTTATTCCCTTCCAACTATTAACTCCTATTAAGCGAGACAGAGAGATAATAAGATCCCCCTGCCCTCCCCCGACTCGCTGGCTTGCGCCACGTCTCATCCTCTGTAATTGCCTGTGGTGGCCAAGCTCTGTCCTGTCGTTGGTGTGCATCAGAGGCTACCTGTCAGAGACCTAGACACCTCCCAAGCCGCCCCCTCTGCTGTGTAACCCCTCCGGGGCCCCAGCCATTCTGCTCCAGCCTCTGGGAGGTCCTGGCCGACCGGAACTCTTGTTAACCAGACACAGGGGTTATTTCTGGATTTTGAACTCTGGGTTTAAGCTTGGACTGCTGGAGATTTTTTCTTGTTGGTTTGTTGGATTTGCTCTTGGCTCCCAGGAGCCCAGGCCTGGGCCAAGGGCACAAGAGACCTCACAGTGAACCTTGATGTGTGCCGATACCTGGGACTTGATTTAAAATACAAGCTTCTAAGGCAGCCCTCTCCAGGCTTTGTGGCACCAGGGACCCGTTTCGTGGAAGATGATTTTTGCCCAGATGGGGATGTGAGGGAGGGGATGGTTTCGGGATGATTCAAGCACATCACATTTATTTCACACTTGATTTCTATTATTATATTTGTGACATCAGCTACACCTCACATCATCAGGCATTAGATTTTCGAGGTTGTGGACCCCTCTTCTCAAGCCTGTCCCCAGCCCTACTGAATCAGAGTCTCCAGGGTGAAAGGAAAAAACCATTGACTTTTTTCTTTTTTGAGTTGTGTGCTGTGCTTAGTCATCTAGTCATGTCCAACTCTTTGTGACCCCATGGACTGTAGCCCACCAGCCTGCTCTGTCCATGGGGATTCTCCAGGCAAGAATACTGGAGTGGGTTGCCATGCCCTTCTCCAGGGGATCTTCCCAACCCAGGGATCGAACCCAATCTCCCACATTGCAGGCGGATTCTTTACAGTCTGAGCCACCAAGGAAGCCCTTTGAGTTGTGTAATTATTTGCAAGTTACCCGACTGAAGCGACGCAGCAGCAGTAGCAGCAGCAGTTAAGTGATCTATTTTGTTTTCACATTCTTTCAGAAAACTTTCAGCATAGACACAGCTTTAGCTTTAAGGACACTGGGCTTGCCTTCAAGATTACTGTAGTGCCTTTGTGCAAATTATGAGCAGGGACCCATTTTTCCTGACAGCCACAGGCCACACAGGAGACAGCCTGGCCTGCAGAGCTTCAGCCCCAAGTCCTTCCTTGGCCAAGAGTTTTTGTGCAGTTAACAACCTATACAACTGCCCATGGCAACCCTTCTGACTCTGTGCTCTGAGAGAGAAAATAGCTACCATTGAGGACCTACTTGTATAATCATAAGGCCAGGCATTTTTTTATTACCTTGTTTTTATCTAGAACCCTGACAGCAGCTCTTAAGGTTTTATGCTGAGGAAACTGAGTTTCAGAAAATTTGATCTTCCTGAGTTGACACAGTCAGAAAAAAGGTAAGCCAGATTAAGACCCAAGCCAGGCTCTGACAAAGCAAGCAGTTGGATGGATAAGAAATTATTTACAGTCAGTACTTTGCTTCTCCAACAAGGCCATGGGTCATACCTCATCTTCCTCCTCCCCTCTGAGAAACCTGTTAACTCAGGAGCCTGGGAACGGTGCTCCAGGCCAGGAGTTCGCTGCTGTCCTTGCCGTGGGATTGATCAGAAACCTCAGGCCTCCAGATGCTGAATGAGTAAGTGTTTATGGCGCACCCAGGGACCCGGCAGAAGGCGTGTGACACAATAGAGCCTTAAGCACCGCATGTTTATTATTAGCAAAAGCGTCTTACTGTCCAGCTGACCACAGTGATTAAAAGTCCATTCTCTCTCTCATTATGTGTAGGGATGTGAGCAGAAGGGATCAGGAAATTGGAGTCAGCAATGGCTGTTGGTGGCTTTGTCCCGTCCCCTCGATTAGCGGCGTGGTGATTTGTCCCCTCTAGAGCCAGGGGTTGCCCCGCAGAGCACTGACTTCGCAGGTTGAGTGTCTGATGGCCGTTGAGTGTCTCCTTGGTTATCCAGGGCGGCACAGGGAACCATTTCAGAACCAGATGGCTTCAGAAGCACTCGTGTTATCCCATGTCTGCAGGACTGCTGGGACTCAGCTGATGTAGGGTTGGCTTGGCGGGTCCCGGTGCTTCAGGACGAGGCAGCTGGGGAGCTGTGCCCTGCTCGTCTCTCGTTCTCCGTGGACCAGTGAGGAAGCCAGGCAGCTCTGCTTATGGCAAAGGTAGAGGAGTGAGAGGACGAGTGGAAACACACCAGACCACTTGTGACCTAGGTTCCGGACCGCATGCCATCACTGCACCTGTCTGCTGGCCAAAGCCGGTCATGGGGCCATGCTCCCCTCCCCTCTTCAATGGAAAGAGTCAGCAAATGCATGTGGCAAAGAGCTGGGGTGGAGGGTCAGAACCAGGTCCATAATGCCCCCTACCCCTCTCTGGAGGCTCATCTGGTAGAACCTTCTTCCACCGCCCTCTCCCACTAGCAGGCAGTGAGGGAGCCTGGCGGACCCCCTGCCTCGATAATACCGTCCCCATAGACGTGCTCTCACACAGCACAGAATTCACCCAGCGAGCTGCTCCCATTTTCAGAGAAAGTCTGTCCCACCTCACATGTTTTCCATTTGATTCTCAAAAGCTTTTCAAGGGAGCGTTTTCTTTTTCTTTTTTTCTAGAAATGCCTTCCTGTACACTCATTTTGTTCCTTTTCCTCTCTGATAAATTCGGAATTATCCAGATTGCCCTTCTCAGCATGATGGTGGCTCATCTGTGGCCCTGCCTCATTGTGGGCGACTTTGGTTCTGTTCACAGAGGCGGGGGGCAGGGACCCCAGCCCCCACCCCGTTCCCTTTTTTAGTAATGAAACAGGGCCTCAACGTCACCCTCCCACCGTGAGCACTTAATCCCTCCATCCCCAGGTGACACATGAGCCGTCCGGTCTCAACCCTTGTCTCAGGCAGTTGCACCATCCCAGACTGCAAAGGCGGTTTGAGAGGTCGGCTAAGCTGCTGGTCCCCCAAACTGTTGGGCGTTCGAATCAGCTGGGGAACTGTCTACACGTTCAGTTTCCTGGATGCCCAGGAGGGCAGAGAGGGAGGCCCGCTCATGTGGGAACCAGTGGTCTCAGAACCTCCGCTCAGGTAACACTCAGACTATTCCAACTCTTGCTACATGCGGCGTGCTCCGTCACTCAGTCGTGTCTGACTCTCTGAAACCCCGGGCTCCTCTATCCAAGGGATTTTCCAGGTAAGTGTACTGCAGTGGGTTACCATTTCCTCCTCCAAGGGAATTTTCCCACCCCAGGGATCAAACGCAAGTCTCCTGCACTGGCGGGTGGATTCTTTACCACTGAGCCACCAAGGAAGCCCCCTGATTGTTTGTGACCCAGATCAGGAAGACGTGGTAAAATTAAAGGACGTGCAGTGTTACGAGATGCCTTCTCATTAAGGCAGAAGCCTTGCATTCCCACAGAATCTGTGATTTCTTGTCCTTGTGTGACCTCAGGGGACAGGGGGCAGCTCTCTTTCTGCAGCCCTAGGAGTGCTGTACTTGATGAAATCAGCCCTCTTGGTTCCTTCAGGAGCCCCAGCAAAGAAATGGGTTCAGGGACTTCCCTGGTAGACCAGTGGTTAAGACTCTGCACCTCCATTGTAGGGGTATGGGTTCCATCCTTGGCCAGGGAACTAAGATCCCACTGCTGTGCAGTGCAGTCCCAAAATAAAACAAAGTAAATTTTTTTTTTGAAAGAAGGAAATAAATAGATTTGGCACTGAGAGGTCATTACTCTGAACTTTATATTTCTCACTTTGGGCTTTCACTTGGAGTTCAAACCTCAGCAGCATAGCCAAGCAAAATGCTGTCTAAGACTGAATATGAGAGGAGGGCAGGCCCCTCACTCCGTTGCTTCCATGGTTATCTAAGTGATTCCTTTGAAGGGATGCTGGGCCAGGAATCACAGACCCAGAAAGATTCAGCTCATTTGTTACTTGAACCATCTTTCCCAAAGTCATTGCCCCACTCTGGACCTCAGTGTCCTCGTCTAAAAATGCAAAGACTGAATTAGGTTACCTCGAATCTTGCAAAGTGTGGTCCAAGCGGGCTGGTTAGAAACACAGACCTTGAGACTCCACTTCAGACCTGCCTAATCAGCGTCTGCAGGTAACTCACATGTGCCATAAATTTTGAGAAGTGTGATTCTGTAAGGTGCCTACCTCGGGTGAGACCAAAGCAACACCTTTGCATGGTGCCCCCAAAAGCTGGAGCGGCCAGCTGCTCACTGCACCCTGGGTTTCCTGGTGGGTGAGGGAGCTCCTCCTAGCTGGGATGGTCTTCCATGGTGCCCGCTTAGGGGATGGAGTGGCGCAGGCAGAATGAAACCCTCTTCCTTGACTTCGTGTGTGGCTATTCTCAGGACTTTTGTTGCACTGCGTTGCTGAAATTTCTCACCATGGACTCTGGACTCTTCCAGAGCTGTTCTGTTCATGGGCAGCCATCTCATAGCTCTCGTTGGGGACACACTGGGTCTTCCTCCATCACTGTTTTTCTGTAGATGTTAGTGTAAGG
Organism: Oryx dammah; assembly: GCF_014754425.2. Taxonomy (NCBI): domain Eukaryota; kingdom Metazoa; phylum Chordata; class Mammalia; order Artiodactyla; family Bovidae; genus Oryx; species Oryx dammah. The sequence goes on along the minus strand of NW_024070193.1, from coordinate 44,414,292 downwards.
CACTTTTTAGAAGCCTCGAATTCAGTGCCTTGGAAACCACTTTTATTCTCCTGTACCTTCCCTGTTGTCCTCCCCCCAGTTCCTTTTGTGAAAGCCTGTCTCAAAGACCATTCTGGTTCCTGGTGCCACCAGAGGCAAGGCCACTGCTCATTCATACCTCTGGTTTTTTTTGTACCAAGGACCAGAGGCCAAGAACACAGGAGAAATGGATAAGCTAGGACCAGTCAAGAAAAGAACTGTGGTTACACAACGGAATATTACTCAGCCATTAAAAAGAATACATTTGAATCAGTTCTAATGAGGTGGATGAAACTGGAGCCTATTATACAGAGTGAAGTAAGCCAGAAAGAAAAACACCAATACAGTATACTAATATATATATATGGAATTTAGAAAGATGGTAACTATGACCCTATATGTGAGACAGCGAAAGAGACATAGATGTATAGAACAGTCTTTTGGACTCTGTGGGAGAGGGTGAGGGCAGGATGATATGGGAGAATGGCGTTGAAACATGTATATTATCACATGTGAAACGAATTGCTAGTCCAGGTTCAATGCATGATACAGGGTGCTCGAGGCTGGTGCACTGGGATGACCCAGAGGGATGGGGAGGGAGGTGGGAGGGGGGTTCAGGATGGGGAACACATGTACACCTGTGGCGGATTCATGTCAGTGTATGGCAAAACCAATACAATATTGTAATTAGCCTCCAAAAAAAAATAAAGTGAAAAAAAGGAAAAAAAAGAACTGTAGTTAAAATTCTAAGCAAGCCTCATGCATGTCTGGGTCACTGGACAAGTCAGCATCACAAAATAGATTGAATGTTGAAGAGCAGAGACAGACAGAAAGCAGGTCAGAGAACCAACAGCCAGGAGAGAAGGAGCGTGCAGGAAGCCTGTTTTCCATTACCGCTTGCCAGAAATATAGGCTGATATAGGCCCAGGAAAAAAGAGTATCCATTTCCCTCACTGCTTTCTCCTGCGCTGTTTTGAAGAGGACTTTGCCGTAGACTCGGAGCTCTGTTGATTGGCAATTTACTTGTGGATTGTTTTCTGCAACAGGGGCTGCTCTCCTGGGCTTTCTGCGGTTCACTACAATTAACCGGCGTTTTGGTGGAAATTTCCTTTCGCCTCTAGCCAAGTTCTACATCCCATTCCACTGCACGGTACCACCTGCAGAGACAGTGACCATTTAAATAGCAGGGAAGGAATAGTTAGGGAGTTGGGGATGAACATGTATGTACACACAGCTATATTTAAAATGAATAACCAACAAGGACCTGCTGTATAGTACAGGGAACTCTGCTCAATGTTATGTGGCAGCCTGGATGGGAGGGGAGTTTGGGGAAGAATGGCTACATACATATGCATGGATGAGTCACTCTGCTGTGCACCTGAAACGATCACCGCATTGTTAATCGGCCATACTCCAATATAAAATAAAAAGTTAAAAAATAACAGGCCCCGAACGCTGATGGAAGCTTTGTCCTGTGCTCTGTTGGAGCCTGCTGAATTTTCCCTCCTCTTCATGGTAGTGTGGCAGCTATTATGTACTCTCCTATATGATTCTGCCCAAGAATACTGGAGTGGGTAGCCTGTCCCTTCTCCAGTGAAACGTCCACTGGAGACCCAGGAATCGAACCAGGGTCTCCTGCATTGCAGGCAGATTCTTTGCCAAGGGAAAAGAATCAGGGAAGCCATGGTTCTGCCAGGAAGCATGGTCCAGACAAACTAAAGGGTCAACTTTTATTCATGTTTCAAGATCTGGTTCAGGAGCCAGGGACGCTGCCAAACTCTGAGACATTGGATGAGGGGTGCATCCCGACCTTTGCAAGACCAAAGTGACATACATACTTGTGGTAGAAAATAAAGAGACTTCTTCATGCACCATTTGAATAAGCAGGTGATTGACCAGGTGCTGGGTGGGCTAAGGATAATGGTGAGGAGTAAATGAGATGGTGTGTGCAATCAGCCTCCTACCAGTGAGGAGACATGTGGAATCTTTGGTCAAGGTCCATGCCCAGTAGATGGGACCAAGAGCCCACATGTGGACCCTTAGGAGCCTCCAAACTCCCGCCTCCACATTCTTGACTAGGAAATGCTGTTTCTCCTTAGCCCCTTGTCCTGCAGCCTCTGTTTTGTTTTTTTTTTTTTTTTTCCATTAACTATAAATTACTGCTACTTGGTGTTCAAGACCCCGCCATCAGTTTCCTTCTTGGGGGCTCTCCCTGACTCCCTGTCACCCCTACCTCCCTCCTGGCAGGATCAGTGGCCTCTCGTGTAGCCAGCACTGTTATCATAGCATCCTTTTTAAAATTTTTTAAATATAAATGTATTTATTTTAATTGAAGGTTAATTACTTTACAATATTGTATTGGTTTTGCCATACATCAACATGAATCTACCACGGGTATACACGTGTAAACCTCAAGACTTGGGCAGAAAAAGTTCTAGAAATTAGGGGTCCTCGTTCCCAACCCAGGGCTTCAGTTCAGTTCAGTCACTCAGTCATGTCTGACTCTTTGCAACCCCACGGACTGCAGCACGCCAGGCTTCCCTGCCCATCACCAACTCCTGGAGCTTGCTCACACTCATGTCCATCGAGTCAGTGATGTCATCCAACCATCTCATCCTCTGTCATCCCCTTCTCTTCCTGCCTTCACTCTTTCCTAGCATCAGGGTCTTTTCCAGTGAGTCAGTTCTTTGCATCAGGTGGCCAAAGTATTGGAGCTTCAGCTTCAGCATCAGTCCTTCCAATGAATATTCAGGACTGATTTCCTTTATCTTCAGTTGTATTTATTTATTTATTTATTTTTGGCCTCACTGTGCTTCACGAGGGATCTTAGTTCCCCAACCAGGGATCAAACCTGTGACCCCCATGAATTGGAAGTGTGGAATCTTAACCACTAGACTGCTAGGAAAGTCCCTATTGTAGCATTTTAAAGTGAATTCCCCGGTGGTCTTTCTCATTAGACTCTGAGAGCCTCAGGTCAGAGACCATTGCATCCTTCCAGGTACCCGCCACACTGACTGGCATGAATGTCTGTGTCTTTTCCGCACTTAAGTGAGGGATGGGTAGGTTCTTTGTGTTGAAACAACCCAAGTGCAAGATGTGTGTGGGTGGGGGGGGCTGGAAGGGGCTTGCGTATGTGCACGGGTATGTCTCTCTGCTTATTCTGTCGTGTCATAGTCTATTGTGATCATCGTACTTTAAAACATTTTTAACTTGGCAGAGGAGATGGGGTGAGGCTATTTCAGTGACTCATGAAAGCAAGATGGCAAGACCTTGTCAAGCGGCTGCCGTCAGTGGTGGGAAGGCCTCTGTCAAAAGTCAGAGCCCCGACATCCTGATGAACGTTTCATCAGACATCTGTGGCTTGTTTCTCTCCGTCAGGACCCTGCCTTTAGCCACTAGTCACACAGAGCTGCTCTGAACAGTGCTCAGAAGAGCCTACGTGAGCAGACTTTGTTTTCACACGTGGATTCCCCGTGGAAGTGAGACGGCTCTATCCCAAGGCTCAGAAAAGGAGGCAGCAGGGAGACAGTAACCATGTGAAGAGCTGAGAGCTGGGCACAGGGGAGCCACATGGCACAGGGGTTAAGAGTACGGTGCTGGGACCTGCTGTCTGGGTGGGACCCTGGCCTGACCCTTGACGGCCTGCTGACCCTGGGTGAATCGAGGCAGTGGGGTCCCAGCGCCTCCTCACCCCATGATGAGCAGGGCATAGTATGTCCTTCTTAAAGTGCTGCTGGAGGATAGAGCAGAGGGAAGCTTTTGGAAAGCTGTGGCACATTTTCAGCACTTGTTGCTATGGGTTCTGACTGGTCTGCCCCTCACTAGACAAGAGGCTTGGGAGGGCAGGTCCCTTTTCACTCTGGCTTCTCTGTGCATTCCCCCAACCCAGCGTCATTTATCAGAGAGGGTATTCAGTAAGTACCTATAGAATAAACAGGATTGCTCCTGGCCTTGGTGGGCAGGTTGGACTAAACTAACAGTGGATAAAGTAGAGGAACAGGTGGACTTTGTGGAATTTAGTAAGTTTCATGTTTATAACCAGTGTTTTGTGTTTTGTTTTGTTTTTTTTTTAATTTATTTGGCTGTGCCAGGGCTTAGTTGCTGCACATGGGATCTTTAGTTGTGGCATACAAACTCTTAGCTGATGCATGTAGGATCTAGTTCCCTGACCAGGAATGGAACCCGGGCCCCCAGCATTGGGAGTACAGAGTGTTAGCCACTGGACCACCAGGGAAGTTCCAGTGTTGATTTCAGCCCTGCAGCCATGCAGGTCCATTCCAGCTGAATCTGTGAAAAGGTATCATGCTCCCAGTGCCAGGCACTGAATCAGGAAAGAAGGGCACAAGATCCGTGACCTTAGTATCGACAGGATGTCCACTTACGATTGTATCGGCAACTACAGACAGGCATGGGGGCCAGCTGCTGCTTTAGAAGCCATACACTCCGGCTCTTGCCTTTTTGGCGTCAACAGAGCACAATGGCTGTGTCACTGAATCTTCTGCTGTAGGCAGGAAAGGGTTAGCCTGGCCGAACGAGCCTTGAAAAGAGACAGGAAGGCAGCCAGGAGGTTTCCATGACTAAGTAAAGCCCAGTCCTCCGCTCCCGTGGAGGGCGGAGGCTTGGTGTCTGGTCTGGACCCACCCCTCTGCTAGCCAACCCCTGCCGTAGGTGCCTAGACATCTGCACGTTGGCACAGAGGGCATGACGAGCCCCAGAAGGAAGGTGGGCTCCTGGCTACAGGAGTGAGGTGTGCTTGGGGCCTGACTGCACTTGAGCCTCTCCCTGTGTTGGGGAGACACTGCTCAGCTTTCTGGGTGAGGAGGCCCGGAGCCTGCGGAGAGCAGTTGCTATCATGAGCCTGGGGCGGCAGAAAGGGCCCCCTCGCCACTTTCCTAAGAGACTTTCCCGGGTGACTTCGGTCAAGATCCCTCTACTGAGAGGCTGCTGGGCGGCATGACCGTGTTCCTGTGGGTGACAGTGGGGTTCTCCATCCACAGAGCGCACCCTGTTGTGGCTGCCTGGCTTCTCCCCCCGTTGTGGCCTCTGTGTGCGAGTGAGCCTGGTGCAGCCCTTAATTTGGATTCCCCCTGAGGCGGACACTGCGGGTGGATTCAAGAGCAATTGGTTTATCTGGGAGGCGAGCACAGGCTGCGCTGTGGGGCAGGGAGGAGAGGGCAGATGGGGAGCGAAGGGCAGGTGGGTACAGCCACAAGGGTGAGAGTGTCAGTGGGGCATTCACCCCCCAGCCCCCAGGCCATCGGGGCTGTTCCCGAGGCTGTGTACGTACGAGCACGTCCAGCCTGCCCTCTGCAGCCTCAGGCAGAGAATCCAGGGCAAGAAGACTTGGGTGGCACAGCAGGTGCCAAGGGTATGTGAGCAGCACGTTAGCAGCACCTGCTCCATTTTGCTGGGGGAAGGGTTGGAGCTACCCAGGGGTCAATGGACAGATGAAGAGATGAATGCAATGGGACCTCTGCATACAGTGGAATATATTTCAACCTTAAAGAAGGAACATGCTACAGCGTGGGTGAGCATTGAGGTCATTCTGCTAAGTGAAATAAGCCTGTCACGAAAGGACAAATACTGTGTAATTCCTCCTATATAAAATAACGGAAAAATCATAGAAACAGAAAATAGAATGGTGCTTGCCAGGAGCCAGAGGGAGAGAAGGAAAGTGGGGTTTCATGGGTTCAGAGTTTCAGTGTGGGCAGATGAAAAGGTTCTGGAGGTGGGTGTTGGTGATGGTGAATGTACAAAAGTGTGCATTTAGAAATGGTTAACTTTCTGTTACACGTACTTTACTACTGCTACCAGCATCTGGGTAGCGTCCCCGAGGCTGCTGGGTGGCTGGCCGTCCCCAGTGGGCCCAGTAAAGAGCCCGAGGTGTCTGCTGCCACCATGGGCGCCAGGCGCCCTCACTCAGCCTGTCGCCTCCTCATGGCACAGATAGAACAGGGTGCCCTGCTGTTAGAGCTCTGATCACTTTGAGACAAGGATGAACGTCGGGGTGTGTGGCATGGCTCACCTCTCTCTGAATTCCCCATGCTCCAGTTTTCTCTTGAGGAAAGTGAAACACACACATTGGGGACCTACTATGTGCAAGAAGTTCCAGATGCTGAGAAAATCGCATTAGACCCTCTGCCCCTTAGTTTATGCCTTGGGGTCAGGAGGGCCTGTAGACAGGGAGTAAGTGACATTTAGGCCAGACACCTGACGGATGGGTTTACCAGGCTGCTAGAGGGAGGGGGCTGAGCTGGAATTGGGGGAAGGGTGAGCCATCCTGACAGGGCACAGTCGGGGGCACGGGAGTGGCCTTGAGGAACTGACGGATCAAGGCCATGGAGGAGAGTGACATGGTCAACTTGGCTGTCATAAAACCTTGCTGCCGGGTAGACAGGTTAGACTGGGTGATGGTTAAGGGGAGGCGGCCAATGGCAGCGTGTGATGGGAGCAGGGCGCTGGCACCTGAACAGCCGCCGTGTTACTGGTCTCACATGAGGGTCTCGAATGAGGGTCAGAATATAGAAACATTTCAGCGTCTTTGGGTGAGAAGAACGTCTGGATGTTGTAACTTCTATTTAAATAGAATTGGCAATATATTTAATCAGCTGTAATGAGGCCAGATTTATATAAAACACAGAAGCCACAAACTGGAGACCTCGTTTTAGGTGGTTTGGAGGACAGCAGAGGTCGAATGACTGTCCCTGTGCCTCCTCCGGTTCCCAGGGCACTCAAACTCTCCCAGAGGCCTTTGCCATCTTTTATTCATATATGCTCCCGTTGTAAAGTGGAGGAGGGTGGCGTGCTGCTCGATGCTGGGCAAGAGGGAGAGATGCACACGATAAGCCCACTGCAGGTCTAGCTGGAATCGTTAGGCAGGGGCAGCGGAAGAGTTAAGTGTGTGCCAGAAGTAGGACATGACTAATTGTTTAATGATAAATGGGACAGAAAATAAGGGATGTAGGAAATGAGAGAGAGGGAGAGCCCCTTAGGGTTTTCCGAGCCAGATCTGAATGCTAGAAGGATACTAGGCTTGGGACAAGAGCGTGAACAGGAGCAGCGGGCAGGGTGGGTGTGCTAGGCTGGGCTGTGGTGAGCACACGCAGGAGCCTGTGTGGAGGACTGATGTCCGCAGGTGAGAGGAGGCTGCAGGCTTCCCTGTGGCTGGGAAGGTGGCAGGACACCAGATTGCGTGCTCGGGCAAGGGGCTTGTGCAAACTGGGAAGCCAGGGGCCGCGTGGAGCTGGTGGGTAGCATGTTCAAAATGGTATTTTTCGGATGACTTCATTATCCCAGTGGGTGGAAGGACTTAGAGAAGCTGGAATGGAGAAACCATCAAGGAGCTGATAAAGGGTATTTTGGGAGAATCAAGAACTCGAGAGGGTTAGGAGCAGAGGTGCCCATCACTCTGAAGCAGCCATTTTGGGAAAGGGGACATGGGGGAGATGGGAAGAGCCTGAACTTTTCATCCAAGGACCCATATCCCCAAACAGCCAAGGCCAGACCCTTGGGCAGCTTGCTCACCAAGCTTCAGTGTCCCATTGGGGCAGACCAGGAACTCTCGGGGCTCCCCCAGCTTGATGATTTCCGAAACTCTCTGACAGGGAGGGGTGGTGGAGGTGATGGCAGGGTAAAAGCCTGGGTCGGGCAAGTGGTAACGCCCCCAGAAGGGGGTGGGAGGAGCACATTTGGGGAGCAGAATGGGTTATTTCAGACATCCTGAATATGACATTATGGGTAGGGCTGGATCCAAGAGGAGCTGTCTATCAGATGAAGCAGAAAGGATGAAGGTGTGAGAAACCACCGTTGGCTGTTTTGCAGGAGTCTGTGGGGATTTTTTTTAAGAATGCAAGGTGTGTCAGATAGCAGAGCTGTGTGTCAGTGGTCAGAGGCCCCAGGAGGAGACAGATGGCCCACTTAGGTCGGGTCTTTTGAGAAGAATTTAATCAAGGGATGGTGTGCAGAAGTGTGAGTAGGATGTAAGAGAATCACAGACATGTTGCAGACCTAGGACCAGAGTAGGGTGCTGCTCCCAAAACCTGAGACAGAGAGTAATCTCAGCGGCGAGGGACTGGCAGAGGCTGAGCCAGGGCAGCAATATTTTGTCCTCCATCAGGAGGGAAGGGAGCCATCGATGGAGTCCCCACTGTGCGTCAGCCTTCTGGATCCCAGAGCTGGGCGACAGGAGGAGGAGAGGGGACCCAGAGGGCAAGCAGAAGACATGGTTGCCCAGAGCCAAGGATCAGGGAGACAGGATAATGCAGACACAGTGGCAGGTTAATGGCACTGGTAAGAGCTGAAGTTGGGGTAAGCAGATGATGGTTGTTGGCTAGGAGCAGAGCTGTGCACACCCGTGAGCAGGGGAGGAATGAAAGATGACGGGAGAGCAACCATGCTGGGAAAGGGCTGCACTGGGGTCCAATAACCAGGCACTGGGAAATGTCCCTGGTCAGTCCTACCTCTAGAAAAAGTATCATTAAAGGGAAAAGAAAGAAACAGATTAGTAACCCACAAAGACTGAGTAATAGTGATGAAAAATGCAAAGTGAGCTTCCAGCAGCCTTTTGACCCTGGGAGGTGCTTTTATGAAATTGGCAGAAACCAGAATTTCCAAACTAAACCTGCTCTTAATTTCTTTTCCCTGAAAGTTGGACCTACCTGGTGCATGAGAAAAAACATTCTTGAACACAGCCTGATAGGCGGCTGCCTGTCTCCCACTTTTTCACTTCATCAGACTCTGCCCTTGAGCTGGGTTCCTCCAGCTTCCTTGTGCTCACCCAGGGATCTTGTTAAGTGCACATTCCGATCCAGCAGGCCAGGGGTGAACCCAGTGGTCCTCTTTTGCACAAACTCCTCAGTGAGATGCTCGTGGTCTCTGGAGCTACTCTGGGTCCTGAGGTCCTGGGAGGCTTTTTCTGTGATTAGTGAGGGAGTGGGGAGCAGCAGCCATGAGTTCATCACAGGTATGAGAACTAGATAGTAAACATCCAAAAAACTGCTTTTCAAAGGAATGATCTCACCTACACCCCCAAAGCCTCCCCCGCAACCACCACCTTTCTGAGCACTTGAAGCTCTGCATGTATTCCACTGGTACTCGCAGCTTAAAAGCAAATGCACATTGTAACAGCTCCTGCACATTGTAAATTAATTGTTAATTGCAGTGGCACCTTAAATAGATTGGCCAGGGTGGCTTGCTGATTTCCTTCTACTTGAAATGGTTCTCTAGCCCACACGCTAGATGACTTTTCACCACCACCCCTCTCTCCCTTGTCCCCTGCACACACTAGAAGTGGTTTTCTGCAGCTTCTTGAAATGATTTGCACCCATGGATGGAGGCAGATAGTTCAGGAGCTTCTGTAAACACCTCCTTATCACCATTGTCTGCAAAACTGGCCTCCTGCCCTTCTGACTGTAGCAGTAAATTTCAGAAAAGGCAGCTCCCAAGCATTCGTTTCACTCATTAACTGAAGAGGGTGGTTACAGGTCTACTGGATTTGAGGCTGGCGATTTCTCACACTCTCACTGAAGGCCCTCCTTGGCTGAGAATAAGCCCATCCAAGGGCAGCTGGTGCCCTTCTGGCCTCTCAGATCCCAAGGGTTATACACTGGGACCCACGTTTCATTTGTTATCCATTATTATTTAGTTCTAATGTTTGGGTGATGAGTTCAGAGCTAGGGTGTACTTATTGTCCTGAGACTGTTTATTTTGAAAATTAAGGCCCGTGAGATAGAAAAATCCATTCAAATTTCTCCCTCAGGCACCATGTCCACCCCTACCCCATTGCACTGCCTCTCCTTGAACTTTTTTCTTAAAAAGCAGAATGCAGCATCTGCCAGCATTTGGGGTCTGGATATACCTGGGTCCAGTCATCATTTTCTCCACTCTTCCCTGATGTCTTCATACCCACTCAGACTCAGCAAGCAAAACAGGTTCACCCATAATCTCTGGTTCACACTAGATTGCGTGCACACTAAGTCACTTCAGTCATGTCTGACTTTTTGCAACCCTGTAGAGTGTAGCCTGCCAGGCTCCTCTGTCCATGGGATTCTCCAGGCGAGAATACTGGAGTGGGTTGCCATGCCCTCCTCCAGGGGATCTTCCCCACCCAGGGATCAAACCCGTGTCTCGTGTCTCCTGTATCGGCACGCAGGTTATTTATCACTGGCCCTACCTGGGAAGTCCTCACACTAGATTATAGAGAATTAATTCACTTCAAGCGGAATCATCCCCTCACTATAGCAGTGTTCCAGTAATGGTGATTATTACTGAGTGCTTACTGTATGCCAGGGGTTGTACCAAGGCTTTCCATACAATGGTGCATTGCTATGCCAGACACCTCTATGGGGTGGGGGTGAATCCCTTTCCCAGCTTTACAGGAAGGAGATCAGGACATCCCATGGATCAGTACCTTTGATTGGGGGCACTCAGTTGGGAACAGCAGTATTAGGCCTGCCCAGAAAGAGAACCCCAGTTCCTAACACTGCCGTCTAGTGAAAAGGCAGCTTGAGGGACTTCCACCCTCATCACATATGCTCAAGGGAAATTCAGGAGGTGCTCTTGGAAGTTGAGGGGGTGCAGATTTGAACAGCCCTTCAGTAGAACATTGCACACCGACCGTGTCTGCTGTGTGCTGACCTAGAGCTACACGGTGTGCATCGTTCCCTGCGTGCTTCACGAGCACCTGCCTCCAGGGCTTTTGTCTAGCTGTTACGGGGTCCACGCTCATACTGATTGCCACGTGACAGGTAAGTAAATTGAGAGTTGAGTACTTGGGGGCAAGGAAGAGCAACTTTATTTAAAAACCAGCAGACTGAGAAAATGACAGACTGCTGTCCCAAAGAACCATCTTCAGGCTTTTATACTAAAAGTGGGGATGCAGACTTGGTTCTGGAATCCTTTGTTCTTGTAGCTGCCCGCATAGGTCCAATCACAACCTTCCTAAAAACCTCCAACAAGACAAATGTTATTCTTTGTTCTGTAACTTTTTATCTCTATGTGGATGGACTCTTTAGGGTCAGAGCCTTGAGAACAGGCTACCCTTTGTATTTCCGGCTGCAGGCAGCATTCTTTTACAAGAAGTGCAGAGTCAGCATGACTCAGCACAGGCTGTCAACAGAGCATAAAGGCTGAGGCTAAAAGAGCAGATTCAATATGGAGGCAGGTTTGTTCTTCTCTGTTAACATACCTACGATGAAAAGTCCCATTCCAGCCCCAGGCCACCACACACCTTGGCAGAGACCACAAGGGATTCTTTGTCAGACATCTTTCCCAGTGCTCTGGGCAAGAGGGCTCATGTCAGGTTCTGGGAGGGGCTCGCTCTGGCACATCTGTTTATGTCTGAGTGAGCTGGGCATCTAACTACATGAACTGTCAGACTCTGATTCGGGGATCTCAGAAAGCTGGGTTCCTAAGGTCATGTGAGGAAAGTAACAGTTCAGCCAGAGCATGGGGTATATCTATTGAGTACAAGCCAAGGATGGGGTAAGGTGGAAAAGCCAGAGGGATAAATAAGACACAACCCCTGTGTCTGGGCCCCATGACGACCCGTGTCAGTCCATAACACACACCATGTGACTTCATAACCTGCTAGAGGAGGCCAAGGAAGGAAGAGGAGGGAGCTGGTCGGCAGGCAGCCTGGGAGGCCTCAAGGAGGAGGTGGCATTTGAGGCGAGACTGGAATGGGGCAGTAGCTCTCAGATGGGCAAAGCCTCCAGGGGGCAGGGTGTTGCCTGTAGAAGCAGGGAGTCCCCCTGTGGGACTTGGAAGGGTGTCAGTCAGTCTGGGTGTGTCTGGGCCTGCAGCTGCATGGCCATGTGGGCTTGGAGAGGACCCGACATCCAAAAATGCTATAACATAAGAGCCAACATCTAGAGTCTTAAACCACTGCACACTTTGGAGGCATCAGTTCAGTTTCTCTCCTCCCCCTCAGAGGTAGGTTTTATTACCTCCATTTCACAAATGGAGAAACGGAAGCCCAGAGAGGCTAAGGGACCTGCTCAAGGCCAAGTGAGAAGCAAAACCCCAGCTGGCACCCTTGAGAGGCCCTGCTCCTTACCTGGGCTTCCTGCCACACTGTCGTCGACCCCTATCCTGGGGACCCAATCTGGTCGCAAAGCCACAGAGGCTGGAAGCAGTGAGAGCCGCCCTCACCATGTGTGAATGGAGGTGTTTCTGGGTCACATCCTGCGTGGTATTGGAGGTGGAGGCACTTTGGGGACCTACCTGGGCGACACAAGCCTCCAGAGTGGAACAGCCCCAGGTGGCCAGAAGCACAGTCACTGCAGGCTTGTGCTTCCCCCGCAGCCGGCTGCTTTGCACGAGTGCGTGCAGAGCCCCCACGCACCAGGGAGCTCCTGTCTCTTCAGACCACCCTCCCCCCACCAAGGCAGAAGGAGAGAAGGGCCAGCAAATTAAAACAATCGAAGTCACATCACTTGTGCTTCTTTGAGCCACCCATAAATACATAATTACTCAAGCCTGCTATTCTGACTCCAGCTAATATGTTGTAACCATAGTCTGTGGGCTCTGGAAAGCAGCTGTGAGGAGCAGAGCAATAAATTGGATTGTAAAAGTGCAGGATAGAAAAATGATTGCAGCCTTTTTACAATTACCTGGTGTTTCTCGGTGCAGAGGGGTGAGAGTGCTTTCTCGCTGTACTTCGGCAGTTAAAAAATGTATTCAGGTTAAGTCCGTTTCATTATTACACCATCATCGTCCAGCCTGTATTGATTGCTCCCCACTCACCCACTCACAGGGCACTGCTGCTCGTCACCATTACAGCTACTCCTCCCGAGGGCCCTCCTGGCACTACTGCTTTTCAGGGGAGTCAGCCGAGGCTCAGAGAAGTCAAGCAGTGTTCCCAGCCCAGGGGCTGGTGACTGTGGACCAGGACCCCAACCCAAAACATCAGATACCAGAGCCCATGCCTCCTGAGGGTGAAAGTTTTTGCCTTTCATTCCCTTACTGCCAGGGAAAGGGAAATAGGTCAGTTTCCATCTGTCAATTGCGTGTTCTTTTCACAGCCGAAGGGTTGGAACAGTCTCCTACTTGGCACAGTGGATCCACGATCACTTCTGTGAGATTGTCAGTCATGTGAGGGGGTCCCCCTCTGACTGGAGAGGCCAGGTCCCCTCATGGCATCCAAGCATGTGGCCATTTTCCTGGTCTCCTTCCACTTTATTAAGAATCTCACAGACGTGAACTTCGATCCATTGTACTGCAGACGGGCTGCTGTCTATTTTTTGCTCTTCTACTAAAATTTTCAAAGAATCTAAAATAGCAGTTGCCAACTCTTCCCCACCCCCCGCCCCCCATCGTATTCTCTTCTGAAATATTTAATTCTTCCTCGAGCGGTTTAACACTGCTTCACCCAAGGATTAACTTCCATTTCTGAAGAAAGTCTATTAGCCGAGAGAGAGGAGACGTATTTCACCCAGTGGCAGAGATGGGAGGCTGGCAGTGCACGTGGAGAGAACCAGGGAGGCCCACGGCTCGCCTTGATGGAGCCGCTTGCCCATCAGCAAAGCCGGGACCCACTCCCTTGATTAAACACATACTGATTTTTAAAAAGCAAAGTTTCCCTGCAAAGACCAATTTTAAGGGGATTAGTGCTCAATGAATAATGCATCAGGGAAAGAGCTACAACAGTACTTAATTGGAAGAGGTAAAATCAACTGCGGTGAAGAGCTCACTTCACCTTGTAGACGCCGAGCAAGTTCTGGAGGGTCTTCAGCCCATGAGACAGACGGGAAGGCGGCTCCGGGGAGCCGGCCAGAACGGTACCGCTCAGGATTGCAGGCTGCTGCTCATTTTCTGCTTATTTGTTTCTTAATGGCTCGAGAAGAGGGGATGGGGAAAGCATGGGTGAGATCAAAGCTTTGGTCATTTTTGCCTTTGTTTTTTGAAGGTCTGAATCACACACTTAATTTCTCCGTCTTCCGTAATGAAGTCAGATGATGCTGATGCCAGATGACTCACTCAGCCCTTGCTTCAGTTGGGTCCCTGGCCTTCATCTCCTGCTCCCCTTGGGCAAGACCTAAAAAGTGTGCGGTTTCTTGCCCCATGAGGCAGCTTCTTCCAGCAGCCTTTGATGAATAGCTGTGATGGTTTTACTGCCTCCCTCAACGTGTCTTTCTGTTCAGCAAACTGTACCTTGTTTAGACTAGGGGATGGTTATGCAGCGTTTTATATCTTTGACCGAAAGTGTCAGAATTCACTCACAGTGGTAGCAAGAGAAAGGGATGTTTCCTCCCTTAAACTTGATCCACTGTAAAAAAAAAAAAAAAAAAAAGTCTCTAAGCTGTGACACTGGAAATGTGTTTGCCAGTCACCATGGGAAAATGTGATTCTTAACCAATTAATGATAAAGCTGATTTTCCCATATCCAGATTGGGTAGTGATGAATTACTAACTGTTGTCAACTCTCACTTTCTTTCTTTCTTTTTTTTCTTGAAAAAGAAAATGAAAGAGGATCTGTAAAAATTAAAGAGAGATCACAAGGACCCTACTTTGAGCATATCTTTTACCCTGCAGCTGGCCCCCCAGGAGACGCAGTGGACACCGCCTGTCTTCCACTTTGCTTTAAGATCACTAAATTAACGCCTAGAGAGACGAGAGGCATAGTTAGCCCTAGAGAGTGTGCAGGGATGCCCACACTGCTTCACAGTGCATTTTGCGGCTCCTGGGAAACCTGGCCCTTTGGCTCCCATGTGGTCAGCTGTCCAGGGGCCCCAGGTTTGCAGTCACCTCAAGATCAGGCACCAAGGGGAGGTATGTGGAAAAGATGCCCATTGATAGTGTCTAGAGGTGGGGTGCTTTTAGAAACCCTCTGACCAGTTTAATTATCCCCACACTAATTAAACTGAATTTCTGGGCAATTTTGGGGCAGGGGCAGCTGTGCTTTTTTTCAGACAGCCCACTAGAATCCACTGTGCAGCCAAGTTTGAGAGTCACTGATCTCAGGGCACCTCCTGAGACAACTTTGGGGAAGGTTTCATTCAGGATAAGGCTTCCCTGGTGGCTCAGATGGTAAAGAATCCACCTGTAATGCAGGAGACCCAGGCTCAATGCCTGAGTCAGGAAGATCCCCTGGAAGAGGAAATGGCAACCCACTCCAATATTTTTGCCTGGAGAATCCCATAGACAGAGGAGCCTGGCAGGCTACAGTCAGTCCATGGGGTCACAAAGAGTCAGACACAACTGAGCAACTAATCCTTTCACTTTCATTCACAATAATGCCTGCCTGCATCCTAGCCCCTCTTACTTCGTAGAATCACCGGATTTACCATACTTTTCCTATTGTGTGTGTGTGTGTGTTTTTAATCTTTATTTATTTGACTGTGCCGGGTCTTAGTTGTGGCATGCAGAATCTAGTTTCCTAACAGGGGATTGAATCCAGGTCCCCTGCATTGGGAGCACAGAGTCGTAGCTAGTGGACCACCAGGGAAGTCCCCCCCCACACACTGTGGGTTTCTTTCTTTCTTTTTGACACATTTCATTCTGTAATTCTGTTATCTATCCGTGGCGACACAACATTTAGTCGTCGTGTTTCTCACCAAGAAGATGGTTTAAAGCTTTCAGCAGTATGTGACCTCACAGCCTTTGTCCAGCTTAGTAAATCTGCTGACTTGTGAGAGCCATCGCTAAGACTTCACAGTTCCATTGGAGTTACTTTGTTTTACTTCATCAGTTCTTTCTAAAGCAAAGATGTGTTCTGGCTTTGCCTTGAAAAGATTATAATTCTTTAAAATTAAACATGCTCAGGGAGGGAAGAAGATTCTTTTATTCTAGACTCTTCTCAGCATTATTTCTACAGAGAGTGAGTTAAGCTCTTCTACCACTAGAATATTGGGTCTCTAAACTGTTAAAGAGTAGAGCTGTACTAAATATCTGCCAATTTTTACAATTTACATCTAAGGAGAGAACAGGTGTAAAGTTGAAGTATTATGTGAAACAGGAAGAACAAAGTGAAACAGCCGTCATTGCAATTAAGCGTTCCTTTTTTACAAGACTGTAACAAATAATGTGTTTATTTCCCCACCAGCACACCTTCCAGAACACATAAAAGCTTGGGATAATGGGAGACAGAAATCTCTGGTTCAGTTTCTGACTCATCCACTGTCTGAACGTGAAATGTTAGGTATACTATTTCATTTCTTGAAAATGTTTTATACTGCCTACCTCCTGGGCCTATTATGTCGTTTCAAAGAGATGTAGGTGAACACACACCAAAAAGCCTCAAGCATGATATGATATAATGTAAAATTAAAATGTCATTAATTAAGGGTTCACTGTCTGCTATGGCCTTTTTATACTTGGGTGCAAGGCTGCCCTAAAATAGGCACATTTAAGCCATGATCTAGCCAAAAGAACTGAAGTTAAAAGAGAAATGAATCATATACCGAATAATGTTCCGGTGCCTCTTCCCTGAGGGCAAGGGGAATTTACATCACCACCTGCAGAGGGCAATTAATTGGTTGAAAGACTACTATCGCTCAAGTCACTGCCTTAAAAATGCCTTGCACCGCGCATCAGGACAGAAAAGCAAGGGGTGTTGGGAAGCGAGGAGTCTCAAATAGGTAGATTTTATTTACATAAAGTAATTTTTCTATTCTAGCTTCTTAAGAATTTATGAATGTTTTAAGTTACTTGGACTTGCTTCATACGTGAGGTGCATTTTCCACCCTGAGGTTGACCAGTATGCATTTTCAGAGACAGCCTGGAAGGCAGGGAGATGCTATAGCGGGAGGTTTCTGCTGTGCCCCTAGCCTGGTTGCTGTCGTAGACTCATTCACTGTCCTGTGTTTACGCCACAAGACTCTACCACTTGAGACTGCTCGGGTGGTCCAGTGGTTAAGACCCCACACTTCCACTGCAAGGAGCACTGGTTCCATCCCTGATTGGGGAGCTAAGATCCCATGTGTCACACAGCAAAAAAAAATTTTTTTATTAAAAAAAAAAAAACAGATTCCCCACTTGGGTAACCCAATGGCTTGGACGGTAAAGAATCCGCCTACAATGTAAGAGACCCGGTTCAATCCCTGGGTTGGGAAGATCTCTGGGAGAAGGGAATAGCAGCCCATTCCAATATTCTTGCCTGGAAAATCCCATGGACAGAGGAACGTGGTGGGCTACAGCCCATAGGGTTGCAAAGAATCAGAGATGACTGAGCAACTAACACAGACCACTTGTCATCTGTCAGGACAGTAGAAGGAAGACAATGGGGTTATTTCCTTATACATGTATTTATTTGCTTCTTTTTTTTTAAGGATAAGCACATATTACAGTTTTTAAAAAATTAAGATGAGAAAGGTCCTCTTTTAGAATGATGCAGGTAAAAATGTGTGGAAAACATACTTCTCTTTATTTCTGCCTTGATTATAAGATCTCCCTTTCCTCACCTCCTGCCAGCTTCGTCCCTCCCCATCGCTGTCCCATCTCTGGGAAGATTCACCATTTGCCATTGATAATCATCTGCCTTTGCAAACAAAAGCCAAAAGTGGGACTCTCATACATGAGTATTCAGCCAGTTCCCGGATGTTAATTGAGCAGCTTCTACAGGCAAGGCACTGTTTAGGTGCTAAGGATACAACACCCAAGAATGGTTGCAGTCCTTGGTTTTCAGATACCATATAGTTTAACCTTTAGTAGCTTTTTTAAAACCTTTCTTTCCCCCCTAGAATAATAATAGATTCACAGAAAGTTTAAAGATAGTATAGAAAGGTTCTATGCATACTTTGCCAGGTTTCCCAGTATCATAGGACATTGTGTAAACCAGTCTTATATAATAGAATTGCATTTGTGGATTTGTGTAACCATCATACAGTCGAGATGTTCATCACCATGAAGATCTCCATGTTAGCCCTTTATAGTCGCAGTCACCCCTCACCCCCCACCCTCTCTAACCCTGGCAACCACTCACCTGTTCTCTACCTCTACAGTTTTGCTGTTTTGAGCATATTATATAAACGGACTCACACTCTGTGTGAGCTTCCTAACTGGCCTCTTTTCTCCCTTCAGCATAATGCCCCTGAGGTCTGCCCAAGCTGCCGTACCCTTAGTTTGTCCCTTTCTGCTGTGGAGCACTGTTCCACGATATGCATGGACCACAGTTGTCTAGCCGTTTACCTGTGCAGCAACCTTTCGCTTGTTTCCAGTTCTAGATTTTTTAAAGTCAATCTTTTATGAACAATTGTGTGTACAGGTTTCCGCATGAATGTAGGTTTTCATTTTTCCAGGACAAATGCCCAGGAATACCATTGCTGGGTCATATAGCAAATCTGTGTTTATTTTTTGAAGCAACTGCCAGACATTTTCCAGAGTGGCTGTACCATTTCATGTTCCCAAAGGCAATGTACGAGCAATATTGCCACATTCTCGCCAGCGTCTCGTGCTGCCACGAGTTTTCGTTTCATCTGGACTAATAAGTGTGTAGTGCTAGCTCATCATAATCTCAATTTGCGGTTCCCAAATGGATAGTTGTGTTGGGCTTATCTGCTGTCCACGTAGCCTCTTTAGTGAAATGTCTGTTTGGTATGTGTCTTCTCGTATCTTGCCCACCTTCTGATTGGACTGAGTTTTCTGGTTTTTTAATTGACTCTTTCTTGTTTGGCTGTGCCATGCAGCGTGGGGTCTTCGTTCCCCGAGCTGAACCCACATCCCCTGTGTTGGAAGTGTGGAGTCTTAAGCCACTGGACTGCTCGGGAAGTCCTGTTTGAGATTTTAATATTGAGTTTAGAGTTCCTTATATCGTCTGGATAAAAATCCTTTGTGGACTATGTGGCTTCCAAATATTTTCTTCCAGCCCATATAGCAAAGGTTTTTATTTTATTAAAGTCCAGTCATCAACTTCTTTTTCTTTTATGGTGTCATGTCCTATCTAAGGATTTTTTGCCTAGCCCTAGATCCTAAAGACCTTCTCTCATGTTTTTTTTTTTTTCTCTAAGTTTGATAGTTTTACATTTTATAATTGTCTATCATCCCCTTTGAGTTAATTTTTGTATAAGATATGAGGTTTGAGTTGAGGGGGGTGGTTTTCTATCTATAGGTATCCAACAGTCCTAGTGTCATTTGTTGAAAAAGTCAGCCTTCTGCCACTAAATTACTTTTGCACCTTTGTCAAAAATCAGTTAGGCAGTAAAGTGGAGTTATTTCTGGGTTCTCTATTCTTCCCATTGATCTCTGTCTCTCCTTCTGCCAATACCACACAATAGCTCTACAGTAAGTCTTGAAAGCAGGCAGAGTGATCTTTGCTTTATTCTTCCTCAAAATTGTTTTACCTATTCTAGTACCTTTGCTTTTACATAAAATTTTTAGAGTCATCTTGTCTATAGCTACAAAATAGAGGGATTCTGTAAAGCATTGCATTAAAACCTATATCAACTTAGGCAGAATTGACATCTTTACTATGTTGAATTTTCAAATCCATAAACACAGTATGTCTCTCCATTTATTTAGATCTTTGATTTCTTTCATTAGCATTTTGTGGTTTTCAGCGTCCAAGTTCTGTACAAATTTTGTTAAATTTACATGTAAGTATTTCTCTTTTTTTTTTTAGCAATTGTAAGTGATATTACATTTTTAATTTGGTGTTCATATGTTCATTGCTAGCTTATAAAATACAATTGATTTTTAAATATTATATTTATCTAGTATTCTGCAACCTTGCTAAACTTCCTTATGAGTTCTAGGAGTCATTTGTTCATTTTTCTTTTGGTTTCTTTTTAGGTTCCTTGGAATTTTCTATGTAACCTCATGTTATCTAGAAATAGAAATATCTTTTGTTCTTTGTAAATTTGTTTTTCTCACCTTAGTGCACTGACTGAGAACTTCCAGTGCTGTGTTGAACAGGAGTTTTGAAAGCACACATCCTTGCCGAGTTCAATTTTATGTGGAAGGCATGTTAACTACAGCAATTTGTAGACGCTTTTTTCAAGTTAAGAAGGTTCCTCTTTGTTTTTATTTTTCCAAGTGTTTCTATCATGAATGGGTGTTGAATTCTGTCAGCTACTTTTTATGCATTAATTGATAACTAACTTGTAATTTTCTTCTTCAGCCTATTAATATGGTGGATTTCGCTGACATTTTTGAATGTTGAACTAGCTTAAATCCCTAGAATAAGGCCCACTTGGTCATGATATATAATTCTTTTTATATTTTGCTGAATTATATTTGCTAATATTTTTAGGAGTTTTACATCCATTTCTATGAAGGCTATTGATCTTGAGTTTTCTTTTTCATAGAGTCCCTGCCTGGTTTGGATATGAGGATAGTATTGATTTCATAAGATGAGAAGTTTCCTCCTCTTCTAGTCACTGAAAGAGAACGCATACAATCGTTCTTAATTCTTCCTTGGTAGACTTTTCCTAGGAAACCATGTAGGCCAGGAGATTTCTCCTTTGGCAGACTTTAAATTACAAATTCAGTTTCTTTAATACTTATAGGGATATGGGGTGAGTTTGTGATAGTTTGTATTTTTGTAGGAATTGGTTCATTTTATCTAAATTGTGAAATTTATGTGTGTCACGTTATTCGTAGTAATTCCATATTCTTTTGGTATCTTCAGGGCACATAGTAACAGCTTCTGTTTTAATTCATGATATTTGTAGTTTGCGTTTTCTTTTTTGTTGTTGTTTGTTTGATCAGTGTTGTTTTAAAGAAACAGACTTTTCTTTCTCATTTATTTTTCTATTTTCAATTTTACTGGTTTCTGCTCTTTATTATGTCCTTTATTCTACCTGCTTTGGGCTTATTTTGCTCTTTTTCTAGATTCTTGAGGTAAAAGCTTAGATTATTATTTGAGACTTTTTCTCTTTTCCAAAATAAGCGTTTAGTGCTAAAAAATTTTCTTTTGGCACTGCTTTAGCTGTGTCTCACAGATTTTAATATGTTGTCTTTCCATTTTAATTAAGTTCTATGTGTTTTTATTTCCCTTGAGGCTTCTTCGTTCAACCATGGAGAGCTCAGAACTCTCTAGTTTCTGTTTGGAGAATTCTCAGTTATCTTTTCGTTATTTATTTCTAGTTTGGTTCCCTTGTGGCCAGAGACATACTCTGTATGGTTTCACGGGTGGTGTTGGTTTTTAAGTTGGTGAGTTTGGCTCTAGATGTTGTTTTTCTTTGACTGCTTCCACGAGCATCTGAAAGAATGTGTGATCTGCAGCTATTAGATGCAGTGTGCTGTTGATACCAGTGTTGCTTAGTTCCTGTTGGTCAATGACGCTGAGTTCTTCTGTACCCTGGCTTATTTCTACTCACTCTTGGGCAAGGGATGTTGAAGTTTTCGGCTTTGATAGTGGTCTCTCTGTTTCTCCCTTCAGTTCTGTCAGGTTTTGGTTGGCATATTTGCAGCTCTGCTGTTTGGTGCATACACATTTAGGATCTGCTGTTTTTGTTTGTTGGGGTGTTTTGTTTTTTTTTTAATCCTTCTAACCTTATGTAATATTCACCTCTGTCTCCGGTAATCTTCTTTGCTCTGAAGCCTATTTTACCAAAATTCCATTCCTGCTAGTTTTTGATTAATGATTACATGGTACGTCTTTTTACATTCTTTTACTTTTAATCTGTCTTTAAAAGTGAGTTTCTTGTAGATAGCACATAGCTGCGTCATGTTGTTTTATCCAATCAGCCCCTCTTTGACTTTCAGTTAGATATAGTTAGATAATTTACATTTGATGTAATTATTGATACGTTAGGGCTTAAGTTGACCATTTTATATTTCCTTTCTGATTGTACTTTCCCCCTCTCTTTTTTCTCTGTTTTTTTCTTGTCTTCCTCTGGGTTGCTTGAACATATTTTACGATTCCATTTGATTTATATATAGTATTTGTGAATGTGCTTTTGTATAGACTTTTTTTTAGTGGATTATCTAGGTATTACAAACATATATATATGTGTGTGTGCTTGTGTACACATGTAATCTATCATTCTGCTGGTATCAACATTTTACCGGTCTGAGTGACATATAAAAACTTTACTTCCCTTTATCTTCTTTCACTCTCTCCTGTTTATATAAACATTTCCTCTACCTACATTTAGAACCCATCAGACAGCTTCGTTTTCAACCATCAAAAATACTTTAGAACATTCAAGAAGAGAGGGATGACATATTATTTGCTCAGTCTCTCAGTCTTGTCCGACTCTTTGTAACTGCATGGGCTGCAGCACACCAGCCTTCCCTGTCCTTCACCGTCTCCTGGAGCTGGCTCCAACTCATATCCATTGATATTTATTGTCTCCTAACATTCCAAGGTCCCTTCATGTTCATTTCCTGTGTGTTTGGAGAACTTCCTTTATCCATTCTTATGGGATTAATAACACATTCTCTTAGTTTTCCTTCATCTAGGAATTCTTTGAATTACCCTTAATTCCTAAAAGATATTTTCACTGGTATAGCATTTTGGGTTGACAGTTCTTTGAAAAGCACTTGAAGAATGTTGTACCACTTTCTGCTTGGCCTCCCTGGTTTGGGATGAGAAATTCTTTCCTCTTTCCCCTCCGTTTGATGTTGAGCCCATCCACTGAGCATTCTGTTTCATTAAATGTATTTTGCAGTTCTAAAATTTTCATTTGGTTTTTCTTTTATAGGTCTGTGTCTTTGCTGAGACTGTTTTTTTTTCCATTTGTTTCAAGAGTGTTCCTAATTGTTCATTGAAGTATTTTTTGATGCCTGCTTTAAAACCTTTGTTAGATAACTGTAACATCTCTGTCATCTCAGCATTGGCATCTGTTTGTTTTTTCATTCATTCAATTCATTCAAGTTGAGATTTTCCTGCTTTATTGGTCTGAGCGAGTTTAGATTGAGTCTAGGACACTTTGGGTTTTAAGAGACTTAGAATCTTACTCAAAGCTTTTTCTATTTTAGGTGGCTTCTTTTAACACTGTTCCAGCAGGGGAAGGGATAGCCTCACCTTGCTTATGCCAGATGAGTGTAGAAGTGTAGGTTCCCAGTTCAGCTGCTGTTGATACCCAAGGGAGGAAGGAGCTCTTTATTATTGCTAAAAAGGGGTGGAGGTTTCAGCTCCCCACTAAGTCTGGTACCACCTGGCTGGGAAGAATATGGGTGCTTTCTACTGCTCTTCATACGGTCTGCACTGGCAACTCAGCTTGAGGAGAGTGGCTTGCCTCATTACCACTGTTGAAAGTCTTTACATTCATAAGGCCTCCTGGACCCCATCCCAGCATGAGCTGGTAATGAAAGTTCAGGCTTCCTACTTAGACTACTCTTTGACACCACTCTGGCAGGAGTCGGGGTGGAGTATATTGGGGGTACCTAGCACAGGCTGGCAAGGTTGAGAGTTTAGGTTTTCGACTTGAGCTTTGCTGGTGTGAGTGGGGTCACAGTTTTTTTCTGCATTGTTTGGCTGGAATGGATCAGTTATTGTCTAAAAGTTTTCTGTCTTGCTAGGATGCCTCTTTCCAGTCCTTTAGCTGTAACGAGCAGCTTGTTTGGGGGTGTTTTTGTCTGTGGGCTTCCCAGGTGGCACAGTGGTAAAGAACCTGCCTGCCAGTGCAAGAGACACAAGAGACGTAGGTTCGATTCCTGGGTCAGGAAGATCCCCTGGAGCAGGAGACGGCAACTCACTCCAGTACTGTGGCATTTCCAAGTTGTTGGGTTCTTCACCTCCAAGTGGAATATAGGAGGCAAAAGGACAACCCAGGACAGTCATCACGTCGCTCTTGGGCACCCCAGGCCCCGGCCAGTCTTTTCTTCCCTCCGCGTCTCACCTCTCTGTCTCCATGATGTAGAGACGCAAGTATACAGATAAAGAGAGCCTCTGTCTAGGCACCTTACCGAACCACTGTAGCGGTTCTGACCATTTTCAAATGATGAGCTTGGATTTTGTCACATCCGTGGACAAGAACTATCTTGTTCTCTTCCTGTACAATATTTATACCTCACTTCCTGTCTCATCACTGCCTTACCCAGGATCACCGGCGTAGTGTGGCAGAGTCGTGGCAATGGCAGGCACTCGTCCTTCTCTTGCATCTAATCTTTCAGTGACCAGTAGACTGTTTTATAGGTTTCTGTTTATATCCTTTATCAGTGTTTTCTCCGAACATAGCTTATTAAGAATTTTTATTCAGAATGGATGTGCAGTTTTATGAAATACCTTTACTGAATTTACCAAGATGATCAATTGGTATCATCAAAAATCATGCGTTTTTTTCTCCTCCAGTCTATTCATAATAGAATTCTAGTGACACATTTTTCTAATGTTGAGTCTTCCTTGCATTCGTAGGACAAACCCTCCTAGGTTCCGGTGTGTTACTCTTTTAAGACACTGCGAATTTTGATTGGTTACTGTAGTTAGGGCTTTTGCTTATGTATGCATTTAAGACTGTGTTTCAAAGCCCTGCATTACACCAATGGGATGACCTATTTCAGATGGGGCATACTGCCTCAGACCACTCCCTAAAATCACTCTGTTAAATGAATACTACATTTCCTATTAAATATTGAGTTTATTTTTATGAAGTGTCCTGTCTGGCTTTCATAGGCCTTTGAGCTATTGGTCTGTACTTTGCTGTGTTAGCACCATCCTATCCATCATTGGTATCTAGGTTATATTAGGTTAGGAGAATGAAGGGAGAATCTTTACATATTTTCTACATTCCACAGCAGTCTAGCACAGGAATTGATATGTACTTTAGACTTTAAAGGTGTTGAAAGTGAGAAAAAAGGAAGAGTGAGTAGTAAAACCATCTGGTCCTTGGGCCTGGTTAGTGGGGATTGGAGGTGGAAGAGGGGTCTCTAACTACCTTTTCTATTTTCTTTTCCTATGGTTACTGGTCTTTTCAGGTCCTGTCTCTTACAGAGTCATTTTGGTCATGTACATGTTCCTAGAAAATCATTTTCTCTTTCTTTGCAAATTTAGGTTTCTCAAATCTATTGCAACTTTCATATGTATTCTCTAATAATTTTGAAATGAATCCATGCCTGTAGTTTTTTTCTTTTTAAATATTTATTGGCGTATAGTTGCTTTACAATGTGGTGGTACTCGTTTCTGTTGTACAGCAGAGTGAATCGGCCATCTAGCCCCTCTATTTTGAATTTCCTTCTCAGTTTGGCCACCACAGAGATGGAGGAGGGCTCCTCGTGCTGCCTGGAGGTGCTCCGTGGTTGTCTGTTATATACACAGTATCAGCAGTATCCCAGTACTGTGGGGGTGATAGTCAGCCCCAGTGCCCCAGTTCATCCCACCCTCCCTCTCATGTCTCTAGTTCTGGCCCCTTTAGTCCTAATTTTGTTTTGTTTCCTTTCCTTTTTTCTCCCACAGGCTGATCTCTTGTGTTGATCTTTAAATAATCTCTTGGTTTAAATGATGCAGCCGACTTGTTTGTTTTATCAGTTCCTGTTTTTCTCTTTATTGATTCCCTTCCTCCCACTTTGTTGAGCTCTTTTTAAGACATTTCTTGAGATGAATGTTTAGTGCAATTTTAATCTTTCTTGTTTTCCAAATGCACTTGAAGCGTGGAGTCCCTCTTTGATGCATCCTGTCAATTTTGAGCTGAGTGCTCTTATCATCATTCATTGCTACGTGGGTTCCAATTTCTTTTGATTTTCTTTTGTAAATTAACTCTTAGGGTAGAGTTCTAGGAGGCCTGTGCTCTTCATCTTCCAGGAGTTGTATTGAGATTTTATCTGTGGCCAAATGATTGGTCAGGTTTTTGACCTGTTTCATGAAAATTCAAACATAGCTGGGAACTGAGTTGTCTGTTAGTTGGGAACTGAATTCAAAAAGGAAACGTATTTAGTTTGATGATTGTGTATTGAAATCATCTCTATCCTTACCTCTTCTTCTGTCTACCTGATCTGTCAATTTCTGAGGAAGACATGCCAAAGTTTCCCACTAGGATCATGGATTTAATAGTTTCTGCTTGCATTTCAAACACTTGTTACATAATTCCATGCTGTGGCGTTCAGTGAAAAAGCTTTGTGACTATTGTCCTCTAGATTGTATCTTTAAGAGTCCTTTGCTTTTGACCTTGAATTCTATTTTCTGTCCAATATTAATACTTCATGTTTTTTTCTTTCTTTTTGATAACATGTACTAGGTTTATTGGGCTTCCCAGGTGGCGCAGTGGTAAAGAACCCGCCTGCAATGCAGGAGACGCGGGTTCAGTCCCTGGGTCAGGAAGATCCCTTGGAGACAGAAATGGCAGCCCACTCCAGTATTCTTGCCTGGGAAATCCCATGGACAGAGGAGCCTGGAGGGCTACAGTCAGTCCATGGTGTTGCAAAGAGTTAGACAGGCCTTAGCAACTAAACAACAACAATTAGGTTTATCTCCAGTCGTTCTGTGTTGTGCCATTCTAAGTCTTTTAAAATAACATACAGCTCAGTTCTAAATATTTCTCATCACAAAGTCTGTCTTTTAATAGGAAAGTTAAGCTATATTTATTTATTATAAACATCCTTATGTTTGACCTTACCTGTCATGTATTTTCACTTTCTTAACATAACTCCCTTTTCTTTATTGATGTACTCGTAATGTCGTCTTTGTCTTTTTTTTCTTTTGGTGCTTTGGAATTGCTACATTCTATTCTTCAGTTGTTTCAAGCAGAGCATCTAACTCTCATCACTGAGAGGAAAATATCATTTTAATCAGAATTTGTAGCCTATCCTTGCCATGATATAAGATCTTCGATGAATTTTACCTGTTTTTAACTTCCAAGGACTCTTTCCTGCTCTCTGGTGAGCCTGTGTTCACAACAGCCTGTTCTGAGTTTCTCAGTGCAGTGTTCCTCTGAAGACAGCAGTTGCAAGCGGGTGTGTGTGTGTGAGTTCTGTCCTCTGCATTGGAATCCCGTTTAGGGTATCTTCATCTTTCTCCATGGTGTAAAGTATTTCCGCAAATGTCTCCTACTTCCTGCTTGTCCATTCATATGTTAAAATGCAGAAAGCTGCGGATCGTGTTGGTCCCTGCCCTGTGCTTCCTCAGCATCACATGCTTGGTTTCCACCGCAGATCCCTCTTCTAAGAACCGCATATTGGTTCATGGAGGGGCAGCGGTATGACAGCTGATTTCCCTTCCGGGCATCTGGGAAGGAGCAGCCAGGCCAGCTGGGGACCCCCACGGGGTCCCATAGGGCAGCTTTGCCCTGAGACAAAGCAATTTCCCACAGCTGACTTCCACGCTGAGTTGTGTTTCTCTTTTCCCCTCCTTCCCCTCGACTCTGTCTGCTGAGTACTCTCCACCTGTTGCTTCCAGGAGGACACCCCCAAACCCCTCCAGCTCCCAGCCTTCTTAAAGCTGTAAGTTCACAGCATGCAGCCTTCTGCATGCCGGGAGAAGGGGCATGGAAGGGCGATCCAGGTTATTTGGAGCCCATCTTGTAACTCCTTTCCCTCATAAGGGCCCCGTGGTCTGCCTTGTGTCCAAATTAGGCTGTTTTCAGCACACCAGTGAGAAGGCTCTGCTGAACCGCCTGTTGTGCTGGGCTTGTTTGGGGCAGCAGTTTTCCCCATTCTAGTTTTTCTATCAACCTGCCCTTCCTGTCAACATGTCTGGGGCACCGATGACACCCTTCCAGTGCTCATAAGGATTTCTGTTCCTTCTCGGTGTGGGGAAGACAGTGTATGCGCTTGGTCTGCCGTCTTGAAGCAGAAATCTCAAGAGGGTTTTGGATGACACAGAGAGGTGGCTCTTTGTAATGGCTTCTTTGTTTTTGATTTTATTGGCGTAAGTTGATTTCTTTGCAGTGTTGTTAATCCCTGCTATGCAGCAAAGTGACTCAGACACATCTGTACTCTTTTTCCTTTTCTCTTCCATTGTGGCTTATCATAGGATATTGAATATAGTTCCCTGAGCTGTACAGCAGGACATGGTTATTCATCCATCCTCAATATAATAGTTTGCATCTGCTAACCTCAGACTCCCACCCCATCCCACCCCCTGCCCCGCCTTGGCAGCCACAAGTTTGTCCCCTATGTCTGTGAGTCAGTTCAGTTCAGTCGCTCAGTTGTGTCCGACTCTTTGTGACCTCATGAACCGCAGCACGCCAGGCCTCCCTGTCCATCACCAACTCCTGGGGTTCACCCAAACCCATGTCCATCGAGTTGGTGATGCCATCCAACCATCTCATCCTCTGTCTTCCCCTTCTCCTCCCGCCCCCAATCCCTCCGAGCATCAGGGTCTTTTCCAGTGAGTCAGCTCTTCACATCAGGTGGCCAAAGTATTGGAGTTTCAGCTTCAGCATCAGTCCTTCCAAAGAACACCCAGGACTGATCTCCTTTAGGATGGACTGGTTGGATCTCCTTGCAGTCCAAGGGACTCTCAAGAGTCTTCTCCAACACCACAGTTCAAAAGCATCAATTCTTCAGTGCTCAGCTTTCTTCACAGTCCAACTCTCACATCCATACATGACCACTGGAAAAACCATAGCCTTGACTAGACGGACCTTTGTTGGCCAAGTAATATCTCTGCTTTTTAATTGCCGTCTAGGTTGGTCATAACTTTTCTTCCAAGGAGTAAGCATCCTTTAATTTCATGGCTGCAGTCACCATCTGCAGTGATTTTGGAGCCCAGAAAAACAAAGTCAGCTACTGTTTCCACTGTTTCCCCATCTATTTGCCATAAAGTGATGGGACCGGATGCAAACAGGTAGGTTTTTGAGTGAAAAAAACAAATCACTTAAAATTTTCTTTCTGTAAAGAATTCCA
Source organism: Oryx dammah (assembly GCF_014754425.2). Taxonomy (NCBI): domain Eukaryota; kingdom Metazoa; phylum Chordata; class Mammalia; order Artiodactyla; family Bovidae; genus Oryx; species Oryx dammah. The sequence continues at coordinate 44,385,612 of NW_024070193.1, read as the reverse complement.
AAAGACACATCTTTCTTCCTGTACCTGAAAGTCAAATAAATAAAAGGCAAGAATAGAGTCATGTTTGTCTACAACCAGAATGAAGGGGTGCTTACTACTGCCCGACAGAGACTGGAGTTGGGGCTGTGTCTGTATTGGCGGCATCAGTCATGTACACTAGCAGCCTCTATTAAAATGTAACTATTAGCAAATGAAATTAAATACTTCAGTTGCCTAGTAACTAATCTGATCTGAGAAAGAAGCAAAAATAGAATACATAAATTTAGAACTTTTAGGCCATGTGCCAAGCAAGATATTCTTGCTTGAATCCTTTGGATCATCTGCCATTTGAATAGAAGGAAGGATGTTTTTAGTGTCAAATCGGCAACATTTGACCTTGCTTGCTGAAAGTGAATCCCCTTTGATGACTAGACATATATGAGAGATAGGCAGGTTTCTCAAGGACTTCTACCTCCATGAGACTCCAAAATTGCCAAGTAGGGGTAGGAGCAGGAAGAAGCTTTGAGGGGGATTACTAGGAATTTATTTTTCAGACTAATTAAAAAGCCAAAGGGCATTGTGTGATTTAAGCCACCTGATGCAATTAGGGGGTAAAAATGTATAAAGTGTCTATTTTATCTATTTCCATATAAAAATAAAATATATTTCCTCCCAAAGTGGCTTTTCAACAAGGCAGAAAATTAAGGAACAGGTTATGATTGGGTAGTGCATCAAGTAGTGACTTGGGTCATATAATATCGGAGTTTAAAGAAATACCATGATAAATAAATTGACATTCAGTGTGATGTCAGTTACTTCAGGTATTACTTTTTCCTGCTTCTTTGAAAAAACTGAGAAAAAACTTAACCACAGTTGCCTGTATTTATGGATGACAGATTTCAAAAGAGAAAGAAAAAAACATTTTTTTAATGGGTCCCTCCAAAATAATTGAAAACTTCAAAAAGAATTATGAGAATAGTGAAATGAATTCTATGTACTCTGGACCCAGGTTAATAATTTTTTGATGTGGACCATTTTTAAAGTCTTTACTGAATTTATTACAATATTGCTTCTGTTTTATGTTTTGGTTTTTTTGGCCACAAGGCATGTGGAATCTTAGTTCCCTGACCAGTGATCAGACCCACAAACCCTGCAATGGAAATGCAGAGTCTTAACCCCTGGACCACCAGAGAAGTCCTCAGATTAGTCATTGCTTTATCATTTTTCTCTCTCCCTTTCTCTTATATACACATACATGTACATTTAGTGCACACATATACACATACATTTTTCTTAAACCATTTGAGAGTTTGGTTCAGTAGCTCAGTTGTGTCCAACTCTTTGCAACCCCATGGACTGCAGCACGCCAGGCTTCCCTGCCCATCACCAACTCTCAGAGCTTGCTCAAACTCATGTCCATCGAGTTGGTGATGCCATCCAACCATCTCATCCTTTGTTGTCCCCTTTTCCTCTTGCCTTCAATTTTTCCCAGCATCAGGGTCTTTTCCAATGAGTCATCTCCTCACATTAGTTTATCTTAAAATATTTCAGCTTGTATTTCCTGAAAACATAATCAAATACAGTATTCAATTCAGGAGATTTAACATCGATATAATAGTATTATATGGATGCAACTGTATTAGTACTGTGTTGTGTTGAGGCTGTATCGCAATCCATATTCAGATTTTGCCATCTGCCTCAATAATATTCTTTAAAGTAATTTCATTTTCCATGCATCCAGGATCCAGTTCAGTAGTGCTTGTTTCTTACATTTGGGTGTCATGTCTCTTTGATCTTCTATAATCTGACTCCTCAGCCTTTCTCGTCTTCTGCAGCATTGACACATGAAGAGAGAACAGAGAATGTCCTTCATTTGGGGTTTTTCTGTTGTTTCCTCATCATTAGATGAGCGCCTCTTTTTCCATTATTAATGGCAATATTCTTTTAAACAATCCAAATTCATAAGAGAATCATGCAGTGGCAGATGGTTAGCAAGCCTCAGAGCCCTGTCACCCCAAATTGTGTCTGGGTCAGCCGTGGCTCATGGGTGGGCATGGCTGGCAGTCCTGGCATGAGCCAAGGGCTCCAGCCTCCACCCTCTGGCCTGTCCCACACAGGAGGCTTTTTCTAACAAAGTGTCCAGGGACTCTTTCCAAAATAGGAAAGCAACCATTTCAGCCCAAAACCTATTTTTTCCTGCCCCTTTCTGTTTTATTCTATGTTTTAATTTATTTGTATGTCTGGCTGCACCAGCATAAAAGTTGTGGCATATGGGATCTAGTTCCCTGACCAGGGATTGAACGTGGGCTCCCTCCATTGGGAATTCAGAGTCTTAGCCACTGGACCACCAGGAAAGTCCCTCTAAGTGTTTCAGAGATGTAAGAAGCTCATGAAAGAAGAGGCCACATATATTATCAAAAATATTTCAGCCATATAAACGTTCTTCCATTACTAATAGTTATTAGAAAGCTAAGTTTTTAAACTGATACTGACATGAGCTGCTAACCTAAAGAAAGGTTGGCTGATACCTGGAAGGGCTGGGAACTATAAGTAAACATCATTGGCAAGGCCGAGAAACCAGTGAACAAGACTGACAAGGAATGCTCATGTTCAGGCCAGTAAGTGAAATCTATAGCCTTCTTGTCTTCAAGTCGAGACCTACCCCACACCCAGGTTTTGACTTGTGGGTTCGGTTAAGAGAAGTTTTTGCAGGGAATATGTGACATGTGTGTGAGAGTTAATGTTTACCTGTGGTTGGATCTAGAAGAAGAAATAGTCAAAGAGCTGTTTCTTGTCCTTGGAACTGAAGAGGTTCACGTCTTAGTCCTCAGGGCCTCAGGTTTCTCAGGGGTGTGGGCCGGTTTCCCTTGTGCCTGCAGGCACACGCATGTTCTAAATTCTGAACAGTACCGCAGTTATTCTGGGCTTTGCTTTATGACTCTGCTTGGTGCTCACCTTCACTGATGTCTGTAACTTTTTCCTTTTCCTCCTCCCCTTCCTGTTTTTCTGTACTTATTTCCAGTCTTAAAGTTGCAGACTGGAAACATCATAACAACTGCCCCTGGGCTGTGATACCAGAATCTTGAGGCTTTTAACCATGGTGTTGTGTTGGCCCGAAAGTTCGCTCGAGTTGTTCTATAACGTGGTGTGGGAAAACACTCAAACTTTCTGGCCAACCGAATGCTTGGTGCCTTCTGCTGATTTATGGCTCTCAGCTTAGTTAGTTCTGAGCTAAGTTTCTCCTTCAGCTTCCACGAGACTCTCCTGAGCTACTTTCTGTAGCAGAACTACAGTCCTGCTCTGTGCAGAGCCAGGGTGGAGGGGTGGCAGAGATCAGAGGAGTGCGGGCATCTCTGTGGACTGACGCTGCTGCTTCTCATTCATTCATTCGGCAAGACACCTTGAGCATCTCCTGTATGCCCAGCACTGCTCTTGGAGCTGGCGATACACAGGTGATGGATCAGATCAGATTCCTACCTTCATGGAGCTCATATGACAGTGAAGAGTCATGTGATACATTAGTAAGTAAAGCCAGGAAGACACACTTCCCAGTGGTGACAAGCACCATGATGACAATCAAACAGGGTAGCGTGAAAAGCAGTGGGAAAGGGTGGGGGCGCTCACCTGGCTTCCCCAGGCACTGTCTCAGCCGGGTGTCCCCACCTTACAGGGAGAACTCGGGGTCAAGGAATTGGACAACTGCTTATGGACAAATAAGCATTATCAAATGGACACCACTTGATAATCTGAGAAATTACCTACTTCCTGAAGAAGACGACTGTTTATACCAGGGGAAACTAATAGAGCACTATCATTTGTCTGATGTTTATATGACAGAGAATCGAGTTATGGACCACAACTTTAGAACAGGCGTTGTCTCGCTTACGCTTTCTAGACATGATGTGGCTACCCCACGCGGTTCATTCCAGTGAATCTCTATGACTCTTAGCAAAGTAATTACCATTCCGTTCACATCTGCCCTTGAAAATGGGCCATATGCAAGTCTCTCTTATAGTAGTTATCTTCCAAATCAAAAGGTGTAACAGACTGAAATGATGACTTAAAACCGGGTAGATGTTATTCTTCTCAGATCTTTTCAAAAGGTCACCTCTTTGAGCTTTTGCAGTGCATCAGGCTTCCCAGGTGGCTCAGTGGTAAAGAATCTGCTTTCCAATGCAGGAGACATAAGGGACGTGGGTTTGATCCCTGGGTCGGGAAGATCCCCTGGAGGAGGGCATGGCAACCCACTCCAGTATTCTTGCCTGGAGAATCCCCATGGACAGAGGACCCTGGCAGACTACAATCCGTGGGATTGTGAAGAGTTGGACGTGACTGAGCACACACAGGGTAGCCTGGATGGGGCACAAGAGGAAGGAAGGGCAGGATCTATTCAGAGCATACCTCGTCACGAGCCTGCAAGCCATCATAACAAATGGATTCTAGTCTCTGGGTGTCAGCCTGAGATAGTTGCATTATAAATTTATCAGCAATGGGCTTTCTCTAGTGCATTATGGAAAAGTGCCCGCATACCCTCCAAAAAAAGGTATATGCTTTCACCAAAACTTGACCAAAGATACTTACTGCAGGGTGAGGTAGCAAGGCAGGTCTGATGCCTCTGGTGGGGCAGAACATGGCACCCAGCCCACAAGCTTTCCCCTGGGTGGGCAGCTTCTCCACCACTTTGAAGTCAACTCTGCTAGTTTCACCTCCCCTCCAACACCCCCTGAACAGAACCCCCCAGGGCTCACAGTTTGAAGGGAAAGGGAGAGCTCCCTCCTGGGAAGAACTGGCTGAGGCCTTGCTCAGTTCAGTTCAGTTCAGTCGCTCAGTCGTGTCCGACTCTTTGCGACCCCATGAATCGCAGCACGCCAGGCCTCCCTGTCCATCACCATCTCCCGGAGTTCACTCAGACTCATATCCATCGAGTCCGTGATACTATCCAGCCATCTCATCCTCGGTCGTCCCCTTCTTCTCCTGCCCCCAATCCCTCCCAGCATCAGAGTCTTTTCCAGTGAGTCAACTCTTCACATGAGGTGGCCAAAGTACTGGAGCTTCAGCTTTAGCATCATTCCTTCCAAAGAAATCCCAGAGTTGATCTCCTTGAGAATGGACTGGCTGGATCTCCTTGCAGTCCAAGGGACCCTTGGACTTGCTACTGCAGCTTATCTCAGCCAGCCCTGTCCTCCCCTCTGCTCTGATCAGCTGATTCCACAAACCCTGGGAATGGCAAAAGGCCCAGTGGAAGGGCTGAAATGCACACCTCTTGTGTATTTCCAGTCACAGTGGGGGACAACAGAGGCCACTGTTACCTACATAACCCTCACCAAGGTCAGTAAAGCCAAGCCTGGAAGGTCAGACTTCCTGCCTGAGGTAGTGGTAGGGCTATGGGTTGTGGCGCTTCAAAGCTTAGAAATAGAAAGTTCATCAAGAAGAGGACCTGGAGAAGCGAAAGGCAACCCACTCCAGTGTTCTGGCCTGAAGAATTCCAGGGACTGTATAGTCCATGGGGACACGACTGAGCAACTTTCACTTTCACTTTCAAGAGGAGGATCTCTGGAAAGGCCCGGTGCACAGATTTTATCACAGCCAAACACAAGACAAAGGGTATCCCTACACAACCTCCGACAGCACCGTTTGCGCCATCAGAAGTTTCCTGAGCAGAGCGAGCATAAAATGGACAAGCTCAGGTGTCCTTGTGGTTCCCTGCTGACTTGTCCCAGCCCTCAACCCCCTGTGCCAGATGTTGGCCATCATTTCTCCTCGCCCTGGGGTCCCTGGGCCTGCACTTGGTCAGCTACAGCCTCGAAAGTGGAGACCACTCACCTTGTGCCTTACCCCAAGAGCGCAGCCCCATCATCTAGAAAGAGACTGGAAAAAGCAGGAAAAATAAACAGGCTTCCCTCTCTGAGAGGCTTTAATGACTTCTAATTGTCAACACAATGCAAAATTACCCTGAAAGATAAAAATGTAAACTTGAAGAGCCCCAGAAGATGAACTAGACCGGGGAGCGCTGTACGTAGGCTGTTGCACTCGGCGACCGACTGTCAGCTGCAGCAGCGGGAATCAGGGTCCCTTGGTAATTATGCGCATCCATTAGCGTGGCATCCGTTCTTTGTCACAAGCGTTTGGTGACAGTCTCTCTCCAGAGAAGCACACAGCCTTGTGGTCTGCAGCGACGTGGCCACCAGGTACCATCCCGAGGGAGATGCTACCGATAACACCGTCTTCAAGGCAGAGTTTGCTGGGTTTCTGTTCTTGTTTTAAAAGCTCAGGTGCTGGTGCAGAGGCACAGAATGTTTCTGACAGTTTTGTAGGCCCTGCTAACAAAAGCCGCACGCACAGGGGAAAATTCAGCGTTAGGGTTTCGTGGATGATGGTGGTGGGGTGGGGGTGGGTAAGCGGCAGAAGGTAGGGAAGGATGGGGGAGTGTCGTTGCCTTTCCTTTAGCAAAGGAAAATCGAGGGGCAGGCCATAAACAGAGCTTCATTCCCAAGCCGGCAATTCTTACACTTCATATGTTTTGTCAGGCAAGTCTTCAATACAGATTAAAATGAAATGGCAAGTAATTTCCACCTCTCGGCCGCTCATGTCTGCGAACAATGGAGAGTGTTTTGATGAATGTCAGTTAATGGCACTTGCATGCTTGTAGATTTAGTCCCAGCAGCAAGGACTAGGGGTGGGGGGGAGCGGGGGAGGCTGTGTGTATATGTGTGTGTGTGTGTGTGTGTGTGTGTGTGTGTAGAGGAGGGTTGGGGAACATTGCTCCCTAATCTCCTCCCGACTGAGGCGGTTCGTGACAACCCAAATTGAAAGTGAACCCACAACAAAATCGGGATGCCAAGATGAGATGACCTGTTGTTGTTAATTAGGCTCAAAGCAGAAAAGACGACTGCCAAGAGCTGCCTCCACCCGGAGTAGGATTTCTTTGCATGTAGGTGGCATTGTGGGGCGGATGCAGTTTCCGTGGAAGGAACATGGACAGCTGCATTGCTGCATCCAAGGCTGCAGTTCAGCTAGGATATTGAAACCAAGCCTCAGTAGTTGTACTTTTTGGGTCTGTCTGCTTCCAGTTGGGTCCCATCCCCACAGAAATCAGACCCTGCCAACCCACAGGTTAAGCTATGATTCCTCATTTCCCGTACATCCCTGCCTTTGCCACTTCGCCTTGTAAACTCCCAGTGTGGGATATTCAGAAGAGCAGGGTAAAGACAGAAGCTCCAGCAGACTCTGTCCCCCAAGGATTTAAATTCTCATCTTCCTCGTGACTAGTGGGGCTTCCTGGGGTGGCTCAGATGGTAAAGAATCTGCCTGCAGTGTGGGAGACGGGGGTTCAATCCCCGGGTTGGGGAGATCCACTGGCGAAGGGAATGAATCTCTCCAGCATTCTTGCCTGGAGAGTTCCATGGACAGAGGAGCCTGGCGGGCTATAGTCCACAGAGTCGCAGAGCTGGACACGACTGAGTGACTTAACACTTTCACTTTCCTTCCTCGTGACTGGTGTGTGCTGTGTCCTTATTTCTCAGCCTGTTCTTCAGCTGGATTGGGAGGATTTGGTTTCCAATGATTCTCTTATTGTTCAGCATAGGAGCTTTAAAAAATTAGCTTTGGCTAATTTTACGGTTGTGTAGGTAACAATTAATACTTCTGTCCAGCAGTCATTGTGAAGGAAGTTTCCATGTTCAAAGTCTAGTAGATTAAATTGGTTTTCTCTTCCAGTACCAGGGACCAGGCTGTTAATTGCTTTTTGAATCATTTGGTTACCAATTTTTTAGTGTCCAAGCTGATTTTTTTTTTTTTAAAGACATCGAATCAGAAAGAAATTCTTGAAGGAATGCTTAGGACATGTGTGAAAATTCTCTTCCTGTGACCAGCAGGTGAATCCCAAGGGCAAAGAGGAGAGAGGCTGAGTTGTATTGGGCTCAACTGTTCTCACTGTTAGTTAATAGCGTTTGGACCCTCTGTTTATCTGGTTTGATCCCCACAGCAGCCCCCTGTGAAAGTGTTACCATCCTCATTTTATAATGAAGAGACGGAACTCTCGTGGTTTCCCCAAGATATCACAGAGCAAAGAAGCACGTTTACAGGTCTGTCTGACCCAAAGTCCCAGCTCTCTCACCAAAGCCTTATCTTCGAGACATTTTCCAACTATTTGGAACTATTGCCCACTATTTCCAAGTAATTCAGGATTGAAATGACTTGCTAAAAGAGGCTTGGGGAAGGAAGTCATTCTCATCCATTTATACACTGGCATTGAACTGTTTAAAAAATTTTAACTTGGTATCCTTTTGGTCAATAATTTGTCTGAAAACATCAAACATGGTGGCTGACAACTGAGTCTGTTCCTCAGAGGACTGCTTTGCATGCCGCAGTTCATCCATCTCTCAGGTACATTTCAGAAGTGGCATGAGTTTTTCAATTCTTAGTCTGAAAAGTTTGTGTTGCTGCCAACTCTGGGCTTTATGAATATGAAGCCAACATTTAAGGAGGTACTTCTATAGCAAGAATAAAATGAAATGGCTTGAGTTTCTCCCTTCTGCATCCAGGGAATTTGGGAAAGCAGTAGAGAGAGGGCAGCCTGCCAATCTGTGAGAGGAAGGGTGACACTTCCTGCCAGTGTCTGGAGTCTGGAGGACTGTGGCCAGAACGCAAGTCACATCCCTTGTGACTGACCCAGAAGCCCACTGTCCCCTCTCACTTCCCCAAACCCTCCTCCACCGTCCAGCTTTGTTATCTCACCGTCTGGATAAGAGAGAGCCAACCTCCCTGTCTTATTATCACTACTGTTGGAAGCACGTATGATGTCGGGGAATATGTGGGTGAGGCCAAGTCTTCTTTTCCTCATCCATAAGCAGGAGTGATACGTCCCTCCCTGGGTTACTGAGTCTTCAACAGAAAACCGGTGGGGCACCCAGGCCAGCCGACACAGCCACGCTTGGTGAGAGGTGGTTACCGCAGCAGAAGCATTCCCAGAGCTCCCAGACATGGCTCTCCTCCTCCGCACACCCGAGCGCACAGTCTGTCTTTGAGAAGAACTCCAGATCTTCTGGCGTTTGGAGAGAGTGCCAAAGTGAGCGTTTACACTGCTGGGGAGGTCAGCGTGGAGTCCCCGCCTACAAAGGTGATTTCAGAGGCAGAGTAAAAAGCAGAACTGTCACATCAGAGGGCTCCTGGGCATTTCCTAAGACTCGATCTTCTGAGACTTTTTCCTGATCAAAAGGATTCTTCAGTTTCAAAAATCAAAATAAAATCTCTGGCAAAATGCCAAAATGGAGTTGAGCATCTCTGTCAGCAAATTTCACTTCCCCAAGAATCATCTCCACAGACAGAAACACTGGGGTAAGTAGGAGCCAAAAGATGTGGGGCCCGGGAGTCCTGCTTCAGCTCAGACCTCCATCGGGAGGTGGACAGGATGGGGTCTGGTCCCCAGAGTACAGGTGTAGGGAGAGATCAGAAGGGGCATTCCTCCAAAGGAACTTCAAGATTTTGCTCGTTTATATTGGGGGAGTCTGGGGACTTCCCAGGTGGCTCAGTGATAAAGAATCCGCCTGCCAACGTGGAAGATGCAAGAGTCACAAGTTCGATCCCTGGGTCGGGAAGATCCCCTGGAGGAGGGCATGGCAACCCACTCCAGTATTCTTGCCTGGAGAATGCCACGGACAGAGGAGTCTGGCGGGCTACAGTTTATGGGGTTGCAAAGAGTTGGACATAACTGAAGTGACTGAGCACAGATATTGGGAAAAACCTGAAGAATGCAGGTTGGAATGGATTCTAAGCAAGTTAAACTCAGATGAAATAGTCTGAATGTAATATGTTCTCTCAAACAGCTGGAGGTGGCTCTCAGAGATGGCTTTGTTGGTGGGCTGAACGTTGGCCTCAATGGTCCTACGTTGAGTGCAGTTCTGGTGTGTCCTGGTGTATCACAGAAGGAAGGCATTACAGGCTTAGCAAGGTTGGCAGGTTGGAGTGCGTCTATCCCGTGTACCCTGCACACCCACTTCTCACCTTGTCCCCAGGCCAGACTCAGAGGACACTCCCTGTTCAGGCCCTGAGAAGCACGTTAATGGTAGCAGGAGGGGCACTAGCCACTCTGAGGCCTGGCTAGCCATTCAGCTCTGGGGTGGCTGAACTCTGCAGGCTGGGCATGCTGGGGTGAGGCAGCCACTGAGATACTGATTTCGATATGGATGATAGGCGTCGCTGTGTGGCAGAAGACACAGACAGCAGTGTTACCAGAACCAAAACGGGTCCACTCAGCCACACGCAGTAAGCCGTATCTTACAGACACATGGTCTGTGAAGGAAAGCGTGCTGTTTACTGTAAGGCACCAGAGAGGGAGTCTTGGACAGTTAATGCTCCAAAAGCCCAACATCCCCAATAGGTTTCAGCAAAGCATTTCTAAAGGCCAGGCAAAGGAGGAGAGTCCCAGGGTATGTGATTAGCTCATGCACAATTCTGGGATTGGTGGATGGTGAGGTAAAGGAAAAAAGTGGTAAGTTATGACCAACCTAGACAGCATATTAAAAAGCAAAGAGATTACTTTGCCAGCAAAGGCGGCCGAGATGAGCTACCCCACGTCCGAGGTCAGGGGTGGCGGCCAAGACAAGCTACCCCATGTCCGTCTAGTCAAGGCTATGGTTTTTCCAGTGGTCATGTATGGATGTGAGAGTTGGACTATAAAGAAAACTGAGCGCCGAAGAATTGATGTTTTTGAACTGTGGTGTGGGAGAAGACTCTTGAGAGTCCCTTGGACTGCAAGGAGATCCAGCCAGTCCATCCTAAAAGTCCTGGGTGTTCATTGGAAGGTCTGATGTTAAAGCTGAAGCTCCAATACTTTGGCCCCCTGATGCGAAGAGGTGACTCACTTGAAAAGACCTTGATGCTGGGAAAGATTGAGGGCAGGAGGAGAAGGAGACAACAGAGGATGAGATGGTTGGATGGCATCATCGACTCAATGGACACGGGTTTGGGTGGATTCCAGGAGTTGGTGATGGACAGGGAGGCCTGGCATGCTACGATTCATGGGGTCTCAAAGAGTCAGACAAGACTGGGCGACTGAACTGAACTATTGTAAATATTTCCTGATTTGGCCAGACTCTAGAGGAGATGTGTCAATTTCTTCCATTTGATGAGGTTTTTTTAGCATCAGCAGATCAGATGCTCAGGAAAGGTGTATCAGGTGCTGTTATCTAGGTACTTCACAGCGGAGCTACAGCGGAGCTACAGCAGAGCATACGGGGGAGGGGTCTGTCCCAGGAAGGTCCCAGAGAGTCCTGCTCGGTTACAGGTGCAAGGCGGCACGGTTACCTAGTGGCCATCAGAACGTTTGTTCAATATTGCTGACCAGCTCTCCTACCAACATCATTTGTAAAATGTTTCTTTACGCCATCATTTTTCTTTGCTTTTACTGTTGATACCTAAATATTCTATAGCCTGTTCTAGCTGTAAATCAACTGAGTGCTTCTACTTTGATCCCTTTTTCTATCCCTTCATCTTTGACGTTGGAGAAAACCACTTCCCAAAACATAATGGGTTCTACCAACATGTCATCTCTGGCATACTGAACTGAGTGCAAGAAGTGTGATTGAGAAGGAGTGTTCCAAGTGTTCAGCACTCCTCCAGGGCTCCCCAAGGAGGGCTGGAACACCCCACTGCCTTGGCTGGTGGCTCTGTGTGTGTATCAAGCCCCAGGATTCGCTCTTTTACTCCCTCTAGTGGCCAAGGAGGATAAGTGCTGCTGTTGTCTTCATTTTACAGATGAGGAAACTGTCAGCCAATCATTGAAAATCTCTCTCACTGACCTTAACCCTTCCACCCCAGGCAACCAGGGTGTCTCTGTGAGAGTCCCCCCGGACCTCCAGCCACACTGCCCTCTATTTGATGAGCACGAGGTGGCCAGACACTCAGAACCAGCCACGAAAGGTGGGCAGTGTTACATAGCTACAGGCTCTTGGCAGAGGTTGGGGGGAACAATTTCCAAATGGCAAAGCCTTCCTTAGACATATGGTCTTGTTCAGTTATAATAACCCAATTTCCTGTTATATGTGATGCAGCTGAAGCTTGGGGTAGATGAGTAAGTGGCCAGGGTGCCATGGGGGGAAGTGACCACAATTCTGACTCCAGGGCTCCCTCTAAAGAAGCAAAGTCATGATCCCATGTCCTTCATAATCTCACCATAGTCCTATTAACAGAGGATTCAAGCGGAAAGGCAGTAAGTGATGTCCACATCCTGGGTGTCACCGTGATGAGCCTTCCTTCCAAGTCCTGAAGGGCAGCCCTCTGCCCTGAACTTCCTGCTGACTCAGTCTGAATTAGTACTGTGGGCCAGACAAGCTGCCTCATTCTTTATCTCCTTTTCACTTGGCTAGTCTGAACCCATTATAGGAGTAAAGGAAATAGAAAGCATTAACTATTAAAATTTGCTTCAAAGAAAAGTTGAAAAAAGAAAAGTTTAAAAAAATTGCTTTAAAGAAAATATGTGTGGCCCCCACCAACCTGTGATTTTCATAAGGGTTAACAGACTGCCCCTAAGAAAAGTTTGCTTTGGGCCCCATTGCTTCAGCTTTCCTCATCTGCAAAATGGACACAAAACCATGATCCAGTCCCCTCTGCATTTTTAGTACCTGTTGAGGATGAGGGGAATGGAGGTCAGGTGTATCTTCAGCTGAAAAGACAAGCTTTGCAAAGGGTCTTCTCGTATTTCCCTATTTCTCTCCAGCCTGCCTTCAAAGTCCCCGCCCCCTCCAGAGACCCCAGGTCTGCAGCTTTTGCCTCTGGGAGTGAGGGGGCAGAGGTGTGGCTAGGTTGCAGGCTTGCCACTTGGTCTAAAGAGTGCTGCGTCATCGTCCTGTCTGTCTTTTCTCCCTACTAATGTGGAATAGGGGTGAGGGGAGATGGGGTGGGTGAGAGTGCCCTGGCCCTAAACCAGAAACTCGTCTACTTGCCACCTATGCTTGCTGCTGCTGCTGCTGCTAAGTCGCTTCAGTCATGTCCGACTCTGCAACCCCATAGACGGCAGCCCACCAGGCTCCCCCGTCCTTGGGATTCTCCAGGCAAGAACACTGGAGTGGGTTGCCATTTCCTTCTCCTATGTATGAAAGTGAAAAGTGAAAGTGAAGTCGCTCAGTCGTGCCCGACTCTTCACGACCCCATGGACTGCATCCTACCAGGCTCCTCCATCCATGGGATGCTTAAAGACACATAAAAGCATGTCACTAGAGGCATTGAGTCAAACAAGAGCTAAGAGGCACTTAAGGGTGCTGTGATGTTAGCTGTGCCTGCCTTTCTGTCTTAAAAAATACGCATGTGCAGAAGAGAATCCGGCAATGAGGACCCAAGCTGGCAGGATTCCCCACCTTCAGGCCCAGCCCCCGCACACACCCCCGCAGTTGTTCAGCCCAGTTAGGAGAGCAGGTCAGTGGTAAAGGTGGATCATCCCTTCTTTTTTCTTTTGTAAAGCAACAATCAAACTGAGCATATTTGTTATACAATGTTATGTGTACACCTACCAGCTAATCCCAATCTCTACATCAAAGCATTATTTTCAAAAAGTTAAGAACCCAACAATGCAAATATAAGACAAACACATGATGAAGATCTCTGAGCCCGTTAATGACCAATCCAGTAAACGAGCGTTTGGAGCCACACAGTCTCTGTGAAATTCAGCTGAACCCCCAGGTTGCCTTTGCTGAGTCTGAAGTTAGTGTGACAAGAAGGGTGACTGTTTTCTGGAAATTTCTTGTGGAATGAAGGAGGCTGGATATCCTGGTTTGTGTCCAGAGAGGACCAGCAGCGCCTCCAGGTCAGTAGGGTTTTTTCTGGGCTTCAGGACTGGGGCTCGGAGTTAACTGTAGCCATGGCTGAGGGCAAGACACATGTCTGATTTTGAGGTCCAAGCGTACTGTTGTTCTTGTTTGAGCAGGAAGGAAACTGAGGCACAGAGAAGCCAGAGCACGTGGACAGCAGTAGCGGGCTACGTGAATGCAGCAAGCTTGATAGGGCGGCAGGTCTGATGTCGGGGTGAGTCTTACAAACCCATTCTGATGGCCACCCTCCCAGGGCAGCTACGTCCTTGGTGGGAAGAGGTCCTTGATCTTTTCTCTGCTGTGGACCCCTTCTCATCATGCTACCTTTAAATGCTTAAGGTAAAATGTCAAGGGTTTCAAAAGTGCTTTGCTTTGAGCAAAATCTCAGGAATATTTGTCGAGGTTGGTGGTTGTTTAGGTGCTAAGTCATGGACTGCAGCCCACCAGGCTTCTCTGTCCATGGGATTCTCCAGGCAAGCATACTGGAGTGGGTTGCTATTTCTGCCTCCAGGAATCTTTCTGACCCAGGATCAAAGTCGCGTCTCCTGCATTGCAGGCCGAGCCCTCAGGGAAGCCCTATTTGTCTAAGTAAGTCCTCGTTTAACTTGATCAGTTAAAAATTACACAGAGACGTTTTTTAAATAGTATTGCCAAAGAAAAACTGCATGGACCCCCACCGGACCCCCAAATTCTATCCTCTGCCTTGGTCCACACCACCTTCCTGCTCCTCTGAATAACACCCTACCCCAGGCATGCAAGCCCCTCCACTGGCGGGGAAGCTGCCACGGCCCCCAGGACTGGAAGGTGCCTTTGAGGTGTGGCTCGTGGGGCTGGCGTCTAGAGGACTTCACTAGCTGGCCTGGGTCCTCTTTAGGGGCTATAACGGAGGGGGACTGTGAGCTGCTCCAGTCATGATGCTTTGCCAGAGTCAAGGCAGCGATGGGCCTAGCTCTAGAATCTGGGGAGTGGTTCCTCCAAGAAGTGACTGCGCCCAGCCTCCCGAAACTGCTTAGTAACCACAGGAAATCTGTGATATGTCCCTCAATTTTGCTAGTGATCTCCCTGAATAATGCTCGGGTGATCTCCTAACAGACCATGAATAGGGGTGGCCGGGTGTCATGCAGGTATGCAAGCCTAGATGTGAGAACCAGCATCCCTGCAAACCCTGGGCTACGCAGGTTAGTGAAGTAAGGATAATTCATACATTCTCATAAGCCTATTCCCCATTATCTTCTCTTGAGTATTTTCTGGTGCATAGAGATAACTCGTTCTGTTCAGAAGCAGAACCTCCCTTAGCTACTGTGTTAAATCACATTCCACTCAAAGGCTTCCTTCCTCCAAGACTGCATTAGGCGCTGGTTTTTTAAAATTTTTGCTGGAGTATAGTTGTTAGCACGTTGTGTTAGTTTGCAGTGTACAGCAAAGTGATTCAGTTATACACATACATCTATCCATTCTTTTTCAGGTTTTTCTCTCATATACATTATCACAGAATATTGAGTAGAGCTCCCTGTGCTCTGCAGGAGTCCCTGTTGATCATTTTAAATATAGTAGTATGTATATGTCAGTCACAACCTGATCACTTCCTCCCACATTTCCCCTTTGGCAGCCATAAGTTTGATTTTGAGATCTGTGTGTTTCTACTTTGTTTTTAAAAAAAACTGTGTCATGTTTTTAAAATTAGATTCCACTTATAAGTGATCACTGGGTTGGGAAGATCCCCTGGAAAAGGAAAAGGCTGCCCACTCCAGTATTCTGGCCTGGAGAATTCCATGAACTGTATAGTCCATGGGGTCACAAAGAGTCGGACACGACTGAGCGACTTTCCCTGGCAGGATAAGTGATATCCTATGGTATTTGTCTTCCCCTTTCTTACTTCACTTAGTATGATCATCTCTGGGTCTGTCCATGTTGCTGCAAATGGCATTATTTCCTTCTTTTCTACAGAGCAAAGAGACTTCAGGCTTGTGGTAACAGAGGCCTTAAAACCTCACGGGGGACATCCTTGGAGCTCCATGGCCAGGAAGTGCAGGAGGAAACAGGACTTTCAAAGCAGAAAAAGTAGGTCTGCTCAGAACCAGAGCTGGCCAGCCAGGCCTCTGAGGTCTCAATGCCAGTTAAGGTTTCAAACAACAACTTCTTTTCTTCCCTGAGAAAAATGGCTTGGGCACGCTTCCCCGGTGTGCGTTTTGTCTGACAAGAAACCCTTTTGTCCTCTGTCAGTAGAAACGCCAAGAATAAAGCCCGAGGGGCACTGCCGGGAGACAGGTGCTGGAGCCCCGACCCCCTCCACTGGCACCTCTGCCCGGGGGTCTCAGCTGAGCCCAGAAGGACTCTCCCCAGGGCCTGGGCAGGCGACAGGACAGGAGACGTCAGTCACCCCATGGATGCCCCGGCTTTGGGAGAAAATGGAGATGGATCTGTCTGGTTCATATATTAATAGGCGTTTGTCACACACCAGGTTAGGAAATAATCCTCCCATTGTCAGCCTGGCTTAATCCTGCCGTTGTCAATGTGTCTTCCGGGACCTCACGGGGAGGGGGCGCTTTCTCGGAAGAAATCCCTTTTCAGAGGGAGAGGCAGATGTACGTCTCTCACCGTGGGCCTGTCCCCGCCAGGAAGTCCGTGTGTCTCATGCACGATGTTCAAGGCGCTGAGGAAACCTGCTTTGTAACGAATGAAAGCCTAGATCTCTTGAAGTCACCCCTTAGGTGGTTTTTGCAGAAGTAGAGGCTTCTACAAACTGGGTTTCTTTAAAGCAAGGGTTTTTTTCCCTGCATTTGTGTTGGTTCCTAAAATCGAAACAAACAGCATGATTCAGGAAAGGGCAAGAAGGCTTAGCCTGCTCTGAAGAAGGCCTATGGGATTGTCACCCAACGATTATCACCACCCCACCCCCCTACCCCCGCCAAACACAGCCCTTCAACCAAACCTAGCAACTGAGATGACCACAGTCTGTCTTTCTTTCTTTCTGGCCATGCTGTGCAGCTCATGGGATCTAATTCCCCAACCAGGAATTGAACCCAGGCTCCCACAGCAGAAGTCCTAACCGCTGGACCACCAGGGAAGTCCTCACAATTTTTTTTTTAATTAACCCTAAAGTGTTTTCGAATTCAGTGAAGAATGAGAAAAGCAGTGTCCTGAGCGCAAAGTCAAAAGCAGATTTCTGTCAGTTGTATGAAACCATCACAGTGAAAACCTTTTGAGTAAAGAAACCCAAGTACGTTTTTCTATCCTTCTGACAGGATGTGAGTGCTGAGGGAGACCCTAGAACCACCCAAGAGGCAGGAATGAGCCAACTTGGATTTGGCTAAAAAAGAACAGGAAACACACATCTAAGCACCAAGTTCACACAGTGGTAGGAAAGGAGAAATTATAAACTCCCTCTATGATGCTAAGTCTTTATGGCAAAAGTGAATTTTTTGGCAGTGAATCATCACCTCAAAGAAGCTTCCTGCAGCCCGTGGCACGGAGCAGCCTCTTCTCAGATGCCGGGTGCTGCTTATTCTGCTCTCGGCCTTTACTTGCCTCCCACCTCTCCCCCAAGAAGGCTGCACTCAGCTACACCAATCCATCCCGAGGAGGAGCTTCGCCTCTGAGAAGATTAATCATGAGCGGGGATGTGTGATTGATCCTGCCACCCGCAAAGCAGGGGGACGCTGAGGCCGTCTTTTCTGCAGTAAGCAAAGTTCAGAGCTGTTTGAGTTCCGCTAGGTAAGCAGGACTCTCCAGACCTGAGCCGGCAGGCTGCCCTCTCAGCAGGAATTCTCACCCTGGCCACGCACAGGTGTGCCTCAGTGGACGCACCTGAGCCACAGAGGCTAGAGGGTCAGAACTGCTCATTTTTACAAATAGCCTGACTCCATCAGGTTTTTATTAGCATGAAGTATGGCAAACCCATTCTGTTCAAGAGGTTGGCAAATGAAAATCGGATTAAGATCTGTCCTATAACCTTAGGCTACATAGGACTTTTCCTAATCCCAGCTAGAGGCTAGTATATCCTAATTCTTGCAGAAAGGGAGTCTTGAGGTTTTGTGGGGTTGTTTTTTTTTTTTTTGGCCATATCCTACCCTTCCCCCTAAAAATAAAACCTTAAGTACACGATTCACCCAAAAATTAAAGGGAAAGGGAAAATAATTGCATTTGCTGTGGATGTAACTTGGAACAAATATATGCTAAAGAGAGCTGGTAATTTGGGAGGACCCTTGACTCAGATGCTCAGTAGAAGAAACAGCATCACATCACAGATGGATTAGGTAGCCTAGTGGCCCAGAGTGCCCACAGCCCTGGGCTCAAAACACAGCTCTGCAGCCATTTTCGAGCTGCAGCTTTGGGTAAGTTCATTGTCGTTTCCGAGCCTCTATTTTCTTTTTATTTAAACAGTAGTTTAGTACTTATATTTCTCCATTTCTTCAAAGTAGGAAATCAGTAAAACAGTACTCTCACCTCAGCTAGAATTCAACGAGATGATGACTGCGGAGATCAAGCCCAGTAACAAGGACAACGTAAGTTCTCAACTTACTGTATTGTTAGACTTGATCAGCAGGTCTAGCGGGACCCAGGAGAGGTAGGAGTGTGTTCAGCGGCTGAGTTGCCAAGGGAAGCATGTAGTAACATCGGCAGCAGAATTCCCCCTTCACATCCGGGGCAGGAAGCCTGTGCTGATCTACTCAGTATCAGATGGGTTTGGTTCTCCACCCTCAAGGTTATCAGGAAAATATCTAAGTACTGACTACATTCAGCTCGGTCCAAACACCGGGGAGTTTTAAACCTGCGCACGCACTGTCATTGACAGACCAGTCACACACCTTAGGGCTCAGCCTAAAGGCTGGTGCACAGGCTAATAATGTAAAAGGGATGGTGGAGCTGAGGCTTTGGGATAAATTATGGTTTAATGGCAGTGAGCGTGGCTTCATCTTCTGACCTCGTATTGGAAGCCAGACCCTGTGCTGCTTTCCCTACACGATTCTCACAACGTCTCCATGCAAGCTGAGGGGAGATGAGATGGTAGGTGGATGGAGAGGGAAGCCCCTTACCTTGCAGAAGACTCCATAACTCATAAGAGCCATTACTTAAGGGGCGATGACTGTCCTTGCAGTGTGCCAGGCAGTTCTCACCTGCTCGTCACCTTGCCCTCCCAAAACCTCACAGCATCAGGATGGTAAGAGTCTCAAAGGTTGAGTACCTTGTACGGAGTCACATAACAGGCCAGAACTCAGTCCCTGGAAATCTAATCACATATCCTGTGCTCCTCCACCTAGAACCCCTCTTCGTGCCCACCAAAGCTGCCAGGGATAAGTCAAGAGACTAGTGGTGGTGAGGAGGCAGGAAAGGGCTTCTCACAGCCAGGTTTCAGTGACTCACTGGCAAGAGAGGGAGGCTTACTCTTAGGGTCTGAAGACCCTAAAAGACAGGCTCACGTGGAATGTGACCACACTCAGCCTGTGTGCTACAGGAAGCTGCAGGTGAGAGCGGTGATGGATTTCACCGTCTCTGCGAATCCTCGCTTACCTTTACAGTGTCTGCCCTGTGTGCGGCAGCACCGCCCTCAGTGATTAGCGTGTGTGAAGGCCCTGCAGCCTCACAGCCATCCCACGCAGTAGGTTTTGCCCATCCTGTGGAAGAAGAAGGGACTTGCCTGAGGTCACAGAGGTAGAAGTGGTCCAGCAGGGGTTGGAACTTGGGTGATCCTGGCTCCAGCAACACAGACTAGAAGAGCAGCGTGCTGTGGGGCCTGGAGTTGCTTCTCTTCCCTGTGGCAAGTGCGCGCCTGGCTTGGGTGTTTGCAGGTAAGGATGCACCTTTTGTAAATAATTCACGTGAATGATCCCACTGGACCCTGAAGTGGTGGCACCAGAGAGCAAGAGTATGATACCAACACCCTCCGTTCAGTCATCTTCAAGGCCTTGAAAGAGGTGGATCTTTATCAGATTTTCCTGTTTGAACCCTTCCCACTTAGCATATTCAGCTGCCAGCTGGGTGAGGCTTCTGGAAAGAGTTTGGAGGCCCGCTGAGAGCCTTGACATCCTTGTCTGAAAGGCACCGGCATTGGCAGCTGTCCAAACACTGTGGTTGACTTTCAAACTATTTAACTGAAACCATATTTAAGGGGGAAAAAGAGCGAGAAGGAAGGGGTATGGGGTGCCAGAGCAGGAGAAAGATATTGGCAAAAAACAAAACAAAACTCTGCTGTGCGCTGTTGGCACCATCGGATTGACCAGACAGGGCCACAAAGCTGATAGAACAGGATTAGCAAAACTGCATTGTTAGCTGTGGGTGCGGCATGACACGTGCTACAGCAAAGGCATTTGGCAGGATTAACCTGCCAAGGATAAAGATGTAGCAGACAGGGGCTGAGTTAATGGACTGGCATGACCGAGGCGGGGAAATCTATTTGCATGCGATATTAACTGTGCTAATAAACTCCAGGCTGGGGTCAGCAGCCCTGTGGGTCCTCTCAGAAACGGGATTTTTTTATTTTAAAGCCCACCTGGAGTCTTCCAACCAAGACCGGCTAACGTAGGCAGGCTTCCCAGGCTGCCTTTAGGCTCATGCTTGCTGTCATCCTAGAAGAAACAAACGCACATTCTTACATACCCGTGGCAGCATGGGCGCCCACTGACTGTGCAGAGTGATCCTCGTACCCCGGGCTTTGAATGCCAAAGGGTCCTCCGTTCAGAGGGTGATTGTCTCTGAAAAACAATGAACGCTCGTTCAGTATAACACATTTGACAAAATGCCTACTTGGAGTGGTTGACTGTGCCTGGAAGTCAGGGCGAGAGCTGGCGGAGCAAGCAAGACAGGCCAAGGCATAAATTTTCAGAAGGTGCTCCTGGTCCCGCCTGGACAAGGGCAGCATCAGCACCTGAGAGCAAGTGCCTCGTGCCACTCATCCTGGTCCTGCTGAAAGCAACGGTGGGAACAAGGAAGATATGGGCATTCAAGATTCAGGCACGCTTAGACACTCACACTGTCGCTAATGCATAGCTGAGTGTTGGTGGGCAGCGCCAGGAAGAGGCCAGGCAGATGAGAGGAGAGGGGACCAAGAAAGATGGAATTACCCTCCAAGTCACTGCTGTGGGCAGCTGGGGACCTCTGCCAGCCTGGGTGGGACGAGAGAGCAGGAATTTTTCCACCAGCTTCCAAGCATCACTGATGAGGGATGTTAACTCCTTGTACCCCACAGGCCCACCATGTTCCTGCCCAAGGGAGGCCATGCCAGCCGAGGGTACCCTATGCACAGGGCCAGTGGGGCTCCATATAGCCAGCACCTGCCGCGTGAGTGAGATTTCATTTTCGTCTCAAGATGCTGACTCTGTCAGACTCTCATCACCACACCAGGGTTCATACAAACGTCCATTTCTCACAGGGCTGTGGATTTAGAGCAGCAGGGCCTGAATCTGGATTACCAGAATCCCTGGGGGTGGGGATGGATTCCTAGGCTTCGCCTTCAAACCAGCTGCAGCAGAAGCTGGGAGCGGGCAGGGAGGGAGCCCGGAGTCCCACCTCCCCATCCTGAGCCAGTCAGCCAGGTTGGGGGGATGTCAGCTGCTGTAGAAAATCGGCATGGACCCAGGGACACCCTGGGAGCTGGTTGATGAGGAAACACACCCTATTTCTATTCCCATCATCTTTTTCCAGAAGGAACAGGCAGGAAAATGGTTTGTTGATTTGAGACCTCTGATGTTATAAAGCTTAGATAAATGTCACGTCCTTCCAATTGCCTTCGCCAAGTGATCATTACGTGACGTTAAACACACACACACACACACACACACACACACACACCAGAATTAGCTAGCTTGACCTTGCCAAGCAAATAGTGAAGAAAAAGAAGTAATATAAACAGGCCAGAGTGAGAAATAAAGAGATAAAAAGCTTTGGTTAAAATGGGTGCAGAATTCTGGAACACCAGAAATGTTAACATGCTCTTCAAATGCCCCAGCATAGCTGAGGCACTTCAGAGGCAACAGCAGGTAACCGGGCCCTGAGTGGAGAGGGAGGGGCAGCTGTGATGCATGAGCCCCCCGTTCTGGGGTACGTGGGGGCTGGGGTCCAGCGCAGGCCACTGGCCAGGTAGCCACCCACATACTCTGTTCTGGGGCTGCCTCTGCCCAGGGAAAGGGGGACTTTCTTGAGCTCACAAAAGGCTCCATCCCCAGGAAAGGCCCGATTGTTTCCCTTGCAGAAGGTGCTGCGTGCTCTAGCTCTGTGTGTCAAGATCTGAAAGAAAGACGGTACGGTGCCTAGATGAGCGGACAAGAAGAGGGAGGTGGGCGGGGCAGGGCCGCCCAGACCTGTGTGCTTCTGCTGGACTTGTAGTTTACTCTGGATGGATGGGGGAGGGGAGGAGGGGACAAACAGAGTGACAGGCTCTGAGTCATGTTTTAGAAGCGTCACTCAGGCTGCAGTAAAGAGTGAACCACAGCGGGACGAGTTCGATGCACGGAGCCTTGTCCAGGTGAGAGTTGGGGTGCCGGCAGGGGTAGAGGGCTGGACTGGCCATGTAGGGTGGCCGTGGAGATGAGAAAGTGTCCTTCAGTGGCAAAATGTTGGCCATCCTGATGGCTCAGAGCAGACACTAAGCACAAACCTGTGTCTCTGCCTCTAAGTTTGTGGGGACTTCCTCCACAGGAAGAGCGCAGCCGAGCTGCAGGTCCTGCTGTGCGGCGCTGGGCTGCAGGGACCCCACGATCAGGCTGAGGGGTGGCTGACCCTGGAGCCCACGAGATGGGGGAGTGTTCAGAGCCACAGCAGCAGGCACACGGGGTGTACTGGGGGGACGCAGCTCCACGAGGGAGGAGGGGCAAGTACGGACGTGAGGAGCCATGGGATCTGGGGCTTGTGGGCAGGGGCCTTGGAGAGATTAATCCAAATCCGACTGGCCCTCTGGAGGAATCCCCATGGTGTCGCTGTGCATCAGGGCACGAGAGCCTAGAGGTGGGGAGGTGAGTGAGGAGGTCTGGCGGTCACTGTTCCTACAGAACAGTGTGTGCACGTCCTGAGGATGCTGGGTGCCAGTTTTCTTTTTCCTTTTCCAAATGCTTAGAAAGGACGAGTTGGACCACTCAAGTCTTAGTTTAAATGATACATTCACTCAACCAGTATTTATCAAGCATCCCCTACAGGGCGAAGGCTGGGGACCCGAGAGGGAGGCTGGAGTCGAGTGGCAACAGCTCGCTGCACACTGTGTGGTAAGAACCTTCAGGAAGAGGACCAGAGGCCTGGAAATCACAGGAGAGCAGAGTCGGGTCTGGTCGGGGGACGGTGACGGGAAGTCATGTTGGATTGGAAAGCTGAAAGAGGAGTTGGTATTAAACTATGTGAAATAGAGAATGAGGCATTCCAGGAGGAGGAAGCAGCTTGTGGTGGAAAGGAATGTGGCATATTTGAGAAGTCAGAACAACAGATAAATGGATGGACCTAGCATCTGTCATACAGAGTGAAGGAAGTCAAAGAGGAAAACAAGCATAGCATATTAACGCATATATATGGAATCCAGAAAAATGGTACAGATGAACCTATTTGCAGGGCAGGAACAGAGACCCAGACGCAGAGAACAGACGTGGGCACGGGATGGGGGCGGGCACTAGGCCAAGTTGGGAGAGGAGCACTGACATATATGCGCCCTCACGTGTGAAACTGATCACAACGGGGAGCTGCCGTGTAACAGGGAGCTCAGCTCCATGCTCTGTGATGACCTGGGGGTGGGTGGCGCTGAGAAAGGGAGGCTCAAGAGGGAGGAGAGAGATGTGGACATAAAGTGGATGCACGTTGTTGTACAGCAGAAACTGACAATGTCGTAAAGCAGTTATACTCCAATAAAAAAAATTTTTAACAGAATTCAAAATATAAAAGAAGTCAACAAGGGTGTAGGCAGAGGGGGAGATGAAAGGCCGACTCTGCTGCATTCTGCTTCTAACCCCTGGCTGCTCTCTGCCCCCTCCACTCCAGAGGCAGCACAGAGGTCCGACGGCTGGCACGGTGCGGTGGGGCAGCTGGTGTTGTGAATCAGGCCGTCGCCAATCAGAGAACGGCTACTTCACAACACCAGGGTCACACCCCACCCCAGGCAGCGCTCCCAGCTCCAGCCCCCATGCAGCCTCCACATCGGCCATCGCTGGGGCACCGCCAAGCCCCCCAGAACCGTAGCAGGCGGCTTTCCGGTTGATGCCTCAAGCTGTGCAGACACCACGGCAAACACAGGAGCCCAGAGGCGGTTTCTCCCCAGACGCAGACAGCTCCACTTCGAAATGAAAGGCACTCCCGGCAGCATCGGCTTCCTGCAGAGAAAATGGAGCCACCAGCTTCCCACGGTGAGGACGGAGTGATGACCTCGGGAGGGTTGTGCACCACCGACCGGCCCCGTTCCTCCTGGTGCTAAGAACACAGCTGTGAGCCGGGCCGAGACTTTGATACAGGGTGGTGACCGCTCTGACCCGGGCAGAGTGGAGGGAAGGGAGGCCCTAGTGGCAGGATGGTGGCTCTGGGGACAGTCCTGGAGGGAGAGGAGGGCCTTTTGTGGCCACACAGACCCGGGGACACATCTGTTTCCTAGGTGGTCCCGGGTGCCCTCGAGAACATATGCCTGCCATCAGAACATGTCCCCACGCGGGCCAAACCTTACGAGGGCCCTTCTAGGCCATCGGTGTGTTACACGCTCCCATCCTGGGTAACATGATCAGTCAGCTGTGCTGACAGGCGGGCCTCCTTTCCCCAGGACCCCACAGCCAGGGACCTGGCGAGGAGCGGGGAGGAACGGACAGAGGCCTCCCGAGTTGGTGTGTGGTTATGTTTGACACCTAAGTGAAATCTTCCGTATGACACCGCTGTTTCTTAGAGCCAAGGGAGGACTTTAAAGCAAAGTGCCTGGGTTGGCTAGCATGCTTTCTGAAGCACTAAGCAAAAAGGAGGATGTCCACCTCTCTGGTTTTCTATGGGACAGAGCGAGATCCAAGGCTGCTGTGATGGATCCAGGCTTCCGTCTGTCACCTTGGTGGTTGCTGCTGTCCCAAGGAAGCCAGAAGGAGGGATAAAAACACATCTGGTACAGATTGAGGTTACACAGAGCCTGGGTTAATCAGCACGGCCCTTAAAGCTTCTGTGAAGTTCTGTCCTTGACCCCAAACCGCTCAGGCATCTCTGAAGTTTGTACTGTGTTATGCTTGGGGACAAGCATCTTTAGAGTGAAGAGCCCCAGTTTTTCCCAGAAAGGCCTTCCCCCACACCTTTTTACACCCTTTTCTTGAAGCATATGAACAGCACGTCTCTAAGAATCCATCTACTAACCTGTTCTCCTTCTACCACCAGTGTCCAAGTAGGCACCATTCAGGGTGTGGTCCACGGTGGTGGCATCAGCACTTTGGGAAGGTGGCCCCCACCCCCACACACCTGCTGCATCACAGTCCTGGGGCCTGGAACCCAGCCTCGGCTCAGGGACTGGCTGTTAACACGACCAACCCCTGTTGGTTGCCCCACATCCTCTCCCGCTTCCATTCCAACCTCATCTCTTCTGCTTGTTCCAGCCAGAATGGTCTTTTCCAAACACGTGCCTATATCGTGGGAACCTCTCCACTCCCTGCCTTAAAATTGCTCAGGGAGTTGACCTCACCCTAACAGCACTGGCCCCCCGAGTGGCATGCCCCCCACCC
Organism: Oryx dammah; assembly: GCF_014754425.2. Taxonomy (NCBI): domain Eukaryota; kingdom Metazoa; phylum Chordata; class Mammalia; order Artiodactyla; family Bovidae; genus Oryx; species Oryx dammah. The sequence goes on along the minus strand of NW_024070193.1, from coordinate 44,360,180 downwards.
CAACCACCTCTCCATTCATGCCCTTCCTCCCTCCAGCACCCCTGCCCCAAGACCTCTTTCCAGACCCTCACACCCTCCAAGCTTCCTCCTGCCCCAGGGTGTTTGTGCAGCTCAGCACTGTCTGAATGCCCCCAGTATACTCCCCCGATTGGTGACTACCTGTCCTCCAGATTTTAGCCAGCATTGACTCCCCAACCCGGAAGGCCAGGTAAGACAGCTGATGTTCAGAGCAAGCTGAATTCTGCCCCTGCAGAACACTCATCCCGTTTTGTCATGATGCCTTCACAGGTGGGAATCTTTGCTGAATATAATCCTCCCCGCTGGCTGGATGCTTCCTGTGGGCAGGGACCCTCAGCTGAGTTCAGTGTCTGGCATTGAATAGTGACTCAATAATGAATTTGTTCACAGTCTGTGCTCTGAGTGTCCTTCAAGGTCAAATGGCTCCCTCTTGCTCTTTGGAGCTTTGGGTCTTTGTTTCCTTCCAGTGACACTATAGTAACAGCAGCAAGCACTTAAGAGAAACCGGGGCATGCCCTGCCCTGAGCCCTGTGCATCATCAGTTACCTCCAAGTGGCAGGTCGTGTAGCCACCTGTCAGGTAGGAGGTGAGGCCACACCATCCCTACTGTTGGTAGTCGGTGCCACCCTGACCTACTGCTCTGCTGCTAAGAAGCCAAAGGGGACAAAGCTGGAACCCACCTTCACTGTTGGTGGGCATGTAAATTGGTGAAGCCACTATGGAAAACAGTATGGAGGTTCCTCAATAAAAGCTAAAAACAGAGTTTCTATATGATTCAGCAATCCCACTGCTGGCATATATCTAGATGAAAAGATAACATGCACCCCAGTGTTCATGGAAGCACTGTTTACCAGAGCCAAGACATGGAAGCAGCCTAAATGGCCATCAACAAGTGAAAAAGATGTGGTGCGTATATACAATGGGATATTACTCAGCCAAGAATGAAACGACGCCATCTGTAGCAACATGGACGGACCTGGAGATGATCACACTAAGCGAAGTCAGACAGAGACAAATGTCATATGCTGGCACTGGTATGTAGAATCTAAAATGGACACAACTGAGCCTATCTATGAAACAGACTCACAGAGAGAACAGACTTGGGTTGCCAAGAGGGCGATGGGTGGGAGAGGGGGTAAGGAGCGGGAGTTTGGGGTTAGCAGATGCAAGCAAGTATATGTAGAATGGATGAACAACAAGGTCTTACTGTACAGCACAGGGAACTCAATATCCTGTGATCAACCGTTATGGAAAAGAATATGAAAAAGAATGTGTGTGTGTGTAACTGAATCAGTCTGCTGTACAGCAGAAATTAACGCAATATTGTAAATCACCTGTACTTTAAAAACAGGAGGACAAGGCTGGACATGAAGGTCCCCAGGGCTCGCTCCCAGGTACCCAGCAAAGCCCACTCCATTCTCTCTGGTCTCTGAAACCTGGCACACCAGGCAAGTATTCTTCCTGTTTGTACGTTTCTAAAAGGTTAAATTCCAACCTTGTTTAAAGTACTTCATAATGAAACCTGATTAAAAACCTAATGAAATATAAAATAGGGTCAAGTCCAGAGAGAGAAAACTGTTTAAGAACCAGAGGAAGCTCTACTTAATTTTGTTGTTAAGCTGGTGAATTCATTCGAGGTTTGCACAGTTACCTTCAGAGGTCAGCGCTTCTGGGAACAGCAGGGTTTAGGAAGGAAGTTTCCTGAGGAAGTATTTAATGTCAGATAGCGCCATGGTTCTCAAAGTGGGGTTTACCTTCAGAGGTCAGCAGCACCTGGGAACTTGTTAGACACACATCCTCTCCACGTGCCCACAGCCCTGCTGAATCAGAAACCCTGAGGGGAGACCCTGCAACCTATGTGTTAATAAGCCCTCCAGGAGATTCTGAAGTGCCTCAAGTTTGAGAACCACTGAAACACGTAAAAGGGGGGAAAAACCCTTTTTGTTACCAAATGTAAAAAGGGCAAGGTTGTGGAATACCCACACAGTCCATTCAGAGCAGTGTGAGAAGCATAGGGCATTTACTGTGAAAAATGGAATATTTCTTGACATATCAGTTAACAAGGATGTCACAGTCATCAACGATTCCAGCCCTCCATGTGAGCTAGTGAGCCTGAGGAAACTCAGGATGTTAAAATGTAGGATACTGGCCCCAGATAGATGAGGCATATATCAAAGGCATGCTTTCAGTGAGCCCAGACCCTTGCATCTTCCCATACATAGAAAAGTGCTTTCCTTAGCCTGGAATATCCTGTTTTCTTTAAATAACAATCAGCTTTTGGTGTTTTTTGGCATAACTTCTATATAACCTGGCTTTCCCCACCGCCTCCCTCAGTTCAGCTCTCTCAGTGTTACTTGAGATGCTGTCTCCTGTGCTTAAAGTCCTAAAAATTCCCACCAAATAAAACATAACGCTCAGCTTTTAGGTTGTGAATATTCTTAAGTCCACAGTTATGGCGACTGATGAAGTGACCGGAGCAGATTCTTCTCCTTCTCCTGAATTCAGCCAGGTTTATGTAGGTACAGAATTTACAGGTACTTACTTAATTGGAAATTAAAGGAAATCTTGCCCTAAAAATGGGGGGGGGCCTCTTTTATTACATACACAGTTAAATTAAGGTTAAAAAGCTGGCTTGATAAAAATATCTTTGCAAATTCTGACTTTAAACAGAGGCCTTCTAGTGGGGAACTTGCATTTCTTTGTGTCTTTTCTTCTACCTGATTGTCCAAAGACATTCTTTGCATGTCAGAGTGTGTGTTTTGAAAACTCGCCCTCTGCTATACTATTTTTGAAAGTAAACTGTCCAGGCTTTACTTACATCCTCCCCTACTCTTGTGGAGAAGTCTCCTGCAGGTTTGAATCACTATTAATATATATTTTATTAATGGCCAAATGATGGATCCTTTTAAAATGGGAGAAACTAACAAACTGGTGAATCTAGAGGGCTCCCATTATAAATAGCTGTTTTATTGGTACTTATAAAAACAAACCAGAGGTGGGGAATATGTATTTAATGGTGACCCCAAGTGCTTCAGCTTAAAACAAGAAAAACTGGTTTAGGAAGCTCCTTTTGTGGTTTTTGTTTCCCCCTCAATGAGTCTTACAGATGGCATTAGAATAATTAATATTAATAGGAAAAACACATAAGGAAAGTCTGGATACTATTTCCAGCAAGGTAGAAACTTTTAAAGGAATTATCTCAAGTGAATAAAGAAATCTTTAGATGGTTATTTAAAATGGGATAAATAGAATGGACATTAATGTGATTAAAACACAAGGTTTTTATATTACTACACTACCTAAGGTTAAATGGGCCAAAAAGTACCTCCTTCTGGTCCCCAACATTAAAAATCAAACAAATCTATTTACCCTAGTTTTAAAATTTATATTTAAAGAGCTAGAAAATTTTTCACTGATACCTGACCAGCAACTATTTTGGGCAGCAGTTGGGCAGAAGGGCCTGACTTCTGAGGCTCAGTCCCCTCTAGGGATCCCAGAGGCTTTTCTATAAAAACAGATACCATGGATAGGGAAAAAAACAAAATAATTTCTTAAAACTCCTCCTGTAAGATCAAAACTTGTTGATTAGATCCTAATGAAAACTAAAGTTAAAGGTATAAGTTGCCAGAATTGAGATGAAAATATATAAAGCTGGTATATTTAAATGGGGTTTATATAAGATGGTTACATCTCTTTTGTTTAATTATTGTAGGATAGGCATGTTTCCACTGGGAAATACTTCCCCTGTGTGATACTGTAAAACAAGGTATATAAAGCTGCGCTGCAGGAACTCAAAACTGACCGTACTAAAGGAAACCAACCTGAGCCATACAAGTGAGTAAAAACTGGAAACTACATGATACTAAAAATAGTGATTTCTGCTCCGGGTTTAATATGTAAACTCAGAAAAGGTTTCTGCTGAATGCCTTATGAAAAACTTTGAAGGCAAGATAAATGCTCAAGTTCTAAGACATAGAACTCAAATTTCAGTTTAGTTAGAAATCTTCTCACTGATACATAACATATAGTTGGACAAATCAATCTTTTAGTATTATTTAACTGACAGAGTTATTCTTTGAGGGAATTAAAAGCAACTGTATTTCTCTTGCAAATCTCTACAAACCAGAATGTATTAGTAAGTACAGGCCACAAAGACCTGAGTCTGAGCATAATTAGCTCAATTGGTTAAGACCTGAAACCAAGGGGGAAAAAAAAATATGACAAAGTGGCAGCTTTAAAGTTCAAACCACTGGGAATGCTCCCTCAGCCAGACTTCACAAATAGTAAAGCTTTAGTCATCTGAGCAAGCAGTTCTAATGTATTCCAACTGTTCTTTATAAATTAGTAAGTTTATATTGTAATACCAGATTCATAATTTTTTAAAGTGAATCTGTTGCAGGATGGGGGACCCCTTCTGAGGCCCAAAACTGGGCTCTTGTCTAACAGTCGGAAATGAATTGTCCAAGGAGACGTGTGCTGACAAAGCAAGAGATTTTATTGGGAAAGGGCACCTGGGCAGAGAGCAGTAGGGTAAGGGAACCCAGGGTGGCTCGCAGTCTCGGGTTTTATGGTGATGGGATTAGTTTCTGGGTTGTCTTTAGCCAATCATTCTGACTCAGAGCCCTTCCTGGTGGTGCATGGCTTGTTCAGCCAAGATGGATGCCAGAGAGGAGGATTCTGGGAGGTGGTCAGACATGTGGTGTCTCCTTTTGACCTTTCCTGAACTCTTCTGGTTGGTGGTGGCTTCTCAGTTCCATGTTGCTTACCAGGCCCACCTGTCATAGAACAACTCATGCAGATGGTTACAGTGATTCCTGGCCAGGGTGGGCAGTTTCAGTCAGCGTGCTTCTCCTAACAAATCCATGAGATGTCTAGTTTTGCCTGTTTATATCTGTGAACACATTATACATATGAGATATCCTACCTGTGGATAATATTATCAAAATTAAATTTTTAAAGAATGCTTACAAATTAAAGAAACTGGCCATAATGACCTTCAGGTTCACGTGAACTAGGAAGTATTCAATGTTAAGTTGAAACCTGGTATTAAAATTTAGGTTTATTGATCTAGATAATATAGACAATTCTTTAGAGTCATCAATATTAAGTATAATAATGTGTTATACTTAGGTTTGAAAAGTGTTAGTTGCTCAATTGTGTCTGTCTCTGTGATCCAATGGATTATAGCCTGCCAGGCTCCTCTGTCCATGGAATTGAATTCTCTAGGCAAGAATACTGGAGTGGGTTGCCATTCCCTTCTACAAGGGATGTTCCTGACCCAGGGATCAAACCCATGTCTCCTATATTAGCAGGTGGTTTCTTTACCATCTGGGCCACCAAGGAAGCCTAGGTTTAACAGGCGTTAAATAAAACCCTTTTCTATCTATTGCAAGGAAAATAACTTGATACTGTGAGACTTGATGAGCTTTTGGGTAAACTCTTTAAAAATATTTTAGAAATGCCTACTTAAAATGATCTTTACAGATATTGGTAACTTACAGTACTAAAGCTGTGCTAATTTTAAGTGATGGAAGCTAGCTAATTTCCAAAAAGAAATAAGCTACTGAGATAGAAGTTACTAAATAGAAAAACTAAAGGTATTTAGAACTATTAATGAAAATACTTGGTGCTACCTGAAATGCTCTCTGTTAGAAAACAAATGTTTTTAGAAAGTATTACTGATATTTATGTTCACTAGTATACAAAATACTAATGTAAAAGTTCATATTGCTTACTTCTTAGCTTTTACTAGAAATTAGGGTTTTTAAGAGTTGAGGATTCTAGTTGTGGTTCATATACACAGAGGAATATTACTGAGCTATAAAAAAGAATACATTTGAGTCAGTTCTAATGAGGTGGAAAGACCTAGAGCTTACTATTACACAGAGTGAAATAAGTCAGACAAATATCATATACTAACACCTATATATGGAAGCTAGAAAGGTGGTAATGATGAAACTATCTACAGGGCAGCAAGTGGCGATGGAGACACAGAAGACAGACTTTTGGGCACAGTGGAGAGACAAGGTAGGACGATTTGAGAGAGCAGCATTGAAACATATACATTACCAAATGTAAAGTAGACAGCCAGTGTGAGTTTGCTATATGACACGGGAACTCAAGGCCAGTGCTCTGCGACAACCTCGAGGGTGGGAGGGGGAGGGGACACATGTATCCCTGTGGCTGATGTTGATGTATGGCAGAAACCATCACAATACTGTAATTTACCCTCCAATTAAAATTTTTAAATAGCTATTGAAAAACTCTAATCACTGACAGTTTACCATGTAGACACCTTATGTGATATTTCTAGATGGAAGTTACTAATTTGAATTACTCTAGAAAAATAATGCCTGTAGGCATTTTTAGTTTATACTATGGTGATATATCCACTTTTAACTAGAATCCCACAGTGCCTAATAGTCATGAATAAATTTATAGATTGTTTTTCAAAACAAAGTTGAGGATTCTAATTTAAACATGCAATTGAAACTAGTAGGAATACTATAGAAACATTTCAGTATTCAGTAGGAAATAGAATGTTTTCAGTAAAGAAGGTATGATGTATGGAATTATATTTTATTGAGGGAAAAGAATAGGTTGGTTTTATTTGGAAGAAAAAGTATAAGGGACAGGCTGATATCAATACAAAACCTGAAGAAAGACTGTGGAAAAGAACCTGAGAGAGAAGTTTCATGCATGGTTAGGATTAAGATTTACTGAATTTTTAACTAAGTAAGTGGATCTTGTTAAGTAAACTAATGCAAGACTGGAATCTGATTTCTCTGTTAGAAGTGCTCCTCTTTGGTAACAGATGGTGTGAGTGTCTGTGCCCTGCAGGAGTGGTAAGAGATTCAGGTTCTGTCCCTCTGGGGAGATCCCCTGGAGGAGGGCATGGCAACCCACTACAGTATTCTTGCCTGGAGAATAATCCCATGGACAGAGGAGCCTGGCAGGCTACAGTCCATGGGGTCACAAAGAGTCGGACACAACTGAAGCAACTCTGTGTACACACACAAGTGATCCATATTTGTTTTCTTGTTGTATAATTTTGGTTAAATGATAAGTATTGTTTAACAGTAACCTGTGATCCTGGTGCATTTTAAACCTCTTGGATATTTTTATCAAACTCTTTACTAAAGTTCTTTTAGCTTCCAGTTGACTCTGGGATATGTCAAAGGAACATCTCTGAAAGATCTTAGAGAGGAATATTAAACTAAATTTATTTGGTATGTTAAATTACTTAGGAAGTGTTGTCAAGTAACTGAAGGTGAACCTTAGGTTATAATGGATGGATATATGTCATTAATATATTCCAAAATTTATATGGAATCCCTACCCTCTGATATGATATTAATCATAATTCTAGTTATTATCCTAAAATGTTATATCACAAAAATATCCAAGTTTCCTGCTAATTGCATTGTACTGAAATCTTTAACCATAGTATTTTAAGCTTTGTCCTTTATAGACAATAATTATTTTACACTGATGCTTTTACAAAATGAAGATTTCCAAGAAGACTCATGAAAAGAACTTTTTAAACAAAAATTTCTGATAGCTTTAGATGCCACTGAACTGGGTAACAAGTGACAAAACTAATGGAATATCTGATTCCTTCATCCAGATGAACAGGAATTGATTACATAGGACTGAATGGTGAATAGAATTTATAACTATGACTTTTGTCAATGGTACTAGCTGTATTACTTATATCTTTTTTATAATACCGTGTCTGTTTTGTGAGATTGTTGTCTTTTACAGCACCCAATGTATAACCGGGCCTCCAACGAAATTGATGACGGCTAAACGTCTTGAGGAAATTGATCATATTTATGACTCTTATAAAATAATTGTAACAGTGTGATTCTAGGTATGGGAATAGGCAACAAGGAAAAACATTTCCTGGATCCTAATAAGACAGAGGGTCCAGAGAACCTTTCATTATCAACAGGGCCTAATCTGGAACTTTGCACCTGGAGTGGCATGTCAACAGGAACTTCCGCCTGATCTGGGATGAGCCTCCCTGTGCCCAGGGATAATAATTGGTCATGAAATGTCTCCCGATATTGGTCAAATTCTGGTTCAAGAGAAGGATCTGAGAGAATATTTCCGGCCATATCAGTAAACAAGGATGTCACAGTCATCAGCGACTCCAGTCCTGCAACACGAGCCTGAGAAACCCAGGAAAGACAAGAAGACCTGCCATCTAGCAGCCGCCCTGCAGCCACCCCCTACAGTGAGCCCTGGCCCCAGATAGGAGAGGTACATATCAAAGGAATGGTTTCCCTGAGCCCCGAACTTCTTGCATCTTCCCATACAGAGCAAAGAGCTAAATTCCTGATCTCGAGATATCTGGTTTTCTTAACAAACATCTTGTTCTGACCACTTGCCCTTTGTTGAAAAATTCTGTATAATATAGCTCCCCCTCATCGCCTCCTTGGAGCGGTTCTCTCAGGGTTACTTTAGATGCTGTCTCCTGGGCTTGAAATCCTAAAAATTCCCGCCAAATAAAACATAACTCTCAACTTTAAGGTTGTGAATATTTTTTTTAAGTCCACACTGTAGTTGAATAATTTTTCTTAAACCTACTTTTTTTGAATTTTTAAAGTAAATCTTCTGGTGTTCTATGCTGTGGAAACCTGACCCTTCCCTTCCTCACCTGAACAAACATCCCCAGAACATCCTTTTATCCCTCACAGCAGGGACACTGGTAGGTAAAAGTTTCCACCAATTTAAAGGCTTAAATGTTCATTTCTTAGTGACTGAATTATTAACAGAGTACAAGGCACATTTTCAGGGCTTTAGATGCCTTTCATCAGAGCTCACAACAAGCCCATTTATGAAGAGGAACCACAGGCAAGGAGAAGTTAAGAAACCCCAGACCCACACGCAGACCTACCTTTGATTGGCCACCTCTGTAATGAAAACCTAGGACCAGGAAAGTCAGCCATGCCAGCTCAGCACCCGGGGTCGGTCTGAGTAATCAGAAGCCCTTCAGGATTTGGCAGCTAACTTGGGGAAACTCTTGACTCTAAAACATAACACCATAAAGATGAACACTGGACAGTCATTTCATTTGAACTTGAAAAATTTTGTTATTTACCTTGAAGTGGGTTTCTTTTTTGATGGTGGAGGGAAGGGAGATTTTCCTGATTTACTTCGCTTGTAGTCATCACTAGACGTTTACTTAGGTCCCACGGGTGGTGGTTTATGCATTCCTTGTGTAAGCCACAGCCAAGGACATTCAGCCCTTTGTTGAAAATGATACTCCAGGGAAGTGGCTTTTCCTCACTATGTATACACATATATTAATAGTAATGTATTCACTGTGCTGCCACAAAGCAAGAATCCCCATGTATCATAGCTTACCTACAGCAGTGAGGCTGCAGGGAAAACTGTATACACAGATGTTGCTGAAATTTTAGGAAGCGTTCAGGGCCTCACAGAGGTGAAGTGGAAGGTTTTCACCATAGTGATGGTTGGTGGGTTTTTAAAGAGAAGAGAGGCAATAAACATTCCCTCATTCGCTCTGTCCCCTAAACTCAACCTCAGAGGCCAAAGAGTTTGAAATTGCTATTTTCATAACAGCATTGTTTACAAGTAGCAAGGACGCCAAACAACCTAAATGTCCATCAGCAGAGGAATGGAGACAGATGTGGTGCACACGTACAAGGGAAGATTACGCAGCCATAACAATGAACAAATGCCGTTTGCAGCAACATGATGAACCGAAAGACAAATACATAATATCACTTATATGTGGAGTCTTTTTTTTTTTTTAAGGGATATAAATGAACTTACAAAACAGAAGTAAAGTCATGGATATAGAAAACAAACTTACGGTTACCAGGGGATAAGTGGAGGAGGGATAAACTGGGAGATTGGGACTGACATATATACCAAGTGAAGTCGCTCAGTCGTGTCCTACTCTTTGTGACCCCATGGACTGTAGCCTGCCATGCTCCTCGGAGATCCATGGGATTTTCCAGGCAAGAGTACTGGAGTGGGTTGCCATTGTCTTCTCCAGAGGATCTTCCCAACCCAGGGATCGAACCCGGATCTCCTGCATTGTAGGCAGACACTTCACCATCTGAGCCACAAGAGAAGTCCTGACATATACACACTGCCATACAAAAAATAGGTAATAACCTACTGTAGAGCACGGGGAACTCTACTCAATTCTCTGTAATGACCTATCTGGGAAAAGAATCTAAAGAGTGAATATATGTATAACCGACGTACTTTGCTGTACAGCAGAAACTAACATACTGTAAATCAACTATACTCCAATAAAGATTATTTTTTTTTTAAAGCATAGCAGAAAAGAGTTTTGGTAGAAAAATGGATCAAAATAAGAAAGCCTAATTATCTCCAGCTTCTGGTATACTGGGGCACTTTGGGGGACCTGGAGCATTGCTTCTGATTTCTAATGGGTAGCGCAGAGTCCAGAAGCAAGGAGAGCTAAGGAAGGTGAAAGCTGGGAGCTGCTTCAGGTCTGGGATGCTTTGCCATCTTAGCAGAGCAGGTGGGCGCCTCCTAGCAGCCCATCAGTCACTTCTCAGTTGAGTGAAATCGGGGGTTGGGGTGGACACCGAGAGGAGCAGAGGGGCTGCTGTCATGGCTTTGGGGGGCACCTGTGACTATGGAAAGACCTCCACCTGGCCTTGTCTCATTGCAACTCCATTTTCCAATTGACAAAGCAGAGGCCCAGACAGGTCAAGTAACCTGGCTTAGGCCACACAGCTCAGTTTCCAGAGCCACAGGCCTCTATGCTCCAGAACCAGCACAGTGACCCCCCTCCCCTGCTGCTATTTACTGCATCCTGGCCCTTGGACGGTGTCATCTCACTGAGGCTCAGAGCCTCTCTGGGAAGGGAAGCAGCGTCGTCCTCCCCATCTCTCAGGTGAGGAACCGGCTCAGAAAGGCTGAGACATTTGCTCAAGGCCTCACGGCTGGTGAGTGGGTGTCAGGCCCCCAAATGTCTGCTGCCAACCCTGCTGAGGGGCTTCATCCTTCCTTCCTGGGCAGCGCCCTACCCCACACACAGCTGCTAGCAGCCTACCACTATGTGACCAAGTGCCTTCAAGACTTCTTACCTGTCTTCTGCCTGAAACTCTGGAGCTCGGGCAGAGAAAGCACTGGAAATGAGGGGGAAAAGCCATGCCCTCCTGGGATGAACCTCCAAGGCTGTTCCCTTGAGGCCTGACTTAAGTGGAGGAAGAGGGGTATGTGGGTGTGTGACTTTACAACTGTGAAACGCAATTCATCCTTTTTTTTTTTTTTTTTTTTACCATTTCTTTTTGTACAGTGCTTCCAGGAATGCCCCTCAGTGTTTAGAGCCATGGAACAAAACGGGAGGAAAAAAAAAAAACACTGTTGCAGGACCAAATCACTCAAAAATCAAAAGGAGCACAGACACACAATAGACTGTGGAAGTCCCTTATCATTCTGCCCCTAGAGACAACCACTTCTTTAGAAGTAATTTGAATATTTTCTTATGATTACAAAAGCCGCACACATTAAAAGATGCAGCAAAATGAAAGACGCTTCACTGTCCAGCTCCCTTGGTGGGCACAGGGGCCGAGACCACAGCCACTGGTGCAGCTCACCGCCTGGAAGGTTGCCAGGGCCCCCACCCTTGACCCTCTTGCTGTCTGACTCCATAAATTGAAGAGGCAAAGGCTGACCTGCAGTCCTTTTGAAACACCAGTCAGGTCACAGGGCTCTGGCCTCCACCGCCCGTGGCCACGTGGGATCCACCCCTCGTCTGCTGTTCCAGACTGGGTCCCCCTAAGGCCTTCACATGCCTTCCCCTCGGCTGTCACCGCGCCCCTCCTCCCCCCAGTGACAGCCCCTGACCGTCCAGTGGACCGCATGCTGCCATCTGCAGCACACCCCTCCCTCCCATCTCCGGACCGTGCCCTGCCTTGTCATCGCACACAGCACAGGTCACCTTTAGACTCTTACGTGATTTACCTGTGATCTGATCTTCCTCCAGACCCAAGGGCTGGCATAACTGACTCCTGTGATCACTGATGTATCCAACAGCACTTGGCATACAGTCGGTGTCAATACATGTTTGTTGAAAGAGAGACCATGGACCCCATCTTTGCCGAGGTTGGGATGTAAACAGACCCTTCTTAGCTCAGCTTCACCAGCCCATCAGTGTATGGTTCCGGGGGGTAGCCTCCTCTAAGGTGTGTTCACATCACTCAAGCTCTGGGAAGCTGAAAGCTCAGATATGGACAGGAAAGCCCACAGGTGAGGGCTCTTGTCCCAGAGAAGAAGGCCTTCCCTGGGGCACTGTGACCAGAGGCCCTCAGAAACAAGCCCAGGCATATGGGAGGCATTCATCCTTGTGGAGCTGAAGGACACACAAAACAGCTTCTAGGCCGCCTTCCCTGAGCTTTCGACTAGGTCAGGATCCTCGTTACTCAAAAGGCACGCTGTACTTCAAAACAGTTCAGCAAAGAATTAACTATGACTTTGCCATATCCTATTTCTCCGTTAGACAATAAGCTTCAGAAACCCAGGACTCGGCACATAGTAGGTATTCTGAGGGACAGCTGACGCACTTGCCCATGCAGTGCCCTGCTTTGCTCTGGCTGGGGGGGGCATGCTTACTGCATTTCTGATCCTTCAGGAGACATCCAATGCCCCTCTCTTCCCAGAGTCACCAAACAAATTGAGACACTAATGCCAAACAGAAAGTGTCTTGGTGAAGACACCCCTTTATCCATGGAATCAGTGTGGTGTGGTAGGAGTGACTTAGGACCTAAAGGAAAGACCTAAACTTTGTTACTTGCAGCTAACAGCATTCATAACCTGCCTAACCAGAACTGTTATATCAGAATTACCACCCTTAACACGAAGCCTGAAGGTGAATCCAGGAGGATGAAATAATTCAACGATGCCATCAAAAGCCCAGGCTATTGGAGCCCCTCTGCTTTATCACCCTTATCGCTTCACGGTCACAAGAGGGCTGCTGCTGTTCAAGGCATTACCTCCATCTTCTGGGAAGAGGAAAAGGGAAGTAGAAGAGCCAGTACTATCCCCTTCCTTTCATCAAGAGACATAACCTCTCTAGAAACCTCCACCATCACCCAGAAGACTTCTACTTACATCTCAAAGGCCAGAATATCAGCTGGCCCCCCTACCCACCCTAGAAAGATGAGAATTCAGATAAAGTGTGGGATAGCTGAGACAGCAAGGGAGGAGTGAGTCAGCAATAGCTATAGAGTTAGCCAGCCAGAAGTATCAAAACTATGTAAATTATTTTAATAGAACTGTTTCTATGGGTTTTCTTATAATAAAAGCAATGAATATATATTACTTTAGAAAATAAAGATTTTAAAACATCTCTCCAATCCCATCATACGGAAGTAATCACTGTGTATTCCATTATTGTTAACCTTTGTTACTATCCTTTCAGATCTTTATTTTAACAAATGAAATCATACTATGTGTTGTTCTGTAATTACCCTTTTCATTGGATATGATGAAAAATCTTACCAAATCATTAAATGATCTTTGCAGAATTATGTCTGTGTGTTCCATTGGCTAGACTACCATTGTTCATTTGATCCCTTGGCGTTGGGCATTTTGACATTTATAAAAATAGAATTAGAAACCAACACTAAGGTCTCCCCTTGTAGCTAAGATGCAGCCCAGGTGGTCTGCTTCTAAGAACATGTCACAAGAAATCATCTTGGATATGTAGTTTCTTTGAAGCATTTGAAATACTACCAAATTGCCTTCCCAGATGGATTATTCCAATGCATTATCCCTTGAGCAGATACAAGTGCCCACATATATCCCCACAAATTTTCAACAACACTGAAAAAAAAAAAAAGACGAGAGAAACATGAATGACAGCCTAACCCTGCCCACTCAGTTCCCAGATGAGGGGATAGAGGGAAGAAGCTCCTGCAGAAGCTCACCCAGCCCAGCCATCCTGGGAACCGCGGCCTTGATGCTGCGGGTCAGGCCCCTTGGCACTGCACCCTGCCACCCCCTGGAGCATCCATCAAGGAAAGAGAAGCACCAGATGCAGGAGAATCTGGGGAGCCACGGACAGGTGCCAGAGGTCCCCAAGGAGAGAGGACCAAGGCCAGGAGACCTCAGAGGCATGATGCCCTGCAGGCTGTGGGCATGAGCAGTCCTCGGGCTGGGGTCACCGTGGGCACAGATCTGCTCCTGACTCAGCACTGACTGCCACTCAAGCTGTGGGGCCCTCAGCTGTCCCCTTCCCTGTCTCTGGGGCCAGTACAGTGAGGCAAGACGGCCGAGACCCAGGTCCACTTGCCAGCTACTTGTGCCTGATATGAATTGGACTGTGTCCCGCTAAAATTCGCATGTGAATGCCCTGTGGTGTGTGATAGTCTCAGTCGTGTCCGACTCTTTGTGACTCCATGGACTGTAGCCTGCCAGGCTCCTCTGTCCATGGGATTTTCCAGGCAAGAATACTGGAGTGGGCTGCCATTTCCTTCTCCAGGGGATCTTCCCAACCCATGGATCGAACCCAGGTCTCCCGCATGGTGGGCAGACTCTTAACTGTTTGAGCCACCAGGGAAGCCCTGTTAATGCCGTAATGCCTTAAAATGTGATGGTATTTGGAGATAGGCCCTTCAGGGAGGTAATGAACCTTAAATGAGGTTATAAAGGTGGGGCCCTAATCAGATAGGACCGGTGTCCTTGAAGAGAGGGACCTCCCTGGTGGCCTAGTTGTTGAGACTCCACACATGCTTCCACTGCAGAGGCTCTGCGTGCCATTCTTGGTCGGGGAATTAAGGTCCCCTAAGCCAGGTGGCATGGCCGAAAAAAAAGAGGAGGAAGACGCATGCAGAAGGCAGGCACACATGAGGATACAACAAGGAGGCAGCTGCCTGCAAGCCAAGGAATACGGCCTCAGAAAAAACCAAATTGGCCATCACTTTGATCCTGCACTTCCAGCCTCCAAAACCATAAAAAAAAAAAAGCAATTTCTATTGTTTAAAACACCCAGTCATATTTTGTGACAGCAGTGTGATGACTTAAGATGTCCCAGTAAATGCGAGGATCACTGCTTCTCCTGCATCCTGAGCTGCAAGACTTGGATACCCCCAAACTGGAGGCACGTTCTTACCACAACCCTTGGGTACTCAGTGTGGGAGCTGGTGTGGACGCCCGCCCAGTACCTGGGCTTCCTCGGGCTCTCTGGGGCTGTGAGGACGGCTACCTGCAGGCTGACCACATCCTTTCTGAAGCTCTGGACCTGAGGCTCTACCTGCTACCCTGGCGTCACCGGGCCCCTGTGCAGGCCACAGGCTCCAGGAAGTGCAGGGGGAAGCCAGCGCCACCGTGAGGACTGAGAGTCAAACCCGCCCGCGTGTGGAGCCCTGAGTGGGAAGGAAGTCCA
Organism: Oryx dammah; assembly: GCF_014754425.2. Classification (NCBI taxonomy): domain Eukaryota; kingdom Metazoa; phylum Chordata; class Mammalia; order Artiodactyla; family Bovidae; genus Oryx; species Oryx dammah. The sequence continues at coordinate 44,344,762 of NW_024070193.1, read as the reverse complement.
AAAGGGAGGGGGTATATGTATGTGTACGGCTGACCCTTTGCTCTATGGTAGAAACCAACACAACATTGGAAAGCAACTATACTACAATAAAAGTTAATTTTAAAAAATTGTCCAAACATTCTACATAGCTCCTCAGGAGTCCTCCCCTCAACGCCTGTTTCCTGTGACTCCCCTCTCTATTAAACTACTCTTCTCAGCATCCACCTAAGGCACGTGGGGAAGGGAGCTGTGTTTTGAACCCAAGACGGACCCATCTGTGCACGGTCCTCCCTCAGGATCCAGCGGCCACAGGGGCTTGACTCCAGGACCCCCCCAACCCCGCCAGATACCCAAATCCAAGGGTGCTCAAGTCCCATATATAAAATCATATCAGCATATAATCTAGGTATATCCTCCCATCTCCTTTAAGTCAGATTACTTATTATACCGAATCAATGTAAATGCTATGTAAATAGTTGTAAATACAATGTAAATGGTATGTAAAGAGTTGCCAGGGTGCACAGCAAATTCCAATTTTGCTTTTTTGGAACTTTCTGCAATTCTTTCCCCCCCCCCAATATTTTTGATAGGATGCAGAACCAGCAGATACAGAGGGCCGGCTGTACCTACACCACCCCGAGAGGAAACAGCCTTTGGGGGCAACAAGCAGGCACCGTGGCTGCAAAGCTCACGTCTCTCAGGGGATGATGGCAGCTGGAGCCAGAGGCACAACAGAGAAGCAGGAGTGTTCAAGCCAGATAGAGACAGGTTCAAATCCCAGTTCTGCCAGTCACTAGCAGGGCAGCCTCGGGTAAACAACTTGCTAGGCTAGGGGAACATCCCTAAATATCCGCCCTAAACATCCGCCCTGGCCAGGCTCAATAGTAATGATGTGCGTAAGTTACCATACAACAGGAAGTGCCGGCAAGGAATGCGGAACTAAAGAATTACCACCTACCACAAGAATTCGGGAAAGGTCAAAAGGAGAGAGACCACAATGCATGTGTCCTGCCATCCTCCCAGAACCTTCCTTGCTGGAATCCATCCTCAGCAGAGTGATGTGTGCACCACCAGGAAAGACTGAGTGGGAATGATTGGCCAGAGACAATGAGGAAACTAACCCTATTTCCATAAAACCTGAGACTATGAGCCACGTGCCAGAGCAGTTCTCCTGGGTTTCCTTCACCTGCTGCTCTTCAACACCCACCCAGTGTCCCTTCCCAAAAAGTCTCTTCCTTTGTCATCACGTGTGTCCCCTTGGATAATTCTTTTCTGAGTGTGAGACAAGAGTTCAACCTCGGGCCCTGGAATGAGTCCCCTTTTTGCAACATCTCCATCAGCTGTGGGAGTGGAAATGACACCGACTTCCCAAAATCAGTGGGGGACCTGAGAACGGCGAATAGACAAAGTACCTGACTCATGTGTGCTCGGCAGAAGGCGGCCGCCCTTTCTTCCCTATACAGCCGCAGAGCTGTGAGGCTGTGAGCTCCCTTCCAGAAACAACCTGCCATTCAACTGCCAGGAGTGCAGTAAGCTGACAGCCTCCAGACAAGGAGCCCTCAGATGTACCCCAGTCTCGGAACAAAGGTCATGCCCTTCCCAGCTACTTCCTGCCAATGCAGAACTCCTCGGAGGGGAAGTCTTTGCTCAGGAGTGCCCCGGTGACCTGGCTGAGATATCATCAGAACTGCTTGGCAGCTGGACGTTCTTCCTGCCCAACCCACCCCCCCAGTCCCTGCCCTCAAAACAATCCTCTTTCACTCCTGTTTCCCTCTCAGTGGAGTCCTCTATGAAAATGAGACTAAGATAATCTTTCCATTCTACTCTTACTCCTGATTAGATCTCCTGCACGAAATAACAGAAAGGTTTTCACAGGGCTTCATCTGAGAGCATCTAGGATATTAATCCTACTGGGATCCCTCCAAGGGAATTAGAATCTGTCAGGTCTCTTCCCGTGGCAAGCATAGACAGATTCTTGTTAATTCCATAGGAAAAGGAACAAGAATTTTTCGAAATGCTATGGATCATAGAAAAAGCAAGGGAATTCCAAAAAAAAAAAAATCTACTTTTGCTTCACAGTGCTAAACTCTTTGACTGTATGGATCACAACAAATTGTGGAAAATTCTTAAAGAGATGATAATTCCAGACCAGTTTACCTGCCTCCTGAGAAACCAGTATGCAGGTCAAGAAGCAACAGTTAGAACTGGACATGGAACAATGGACTGGTTCCAAATTGGGAAAAGAGTACATCAAAGCTGTATAGTGTCACCTTGCATATTTAATTTCTGTGCAGAGTACATCATGCAAAATGCCAGGCTGAATGAATCACAAGCTGGAATCAAGATTGCCAGGAGAAACATCAAAAACCTCAGATATGCAGATGAAACTACCCTAATGGCAGAAAGCAAAGAATAACTAAAGAGCCTGTTCATGATAGTGAAAGAGGAGAGTGAAAAAGCTGACTTAAAACTCAACATTCAGAAACTAAAATCATGACATCCGGTCCCATCACTTCGTTGCAGATAGATGGAGAAAAAATGGAACTTTATTTTATTGACAGACTTTACTTTTTTGGGCTCCAAAATCACTGTGGATGGTGACTGCAGCCATGAAATTAAAAGACACTTGCTCCTTGGAAGAAAAGTGTGCAAACCTAGACAACATATTAGAAAGCAAAGACATCACTTTGCCAACAAAGCTACCCCATGGACTGGGGTTTTTCCAGTAGTCATGTATGGATGTGAGAGTTGGACCATAAAGAAGGCTGAACATCGAAGAATTGATGCTTTCAAACTGTGGCACCGGATAAGACTTTGAGGAGTCCCTTAAGACAGCAAGGAGATCAAACCAGTGGATCCTAAAGAAAATCGACCCTAAATATTCATTGGAAAGACTGATGCTGAAAGTTGAAGTTCCAATACTGTGGCCACCTGATGCAAAAAGTTGACTCATTAGAAAAGACCCTGATGCTGGGAAAGATTGAGGGCAGGAGAAGGCGATGACAGAGGATGAGATGGTTGGATGGCATCACCAACTCAACGGACATGAGTTTAAGCAAACTCCGGGAGATAAGATAGTGAAGGACAGGGAAGCCTGGCGTGCCACAGTCCATGAGGTTGCAAAGAATAGAACATGACTTATCAACTGAACAACAATGGGATACCCAGAGAATTTTAGCGCCCCAAGATCTCATAGTCTCCTGGAATTAGAAAACTCTGTTTTCTTCAAGACACTACTGTTGACATCAATAAACTCCAGTCAAATTTTGTCCTTGTTACATCCCACTCAGGAGTCAGATTCCAAGGAGAAGGTATCTAATTGGTCCAGGAGGTGGTGGGGCAACTTCCAGAAGCAACTTGTCTTCCACGGATGGAGAGACCCACCGACTCTGCATCCAACGCAAGACCAAGGTGCCTGTCATTTGAAGGTGAATGGATCTGCCAGATGGTTGTTAGTTTCAATGGAACCTAACAAGAAGGCAAAATGCCTGCCTTGTCCCAATTCATGCCAAGAGCTCAAAGCAGTGCACTTCCAATGCATTTCTACCTGTTTGCTCTTGGCTAAACCGCCATCCATTTCTCCCCTCAGTGTTTGAGTTTCTTAGGTTCAATATCATTGTGTCTAATCTTAACATTTGTTAACTCCCCAAAGGATCAGATATGGGAGTCAAGAAGGATATACTCAAACTTTTCCAAAACCACTCATTTGGGATTTAATAGGCTGCCTCCTGAGGCTTCCCAGATTGCTCAGCAGTAAAGAATCCACCTACCAATGCAAGAGACACAAGTTTGATCCCTGGGTTGGGAAGATCCCCTGGAGAAGGAAATGGCAACCCACTCCAGTATTCTTGCCAGGACAATCCCAAGGACAAAGGAACCTGGTGAGCTATAGTCCATGGTGTCAGAAAAGAGTGGGACACGACTTAGTGATTACACAACAACAACAACAACAAAACAACCCTTCCTCCACTCTCCAGTGTGATGGAGGACAGTCAGCCCTGCCCTGAAAACACCAATTTCACCGCCTGGCTCTCTGGAATTTTGGCAACCTTTCAAAGGTCCCTGTTTTATTAACATCTTTACTTTTACATTCCTTTCACTTTTCAGTTGAAGCTCCTTAGCCCAGCTCTGAAGCACTTTGGATAGCTGGGGAAATTCATGGACAGGCCGACAGACAGCTCAGCCAGGAGGCCCAGGACAGGTGACCTGCTGCCCTGCGCGGATCCTCTAGGCAAGGATTCACCTCCAAATGCTGCAGGCTGCTGCCTGCCAACGCCTGCGACTCTGCCTGATGACTTTGCTGGCGTTTTGTTTTTATTCAGATTTCTCACAGGTAAAGCTGGGAACATAGAGTTATGGCCTGGGAGGAGCACTCATTCAAGCACTCAAGGAGTTTGCGAGATAAATCCACCAGTTTCTTTGCCCCGTGGGGGGATAACATGGCTTCCAAACTTCCTGGAGGGCTGAGCTCCCCGTGTGCAGAGCAGTCAACTTTTGATAATGCACCTTCACCAGCTGCCTCCCCTTCCCGCTCCGCTGGAGTTTCTTTGGATGGCCTCCCAATGAAACTACTTGCACATAAATCCTTGTCTCGGTTTTTGTTCTCCCAGATGGAGACCTCAAGACAAAGCCCACTTTGAATCAGTTAAAGTTTTTCGCCAGACTCTGAGAACAGCAGCATCCATCCGCCGCTGGCAGAGGTCCGGCGTAGGCAGCACCAGGCAGAGCCCTCCGCCAGGTGCGGAAACTGCACTAAGTTACCTGCCTTCTCCCCAGATGACCCAGGAGCCCCGCCCCCTGCACACAGCTGCAGGCTCTGCCCTCGAGGCCGGGGGTGCCAGGATGCTGCTGCTGGGAATGGAAGGGATGCAGATGCCAACAGCCTTTCACTGCCTATCGGCTCATTTCACACTGACAGGCTACCGGGGGTGGAGGACTATTTTTATTTAAAACATCGGTTGCCATAGTAACATCCACATGACCGAATACTTATTCTAAGTCACATAGAAAATACCCTTGGGAGGGGAGGAGAGAAGAGAAGGCCTGTGCTGCCCCTGGAATCAGACAGCGAGCGGCAGTTCCTGGAAAAGAGAAAGCCACGCCAGCCCAGGGGTCCGGGCGCTCCTCCAACACCTGCCTGAGTCTTCCAGGGCTTTCGATTTGCAGTCACTGAAAAGGTTTAAAGGGGACTCTGGGGAAGGCTGCAATCTGCCAAAGTAGGCTTGTGAGCCATAGTTCCTCCAGGGAGGCCAGAAGTTTCCCTTGGTGTGATCTGCTCCACGGGTCAAGATGGGGAGCTAAGAACGTGGCCCTGCCACCGGCTGGCGATGCCATAGGAGGACCTGCTCCTACCCCACTCAGCTCTCCACGGGTGTGCTCGGGACAAAGGGAGTTTGTAGGGGCCTGTCATGCCCCCCACAGCCCTGGTGCAGAGGTGGCAGAACTTCAGGAAGGCTGGGAGGACCACACTACCTGGAAAGCAACCCCTAGGAGCAAAGGAACGCATGGAAAGGAATTGTCTTTTCCCGACCAGAGGGAGAATTCATTCGTGGCCACCTCCACCATGAGCCTCCCTGAGCCTTGGTCAGATTCAGTTTCCTCAGACCGTCCATGCTTTCTTTATCCCCCATTAGCATAGAGCCCAGAGTTGGTAATGTTAACATCTGAGGTCCTCAGAGGACCCCTGAGTGTCCCCACAAGACTTGCAGGGGTTTGGACAGAAATCATGGGGCTATAAGAACTTCCCCAGTGGTTCAGCAGTAAAGAATCCGCCTGCAGTGCAGGAGACACGGGTTTGATCCCTGGGTCAGGAAGATCGCCTGGAGGAGGAAATGGCAATCCACTCCAGTATTCTTGCCTAGAAATTCCATGGACAGAGGAGCCTGGCGAGCTACAGTCCATAGGGTCGCAAAGACTCAGACATGACTGAGAAACTTAGCATGCACACATGTATGGGGCTATGGTAGCCAAGTGTAATTAGTAAGAAGCATGATTAGTAATTATTCATGGTTAATGTTATATTATGGACCATCTTTGGGGAACACCAACTGGACAAATGCCTCTTCCTTCCCCCAGGTAATTCAATTATTGCAAAGCTAACAGTTCACATTGATTGAACACTTAATATATGTGAGGGCCTGACCCACTTGATCCTGGCTCTGCCAGGGGCCATCGTCACGTACAGTCAACAGATGAGAGACTCCAGTTTCCCCATCACTGAAGTTAAGTAACCTGCAGCTGGCAGGCCATGGAGCAGGGAACTGAATCCAGAGCTGGCTGACTCCTGAATATGTACTATTCGGCATCGTGCTATGAATGTGATCATGTGGGTCCACCTTGTCCAAGCTGAGAGTGGCCACAGTGCAGATGAGGTGTGGGGGGCGGGCAGGGAGGGCCAGCTCTGACTGCGTGGGTGATGGTGGGGCTGGAAGGTGTTACGGGCTGGCTGCTTGTCTGTTAGTCTCAGATTTCTGTCTGCTCTTCGCCTCCCAGATCTGGTCTGGCAGCCTTCACAAGCCCTTGAGACTATCTGTGTCTACCACTCTGTTACAAGATCTGGAGGAGGGAGCCATGAACCAGGAGGTACAGCTGAGAAGGTGCTGCTGCAGCCCTGGGTCAGCAGTGAGGGTTTCCCTGAAGTGACCACCCTTCTAGGCTCCAGGCTCTGTAGGACAAGCAGAGGCTCTCATGGGACAGCTCCTGCCTGGGTGTGCTGCACCAGCAGTGCCACAGAGGTGCCAGAGCTTCCAGAACCACAGCAGGGTCATGTCACAGTTGCAGTCGGCTCTTCCTTGCTCTGGCTGCCACTGGCATCACCTTGAAGGTGGTGATGAAGTTTCAGTGGGCCCTGAGTCCCACTCTCGCTTCATCGTGGAGCATGTTCTCACAGAAGGACATTGAGCAATGTCTAATCCAGCAGATCTGAGCAGGGCCAAGCTGTCTGACGTTGGGAGTCCCTTCAGATCTCTCATCTCTCACATGAAAGTGACATGCGCCTGCAGCAGAAGCTGCTGGGATCTTGCTCATAGCCACTGGGCTTCCTCAGGAGGCTGCAAGGGACAGTTTAAGAAGCCCATGACTTCCTACCTGAGAGCGTCCTCCGCCCACAGCAGTGAGCACAGCTGAATGTGCAGGGCCGTCCACATGTGCCCATAGCCTCAACCAGGGAGGATGAGGGTTGGTGGCAGCTTTCTTGCTCCTGGTGAGGTGACTGTGAGGTTAGCTTCACAAGTTTTTTTCTTGTGGGTCTCCATCAGGGTGGAGAACCGGGTGCCCTCTACATAACCTGCACTTTCATGCACAGGTATCATTTTCCTCCCTTTGCTGATTCACGTCCCCATACCATCGCCACGCTTCCTGGGATCACCTCCCAAATAAACCACCTGGGGCCTTGGCTCAGGGTTTGCTTTGAACAGAACCCAACCTAAGACACCACCTCACGATTCAGGGAAGGCTGAATGAGGATGTAGGTCAAGCTCTCATCACAGTGAACTCTTTCATAACCTCTAATACCTCTTGTTGTATCTGATGCACATTTGGAGGTGGAGTGGAGTTTGGCTGTTGGTTTACTTTGGACGTTTGGGGGATCTACATTCCCAGAGCCAGAAGACCTCTAACCTGGGATTAAATTTGACTGTGGTTGCATGTGTGAATGCGTGCTAAGTCATTTCAGTCGTGTCTGCCTCTCTGTGATCCTAAGGACTGTGGCCTCTCGGCTCCTCCGCCATGGGATGGATGATCAGCCACCAAATGCTGGATCTTCACATGGGTCATTCTCAGTGACTCAAGACTCTGCCTTCTAGATCAGTTTCTCTAATAAAATGCCCCTCCAGGCCCAAAGAGAGGTTGTGTGGAACAGGTCAGGCATCAGACAAAATTATGCATTATCTTCCCCTCACCCTTCAGGCTCTTGGTCCTTCCCACTGCACAAAGAGAGACCCACTTCTGCACAGTAGAGCGCCAGTGCCCCCTAAATCTAACTTACCTCAGCTACCAAAAATAAAACCACACCATGGTCAGATGCATTAAGGCGTGACTGATGTTTTCCACTGAAATAGGGACTTCAGTCTGAGGAGCAGGATGAGAATGCACCTTGGCTGTCTAAGGGGAAGCTGGGAGCAGGGCATTCCTTCCCTTCCCCTAGGCTGACCATTACTTTTGTAGATCCTATTTCAGTGGCAACATTCATGTTCCACTCCATAATGCATCCATCACTTAGACAAATAGAAATGGGGCCACACACCTGCCGACATGTTGCATCTGAGTCCCATTCTCTGACCCCCTAATATGAAACATCCCGGTTTTGTTTAAGCTGTTGGCTTTTGTGTCCTCCTGTTCCATGGACTGCTTTGTGTTTTCAGAAGAGAGACAAAGAAATCAGGACGCGTGTGATAGAATACTTGAATCAGAAAATTAAAGAGAGGTTTGCCTCCTCCACCCACAGCACCCTCTCCTGTGTAGAGCAGAGAGCCTCAAATCTTAGGAGAGATGAGAGCTGTAGGGAAGAGAGGGGCCTTTAAAAGGCAGCTCCTCAGCCCCACACCAGGAGGCTGATTTTAGGCTTTGAGGTTCTTTTTAAAGCTGGGATGCTGGTCATTCTAATAAAGGCCATCTTTTGCATTCTCACTTTGTTCCTCTAAATCACTGGTTCTCAAAGAGAGGTGTCCTAAGGACACCCCTATGCCCACGTCTGCCCTAAGCTCACAGAGCATTCGAGCAGATCAGAGAATGCTGCTGCTTTGCCTGTCAAAGGCAAAATCTGATGCTTCACAGAGACTCATGTACCTCGAGGATTAAAAGCTGACAAATGAACCAGTTTGTTCATTTCTACTCTATCCCATGAACATGATTTTTTAATTCATAATTATATATAGATATTCTGGGTCTATGAGCTAGCTATAATGCATACCCACTAAAGAGAAAATATATTAATCAAATAGTAACAGAAGAAACACACAGGCTGCCCCTTGGAGGTGTTGGCATGGACACAGCAGGTACATGTTGTACAGATAGAAGTCCTTGGGAGCTTCCTGAGAGCAGAAGGTGAACATCTACACCTCTATCCCATATTCTTGGTTAATTCTACTCAGAAATATTCTGCCTCATACTTCCCAGGCTTCTAGTTTGACACACAATCATCTCGATTTGCAAAAGTCAAGAGTCAGAAAAAGTAAAAAATACCAGATTCAAATTCAGTTCAGTTCAGTCTCTCAGTCGTGTCTGACTCTTTGTGACCCCATGGACTGCAGCACGGCAGGCCTCTCTTCCATCACCAACTCCCAGAGTCTACTCAAACTGATGTCCATTAATGCCATCCAACCATCTCATCCTCTGTCATCCCCTTCTCCTCTCACCTTCAATCTTTCCCAGCATCAGGGCCTTTTCAGATGAGTCAGTTCTTCACACAGGGGGCCAAAGTACTGAAACTTCAGCTTCAGCATCAGTCTTTCCAATGAATATTCAGGACTGATTCCCTTTAACATGGACTGGTTGGATCTCCTTGCAGTTCAAGGGACTCTCAAGAGTCTTTTCCAACACCACAGTTCAAAAGCATCAATGCTTTAGTGCTCAGCTTTGTTTATAGTACAACTCTCACATCCATACATGACTACTGGAAAAACCATTGCCCTGATTAGAGGGACCTTTGATGGCAAATAATCTCTCTGCTGTCTCTCTATAGTAATCTCTCTATGCTGTCTAGGTTGGTCTTAACTTTTCTCCCAAGGAACAAATGTCCTTTAATTTCATGGCTGCAGTCACCATCTGCAGTGATTTTAGAGCCCCCCAAAATAAAGTCTAACACTGTTTCCAGTGTTTCCCCATCTATTTGCCATGAAGTGATGGGACCAGCGCCATGATCTTCGTTTTTTGAATGCTGAGCTTTAAGCCAACTTTTTCACTCTCCTCTTTCACTTTTATCAAGAGGCTCTTTAGTTCTTCTTCACTTTCTGCCATTAGGGTGGTGTCATCTGCATATCTGAGGTTATTGATATTTCTCCTGGCAATCTTGATTCCAGCTCGTGCTTCCTCTAGCCCAGGGTTTCTCATGATGTACTCTGCATAGAAGTTAAATAAGCAGGGTGACAATATACAGCCTTGATGTAATGCTTTTCCTATTTGGAACCAGTCTGTTGTTCCATGTCCAGTTCTAACTGTTGCTTCCTGACCTGCATACAGATTTCTCAAGAGGCAGGTCAGGTGGTCTGGTATTCCCATCTCTTTCAGAATTTTCCAGGGTGTTGTGATCCACACAGTCAAAGGCTTTGGCATAGTCAATAAAGCAGAAATAGATGTTTTTCTGGAACTCTCTTGCTTTTTTGATGATCCAACGGATGTTGGTAATTTAATCTCTGGTTCCTCTGCCTTTTCTAAGTCCAGCTTGAACATCTGGAAGTTCACGGCTCATGAACTGTTGAAGCCTGGCCTGGAGAATTTTGAGCATTACTTTACTAGTGTGTGAGATGAGTGCAATTGTGTGATAGTTTGAGTATTCTTTGGCATTGCCTTTCTTTGGGATTGGAATGAAAACTGACCTTTTCCAGTCCTGTGGCCACTGCTGAGTTTTCCAAATTTGCCGACATATTAATTGCAGCACTTTCAGAGCATCATCTTTCAGGATTTGAAATAGCTCAACTGGGATTCCATCACCTCCACTACCTTTGTTCGTAGTGATGCTTCCTAAGGCCCACTTGACTTCACATTCCAGGATGTCTGGCTCCAGGTGAGTGATCATGCCAGCATGATTATCTGGGTCATGAAGATCTTTTTTGTATAGATCTTCTGTATATTCTTGCCACCTCTTCTTAATATCTTCTGCTTCTGTTAGGTCCATACCATTTCTGTCCTTTATTGTACCCATGTTTGCATGAAAAGTTCCCTTGGTATGTCTAATTTTCTTGAAGAGATCTCTAGTCTTTCCCATTCTGTTGTTTTCCTCTATTTCTTTGCATTGATCGCTGAGGAAGGCTTTCTTATCTCTCCTTGCTATTCTTTGGAACTCTGCATTCAAATGGATATAACTTTCCTTTTCTCTTTTGCTTTTCACTTCTCTTCTTTTCACAACTATTTGTAAGGCCTCCTCAGACAGCCATTTTGCTTTTTTGCATTTCTTTTTCTTGGGGATGGTCTTGATTCCTGTCTCCTGTACAATGTCCCAAACCTCAGTCCATAGTTCTTCAGACACTGTATCAGATCTAATCCCTTGAATCTATTTGTCACTTCCACTGTATAATCATAAGAGATTTGATTTCGGTCATACCTGAATGGTCTAGTGGTTTTCCCCACCTTCAATTTAAGTCTGAATTTGGCAATAAGGAATTCATGATCTGAGCCAGTCAGCTCCCAGTCTTGTTTTGTTGACTGTATAGTGCTTCTCCATCTTTGGCTGCAAAGAATATAATCAGCCTGATTTCAGTATTGACCATCTGGTGATGTTCATGTGTAGAGTCTTCTCTTGTGTGGTTGGAAGAGGGTGTTTTCTCTGACCAGTGCATTCTCTTGGCAAAACTCTATTAGCCTTTTCCCTGCTTCATTCTGTACTCCAAGGCCAAATTTGCCTGTTACTCCAGGTGTTTCTTGACTTCCTACTTTTGCATTCCAGTCCCCTATAATGAAAAGGACATCTTTTTGGCGTGTTAGTTCTAGAAGGTCTTGTAGGTCTTCATCAAACCATTCAACTTCAGCTTCTTCAGCATTACTGATAGGGGCATAGATTTGGATTACCATGATTGAATGGTTTGTCTTGGAAATGAACAGAGATCATTCTGTCGTTTTTGAGATTGCATCCAAGTACTGCATTTCAGACTCTTTTGTTGACCATGATGGCTACTCCATTTCTTCTAGGGATTCTTGCCCACAGTAGTAGATATAATGGTCATCCTAGTTAAATTCACCCATTCCAGTCCATTTTAGTTCGCTGATTCCTAGAATATCAACGTTCACTCTTGCCATCTTCTGTTTGAGCACTTCCAGTTTGCCTTGATTCATGGACCTGACATTCCAGGTTGCTATGCAATGTTGCTCTTTACAGAATTGGACCTTGCTTCTATCACCAGTCACATCCACAACTAGGTGTTGTTTTTGCTTTGGCTCCATCCCTTCATTCTTTCTGGAGTTATTTCTCCACTGATCTCCAGTAACATAATGGGCACCTACCCACCTGGGGAGTTCATCTTTCAGTGTCCTATCTTTTTGTCTTTTCATACTGTTTATTGGGTTCTCAAGGCAAGAATACTGAAGTGGTTTGCCATTCCCTTCTCCAGTGAACCACATTTTGTCAGAACTGTCCACCATGACCCATCCGTCTTGGGTGGTCCTACATGGCATGGCTCATAGTTTCATTGAGCTAGACAAAGCTGTGGTCCATGTGATCAAGTTAGTTAGTTTTCTGTGATTGTGGTTTTCAGTCTGTCTGCCCTCTGATGGAGAAGGATAAGAGGCTTACGGAAGCTTCCTGATGGGAGAGACTCACTGAGGGGGATACTGGGTCTTATTCTGATGGGTGGAGCAATGCTCAGTCAATCTTTCATCCAATTTTCTATTGATGGGTGGAGCTGTGTTCCCTCTGTTATTTACCTGGGGCCAAACTATGGTGGCAGAGAAGGCAATGGCAACCCACTCCAGTACTCTTGCCTGGAGAATCCCAGGGACGGAGGAGCCTGGTGGGCTGCAGACCATGGGGTCGCGAAGAGTCAGAGATGACTGAGCAACTTCACTTTCACTTTTCACTTTCATGCATTGGAGAAGGCAATGGCAACCCACTCCAGTGTTCTTGCCTGGAGAATCCCAGGGATAGGGGAGCCTGGTGGGCTGCCATCTATGGGGTCGCACAGAGTCGGACACGACTGAAGCGACAGCAGCAGCAGCAAACTATGGTGGAGGTAATGAAGATAATGGTGACCTCCTTCAAAAGGTCCCATACATTTGCCGCTACACTCAGTGCCCCCAACCTTGCAGTAGGCCACCACCAACCCATGCCTCTGCCAGGGACTTCTGGACACTCCTGGGCAAGTCTGGTCAGTCTCTTGTGGGGTCACTGCTACTATCTCCTGGGCCCTAGTGCACACAAAGTACTGTTTGTGCCCTTCAAGAATCTATTTCCCAGATCCAAATTAGCTACTGACAAAAGAAAATTTTCAGGAAGATTCACTAGATAGACACAGGTGATGCAGTGATCACCTAGCAGCATGACAGCCCAGCAGCACCCTCCACAGAGGCTGCCCCGTCCTACCCGCCATCGAGGCTAAGCCTTGCTACTTCACACTGAGACTGTGGACGAGACTTTAGGGAACAGAAGCCTCCTGTTCTGGATGCTTATTTTAGACCACACTGCAGATTAAACCAACAGGAAGGAAAGGTCCTGGAGTCAGGAAGTCTTAAAATTTCAATTAAGAGAAAAGTATCCAAAATGTTCTTGTTTCCATCCACCTGATCTGTCATTGATGTTGGGGGAGCCATAAAGCCACACACAGACATGGCACAGAGCCTCTCATTAAGCCAGCTTGGCTGCAGAGGAAGGGTAGGTCAAGTCCGTTTCCATCTTATAATCAGAGGCTTTGAGCATCTCACTCTGCTTTTCCACCACATCTCCATTGGTTTCCACCAAATGGCTGTCCAGAAGCACTACATCACTCTGACTCCACTGGCTCCCTCCCTCCCTCCCTCGATTTCCCAAGCCCCATAGTTTTTTCTCTTCCTTCCCCACCTGGGTCCTGGCTCTATCTGGAGAGGCAGCATGGCATTGCTGGAGTTCTGGTTCTGTGTATGGAAGAAGCTTTCCCTGTGGGCCACTCAACTCCCTTCAGAGCAGAGCTTAGGTGAGTTATATCTTATTTTGTGTTCTGTCAAAAGCAGATCCAGAGATAAGGGTGTGAGGACAAAAAATTTTACTTGGAAAGTGATCCTAGAAAACATAATTTGGGGACTGGAAAGATGGGACAGGGAAGGGTTCCTTATTAAGCTAGTTACCTCTAAGGACCATTGGAGGTTTATGCCACCCACAGGGACACACTGGGAGCTAGCAGAGAACAAATACCTCAAACAACTAGAACACTATTTACAACAGCCAGGACATGGAAACATTCAATGACAGATGAATAGATAAAGAAAATGTAATACATAAACACAATGGAATATTAGCCACTAAAAGAATATTACTCAGCCAGGACATGGAGACCTCCAATGATGTCCAATGACAGATGAATAGATAAAGAAGACATGGTACATAAACACAGTGGAATATTACTCAGCCACTAAAAGATCTGCCTCTTGAGAAACCTGTATGCAGGTCAGCAAGCAACAGTTAGAACTGGACATGGGCCAACAGATTGGTTCCAAATAGGAAAAGGAGTACGTCAAGGCTATATATTGTCACCCTGCTTATTTAACTTATACACAGAGTACATCATGAGAAAAGCTGGGCTGGAAGAAGCACAAGCTGGAATCAAGATTGCTGGGAGAAATATCAATAACCTCAGATATGCAGATGACCCCACTCTTATGGCAGAAATTGAAGAAGAACTAAGGAGCCTCTTGATGAAAGTGAAAGAGGAGAGTGAAAAAGTTGGCTTAAAGCTCAACATTCAGAAAATGAAGATCATGGCATCTGGTCTCATCACTTCATGGCAAATAGATGGGGAAACAGTGGAAACTGTGGCTGACTTTATTCTTTTGGGCTCCAAAATCACTGCAGCCATGAAATTAAAAGATACTTATTCCTTGGAAGGAAAGGTATGATCAACCTAGACAGCATATTAAAAAGCAGAGACATTACTTTGCCAACAAAGGTCCACCTAGTCCAGGCTATGGTTTTTCCAGTAGTCATGTATGGATGTGAGAGTTGGACTATAAACAAAGCTGAGCACTGAAGAATTGATGCTTTTGAACTGTGGTGTTGGAGAAGACCCTTGAGAGTCCCTTGAATTGCAAGGAGATCCAACCAGTCCATCCTGAGGGAATCAGTCCTGAATATTCATTGGAAGGACTGATTCTGAAGCTGAAGTTCCAATGGGAGGAATTGACTCACTGGAAAAGATTCAACTTGCTTGATGCTGGGAAAGATTTAAGGCAGGGGGAGAAGGGGATGACAGAGGATGAGATGGCTGGATGGCATCACCGACTCAATGGACATGAATTTGGGTAAACTCCAAGAGTTGGTGATGCACAGGGAGGCCTGGCATGCTGCGGTCCATGAGGTCGCAAAGAGTCAGACACAAAATGAACTAAAAGAATGACATATGGTCATTTGGAGAGAGGTGGATGGACCTAGAGTCTGTCGTACAGAGTGAAGTAAGTGGGAAAGAGAAAAACAAATATTGCATATTAATGCATATATGTGGAATCTAGAAAAATGTTACAAACGAACCTATTCTCAGGGCAGGACTAGAGACACAGGTATAGAGTACAGACATTAAGACACGGCACGGGGGAGGGGCGGGTGGGACAAACTGGGAGGTTAGCCTGACATGCGCACACTGCCGTGTGTGAGACAGACAGCTCTTGGGGAGCCACTGTAGAGCACAGGAAGCTCAGCTCAGTGCTCTGTGATGGCCTGGTATGGGTCGTGGGTGGGGAGGGAGGCTGAAGAGGGAGGGGATATATGTATACATAGGCTGATTCACTTTGTTGTACAGCAGAAACTAACAATGTTGTAAAGCAATTAAATTCCAATTTAAAATTTTTAAATTTAAAAAATAAACAATAAAACAGCTGGGGTATTCGTTAGTTGAAGCCCACTCCCAAGGGCTGTTAATTCTCTGGGGCTTTGGGCCTGCCCATGTTTAGGAAAAATGTCCTCTGCTGTCAGAACAAGTCCTCAGGCACCAAAATGCAGGTGTGGGCAGCCGGAAAAGTCTGATGTGGGATGATAAAGGCAAGGGATTGTGGACACCAGCAAAGGGAGTTACAGATTCTTTACTCTCTTATCTAATACTGCTTCCTATCTGCAGTGAGACTCAGCAAAAGGAAGAACAAAGGTAAAGAGAGAAAATCCATTCTCATCACAGTATTTCTAATGTAACAAATCTCAAGATTATGAAAAAGGCAGGGTGATCTCCAGGGACAGGAAACTGGTATGAAAATATTTTAATATAATTCTACATGGGGCTGGAGTGTCCTGCTTTTTGAGAATACCAGTATAGAAAGACAAGTTCAAGGAAATCTCATCATCTGCCATACACAATAAACAGAGCAGTGATCCCCGAGCTGGTGAGTCTCCTCTAATATTCTCTTGGGACAGGTAGCAGATCCTGAGAAGTTTAGTGGTTACCAAGGAGCAACCTGCGTTTTAAAAAGTTGGGAAACAGTAGACTTCCTGGTGGTCCAGTGGTTAAGAATCCACCTTCCAATGCAGGGGACACAGGCTTGATTCCTGGTCAGGAACTAAGATCCTACATGCTGTGGGGCAACTAAGCCTGTGCATATCACAGCTACTGAGCCCATGCTCTCTGGAGCCCAGGCCACAACTAGAAAGCCTGAATGCCTCAATGAAGAGCCCTTGAGCTGTAACAAAAGATCCCAAGTGCCACAACTAAGGCAGCCAAATAAATAATTTTTTTTTTAACAATAGTTGAGGAACACTGTCAGCATAAGCAAGGTCAAGAGGCTAAACACTATGTGACCAGGGACATGGGGAAGTGGATGAGAGCCATCTCATGGTTTAAAAAGATGAGACACTTTAAAACAGAGTCTGTTGGGAAAGCCAGCCTCCCTTATAAAAACGTGTCTGGCACCACCTGAGTTTCACCCTGGAGGGAACTTCAGCCCTGTACCCTGGAATGTCACCCCCTTTAGGGAGTTCTCACTCTGGAGCAGTGCCACTGATCCCCAGGAATGCTCAGCTTCTCAGATGTGTTACTCTAAGCAGATTCTCAACTAAGGGCTTGTATGAGGGTGGTTTCTTTGTAGAGTGGTCTCATGAAGCAGAAGATAATTTGTGGGACTAGGAAAAAAAAATTACAGCAAAACGTGGATTAATGAACTAATTAGTGTTGTGGGCAATGAGTCTCAGTCCTCTTGGGGACCATCAGAGGAACCATATAGAATCTGCCCCAGACAAGAAGCTGTATACTCTTCATAGGTCCCCTCTCCCCTTGCATAACTGGACTAAGGGTGTGTAAAAGTCCAGGGATCTTTATCAACTTTGGAGAAAGCTATGAGGCAGAAAATTAGAGAAAAGCTATAGGGACCGCTCATGATAGCCATGGAGGTTTGCCACTCAAATCACTTTCAGCAGAACCTGCTAGAAGGCGTCTCCTGATGTTGTACCCTTGAATCTGCCTCAGCATTCACCCCAAGGTCACACTTTCTCTGATTGTCCCCAGAAAACACGAACACAACAGGGACACTAGACTCAGGCCATTCCTGCCCAGTGAAGGACTCCTCTAAAGGGTATCTGTTCACAAATGACTGAAAGGCCTAGCCAAGACTGTCTTGGAACTACACTGTGGTCTGAGGTTCTCCCTGCCTATGTTCACTTCCCTCACCATCACACCCAGCCCCTTCAGCCTTCACAGACATCTCCCCTAGTAAATCTCTTGCTCATCTAACTCTTCTTTAGCATTTGCCTCTAGAAGTAACTGAAGTGACAGAAAGTTTGCAGGACACCATCGGTTAATTTGGAACTGTCCACCACTGTGGTGCTGAAATCAGAAGTAGTCCAAGGGAGAGTTGATGCAGAAACAAAATTGATCAATATCTGTGTTCTTCCTCCCTGAATGGGTAGCCATTAAAGAGTACAACATATTCCCTTGGTCCTTCCTAGCCAGGGGAAGTAGCTGGTACTTTTAAAAATGGCATGGGAGGGAGGGGTGCGGCCAAGATGGCAGAGTAGAAGGACATAGAGTTCACATCTCCTCATAGTCTGGGAGTTGGGCCTGAGCCCCTGTAGCAGGAGCACTGAATCCATGCTGCTGGACTAATAGAGAACTTCAGGCCTCAGGAAATGTTAATAAGTGTGAGCTCTCCCACAGGTCCTCATCTTGGCACCAAGACCCAACTTCCTGAAAGCTCCTGTGCTAGATGCCTCAGGCAAAACAACCAGCCAGACAAGAACACATCCCAACTCACCAATAAAAATAAGACAACAGAGAGAAATATGTTCCAGATGAAGAAGCAAGGTAAAAACCTACAAGACCAAAGAAATGAAGAGGAAATCGGCAATCTATCTGAAAAAAACTCAAGAGTAATGATAGTAAAGAGGACCCAGAATCTTGGAAACACAACAGAGGCACGGATAAAGAAAATAAATGTTTAACAAGGATGCAGAAGAACTAAAGAACAAACAGTGAACAAAGAGTGAACAATCACTGAAATTACACATATACTAGCAGGAATAAATAACAGAATAGCTGAGGCAGAAGAATGAAAAAGTGAGCTGTAACACAGAACGGTGAAAATAACTGCAGAGGAACAGAACAAAGAAAAAAGAATGAAAAGAAATGAGGACAGTCTCAGAGACCTCTGGGACAACATTAAAGGCAACAATATGCAAATTATAGGGGTCCCAGAAGAAGAAAAGAAACAGAAAGTGTCTGAAAAAATATTTAAATAGATTATAGTTGAAAACTTCCCTAATATGGGAAAAGAAATAGTCACCCAGGCTCAGGAAGCAGAGAGAGAATACTCAAGGAGAAATATACCAAGACACATATTATCCAAACTGAGAAAAATTAAATTCAAAGAAAAAATATTAAAAGCAGCAATGGGAAAACAACACATTATATGCAAGGGAATCCCCATAAGGTTATCAGCTGAGTTGTGTTGTTCTTTTTTTTTTTTTTTTAAGCAGAAAATCTGCAGGCCAGAAGAGAGTGGCAGGATACATTTAAAGTGATTAAAAGGAAGCCCCTACAGCCAAGCTTACTCTACCCAGTCAATTATATCCCGATTCAACAGAGAAATCAAAAGCTTTACAGACAAGCAAAAGCTAAGAGAATGCAGACCACCAAACCACCTTTACAACAAATGCTAAAGGAACTTATCTAGGTGGGAAACACAAGAGGGAAAAAAATAGACATACAGAAACAAATCCAAAAAAAGAAAAAGGTAATAGGAACATACACATTGATAATTACCTTAAACGTAAATGGATTAAATGCTCCAACAAAAGACATAGACTGGCTGAATCAATACAAAAACAAGACCCGAACATATGCTGTTTACAAGAGACCCACTTCAGAACCAGGGACACATAGAGTCTGAAAGTGAGGGGGTAGAAAAAATGCAAATGGAAATCAAAAGAAAGCTGGAGTACCAATACGCATATAAGAAAAAATAGACTTTAAAGACTATTACAAGAGACAAGGAAAGACACTACATAATGACCAAAGGATCGGTCCAAGAAGAAGACATAACAACTATAAATATTTAAGCACCCAACATAGGAGCACCTCAATACGTAAGCCAAATGCTAACAGCCATCAGAGGGGAAATCAACAGTAACACAATAATAGTGGGGGACTGTAACACCCAACTTACACTAAAGGACAGAAATGTAATAAAGAACACAGTTTTAAATGACATACTAGATGAGATAGACTTACTTGATATTTATAGGACATTCCATCCAAAAGCACAATATACTTTCCTCTCAAGTGTACACAGAACATCCTCCAGGATAGATCACATCTTGGTTTACAAATCAAGTCTCAGTAAACGTAAGAAAACTGAAATTGTAAAGCATCTTTTCCAACCACATCACTATGAGATTAGAAATCAATTACAGTAAAAAAAACACACACACACACACACACATAGTAAAACACACAAACACAAGGAAGCTAAACAATATGCTACTAAATAACCAAGAGAACACTGAAGAAATCAAAGAGGAAATCAAAAAGTACACAGAAAGAAATGACAATGAAAACACGATGATCTGAAACCTATGGGATGCAGCAAAAGCAGTTCTGAGAGGGATGTTTACAGCAATACAATCCCACCTCAGGAGACAAGAAAAGGACTTCCCTGGTGGTCCAATGGCTAAGGCTTCACCCTCCCAATGCAGAGGGCCCAGGTTCGATTCCTGGCCAGGGAACTAGATCCCACACGCCACAACTAAAGATACCACGTACCACAACTAAGACCCAGAGTAGCCAAACAAATAAATAATTTTTTAAAAAAGAAACAATAAAAATCTCAAATAAACAACCTAACCTTACACCAGATAACCACAATGATGAAATCACTCACCTAGAGCCAGACATCCTGGAATGTGAAGTCAACTGGACCTTAGGAAGCATCGAATCCTAAAAGATGATGCTGTGAAAATGCTGCACTCAATATACCAGCAAATCTGGAAAACTCAGCAGTGGCCACAGGACTGGAAAAGGTCAGTTTTCATTCCAGTCTCAAAGAAAGGCAGTGCCAAAGAATGTTCAAGAGTACTGGAGTGGGTTGCCATTTCCTTCTCCAAGAATGTTCAAACTAGCACACGATTGCTCTCATCTCACACGCTAACAAAGTAATGTTCAAAGTTCTCCAAGCGAGGCTTCAGCAGTATGTGAACAGAGAACTTCCAGATATTCAAGCTGGATTTAGAAAAGGCAGAGGAATCAGAGATTAAATTATCAACATCCTTTGGATCATTGAAAAAGCAAGAGTTCCAGAAAAACATCTACTTCTGCTTCATTGACTATGCTAAACTCTTTGACCATGTGGATCACAACAAACTGTGGAAAACTCTGAAGGAGATGGGAATACCAGACCACCTTACCTGGCTCTTGAGAAATCTGTGTGCAGGTCAAAAAGCAAAGTTAGAACCAAATATGGAACAACGGACTGTTTCCAAATTGGGAAAGGAATACATCAAGGCTATATATTGTCACCCTGCTTATTTAACTTCTATATAGAGTACATCATGGCAGAAAGTGAGGAGGAACTAAAAAGCCTCTTGAGGAAAGTGGAAGAGGAGAGTGAAAAAGTTGGCTTAAAGCTCAACATTCAGAAAACGAAGATCATGGCATCTGGTTCCATCAGTTCTTAGGAAATAGATGGGAAAACAGTGGAAACAGTGTCAGACTTTATTTTGGGAGGCTCCAAAATCACTGCAGATGGTGACTGCAGCCATGAAATGAAAAGACACTTACTCCTTGGAAGAAAAGTTATGAGCAACCTAGATAGCATATTCAAAAGCAGAGACATTACTTTGCCGACTAAGGTCCGTGTAGTCAAGGCTATGGTTTTCCCAGTGGTCATGTGTGGATGTGAAAGTTGGACTGTGAAGAAAGCTGAGCGCCAAAGAATTGATGCTTTTGAAATGTGGTGTTGGAGAAGACTCTTGAGAGTCCCTTGGACTGCAAGGAGATCCAACCAGTCCATTCTGAAGGAGATCAGCCCTGGGATTTCTCTGGAAGGAATGGTGCTAAAGCTGAAACTCCAGTACTTTGGCCACCTCACGCGAAGAGGTGACTCATTAGAAAAGACTCTGATGCTGGGAGGGATTGGGGGCAGGAGGAGAAAGGGACGACAGAGGATGAGATGGCTGGATGGCATCACTGACTCGATGGACATTAGTTTGAGTGAACTCCAGGAGTTGGTGATGGACAGGGAGGCCTGGCGTGCTGCGATTCATGGGGTCGCAATGAGTCGGACACAACTGAGTGACTGAACTGAACTGACAGTACATCATGTGAAATCCTGGACTGGATGAAGTACAAGCTGGAATCAAGATTCCTGGTAGAAATATCAATAACCTCAGACATGCAGATGACACCACACTTATGGCAGAAAGTGAAGAGAAACTAAAGAGCCCCTTGATGAATCTGAAAGAGGAGAGAAAAAAAAATGGCTTAAAACTTAATATTCAAAAAGCTAAGATCATGGCATCTGGTCCCATCACTTCATGGCAAATAGATGGGGAAACAATGGAAACAGTGACAGACTTCATTTTCTTGGGCTCCAAAATCACTACAGATGGTTACTGCAGCCATGAAATTAAAAGACGCTTGCTCCTTGGAAGAAAAGCTATGACAAACCTAGAAAGCATATTAAAAAGCAGAGACATTACTTTGCCAACAAAGGTACATCTAGTCAAGCTATGGTTTTTCCAGTAGTCATGTATTTATGTGAGAGTTGGACCATAAAGAAAGCTGAGCACCAGAGAATTTGATGCTTTTGAACTGTGGTGTTGCAGAAGACTTTTGAAAGTCCCTTGGACAGCAAGGAAATCAAACCAGTCAATCCTAAGGAAATCAACCCTGAATATTGATTGGAAACACTGATGCTGAAGCTGAAGTTCCAGTACTTTGGCCACCTGATACAAAGAACTGACTCGTTGGAAAAGACGCTGATGCTGGGAAAGACTGAAGCCGGGAGAAAGGGACAACAGAGGATGAGATTGTTGGATGGCATCACCGACTCAGCGGACATGAGTTTGAGCAAGCTCCAGGAGTTGGTGATGGACAGGGAAGCCTGGTGTGCTGCAGCCCATGGGGTCGCAAAGACTCAGACATGACTGAGAAACTGAACTGAACTGATACACCGTATTAACAAACTGAAGAATAAAATTCATATGATAATTTCAATGGATGCAGAGTAAGCTTTTGACAAAATGAACAGCCTTTTATGATAAAATCTCTCCAGAAAGAGGGCACAGAGGGAGCCTACTTCCACATAATAAAGGTCATATATGACAAACCCACAGCAAACATCATTCTCAAAGGTAAAAAACTGAAAGCATTTCCTCTGAGATCAAGAAAAAGACAAGGATGCCACTCCTGCCACGTTTATTCAACATTGTTTTGGAAGTCCTAGCCATAGCAATCAGAGAAGAAAAAGAATCCAAATTGAAAAGAAGTAAAACTGTAAATGTTTGCAGATGACATGATACTCTGCCACCAGAAAACTAGTGCTAATGAAAGAATTTGGTAAAGTTACAGGATAGAAAATTAATGCATAGAAATCTCTTATATTCCCATACACAAGCAACAAAAGATAAGAAAGAGATATTAAGAAAACAATCCTATTTATCACTTCAACAAAAATAATATAATACCTAGGAATAAACTGTCCTAAGCAAACAAAAGACTTGTACTCAGAAAACGATAAGATACTGAGAAAAGAAATCAAAGACAACACAAACAGATGGAGAAATATACCATGTTCTTGGATTAGATGAATCAATACTGTCAAAATGACTATACTCTCCAAAACAATCTACAGATTCAATACAATCCCTATCAAATTACCAATGGCATTTTTCAGAGAATTAAGACAAAAAAATTTTACAATTTGTCTGGAAACACAAAAGAGCGCAAATAGCTAAAATAATCCTGAGAAAGAATAATGGAGTTGGAGCAATCAGGCTCCCTGACTTCAGACTATACTACAAACTACAGTCCTCAAGACAGTGTGATACTAGCACAAAAATAGAAATATAGATAATTTGAACAGGAGAGAAAGCCCAGAAATAAACTCAGGCATCTATGGTAATGACAGTAATCTATGACAAAGAGGCAAGAATACACAATGGAGAAAAGACAGCCTCTTCAATAAGTGGTGCTGAGAAAACTGGGCAGCTACATATAAAAGAATGAAATTAGAACACTTCCTAACACTACACACAAAAACAAACTCGAAATGGCTTAAAGACCTAACTGAAAGGCTGGACACCATAAAACTCTTAGAGGAAAACAGAAGCCGAAGACTCCTTGACATAAATCACAGCACAATCTTTTTTGACCTGTCTCCTAGAGTGATGAAAATAAAAACAAAAATAAACAGATGAGGCCCAATGAAGCTTAAAAGCTTTTGCATAGCAAAGGAAACCATAAACAAGACAAAAAGACAACCCTCAGATGGGAGAAAATATTTGCAAACGAAGCAACTGACAAGGGATTAATTTCCAAAATAAACAAACTGCTCATGCAGCTCAATATCAAAACAAGAAACAACCCAATAAAAAAGATGAGTAGAAGACCTAAATAGACTTTTCTCCAAAGAGAACATACAGATAGTCAAGAGGCAGATGAAAAGATGCTCAACATCACAAATTATTAGAAAACTGCAAATCAAAACTACAATGTAATATCAACTCACACCAGTCAGAATGGCGGTCATCAAAAAAATCTACAAACAATAAATGCTGGAGAAGGTGTGGAGAAAAGGGAACCTTCTTACACTGTTAGTGGGAATGTAAATTGATAAAGCCACTATGGAGAACACTATAGAAGTTCCTTAAAAAACTAAACATAGAATTATCATATGACCCAGCAATCCCACTACTGGGCATATACTCTGAGAAAACCATAATTCAAAATGACGCATGCACCCTAATATTCACTGAAGCACTAGTTACACTAGCCAGGACAAGGAAGCAGTCTAAATGTTCATCAACATAGGAACGGATAAAGAAGAGTGGTACATATAGACGATGGAATATTACTCAGCCATAAAAAGAATGAAACTGTGTCACTTGCAGAGACGTAGATAGACCTAGAGACTGTCATACAAAATGAAGTAAGTCAGAAAGAGAAAACAAGTATCGTATATTAACACATATCTGTGCAATCTAGAAACACTGTACAGATGAACCTATTTGCAAAACAGAAATAGAGACAGACACATAGAGAACAAATGTATGGACACCAAAGAGGAGAGATGGAGGATGAGCTGGGAGACTGGGATTTACATATACACACTACTATGTATTAAACAGATAGCTAATGAGAATCTATTGTAAAGCACGGGGCAGAGGGGGAAGAAGGTACAACCTGTGTGTAGGACATATAGAAACTCAACCTTTAAAATGCATTCCAATATACACTGCTGCTGCTAAGTCGCTTCAGTTGTGTCCGACTCTTAGCAACCCCATGGACTGCAGCCCACCAGGCTCCTCCGTCCATGGGATTTTCCAGGCAAGAGTAGGTGTAGACAAATACTGTTTGATTCCACTTATATGAGGTACCTGAATAGTCAATTCATAGTCAGAAGGAACACTGGTAGATGCTGGTGGCTGATGGATGGAGTGGAGACGAGGAATAGGGGTTTGGTGTTTAATAGGGACAGAGTTCCAGTTTAGGAAGGTGAAAAATTTGGGAGATAGATGATGGTGAGAGTTGTGCTTAGTCGCTCAGTCGTGTCCGACTCTTTGCGACCCCATGGACTGTAGCCTGCCAGGCTCCTCTGTCCATGGGATTTTCCAGGCAAGAATGCTGGAGTGGGGTACCATGTCCTCCTCCAGGGGATCTGCCTGACCCAGGGATCGAATCTGCCTCTCCTGCCATGGCAGGCAGATTCTTTAGCCACCTGGGAAGCTGATGAATGTACTTAGTGCCAAAATACACGGTTAAATATGGTGAAAATAGTATGTTTTATATTATGTGACTTATGCCACATTTTTTAGTAAAGCACAATCTTTTAAGTGCCACAGGGGGAAATGAGGACCCTCTCATCAGACTATACAAACAGGTAGTTTTCAAGGGTGCTGCTCCTAGAAACACGAATGCTGCTAAAATCTGCCAAGCCACCCTCAGCCATTCACAGCTCCAGAACCAGGAGCAGAGTGGTTTCTATGCTTCCTGCTGTCTAGCCTCCTGCAAACGTTTGCATCAGGAAAGACGAACAGGAACCCAATTGTCAAGATTAACTAAAAATGCAGCTCCACCCGTTCACCCTTCACAGTCCAGACTGGGAAGAGAGCACTGGAGAAGGTCGGTGGGGCCGAGGACACACAGAACACCTCCTGGGCTGGAGAGCAACACACCGGTTGGCATCATCAGAAGGCACGCTCTCACTGGTGTCAGATGTCTCTCCCTCCCACAGGTGACAAGGTAGAGGGGAAGGACACTAAGCTTGGTTCTGTCAACAAGGCTGAAGTCCCACCCCTGCCAGAGAACAACCCTGTGACCTTGGGCAAGTAAGCTGACCTCTCTGAGCCTCAGCAACCTCATATGTAAAGCACAGGTGGGACCAGACCAGAGATTTTCAAGCAGTGTTCCGAGGAACCCTAAGGTACCACCACCCCATCGGGGGTTACTAGCAATTAGGGAGAGAAGAAGAAACCAGCCCAGCTGAATTAAGAGTAATCCAACCATTATCTGATTCCCCTTCGACGGTTTTCCAGGATTTTCTCTGAAGCTTAAAAATAAAAGTTTGAAAATCTCACACTTCGAGGATCTTTAAGGCCCTTTTGTACTCCTTTTTGTAAGTCTATGGGGCTTGAATCAAAGCCTAGGTCCTGCCTCATAGAGGTGTGTGACCTTGGGAAGCTACCTACCTTACTCTCCTCATCTGTAAACACCTCGTCACTTAATGGTTATCTGTGATGTGTCAGGGGATTTGCACACATCCCTAAGTTCATACCCATCCCTCTAAGAGACACACCATCAATACCCCCACTTTATAGCCTAGGAAACTGAGGCTCAGAGAGGCTGAGCAACACACTGCCTTACTCATCTGGCGAATGGCTTTATATATATCAGGCTCCAGTATTCATACTATCTCTGCTTTGCTGTCTGCCTGTTTTAGAGTGGTGTGAAGAAGAAATGAAACTATAAATGCGAAACATCTTACAAAAATACAAATCTTGATGCAACCATAAAGAATTATAATTTGGTTTCAGAATCAGAGTTACTTTTGCACTAGCAAACCTAAACCCCCTTTCGTAGGGAAGGTTATCTAGCTCCACAGCCAAAGCTTAACCGCAGTGGGACACTTGTACAAGGACAGCTACCGTGGCCAGTGTGGAAGCGCGGGGCAGGGCCCAGTGGGTCCTGAGTATGCGTGAACTGAGTCCAGAACAAACGCTGGACAAGGATTACAAATTCTGTCAAAAGTGGGTTTGAATTAGCTCCTCCATTTACAAGTCTTGTGGCCTAAAAGTAAGTTATCTTCTTTGCCTTGGTTTATTCATAGAGAAAATGGGGATGAAACGTGTTTAACTAGCAGTACAGTTTGAGGGAAGAAGTCTTCATACAAGACCTCCCTCAGGATTTCCCTGGTGGTCCAATGGTTAAGACTCCCCTTTCCAACCCGGGCAGTGTGGGTTCCATCCCTGGTTGGGGAATGAAGTCTCACACGTCCCATGGCCAAAAAACCAGAACAGAAGCAATACTATAACAAGTTCAATAAAAGCCTTTCAAAAAGGATCCACATTTTAAAAAAAAAAATCTTAAAAAGAAACCTTTCTCACTTCTGATATCAGTTGAAAGGTTTCATAAAACCACCCACATGTTCAATAATTCGTTGAGAGAATTCTCAGAACTCATTGACAACTATTATACTCCCAGTTTATTACAGGGAAAAGATACAGGTTAAAATTAGCCCAAGGAAGAGACTGAGGGCAGAGCCTAGAAGGGAGTCTAATTGTGGAGCTTCTGAGTATCTTCTCTTCATGGACTCCGGGATGTTGGTGCCTCTTTGCACCCACAACATGTAACAATGCACGTGGAATACTGCCAGCCAGGGAAGGTCACCCAAGCCTTTGGTGTCCAAGGCAAATATTTGGAGCTGATCACTACCGCCCAGGTGGCTGATCTCGAGTCCCCAGCCCTCTCAAGAGTCTAATACCTTTAGTCTCCAGTTCCTCTAGAAATCAGAACTCATAATGCAAAGCCCAAAGCCTTCATCATAAATCACGCTGTTAGGGACTTTCCTGGTGGCACAGAGGGTAAGAATCTGCCTGCCAATGCAGGGGACATGGATGTGCTCTCTGGTCTGGGAAGATTCCATATGCCACGGAGCAGCTAAGCCCAAGTGCCCCAACTACTGAGCCCACATTCTAGAACCCACGACCACCAACTACTGAGCCTGCAGTGTTGCAACCACTGAAGCCCACACTTCTAGAGCCTGTGCTCTGCAACAGGGAGCCACCACAATGAGAAGCCCGAGCACCTAGCAAAGTAGCCCCTGCTCGCCACATCTAGAGAAAGCCGGCGTGCGGCAATGAAGACTTAGAGAAGCCAGAACTAAACAAATACAGCAGAGCGTACATGTCAAAAAGATTAAATCACACTGTTAGACTATCTAGTAACCTGAGCCTCCAGGCAAACAAAGACACTCCCGCAGACAGGACATTCCAGGGCCTGAGAGACCAGCTTCTGTGAGCCAAGGCAGAGCCCAGACCGCTTGGTGGGAAAGGTTGATTCTTCCCTACACAAGGTAACACTTCCTATTTCAACGGGGTCATCGTGAGGACTGAGCGGCAGAACACGAGTTGACCAGCCCGTGTATGCAATTCCAAAATCCCAAATGCTCTGAAAACTGGAGTTTTAACAAAAATCATTTAGAGGGAAACTTACATTGCAGCTAGTGGGAATCATCACACATTTTCCTATTGAAATATCACTGTGTGATCTGGTGGACAGTGCCACAACCCACCCTCCCCAACCCTGCCCACCCCGCCCTGGGGGTATAATGGTAGAGTGAGTACCTACCACATTTTGCCTTTCTAAACTCAGAAAGGCACCTGGTCCTGAGGGACTTGGACAAGACATTGTGAGCTGTAAATGTATTGACAGGTACTAGTAACAGCCCCTAGCGTATATAATAACTGCTCATTAAGTGCAAACTTGAATATTTCTCCTCAAATACAAAAGTAGTAAAGGAAGAATACACTGCCAAAGTGGTGAATACCACTGATTAAATACCCTTTGGCAAAATTTTATCCCAATTTAAATTTTCACAAGCAAATTCCAGGAGTGTATATGGTGAAAATTAAATTCTTTTTTTAGACCACGCCATGCAATATGTGGGATTCCAGTTCCCTGATCAGGGATCAAACCTTTACACCTTGCATTGGGAGTGTGGAGCCCAATCAATGGACTACCAAAGAGCCCTGAAAATAAATTCTGTAGAAGATTTATCTTATGTTTATTATCATAAGTATTATATATTATATGCTTTGACATAGTAAGTAAAAATTAAACATAGTCACGGCACAGTTAAGCAGGGCTTGCCGAGGGTGGGGGAGCAGAGACAGTACCATGGCATTTTGAGGATCTGCCATGGGCTTTCAGCCTTTGTGTACACTGACAAATTCTTGCTGTGTGTTTCCTTCTGAACATCCTGAAACTTCCCACCTGGGGAATTTCTTCGGACTTCCTACCAACTTTTAGACAATTCACTTTCTTAATGAGGTACCAATTAAGTAATGACATTATCGTTTTTCCCACTCTAGAACCTTTGGTCAAGCCTGTTTGTGTCAAAACAGTTGTGCCTGAAATCAGACCCCTGGGAGAAGCAAATTAGGATTTAAAATGTCAAAGAAGAAAGGAAAATTCACAAGAGCCCACTCACATCACAAGCTGGGAGGGAAGCCGAACCACCCTGGGAACAGACCTTTCCACGAGCATTGCTGCCCCACACTGAGTCGTTACTGGAGCCAGCTGAAATGAGTGGATAGACACAGAGACTCTCTCATCACAGGACCACAGCCTCCCATTGCCAATCCCCCAGCCCCAAGGGCTCTGGAAAGAGAGAGATCTGTTTATAACTCACTTGGTTACAAACCTTGCCCTGGACTAATGAGAGGCTATTTTTAGTCTTTATGCTATTCTATATGAATATTCATGGGTTTGGCTGCAGAAATATTAATGTGTTTAATGACGGGGTGCTTCCCAAGGCTCCACTGGGAGTGTTAAGTAATATGATCCACATGCTGAACTGCCTTCCTTAAAAAATCCAAAAAATTATGAATTCAGAAATTCAAGTTTTTGGATAAGGGATTATAAACGTACATTGCACAAAATCCCAACAGGTAGGTGTTATCTTCACTTTAAGGGTAATAAACAGATTTAAGTAACTTGCCCAAGGTCATACAATAAGCAGCAAAATATAATACACTTTGATGGAACAACTATGTCAACTGCAACTTCCAATGGCTGCAGTTTTTTTGCAAAATCCAACAAGGTTTTGCATGGCATCATCATGGAGCTGATACCTGAAGGTACACTGAAAATTATGAAGAGATGTTTTGCCGTTGGCAAAATTATGCTGTTAAGATTTCAGATCAGCCTCCAGAGAGCCTTCTATTTCCAATTTTAAGGAAACCATGCCCTCTGACTTTAAGGACATACATTTCTTCTCATCCTTTAAAAGCAGAGGAATTT
Source organism: Oryx dammah (assembly GCF_014754425.2). Classification (NCBI taxonomy): domain Eukaryota; kingdom Metazoa; phylum Chordata; class Mammalia; order Artiodactyla; family Bovidae; genus Oryx; species Oryx dammah. The sequence continues at coordinate 44,314,739 of NW_024070193.1, read as the reverse complement.
GATAAAGAAGTTGCCTGGTGAAGGAAAAAAAAAAAGCCCACTAGACTGAAATCAAAACAAATCACTTTTTGCATATTAATCAGGCTCCTGATTGAAACTATGCTTGCTACTTCGAGGAGAAATATTAAAAGTAAAGTGTTGCTAATTTAAGCACAACTTATTTTAAAAGATGTACCTAGAAACAGCCACATGGGAGAATCACTTAGGCTGTATCAACCACCCGCTCCATTTGATGGGATCTGCCTGGGTTGCAAGCCCCAATGTCATGACATTTGCCTCATCCCTATGGGTAGAGAAGGAAGTCAGCCATTCCCTATAATGTGCAGGGCTCTGGTTTTCAAGTATCCATGCCAACTTACTCCTGCCTCCCAAATAAGCAAGGGGAGTCCAGAGGGAAGACCCTGATCTGGAGTTAACTATCGAGGAGCTGCCACCAAGCTTGAGCCCCATCCTTACGGAGCTAGAAGGCCACTCTCCCAGGGAGGTGGTCCCATAAGAGCAGTTTCTGTAGGACTTCCTACCAACTAGTTGGCTCACTAGTCAACCTCATCTGTAGCAGACTGGTGTAGCTCTCCCTCTCTCAGAGCTTCTCAATGCCTGAACCCATAGCTCTCTTGGAAAGACTGTGCTGGGGCTATGAGGGCAATTTTGTTTACAGGCACTGGCAGTTTGTCCACTGAAGCAACCATCAGTCCATAAGGAACTAAGGTAAGAATACAGGGGCTCAGCTGTCTCACCTCCAGCAGAATTGAGGCTCCAGAGACCCTCCTCCAGAGGGATCAGGTCAAGGCTGTGACTCCGCCTGAACTTGCCCCTTTCTGATCTGCTTCTTTGACCTCTCCTGGGAGCTCACTCTTTAAAATAAAGTCACTGCTTCTGGGTTATCCCACCTATGACCATGGTACCCAAAGCTCTGAGATTTCAGCATAGATAGTACATGTTATACTTTAAAGTGAGTAACAGAGAATTCCCTGGTGGTCCAGTGACTAAGACACCATGCTCCCAATGCAGGGGGCCCGGGTTCAATCCCTAGTCAGGGAACTAGATTCCACATGCCGCAATGAAGAATCTGCATCTCACAGTGAAAGATCCTGTGTACCACAGCTAAGACCTAGCAGTACAGTGTTAGTCACTCAGTCATGTCCGACTCTTGCAACTCTATGAACTGTAGCCCACCAGGCTCCTCTGTCCATGGAGTTCTCCAGGCAAGAATACTGAAGTGGGTTGCCATGCCCTTCTCCAGGGGCTCTTCCCAACCCAAGGACTGAACCCAGGTCTCCTGCATCGAACCTAAGACCTGGGGCAGCCAAATAAATAAGTACATTGTGAATAACCTCAAGTGAATCATCTAGATTTCTGGAAAGGGCCTACTTACATGACAATCAACTATTCCACAGCTGAACTCATCATTTGCCACTCTGGGGACTCATCATTTGCCATGGAAATGAGGGCAAAAGAGAATAAGCTAGAACAGAACAGAGAACATGACCTGGTCAGGTGTTCCTTTTCTCTCTACAGACCTATGGATAACACATAAGCATATCCATGGCAGAGGGGCCTAGCTATCCCAAGGCATGGTCTCCCTTCTCCCTTACAATCAGGGAGCACAGCATGTGCAGTTACAAACTGAACATACAGCTCCCCAGCCAGCCTCCATTCCAGTTAAATAAGCTCTGGCCCTTAGGTTCCAGCCAATGGGATGAGAACATAAATGATGGGCACAACTTCTAAGACATGCCTTCTCTTCCCTGTCACCCTACCTGGATGTAGTGGGAACCATGAGATGGAGGCCATACCTGAGGAATGTAGGAAAAATATAGGATACTGATCCTCAATATCATGGTCTTGCCCATATTGTTTCATGAGCAGATTGGAAGGAATGATGCTAAAGCTGAAACTCCAGTACTTTGGCCACCTCATGTGAAGAGTTGACTCATTGGAAAAGATTCTGATGCTGGGAGGGATTGGGGGCAGGAGAAGAAGGGGACGACAGAGGATGAGATGGCTGGATGGCATCACGGACTCGATGGATGTGTGTCTGAGTGAACTCAGGGAGTTGGTGATGGACAACAGGGAGGCCTGGCGTGCTGCAATTCGTGGGGTCACAAAGAGTCGGACATGACTGAGTGACTGAACTGACTGAACTCATTCATGTACTGAAAGTCACCTGGGGCTCCTGTTAGAGCAATCAAATCAGTATTCCAAAGAATACATACCTTAGAGTGCAGTAGGATTATACATTTCAAACTGTCACAGATAAAGAGAAAAGTCTCTCTTAAGGTTGAATTTCCCACAAAAGATCCTGAGATGAGGATTTGTGTCAAAGTGACTTACAAATTATTAGAAAATATTCCCAGGAAAGACTGGTAACGAAGCTGGGGGTAAGAAGAAAAGATGATGGCCAGCAAGGGTGTGATATCAGATAAAGCCCCACAGTCCTCCAGGAGAGTTCTGGGACAGTATAGGTCACAAGTTATGGGTAAGAGAACTGCAGAATTTACACAACCCACACTCACCAGTCGAGAGATGCTTCCAGAAGAGCTTAAATTCCCTGGTACTTCCAGATGCCCAGGCACATAAGAAGAATATGTTCAGCAGCCAGCAGGAAGCCCTCTAACATGCAGGCACAGGGGCTGGCCTTTGGCAGAGAATACACTGAGAAGTCAAATGCCAAAAAATGGTATCTGAATCTAAGAGGACATGGGTGGAGTGCAGACAAGACCTGCTTACAGAGGTCTTCTTGTAAATTTTTGCCAGGAACTCGCACTTAGTCATGTGACCCTTTGCATAGGAAACAACTCTCACCCTCACCTGGACATTTCTCTTGGTTATATCTTTATATTTCAAGGATCTACAATGGCATTCTGTGGCAGCCACAATAACAGACAAGGTCTTATTTCAGAGGTCTCTTTGAGTCCTAAGAGAAAGAGTAACAAGTTTATAGGACTCTCTGATAGGGCTCTTTATTCTCCACTCAAGCTCCAACAACCCAGCAACAGAAATCATCATGCTTAGTCCAGAAATGACACTGATGGCAAATTTACTCTATACCTACATAGGAACAAGCAAAGACAATTTATAATATTAAAAGGCACTTAACAATGTGACCTGAGATGGACATGCAACTCCAAACAAGCTAGAGCTGAAGACTGCTTGCTAGACACACACACACATATACCTTTTTAAAGTCCCATCTAAGACTTATACCTATCTAACTAGAGAAGGTTATAAAGAAAGTAAGTATCAGCGATGGGGAAGACAGGTAGTCTCAGGTGCTTCCGACTGGCATGTAAAACATTACAATCCTTCACAAGGCCTATACAGGAATACATTCTAGAAACTTAAATGCATACTCTTTGACTCTCCAAGAAAAATCCATGGGGATGTACAGTTCAGTGAAGTTTAATACATATATAGACTCAAGTAACTACCAATACGTGAGTGAAGTGCAAGTCACTCAGTCATGTCCCACTCTTTGAGACCCCATAGACTATACAGTCCATAGAATTCTCCAGGCCAGAATACTGGAGTGGGTAGCCTTTCCTTTCTCCAGCAGATCTTCCTGACCCAGGAATGGAACCAGGACCTCCTGCATTCCAAGCGGATTCTTTACCAACTGAGCTATCAGGGAAGCCCGATACAGTAAGGGTACTCAAAAACTCCTTTGTTTTATTTCTTTGTAGTCACTCTCTGTCCCTTATAGCCCCTAACCACCATTGATTTTTTTCCTTCAATCCCCATAGTTCATCTTTTCAAGAAGCCCCACATCACAGCTGGGGAAGCCACAGGCGCATGCCCTAGAGTCTGTGCTCTGCAACGAGAAGCCACAGCAATGAGAAGCCCGTGCACCACAACTAACAGTAAACCCCACTCGCCACAACTAGAGAAAATCTGTGTGGAACAACAAAGACCCAGCAGAGGCAAGAAGTAAATTAAATTTTTTAAAGTTTTTTTTTTTAATAATGTCATATAAATGGAATAAAACAGTACATAACCTTCTTTCCCAGCACAGTGTTTAAAACTTATCTAAGCTGTGTTTATCAGCAACTTCTTTCTTCTTATTGCTGAGATGATTCCATTGCCAGACCTGCCTGTGAGTGTTTCAGGGTCTCTGGTGGAGGCGTGGGTCAGCAGTGGCCTGCCGTGGGGACAGGGGCACTGGCAGCAGCCGCCTGGGAGGCGTGGCGTGTGGCCTGAGTTCTCTTGAAGGAGGGGGCCATTAGCCCTACCATAGAGCTGCCCAGTGGGCGATCCACAGACTGGAGACCAATTATACCAAAGAAGTTCTGCCACTACTGCGAAGATTATAGGCCCCACAACAGACTTCCCAACCTGGGGAACCAGCAAAGGGACTGAGAATCCCCAGGGAATCTGACTTTGAAGACGAGCAGGTTTTGATTACAGAACTTCCACAGGACTGGGGGAAACAAACTCTTGGAGGGCATTAACAAAACCTTGTGCACACTAGGACCCGGAGAAAGGAGCAGTGACCCCACAAAAGATGGAACCAGACTTGCCTGAGTGTCCAGCAGTCTCAGGTGGAGTCATGGGTTGACAGTGGCCCGCTGCAGGGTCAGGGGCACTGAATACAACAAGGCTGGGAGCCACAGGGCATGCTGGCACAAATCCTCTTGGAGGCAGTCAGCATGAGTCCTACCATAGAGACTGCGGACTACAGGGTGGAAGCACAGCCCCACTCATCAGCAGAAAATTGGATTAAAGATTTACTGAGCATGGCCCTGCCCACTAGAGCAAGACCCAGTTTTCTCCAAAGCTAGTCCCTCCCATCAAGAAGCTTGCACTAGCCTCTTATCCTCATCCATCTGAGGGCAGACAGAATGAAAACCACAGTCACAGAAAACTAAATGATCACATGTGTGATTCAGGGAAACTCTGAGCCATGCCATGCAGGGCCACCCAAGACGGACAGGTCATGGTGGAGAGTTCTGACAAAACGAGGTTCACTGGAGAAGGGAATAGCAAACCACTTCAGCATTCTTGCCTTGAGAACCCCACGAACATTATGAAAAGACAAAAAGATAGGACACTGAAAGATGAGCCCCCTAGGTCAGCAGGTGTCCAATATGCTGCTGGGGAGGAGCAGAGAAATAACTGCAGAAAGAAGAGGCTGGGCCAAAGCAGAAACAACACCTACTTGTGGATGTGTCTGGTGGTGAAAGTAGAGTTTGATGCTGTAAAGAACAATATTACATAGGAACCTGGAAAGTTAGGTCCAAGAATCAAGGTAAATTGGAAGTGGTCTAACAGGAGATGGCAAGAGTGAACATTGACATTTTAGTAATCAGTAAACTAAAATGGATGGGAATGCGTGAATTTAATTCAGATGACCATTATATCTCCTACTGTGGGCAAGAATCCCTTAGAAGAAATGGAGTAGCCATCACAGTCAAAAAGAGAATACGAAATGCAGTACTTGGCTGCAATCTCAAAAATGACAGAATGATCTCAGTTCATTTCCAAGACAAGCCATTCAATGTCACAGTATTCCAAGTTCATCCCCTAATCACTATTGCTGAAGAAGCTGAAGTTGAACAGTTCTGTGAAGACCTACAAGACTTTCTAGAACTAACACCCAAAAAAGATGTCCTTTAATCACAGGAGAGTCTAATGTAAAAGTAGGAAGTCAAGAGATATGTGGAGTAGCAGGCAAGTTTGGCCTGGGAGTACAAAATGAAGCAGGGCAAAGGTTAACAGAGTTTTGCCAAGAGAACGCACTGGTCATAGCAAACATCCTCTTCCAACAACACAAGCGATAACTCTACACATGGACATCACCAGATGGTCAATACAAAAATCAAATTGATTATATTCTTTGTAGTTGAATATGGAGAAGCACTATGCAGTCAGCAAAAACAAGACCTGGATCTGCTTGCAGCTCAGATCATCAGCTCCTTATTGCAAAAGGCAGACTTAAATTGAAGAAAGCATGAAAAACCACTAGACCATTCAGGTATGACCTAAATCAAAACCCTTACGATTATACAGTGGAAGTGACAAATAGATTCAAGGGATTAGATCTGATAGATAGAGTGCCTGAAGAACTAAGGATGGAGGTTCGTAACATTGTACAGGAGGCAGTGACCAAAACCATCCCAAAGAAAAAGAAATGCAAGAAGGCAAAATGGTTGTCTGAGGCGGCCTTACAGAGAGCTGAGAAAAGAAGAGAAGTGAATGGCAAAGGAGAAAATGAAAGATACATCCAACTGAATGCAGAGTTCCAAAGAATAGCAAGGAGAAATAAGAAAGCCTTCTTAAGTGAATAATGCAAAGAAATAGAAGAAAACAATAGAATGGGAAAGACTAGAGATCTCTTCAAGAAAAATAGAGATACCAAGGGAACATTTCATGCAAAGATGGGCTCGATAAAGGACAGAAATGGTATGGACCTAACAGAAGCAGAAGATATTAAGAAGAGGTGGCAAGAATACACAGAAGAACTATACAAAAAAGGTCCAAATGACCGGATTTCCATGATGGTGTGATCACTCATCTAGAGCCAGATATCCTAGAGTGTGAAGTCAAGTGGGCCTTAGGAAGCATTACTACAAACAAACCTAGTGGAGGTGATGGAATTCCAGCTGAGCTATTTCAAATCCTAAAAGATGTTGCTGTAAGAGTGCTCTACTCAATATGCCAGCAAATTTGGAAAACTCAGCAGTGGTCACAGAACTGGAATACGTCAGTTTTCATTCCAATCCCAAAGAAAGGCAATGCCAAAGAATACTCAAACTATCACACAATTGCACTCATTTCACACACTAGTAAAGTAATGCTCAAAATTCTCCAAGCCAGGCTTCAACAGTATGTGAACCGTGAATTTCCAGATGTTCAAGCTGGATTTAGAAAAGGTAGAGGAACCAGAGATCAAACTGCGAACACAGATCACAGAAAAAGCAAAACAATTCCAGAAAAACATCCACTTCTGCTTCATTGACTACGCTAAAGCTTTAACTGTATAGATCACAACAAATCAGAAAATTCTTAAAGAGATGAGAATATCAGACCACCTTACCTCCTCCTAAGAAACTTGTATGCAGATCAAGAAGCAATAGTTAAAACCAGACATGAAACAACAGACTGGTTCCAAATAGGAAAAGAATACATCAAGGCTGTATATTGTCACCCTGCTTATTTAACTTATACACAGAGTACATTATGAGAAACGCTGGGCTGTAAGAAGCACAAGCTAGAATCAAGATTGCCGGGAGAAATATCAGTAACCTCAGATATCCAGATGACACCACCTTATGGCAGAAAGTGAAGAACTAAAAAGCCTCTGGATGAAAGTGAAAGAGGGGAGTGAAAAAGCTGACTTAAAACTCAACATTCAAAAAATGAAGATCATGGCATCTGGTCCCATCACTTCATGGGAAATAGATGGAGAAACAGTGGAAACAGTGAGAGACTGTATTTTCTTAGACTCTAAAATCACTGTAGACAGTGACTGCAGCCATGAAATTAAAAGACATTTGCTCCTTGGAAAGAAAGCAATGACAAACCTAGACAGTATATTAAAAAGCAGAGGCATCACTTTTTCAGCACAGGTCTGTATAGTCAAAGCTATTGTTTTTCCAGTAGTCATGTATGAATGTAAGAGTTGGACCATAAAGAAAGCTGAGCACTGAAGAATTAATGCCTTTGAACTATGGTGTTGGAGAAGACTCTTGAGTCCCCTGGACAGCAAGGAGATCAAATCAGTCAATCCTAAAGGAAATCAACCTTAAATATTCATTGGAAGAAATGATGCTGAAGCTGAAGCTCCAATACTTTGGCCACCTGATGCGAAGAGCTGACTCACTGGAAAAGACCCTCTGCTGGGAAAGACTGAGAGCAGGAGGAGATGAGGGCGACAGAGAATGAGATGGTTGGATGGCATCACCAACTCAATGGACATGAGTTTGAGCAAGCTCCAGGACATAATGAAGGACAGGGAAACCTGGCATGCTGCAGTCCATGGGGTCGCCAAGAGTCAGACACTACTGAGCAATGGAACAACAAGAACAACAATTCCATTATATAGATGAGCCACAGTTTCTTTATCCATTTGCTAGATGAATGACACTTGGGTTGTTTACATTTTGGGGCATTTATGAACAGAGCTGCTACAAACATTCATGTAAAGATTTCATGCAAACATAAATATTCATTCCTCTATGGTAAATAACCAGCAGTGGGACTTCTAGGCCATATGATACATACAAGTTTAACTTTATAAGAAAATGTATTTTAACAAACACCCAAACTATTTTCAATATTTGCATTCCCACCAGCAGTGTAAAGAGCTCCAGTTGCTCAACGTCTTCGTCAACACTCAGAATTGTATTATTAATTTTTTCCTTCAGATAGATAAGTTCAAATTAAAACCATGCTGACATACCACTTATCTAATGGATAATGATATTGAACAAGACATCTTTTCATGTGCTTATCTGCCAACTATAAATCACTATTAATAAAATGCCCATACCTTTTTTTTAATTTTTGGTTTTAAGAACATTTTATATATTTTGGATAAAAGCCCTTTGTAAGATTTGTGATTTGTAAATATTTTCTACCAGTCTGTAGCCTGTGTTTTCATTCATTTTGATGGTGTTATTTGCAGGCTACGAGTTTTAAATTTTAGTGGAGTCCAATTTATCATGTGTCCTTTTATGGACTGTGCTTTTGGTGTCATGTCTAAAAGTTCTTTAGTCATGGAGAGTCTATTCTATGGTTTATTCTAAAATTTTTATACAACAATATTTCTATTTAGATTTATTTTTTCAGTTAATTTTTCTATAAGGTATGAATTTAGGTCCAAGCTTATTTTTTTGCCTAAGGATATCCAATTGTCCCAACATCATTTGTTGGAAAAAAATATTTCACCCATGAATTACTTTGAGATCTTGTCAAAAATCATTTGGGATTTTTGTCTTCTGCCTTCTGACCACCTGACCACCTCGTATTTTGCCCTGTGACCCTGCCTGGCATTTGGTGACTCTCTCTAGGATCTCCAAGAAATAGAAGGATTGAGTTCACTTCCTGTTGCAAAAACACCAAAATCACAACTAGCTGTTCAACAACCATTGACAAAAAGTATCAAACCTACCAAAAAGTCAGTCTATACCCAAAGAAGAGGCCACAGCTAGATGGTAGAAGGGGTGCTCTTGCAATACAATCAAATCCCATACCTACCAGGTGGGTGACCCACAAACGGAAAGATAATTATATCATAGAGGTTCTCCCACAGAGGTGAGAGTTCTGAGCCCCATATCAGGTACCCCAACCTGGGAGTCTGGCACTTGGGAGAGGAATCCCCAGAGCAATTGGCTTTAAAGGCCAGTGGGTCTTAAGTGCTGTGAGACTAGAAATCAACTACAGGAAAGAAACCATAAAGATAAGAGCAGAAATGAATGAGATAGAGATGGAGGAAACAAACAAAAAAAGGTCAGTGAAACTAAAAGTTGAATCCAACAATATCTTAAATGGATCATACACCACATCAAGTATGCTTTTTCCCAGGAATGTGAGTATTCTTCAATATATGCAAATCAATCATGTCATACAACATATTAACAAAGTGAAGAATAAAAACCATATGATCATCTCAACAGATGCAGAAAAGGCTTTTGAAATAATTCAACAAACATCAATGACAAAAACTAGAGGGAACATACAGGGAACCTACTTCAACATAGTAAAGGCCATATATGACAAGCCCAAAGAAAAGATCACTCTCAGTGATGAAAAACAGAGCATTTCCTCTAAGGTCAGGAACAAGACAAAGATTCTACCCTTTTCACTATTATTCAACACAGTTTTGGAAGTCCTAGCCATGGCAATCAGAGAAGAAAAAGAAATAAAAAGAATCCAAATTGGAAAGGAGTAAAAAATTGTTTGCAGATGATATGATATTATACTTAGAAAAATTCTAAAGATGCCACCAGAAAACTACTAGTGCTTATCATTGAATCTGGTAAAATTGCAGGATACAAAATTAATGCACAGAAATCTCTTGCATTCCTATACACTAGCAATAAAAATTCAGAAAGAGAAATTAAAGAAGCAATCCCATTTACCACTGCAACAAAAAAGAATAAGATGCCTAGGGATAAACCTACCTAATGAGACAAAAGACCTGTACTCAGAAATCTATGTGTGGGCTTAGTCGCTCAGTCATGTCTGACTCTTTGTAACCACATGGACTGTAGCCTACCAGACTCCTCTGTCCATGGGGATTCTCCAGGAAAGAATACTGGTGTAGGTTGCCATGCCCTCCTCCAGGGGATCTTCCCCACCCAGGGATCAAACCCCAGTCTCCTGCACTGCAGGTGGGTTCTTTACCATCTGAGCCACCAGGGAAGCTCAGAAAACTATAAGATACTGATAAAAGAAATCAAAGATGGCACAGACAGATGGAGACATATACATGTTCTTGGATTGGAAGAATCAATATTGTGAAAATGACCCTACTACTGAAAGCAATCTATAGATTCAGTACAATCCCAAATTCAGTTCAGTTCAGTTGCTCAGTCATGTCCGACTCTTTGCGACCCCATGAATCGCAGCACACCAGGCCTCCCTGTCCATCACCAACTCCCGGAGTTCACTCAGATTCACAGCCATCGAGTCAGTGATGCCATCCAGCCATCTCATCCTCGGTCATCCCCTTCTCCTCCTGCCCCCAATCCCTCCCAGCATCCAAGTCTTTTCCAATGAGTCAGCTCTTCGCATGAGATCGCCAAAGTACTGGAGTTTCAGCTTTAGCATCATTCCTTCCAAAGAAATCCCAGGGCTGATCTCCTTCAGAATGGACTGGTTGGATCTCCTTGCAGTCCAAGGGACTCGCAAGAGTCTTCTCCAACACCACAGTTCAAAAGCATCAATTCTTCAGCGCTCAGCTTTCTTCACAGTCCAACTCTCACATCCATACATGACCACAGGAAAAACCATAGCCTTGACTAGACGGACCTTAGTCAGCAAAGTAATATCTCTGCTTTTGAATATGCTATCTAGGTTGGTCATAACTTTTCTTCCAAGGAGTAAGCGTCTTTTCATTTCATGGCTGCAGTCACCATCTGCAGTGATTTTGGAGCCCCCCAAAATAAAGTCTGACACCATTTCCACTGTTTCCCCATCTATTTCCCATGAACTGATGGGACCAGATGCCATGATCTTCGTTTTCTGAATGTTGAGCTTTAAGCCAACTTTTTCACTCTCCTCTTTCAGTTTCATCAAGAGGCTTTTGAGTTCCTTTTCACTTTCTGCTATAAGGGTGGTGTCATCTGCATATCTGAGGTTATTGATATTTCTCCCGACAATCTTGATTCCAGCTTGTGTTTCTTCCAGCCCAGCATTTCTCATGATGTACTCTGCATATAAGTTAAATAAGCAGGCTGACAATATACAGCCTTGACGTACTCCTTTTCCTATTTGGAACCAGTCTGTTGTTCCAAGTCCAGTTCTAACTGTTGCTTCCTGGCCTGCATACAGATTTCTCAAGAGGCAGGTCAGGTGGTCTGGTATTCCCATCTCTCAAATTACCATTGGCATTTTCTACAGAACTAGGTCAAAAATTTTTACAGTTTGTATGAAAATATAAAAGATCTTGAATAGCCAAAGCAATCTGGAGAAAGAAAAACAAAGCTGGAGGAATCGGGCTCCCTTGACTTCAGACTGTACTACAGAGCCACAGTAATCAAGACAGTATGATACTGGCACAAAAACAGACAAATAGATCAGTGGAACAGGGAGAAAGCCCAGAAATAAACCCAGGCATCTATGATTACCTAATTTATGACAAAGGAAGCAATGGAGAAAAGACAATCTTTTCAATAATTTGTTCTTAGAAAATTAGACAGCTACATATAAAAAAATGAAATTAGAACACTCCCGAATACTATACACAATAATAAACTCAAATGGACTAAAGACCTAGATGTAAGGCCAGACACTATAGAATGCTTAGAGGAAACATAGAACACTCTTTTGACATAAATCAGAGCAATATCTTTTTTGACCCACTTCCTACAATAATGAAAATCAAAACAAAAATAAACAAATGATACCTACTTAAATTGAAACCTTTTTCACAGCAAAGGAAATCATAAACAAGACAAAAAGACAGTTCTCAGAATGGAAGAAATTATTTGCAAATGAAGCAAATGACAAGAAATTCATCTCCAAAATATATAAATAGCTCATGTGGCTTCATACCAAGAAAAACAACTCAATAAAAAATGGGTGGAAGACCTAAATAGACATTTGTCTAAAGAAGACATACAGATGGTCAAGAGGCATATGAAAAAATGCTCAACATCAATAATTATTATAGAAATGAATGAGGCAACACCTCACACCACTCAGAATGGTCATCATCAAAAAATCTACAAGTAACAAATGCTGGAAAGGGTGTGAAGAAAAGGGAACCCTCTTGGACTGTTGGTGGTATTGTAAATTGACACAGCCATTATGGAGAATACTATGGAGGTTCCCGAAAAAAAACTAAAAAGAGAACTACCATATGACCCAGTAATCCCACTCCTGGGCATATACCCAAATAAAACCATAATTTAAAAAGACACTGAACCCCAGTGTTCATTGCGGTACTATTCACAACAGCCAGAGAAATGGAAGCAACCCGAATGTCCATCAACAGACGAGTGGATAAATAAGACGTAGTATATATAGACAATGGAATGTTACTCAGCCATCAAAAGGAATGAACTTGTGCTATTTTCAGAGATGTGGATGTCATACAGAATGAAGTTAGTCAGAAAGAGAAAAACAAATGTAGTATATATTAATGAATATATGTACAATCTAGAAAATAGTACAGAATACAGACACAGGCATAGAGAAAAAAATGTATGGACACCAAGTGGGGAAGCTGGGGTGGAATAAATTGGGAGATTGGGATTGACATATATACACTACTAGGTAAAACCTAGACAGCTAATGAGAACCTCCAGTATAGCACAGGGAAGGAAAAACGAAGGCACCATCTGTCTCCAGGACATATATTAAGTTAACCATAATTTACCCAATATACATTCAGTTCAGTTCAGTTCAGTGCAGTCGCTCAGTCGTGTCCAACTCTCTGCGACCCCATGAATTGCAGCACGCCAGGCCTCCCTGTCCAACACCAACACCTGGAGTTCACTCAGACTCACGTCCATTGAGTCAGTGATGCTATCCAGCCATCTCATCCTGGGTTGTCCCCTTCTCCTCCTGCCCTCAATCCCTCCCAGCATCAGAGTCTTTTCCAATGAGTCAACTCTTCACATGAGATGGCCAAAGTACTGGAGTTTCAGCTTTAGCATCATTCCTTCCAAAGAAATCCCAGGGCTGATCGCCTTCAGAATGGACTGGTTGGATCTCCTTGCAGTCCAAGGGACTCTCAAGAGTCTTCTCCAACACCACAGTTCAAAAGCATCAATTCTTCAGCGCTCAGCCTTCTTCACAGTCCAACTCTCACATCCATACATGACCACAGGAAAAACCATAGCCTTGACTAGACGGACCTTAGTCCACAAAGTAATATCTCTGCTTTTCAATATGCTATCTAGGTTGGTCATAACTTTTCTTCCAAGGAGTAAGCGTCTTTTAATTTCATGGCTGCAGTCATGTAGTTAAAATAGTTGTTTTATATTTTTGGCTCTAACAACAACAAAAACATTTAAAAAAGGACTGTACTACCCAAGGCAATTTACAGATTCAACTCAATCTCTGTGAAATTACCAATGGCATTTTTCACAGATCTAGAACAAACATTTTTTAAAATTTGTATGGAAACACAAAAGACCCCAAATAGCCAGAGCAATCCTAAGAATGAAAAACATAGCTGGAGCATTCAGGCTCCCAGACTTCAGTGTATACTACAAAGCTACAGTCATCAAAACAGTACAGTACTGGCACAAAACCAGAAATCTATAACAATGGAACAAGATAGAGACTCCAGAGATAAACTGACACACCTATGGTCACCTAATCTATGACAAAGGAGGCAAAAATATACAATGGAAAAAAGTCTCAATAAGTGGTTCCAGGAAAACTGGACACCTATATGTAAAAGAATGAAACTAGAATATTCTTTATCAAAATGGATTAAAAACCTAAATGTTAAGACCTGATACTATAAAACTCTTATCGGAAAACATAGGCAGGATACCCTTTGACATAAATCACAGCAACATCTTGTTGTATTCACTTCCTAGAGTAACAAAAAATTTTTAAATGGAACCTAAACTTGAAAGCTTCTGCACAGCAAAGGAAAGCATAAACAAAATGAAAAGACAACTCACAAAATGAGAGAAAATATTTGCAAATGAAGCAACTGACAAGGAATTAATCTACAGAATATACAAACAGCTCATGTAGCTCAATTTTTACAAACAACTCAACCAAAAACTGTGCAGAAGATCTAAATTGACACTTCTCCAAAGAATACATACTGATGACCAAAAAGCACATTAAAAGATGCTCAACATCAATAATTATTAGAGAAATGCAAATCAAAACTACCACGAGATATGATCTCATACCACTCAGAATGACCATCATTAAAAAGTCTGCTGCTAAGTCGCTTCAGTCATGTCCGACTCTGTGCGACCCCATAGACGGCAGCGCACCAGGCTCCCCCGTCCCTGGGATTCTCCAGGCAAGAGCGCTGGACTGGGTTGCCATTTCCTTCTCCAATGCATGAAAGTGAAAAGTGAAAGGGAAGTCGTTCAGTCGTGTCCGACTCTTAGCGACCCCATGGACCACAGCCTACCAGGCTCCTCCATCCATGGCATTTCCCAGGCAAGAGTACTGGAGTGGGTTGCCATTGCCTTCTCCATTAAAAAGTCTACAATCAATAAATTCAGGAGAAGGTGTGGAGAAAAGTGAACCTTCCTACACTGTTGGTGGCAAGGTAGATTGACATAGCCACTATGGAAAAAGGTATGGAGGTGCTTGAAAAAGCTAAAAGTAAAACTGCCATATAATCCGGCAGTCCCACTCCTGTATGTGGAAAACTTACCGAAAACCATAATTCGAAAAGACACATGCATTCCAATGTTCACTGCAGCACTGTTTACAATAGCCAAGACAGGGAAGCAACAAAAATGTTCACAGACAAACAGAAGGATAAAGAAGATGTGATATAGTATACACAATGGAATATTACTCAGTCGTGAAAAAGAATAAAATAATACCATTTGCAGCAACATGGATGGACCTAGAGATTGTTGTACTAAGTAGGTCAGACAGAGAAAGACATGTATTACTTACAAGTGGAATCTGAAAATTGACACAAATGAACTAATTTACAAACACAAACAGACTCATAGACTTAGAAAACTAACTTATGGTTACCAAAGGGAAAAGGTAGAGAGAGGGATAAATTAGGAGTTTGAGATTAACATATATACACATATATAACATAATACATATAAAATAGATTATCAACAAGGACCTACACTACAGAACAGGGAACTCTACTCAGTACTCTGTAATAACCTATATAGGAAAGGAATCTGAAAAAGAATGGATATATGTATAACTGAATTGTTTTGCTGTACATCTAAAACTAACACATTGTAAATCAACTATAATATAAATAAAAAAATAAAATCAGTTGTGCATATTTATGTGGATCTATTTCTGTACTCTCTAATCAATGCTTCACTGATCTATGTGTCTATCTTTTAATAACTGAAAGTCTTAAAATCAAGTAGTACAATCCTCCCAACTCTATTCTTTTTTAAAATTATTTTACCTATTTCAATTCATCTGTTTTCCATCAAATTTAGAATAGCTTGGTCTGTATCTACTAAAACTTTTTGGGGATTTTGATTGATAATACATTAAACCTCCACGTTAACTTGAGCAAAATTGACATATTTACTTTTTCGACTCTTCCAACCCATAAAAACAGTCTCTCTCTCTATTCACTGGCTCTTCTTTGACTTCCTTCATCAATTTTTTATAGTTTTCCAACACACAGACTCTGTACATAATTTTTTCAGGTTTATACATGAGTACTTTTTGAAAAAGTGAAAGCGTTAGTCATTCAGTTGTGCCATTTGCGTGAAAGGAGTACTCTTTGCGACCCCATGGACTGTAGCCTGCCAGGCTTCTCTATCCATGGAATTCTCCAGGCAAAAGAATGGGTTGCTGTTCCCTTTTCCAGGGGATCTTCCTGACCCAGGGATCAAACCTGAAAGGGGCTATCTAAAAAATAAATTTTTTTCTGGCCGCACCACACATCTTGCTGCATCTTAGTTCTCTGACCAAGGACTGACCTGTGTGCTTAGCAGTAAAAGGGCCAAGTTCTAACCACTGGACTGGCTTGTATTTTTTTTTTAATTCTTCTCAACTGTACATGGTTAGTATACAGAAATATGACTGACTTTTGTGTCTTGATCCTGCATCCTGCAAAGTTGCTTATCTTTATTAGTTCTAGAGACTTTTTTTTAGTGATTCCATGGGATTTTCAACATAGAAAATCGTGTTATCTGTGAAAGGAGATTCTTTGCAATCTACAGTTTCTTATTTTTACTTTTTTCCTGATTGCACTAGCTAAGACTTCCAGTGTTATGCTGAATAGTGGTGACAAGTATGCGCATCCTTGCCTTGTTCCTGTTGTTAGAGGGAAATCAATCAGTCTTTTTACAGTAAGTATGATGTCAGCTCTAGGTTTTCTTTTTTCTTTTTTTTTTGTAGATGTCCAGATAAAGTTGAAGAGATTTCCTTCTACTATTCTACACCCAATTTCAACGTGTGTGTTTTCTTCTATACCACCAAGTAGTTCTGACTCTAGCTGGGTGTCCTATGAGTCAACTCAAGTGATTTACCTGAATACTGTCAGATGCCACAGGTTGCTCAGCCTAACAGGACTGCCCTCCCATCCACCCATTTCAGATGTCAATTACAAGATTGTCACCTTTGCTTCTGATTGACTAGCTACAGGTTTGAGGTTCCGACATCCTCCTCCTTGGTTTGATTAATTTGTTGGAGCAGCTCATGGAATTCAAAGAAACATTTTACTTACTAGATTACCAATTTATATATAAAAAGCTGTAACTCAGGACCAGCCAAAAGCAAGATTGCATAGGGCAAAGTATGTAGACAGGGCTGTACCCTCTCCCTGAATATCCACGTGCTCACCAAGCAGGAAACTCTCTGAACTCTGTCCTTTCGGGTTTTTATGAAAACTTCATTACACAAGCATGATTAATTAAATCACTGGCCATCAACAACTGAAGCCAACCTGGAGGCCCTTCTCACCTTCCCAGAAATCTGGGGGTGGCATTGAAAGTTCCAACCTTCTAATCACATGGTTGGTTCTCCTGGCAACCAGCCCCTTTCCCTTCCCTAGGTGCTTTCCACAAGTCATCTCATTAACATAACAAAAGAAACCTTCATAGCTCTCATCACAGGAAATTCCAAGGGTTTTAGCTTTGTGCCAGGAAAGAGAATGAAATGAATACATATTTTTTTTATTGTAATTCACCATTTCATACCTTCTATTCTTGGTTTCTTGAGAATTTTTATCAGGGATAGATGTTGAAATTTGTCAAATTCTTTTCCTGCATCTATTGATATAATCATGTGGGGTTGTTTTTTTTCTTTAGACTATTACTATATAATGAGTTACATAGGTTGATTTCTGAATATTGAATCAGTTGCATTCCCAAGCTAAATAAACTGCTTTTGGTCACAGTGTATTGTGCTTTTTATATATTTTTTCCTATAATTTGCTAATATTTGCTTGATCGTTTTCATATTTATATTCTTGAACAATAGTGATATGTACTTTTTGTGTATGCTAATTTTGTCTGATTTTGGTATCAGGGCAATGTCAGACTCTTAAAATGAGTTGGGAAATATTTCCTTCGCTTTATTCTCTGGAAGAGTGTGTTCAGAATTGATATTTGGTATAACTTGCCCATGAAACCATCTGGACCTGAAGATTTCTTTTTTGGAAGGATTTTAACTAAAAAATTCAATTTCTTTAATACTTACAGGTCAATACAGGTTTTCTGTTTTCGTGGAGGTTTGATAGCTCTTGGATTTTGAGAAATTAGTCCATTTCATCCAAGTTATGTGTAGTTTGTAGTGTAGGCTTAACAAAAGCCTGTGAAGTCTGTAGTAATATCCTCTTTTTCACTTATTCCTAATATTGGTAATTTGTGTCTTATCTCCTCTGTACTATCTCAGTCCTCCTAGAGGTTTGCTTTTATTGATCTCTTCAAAATATCAGTCTTTGGTTTCATTGATTTTATCTACAGTTTTTCTGTATCCATTTTATTAATTTCTGACCTTTCTATTGGGCTTTCTGTTGTTATCTCACAAGTTCCTGGGATCCTGTTCACTTTATTCCAACCTTTTTTCTGAGTTTTCTGATTGGATAAATTTTATTGAAGTAAGTAAAAATTTGTGCTTCCGGCAGTGGCTCAGCAGTAGAGAATCCTCCTGCAATGCAGGAGACTTACAGGAGAATGTGGGTTTGATCCCTGGGTCAGGAAGATCCCCTGGAGAAAGAAATGGCAACCCACTTCAGTATTTTTGCCTGGAAAATTCCATGGAGAGAGGAGTCTGGTGGGCTACAGTCCACGGGGTCACAAGAACAACAGAAGTCAAAGTTCACTGACTTTGCTCTGTCTGCCACTGAGTCCAGCCAGTGAGCTTCTCATTTTGGTCATTGTGATTTTCAGTTCTCAAGTCTGCATTTACTTCTTCATGTTGTCTATTTCTTAAGAGACTGTTTTTAGCATTTAAGAGTGTTCTTGATTGTTTGAGCGTTTGTATAACGATTGGCTTAAAATCTCTGTAGGATAATTCTGTCATATGTGTTCTCTCTATTTGGGCATTTATTGATCATCCTTTCCTGTGCTAGTTGAAACATTTGTGGTCCTTCACGTGCAGAATAATTTTGGTTGTATCATGATATTTTAAAAATTATGTTACAAGATTGTGGATCTTGTTCAAATCCACAGAGAATGTCGATATCTTTGTTTTAGCAGGCAATGGGCCTAGTGGGGTTCAGAGTGAAAAAGCTTCAACCTGGAGGCATGTTTCCAATGTCAGATTGAGGCAGGAGGTAGATGTGCCCATCCCCACTGGGTGAATAATTGGAGTTCATTCCCTATGGAAACTCCAAAATATCAATAGAAAGACAATCGAGAGAGAGGCAAGGCCCTGCCCAGATAAGAGACCACATATTCCTCATTCTCTAAGTCAGGGAGACCTTCCTAACTAGAAAGCTCCTTGGAGGTCAAAAAAGCATACCCACAGGCTTTTGCACTGGAATTCTTCTTGGCTTAGAGATGCGATCTGGTGGCCTGGAATGCAGGAGACCCGGGTTCAATCCCTGGGTCGGGAAGATACCCTGGAGAAGGAAATGGCAACCCACTCCAGTACCCTTGCCTGGAGAATCCCATGGAGGGAGGAGCCTGGTAGGCTACAGTCCATGGGGTCACAAAGAGTCGGACATGACTGAGCGACTTCACTTTCAATTTCACTTTCAGAGATTCATAAGCACACATGGGAGGATCCTGTGATGTACCAAATATGGACTAAGAATCAGGCAATTCAAAATGATTGGCTAAAGAAAACCCAGAAGAAATGCCCACATAAGTGATTTAGACTACCATGAGGGTACAACTCTCTGAGTCTGCCCAGGTGGCTATCCACATGAACTGTACTCTTTTTTTCCTCCTAATAAACACTTTACTTGTTTCACTAATTTTCATCTTTGTGGGAATTCTCTTCTGCAAAGCCAAAGGGCCAGGGCCTTGTTATTGGCCAGTGGTCTAGTGGCTAGGACTCAGCACTCTCACCACTGTAACCCAACTTCAATCTCTGGCCAGGAACTTAAACCCTGCTTCAAGCTGCTGCAGGCAGAGGCCACCTGAGATCACATTCGGTGCTGAAACCTGGGAGGTCAAGGTGAACCATGGACTTTGCCCAGCTGCAGCTTGAGGCCTCTGACTTTCACTTTTGCTTTCTTTCTCTTGCTTTCTGCTTTACTTTCTTTTCAGGACCCACAGGGCATAACCTCTGTCTGTCCACAACCTTATGGCTCCCCCTAACATTGGGGGTGCCAGGGCATCCCCCTAGGTTGTGCAGATTCAAATAAGGTTTGGGTGACAACTGACATGGTCCTTTGGGACCTGGTGGAAATGTGATTTCCAGCTGTGAAGGAGCCCACAGGGTCTCTCTCACTGTCCCATATAGAACCCTCCACTATGCTTTTCTTTCTCACCTTACTTGCACAACAAGGCCTCTTTCTCACTTCCTATCTCTGTGCCCTTTTAGGGAAGGATTTCCTGGACATGTTTCCCAAACTGTGTCTCTACCACTGTCAAACTCTCTGTTGCCTGTGTCAGACAAAATCATCAAACGATTCCCAATTCTTAATTGCCAGACAGACAGGGCAAAAGCTTTAGTGTTCTTCTGCTCTCTAGTCTCTCACTTCCCTCACTGCCTAGAAATCTATCATGAGAATTTCTCTGCCTGCTGGTCCTCAAGCCTTATCCCTCACTGTCTTTCATAGTGCCCAACACCAATTTCAGAGAAGGCAATGGCATCCCACTATAGTACTCTTGCCTGGAAAATCCCATGGACGGAGGAGCCTGGTAGGCTGCAGTCCATGGGGTCACTAAGAGTCAGACATGACTGAGCGACTTCATTTTCACATTTCACTTTCATGCATTGGATAAGGAATTGGCAACCCACTCCAGTGTTCTTACCTGGAGAATTCCAGGGACAGGGGAGCCTGGTGGGCTGCCGTCTATGGGGTCGCAGAGAGTCAGACATGACTGAAGCAACTTAGCAGCAGCAAGCAGCAGCAACGCCAATTTAGGTTCCAAGGGTTCCTCTTTGCATCTGTTGAACTCCCTCCATTCCAAGCCTTGGCAGCCTACACACTAGTATAGACAGCCTACTGAGCTAGCCACAACCCAGAAACTCAAATTATAAACTTTATAGATGCTCAGTCATGATAAATATACCCAAGAGAGTAGAAATTAAAAGATGCTTGCTCCTTGGAAGAAAAGCTATGACCAACCTAGACCGCATATTAAAAACCAGAGAGATTACTTTGCCAACAAAGGTCTGTCTAGTCAGAGCTATGGTTTTTCCAGTAGTCATACATGGATGTGAGAGTTGGACTATAAGGAAAGCTGAGGGCCAAAGAACTGACGTTTTTGAAATGTGGTGTTGGAGAAGACTCTTGAGAGTCCCTTGGACTGCAAGGAGATCAAACCAGTCAATCCTAGAGGAAATCAGTTCTGAATATTCATTGGAAGGACTGATGCTGACGCTGAAACTCCAATATTTGGCTACCTCATGCAAAGAACTGACTCATTGGAAAAGACCCTGATGCTGGGAAAGACTGAAGGCAGGAGGAGAAGGGGACGACAGAGAATGAGATGGTTGGATGGCATCACCAACTCAATAGACATGAGTTTGAGCAAGCTCTGGGAGTTGGTGATGGACAGGGAAGCCTGGCGTGCTGCAATCCATGGAGTCATAAAGAGTAGGCACAACTGAGTGACTGAATTGAACTGAGGAAGGCTTATCATAATACATAAGCCTTACAAATAGCTGTGAAAAGAAGAGAGGCAAAAAGCAAAGAAGAAAAGGAAAGATATAAGCATCTGAATGCAGAGTTCCAAAGAATAGCAAGAAGAGATAAGAAAGCCTTCTTCAGCGATCAATGCAAACAAATAGAGGAAAACAACAGAATAGGAAAGACTAGAGATCTCTTCAAGAAAATTAGAGACACCAAGGAAACATTTCATGCAAAGATGGGCTTGACAAAGGACAGAAATGGTATGGACCTAACAGAAGCAGAAGATATTAAGAAGAGGTGGCAAAAATACACAGAAGAACTGTACAGAAAAGATCTTCATGACCCAGATAATCATGATGTGATCACTAATCTAGAGCCAGACATCTTGGAATGTGAAGCCAAGTGGACCTTAGAAAGCATCACTACAAACAAAGCTAGTGGAGGTGATGGAATTCCAGTTGAGCTATTTCAAATCCTGAAAGATGATTCTGTGAAAGTGCTGCACTCAATATGCCAGCAAATTTGGAAAACTCAGCAGTGGCCACAGGACTGGAAAAGGTCAGTTTTCATTCCAATCCCAAAGAAAGGCAATGCCAAAGAATGCTCAAACTACTGCACAATTGCACTCATCTCACATGCTAGTAAAGTAATGCTCAAAATTCTCCAAGCCAGGCTTCAGCAATACGTGAACTGTGAACTCCCTGATGTTCAGGCTGGATTTAGAAAAGGCAGAGGAACCAGAGATCAAATTGCCAACATCCGCTGGATCATGGAAAAAGCAAGAGAATTCCAGAAAAACACCTATTTCTGTTTTATTGACTATGTAGAGGCCTTTGACTGTGTGGATCACAATAAACTACGGAAAAATTCTGAAAGAGATGGGAATACCAGACCACCTGACCTGTCTCTTGAGAAATCTGTATGCAGGTCAGGAAGCAACAGTTAGAACTGGACATGGAACAACAGACTGGTTCCAAATAGGAAAAGGAGTACGTCAAGGCTGTATATTGTCACCCTGCTTATTTAACTTCTATGCAGAGTACATCATGAGAAACGCTGGACTGGAAGAAACACAAGCTGGAATCAAAATTGCAGAAATATCAATAACCTCAGATATGCAGATGACACCACCCTTATGGCAGAAAGTGAAGAGGAACGCAAAAGCCTCTTGATGAAAGTGAAAGAGGAGAGTGAAAAAGTTGGCTTAAAGCTCAACATTCAGAAAACGAAGATCATGGCATCCGGTCCCATCACTTCATGGGAAATAGATGAGCAAACAGTGGAAATAGTGTCAGACTTTATTTTGGGGGGCTCCAAAATCACTGCAGATGGTGATTGCAGCCATGAAATTAAAAGACGCTTACTCCTTGGAAGAAAAGTTATGACCAACCTAGATAGCATATTCAAAAGCAGAGACATTACTTTGGTGACTAAGGTCCGTCTAGTCAAGGCTATGGTTTTTCCTGTGGTCATGTATGGATGTGAGAGTTGGACTGTGAAGAAGGCTGAGCATCGAAGAATTGATGCTTTTGAACTGTGGTGTTGGAGAAGACTCTTGAGAGTCCCTTGGACTGCAAGGAGATCCAATCAATCCATTCTGAAGGAGATCAGCCCTGGGATTTCTTTGGAAGGAGCGATGCTAAAGCTGAAACTCCAGTACTTTGGCCACCTCATGTGAAGAGTTGACTCATTGGAAAAGACTCTGATGCTGGGAGGGATTGGGGGCAGGAGGAGAAGGGGACGACCGAGGATGAGATGGCTGGATGGCATCACAGACTCGATGGACGTAAGTCTGAGTGAACTCCGGGAGATAGTGATGGACAGGGAGGCCTGGCGTGCTGCGATTCATGGGGTCGCAAAGAGTTGGACACAACTGAGCGACTGAACTGAACTGATAGACAAGGGATCCCTCCTAAGGAAAGTCCTGGCAACCAACTGGTCTGCCACTGGTTTAAATATCCCCTCTTGGGCACATGGGGAGACACCTGTACAAGGTGCCAAGAAAGACCAGAGACACCTGGTCAGGAATCAATGGAAAGTGGAGGATGCTTGAAACCCTATCAGGTTCAAAGGAAAACTGGGGAACGCCCTGAACCCCTTCAGGTTAAAGCCTCCTGGTAAGTGTTTCTGGGATGTCAGATTCCATTTCTAATAGAACTGCCTGATTCTTGATTGCAGGTTACTCAACTTGGGAGGGTACCCCTCCAAGCCAGAAGAAACACCTCCGGAGTGTATGCTTAAGAAATGCAAATATTTTAAATAGAAGCGCTAAGAAAGGAAAAACTTGAGTGCTGTTGTGTTTGGTTGGGGAATGGAGAAAAATGGCCTGAAAATGGTCTTTAAATTATAATACCATTCTGCAGTTGGATCATTATTGCCATGGGATGAGAAAGTGGACTGAAGGTCCCTCTATTCAGGTTTTCATGGTCATTTACCCAAATCTCACCCTATGTGGCTCTTGTAATTCAAAACCTAGGGAACCAGAAAACTCTCCCAACATTTTAGATGATCCCCTTCTAAGCTTTCCCATCTCTCAGGGGGAAACCTAGCCCCCCCTACTCCTGACAGTATCCCTACTTCTTCCAGTCCCACTGATCTGTCCCAAACTCCACCTCCCTATGTCCTTCCATACTCTCCATTATCCGAAGAGAGACTAGTCCCTCTAGGGTAACTCACAGTGGAGCTTCCTATAACCCAGGATCAGCAAAATTAGGCCTTCTCAGGGAAGTGGCAAAGGGGAAGGGAACAATCAGAGGACATAATGCCCTTCCCTTTAACTGACTTAGTGCAATGTAAACAGACACTGGGCCAATTTTCCAAAAACCCTAGTAAGTTTGTTGAAGAGTTTCATGCCCTCACTCTGGTCTATGATTTAACTGGAAGGATGTCCAAGTAGTGCTACCTTTTTGTACTTTTGAGAAAAATAGAGAACTTCAACAGCACATCGGAGGCACGCTGACCAGCTTGCTAGAGACCAGCCCGAACATTATGCTATGAGTGGAGACACAGTCCCAAATCAGAAACCCTCTTAGCATATTAATTTCTGGGTGGGAACAGAAGTCAGGAAACCCATGATCCAATATGTATTAGAAGGGATGAGAAAGTATATCAAAAAATCAGTTAACTATGAAAGGTTAAAGGAGTGACCCAAGAAGAAAAAGAAAATGCAGCCTTCTTCCACAGGCAGGATGTAGAGGGTTTTAGGATGTATACCAACATAGATCCCTCCACTTGGGAAGGTCAGTCACTGTCAGGACAGCACTTTATCAGTCTCTCTACCCCTGATATTAGGAAGAAACTTAAAAAGTTACAATTAGGCCCACAAACCCCCATGCCTCAACTCCTCTGAGCTGGACATGGCCTTTGGGGTATGTGGGCTTCCCAGGTGACACAGTGGTAAAGAAATTCACCTGCCAATGCAAGAGACATAAAAGGCGTAGGTTTGATCCCTGTATTGGGAAGATCCCCTGGAGGAGGAAATGGCAACCCACTCCACTCCAGAATTCTTGCTTGGAAAACTCCACGGACAGAAGAGCCTGGTGGGCTATAGTCATTTGGTCACGAAGAGTCAGACACAACTGAGTAAAATGAAATAGGATACACTTTGGACTATTTAATAATGGCAATCAAGCTGAGGAGGAAGAAAGAAACCAACATGAGAAAAGACAGGCCAGGGCTCACATAAAACTGATAACCATTGCTGTCAGCCTTGCTTTTCGACCTCAAGACAACCCAAGAGGGCCAAGAAAGTCCAACTTTCTGTCTGGAGGTAAGGCCAACAAGGAGGAATGCTACAAATGCAAGTCAGCAGGCCACTGGGACCAAGATTGCCAGAAAGAGGCCCCACGGCCATGCCCAGCCTGCAAACAAACATTGAAAGAGGGACTGTCCCAAAGGAAAGGGGGGCTCCCACTCCCAAGATGCCATCATGGATGACAGAGGCAGTGGGGGGCCCTGGTAATTCCCTCCAATGAGAAGTCTATCTCTATTAAGGAGCTCTGGGTGGTCCTTGACATGACAGGTAAGAAAATACGTTTTTTAATTGATAGGGGAGCCACTTATCCTGTCCGGATCTCTCATGCTGGGCCTCTCTCCTCCAAAAGCTGTACTGTGACCGGTGTTAATGGAAAGCCTCGCACCCATTTCTTTACTGGGGTTCTCACTTGCCAATTTGACCAGCAGTTGACTTCACATGCCTTTTTAGTTGTACCTGAGTGTCCCACCCCACCACTTTCTGAGCTCCCTCGGGGCCATACTCCAGTTTGGAGGCCCCAAGTAGCCCCTTATCTTGACTCTAAGACCAGCTGGAATACTAAGGTCCTGTTCCCAGCCATATTCTACAGGCAGGGACTCTTCACTATGCGACAAAGGAATCTCTATAACAATTAGCCTTAGACCAGAAGCTGCTTACCCTAACAAGAGATAATACCCCATAAAGCTGGAAGCAAAAAAGGGCTTCCAACCCCTCATAGGTAAATTCTTAAGACACGCCTCTCGGTACCCTACCAGTCTCCATGAAGCGCTCCTATTCTGCCAATTATTAAGCCAAATGGGGGATACAGTATGGTACAAGGCCTTAGAGCTGTAAATGACAGTATATCCCCTCGTGGACAATCCTTATAACAATATTAATCAAAATTTCTGAGAACACTAAATGGTTTACTGTGCTCAACCTCAAGGATGCTTTCTTTTGCATCCAGTTCATCCCTCATCACAGTATCTGTTTGCCTTTGAGTGGACTAACCCCTGACTCAAGCCAAATGCAATAATACACCTCAACTGTATTGCCTCAGGGGTTTTAGGTCAGCCCACACTTGTTTACCCAGGCCCTAGGAAAGGAACTCGAAGAAGGCAATGGCACCCCACTCCAGTACTCTTGCCTGGAAAATCCCATCAGTGGAGGAGCCTGGTAGGCTGCAGTCCATGGGGTTGCAAAGAGTCAGACATGACTCAGTGACTTCCCTTTCACTTTTCACTTTCATGCATTAGAGAGGGAAATGGCAACCCACTCCAGTGTTCTTGCCTGGAGAATCCCAGGGACGGGGGAGCCTGGTGGGCTGCCATCTATGGGGTCGCACAGAGTCGGACACTGAAGCAACTTAGCAGCAGCAGGAAAGGAACTAAAGGAAATACACCTAAAAGAGGGTGCCCTTCTGCTGTATGTAGACAATATAGTCACATGCAGTCCCTCTACGGAGGCCTCAGATCAAAATACCACTGAAGTCCTTATTTCCTTGAGGCCCATGGTTAGCATCTCAGTCTCTAAGACAAAGGTACAAACCTCAAAGCAACAAGTTAAATATCTGGGATATATTATAAACCTCCAAAGTAGACAGTTAACTCAAGATAGAAAAACAAGCTATATTAGGCCTAAGCATTCCAAATACAAAGAAACACATCCACGTCTTTTGGAACACGGCAGGATTTTGTAGAATTTGGATTCCAGGATTTGGGTTAATGACTAAGCCCCTATATAAAGCCACTAAAGCTTCAGATACAGAACCACCACTTTGGAACAGGTAATAGGAAAAGGCAAAAATCATTCATCTTGTCTGTGGCTGAAAAGCAGAAGACAGCTTTTGGGGTCCTTATACAGAAGCTCAGGGAAGGCTACTTTCCCAAGCAACTAGACTCAGTGGCCCTAGGTTGGCTTGGCTGCCTCCAGGCAGGAGCTGTCACCACTTTATTAGTGGAAGAAGCTTACAAGCTCACCTTTGGACAGCCACAGGAAGTGCAGACCTTTCATCAAGTACAAGGGATTCTAGAGATAAAAGGCCACCATTAAACTTCCTTGGTAGTCCAATGGTTAAGAATCTGGCTGCCAAAGCAGGGGACACAGGTTTGATCCCTAGTCCAGGAAGATCTTACATGCCTCAGAGCAACTAAGCCCATGAGCAGCAAGAGAAGTGAAGTGAAGTCGCTCAGTCGTGTCCAACTCTTGCGACCCCATGGACTGTAGCCTATCAGGCTCCTCCATCTTTGGGATTTTCCAGGCAAGAGTGCTGGAGTGGATTGCCATTTCCTTCTCCAGGGGATCTTCCTGACCCAGGAATCGAACCCGGGTCTCCCACATTGCAGGCAGATGCTTTACCGTCTGAGCCACCAGGGAAGCCACAGCAAACAGAAGCCGGCCTGCTGCAACTAGAGAGTTGCCATCCCCATGCTGTCTGCAACTAGAGAAAGCCCATGCATAGCAATGAAGACCCAGTGCAGCCAAAAATAAAAAAATACTTTTTAAAACGTTGTCATTAAATTTACCAAAAAAAAAAAAAGGTGATCACCACTGGCTAACTGGAGGCTGCCTCATTAAGTACCAGGCTCTGCTCCTCGACTCCCCAGAGCTAACCCTCAAAACTTGCCACACTGTTAATCCTGCTAGATTAATGCCCACCAAAAGCCCATTGCTAACACCTTCTTGAAACCCTTGATGAGATCTATGCCTGTAAGTCTGACCTAACAGACTTGTTGTTTAGTTGCTAAGTCATGTCCAACTCTTTGTGACCCCATGGACTGTAGCCCACCAGGCTCCTCTGTCTGTGGGATTCTTGAGGCAAGAATACTATAGTGGGTAGCCATTTCCTTCTCCAGGAGATCTTCCTGACCCAGGGATTGAACCCATATCTCCTGCACTGGCAGGCAGATTCTTCACCACTGAGCCACCAGGCAAGACTTGACTTAATAGTCTAGGGCATAGAAAACCCCAAGGAAGAAGTGTTTACTGATGGCAGTAGTTTCGTTAAAGATGGAGTCAGGAGGGCAGGGTATGCTACTGTGATCACTCACAGCATCACAGAAGAAAAACCTTGTCACCTAACTTTTCAGCCCAAAGGCTGAATCGATAGCTCTAACCCAAGCCTCAACCCCAGGGGAAGGAAAGATTGTAAATATATACACAGACTCAAAAATATGCCTTACTTGTCTTACATGCCCACGCATCTGTCTGGAGAAAGAGAGGATTTCTAAATGCAAGAAATTTCCCTATAAAATATGCGGCTAACAGTTTATATATCATAGAAGTGGTTCAAAAACCAAAACAGACAGCAGTCATCCACTGCCGTGGGCACCAAAAGGGAACTTCTCTAATGTCCCCAAAAAACAAGGCAGATCAGGAAACAGAGAGAGCAGCCCTGATGTCCCTAACTGTAATGGCTTTAATCCCATCCCTTATCCCTTCTAGCATTATACCCAGGTACTCGACTTCTGAAGACACCTGGGCTCGAGACAGAGGGGGAACTAAGGGGACAGACAGATGGCTGGGCCGTATAGATCAGAAAATGCTCACACCTCCCTCTGACCAATGAGAAATTATTAAAGGGCTACATGATTCTCTCCATATTGGGAGAGAAGCAATGTCTACAATTGTTTTCTGACTTTTTACAGGGAAAGGGCTCCCAGAGGCAATTAAGGGAGTAACTCAAGCATGTGCCTTTGCACCACCCATAACCCAGGAGGCAACCCCAAGACTCCCCTTCTTGTTAGCCCAGTACAGTGACATGGGAGACCTATTCCGTGAGGATAAGGAAGATGACTGGCAAATAGATTTCACCCAGATGCCCTTCTTCCAGGGCTTCAAATATTCAACTGGCAAAAAAATTTGTTCAGATTTTTTCCTAAGTTGTTATAGAAGAACCTAAATGAACTTTTTGGCCAGCCCAATATTTTCTAGGCTTTAAGTACTTTTATTGGACAGACAGAAGCCTTCCTCATTAGAACTGAAAAGGCAACTGAAATGGCTAAGGTGCTTCTAAAGGAAATTATTCCTAGATTCCGATTGCTTCATCACCTTCAGAATGATAATAGACCTTCATTTGTAGCAAAGATGACCCAGTTTTCTCAGGCTTTAGGAACTAAAAACCATCTCCAGTGGGAGGGAGCTTTGAGAGGGAGGGGACACATGTATACCTATGGCTGAGTCATGTTGTTTGACAGAAAACAACAAAATTCTGTAAGGCAATTATCCTTCAATCTCCATTCATTCTGAAGACCTCAGGAAAAGTGGAATGGACTAATGATACTCTAAAGAAAACCTTGGGCAGACTCTGTCAGGAAACATCAGAGTTGTGGTATTACCTGCTGCCAATTGTCCTTTTAAGGGTCAGGGCAGCCTGTAAAAGAACCACTAAGTTAAGCCCTTTCGAAATGACATATAGAAGACCATTCCTTACTCTGGACATGCTAACTGATGCAGAACCCCAGGCTCATCTTAAATACATTATAAACCTAGGCCAGGTCCAGAGGGCTACATAAGAGTATGGCAACAGAGTACAGTCCTCTCCAGATGACAGTCCCAGTCACTCTGGTGTAAGGTGAGTGACTCACTTTTAAAGACCTGGAAAAATGAGTCACCTGGCGACCAGCTACTCCCAAAATGAAGAGTCCTTACCAAGTTGTGCTGAGCACCCTTACAGCAATTGAACTCCAGGGAATCACCAGCTGGGTTCATCTGTCCAGGATTAAACCTGTCTCCACTGATACGTGACAGGAACCTGAAGACCCACTTTCTAACCATCCCTGTGAATTTGCCCCTCCCTCCAAGTCTCCCTGGGATCTAGAGGACACAGGACAGCCTGAAAATTCCAGGTGGATGAGTGAGCCTCGCCCTGAACTGAAGCTCTTCCTCAGAAAGAGCAAAAAGGCTTCTTAGACCCTAGGCTAAGTACCCATAGCCACTTGTCTTCCTTTCTGCCTCCCAGTACTCCAATCCACTTACAGAATAACTGATATGCTCTGGCAAATTTAGATAACTATTGTTTTCTTTGCTCTCACCTTTGCTTTCAGAATTTACTAAACTTCTCTGCCCATGCTGAGTGATTCAAATATGACCCTACTCTGAAGTTACTAATTGCCTTAGCTTTTCTACACTTCTTTCCCTTATCCACAGGATGGATAGACAACTCCCTGGTTCGCATTGCCCAAAGTCCTCCTGTGTCCTCTACTCAGAATGCTGGATCCATCATAGACCATAGTGACCCACTTGTCCATTCTGTAAGGAATTTTAGCCAAGTTCCTGAGGGAAAATGGTCTTCTACCAGAGACTCAAGGTTCAGAATGGTAATATACAGAGTTAGATTTTATTATTTTCCTACTGAAGAAAATTCTAGTGTCTCTTGCCTAACCCTCCCCTTAGCAGCAGCAGAATATTAAGTCAAACTGGGAGGATGAAGAACTGGCATTAACGTACCCCAGCACTTTATAGTGGCACGTCCCCCATCCTGCAAGCCAGAACTCCAATTACCTATTTGTGCTCAAACTCGGGCTCACTACCTGATGGAAGAAGGATCCGTGTAGAAGCAGCAGATACCAGGATGGAAGCGAATGGAAGGACTTGAGCTTGTAGCTGGAGAATATTTCCATAACAACAAAACTGGTTGGCTAGGCTTTAAAACCTTGGGCAAGTTAGTCAGTTGTGCCCTGTCAGGTTACAGGTAGATAAAAAACCATGAGCCACTAATTGCCTACCCAAAAACTCATGCCCACACAGTGCATGCTGGGAACCCAGACACTCCTTTCTCAATCCACTCCTTAAATGAATCCAAGCACTGAACAAGTTCATTAAAACTGTACACTCAATTAACTCAAGATTTACTTGGTGGCATCCCAGACAGAGATGCCTGTTTCTTTGGGTACGCCTTGTTACCATGGTGGGAAGTAACTGCCCACCAATATGTCTATGAAACTTGTCTGGGATGCCACCAGTACTGCCAACTCTCTTACTAATTTTCCGAGGTCTCTAGATTCACTGGCCAAGTTGGGTATGTGACAACCAACTGGCCCTGGATTATCTGTTGGTAAAACAAAGAGGGGTATGTGCAGTCACCAATACTTTTTTTTTTTTTTTTTTTTTTAGTTGCGCTGGGTCTTAGTTGCAGCATTCAAGATCTTTGTTGACTGCTCTGGGTCTTAGTTGCGGCATGCGGTATCTTTAGTTGCGACATGTGGGATCTAGTTCCCTGACCAGGGATCAAACCCAGGCCCCATGCATTGCGAGCACAGAGTCTTAACCACTGGACCACCAGGGAAGTCCCACCTTGTTGCATGTACATTACCACCTCTTGCCAGGTAGGCAGTGAGAAAACTTGACAACAAGCCACCTTGCATCAGCAGACAATTAGCCACCAATCCTTGATATTCAGTATGGGCAGGGAAACTGAAAACCGGTTCTCTAACTTATTCTCCTGGATCCCACAAGGTATTAAAAACTTTCTGACAGGAGGTTTCCATTTTCTTACAACCATCTTCATTTCAGCCATACTGATTTATGTTATATTTCACCTAATGCTTTGAGGTCTTCTATACGGTTGTAAATCTAAGACCTTTCAGTCCAAGGAGGAGGCCTGGGACCAACTGGTTCAAACTCCATTTTAGGAAAAGAGAAATATACTAAATTTGAAGCCTGAGATTAACAAAAAAGTGCTGACCTTGTATAACCAGCTTTCTACCCTTGTTTAAGTCTCTGATTAAAATAGTCTTTTACTAGTCTTTAGTCCCCACTTCTCTAATCTAATTAGTTAGTTTGTTTTCTCCAGGGCATCATAGGATAGTGGTGATGCAGGCGCTCCTGCCACCCTCCACAGTAGATCCTGCAGAAATAACAAGAGAAGTCACCCAGGGGCCCTTTAATGAGACAGGACGAGAGTTCTGTGACCCCAACAAGATAGAGTCTATGAGCCCCTTGCTAACCTGAAGAAGCTACCAGAGACATACTATCGCACTTCATCTTCCCAATAAAGATTTTGTAGAGTCTACACATCTCAGGAGGAATGTGAGGCAGGAGATAGATGGGCACCACCCCCGCCCCCAACCAGGGTAAGCAATTTGAGTTGGTTACCTGCACACAGTAATTCCAAAATATCAATATCAGGACAATTGAGAGAGGAGACTGGGCCCTGCCCAGATAAGAGACCACATTTTCCTTATTTATTGATGTCAAAGAGACCTTCCAGACTAGAAAGCTCCCCAGAGGTCAAAAGGGGAGTGATGCTAAGCCACCCGTAGTCCTCTTTGGTGGAATGCATCTTGGCCAAGAGGGTGTGTGCACACTGGGGAGGATCTTGAGATATATTAAATACAGACTCAGAATGAGGCAAATCAAAATGAAAACCCCAGAAGAAATGCCTCATATAAGTGATTTAAAACTATCACCAGGGCATAAGTCTCACGGAATCTGCCCATGTGTCTGTACATACGTACTATACACCTTTCCTCCTAATAAACACTTCATTTGCATCACTACTTTTATCTTTGTGGGAATTTTTTCTCTGCAAAGTCAAAGGGCCAGGGCCTTGTCACTGGCCACTGGTCTAGTAGCTAGAATTCAGCTGCCATAACCTTACTTCAATCTCTAGCCGAGAACTGAAACATTGCTTCAAGCTGCTGCAGGCAAAGGCCACTTAAGATCAGTGATGGGTTGAATGCTTAGTCCATCTTACTCAGAAACTACAAACCAGGTTTAGGAAGTTATCCTAGGGAGATAATGAAAGATATACGCTGAGAAAGTATACTCAAGGATTTTCGTCACAGCAGTGCTTACAATAGTTATATACTCTGTTGATCTTTGCATACAACAGAACCTCGTTGTTTTAACTTAAATCTGACTGATTTAATCAGAAAACACATTTTTAAAGGGATGTTTAGTGGCTTTAAAAAATGCCAAGGAGGACGAGAAACCAGCCTAAGAGGGTGTGGAGTACAGAACAATGACTAAATTCAAGCCAGTGATGACTGGCTCCTAGCACTGTTGTACGCTGGTCTTAATCATTACCAATCATATTGTTTTCATTAATACTCCCAGAAACCTGATCTTTTTTCCTCTGCCACAATCATCAAGGACAATTTGATAGGGACAGAATGAAGGGAAATAGGTGGTTAAGTAATCTCACGAGGGCATTGTAAGCAAAAAAATATGGGAGACCCTCTGTAAGTTAATGATTACTCAAGAAAGCAGGTTTACTTAACCACAAAACCATGTAACAAAAGTACAAGACATGCCCCCAAACAACAAAGCAATGGTAGGGTGAGACTCACATCCTGCCCAGTGAGCTCAGTAAGTTAGTGATCCCTAGGACATACTCTCTGCACACATGGAAAACAGTAATTTGTGGACCTAGCTTGACCATGCAGGGACAAGAAAACTCCCCTGCTCAACCTAGAGGAGGAGCTGATGATGAAAACATGACATCTACTCAAGAAAGACAAAGAAGGTCTCCTCCCCCTACCCACTTTGCCCACTAAAAAACTGTGGCCCACTAAGTTCTCAGGGCACAGTATTTCTTACCTACCTTCCTGTAGCCTCATAAGCATCTTATCCTAATGAATCACTTCTTACCTACCACTTTGCTGTCACTGAATTCTTATTGGCACTGAGACATAAAGAACTATAGTCCTGGAACTCTTCAGAGACCCCCTGAAATGATACCAGTTGGTTTCAAATTCTCTGCTATTGCTACTTGTTTGTATCCTTCTGACCCATTGATAGTGTCCCTTTGCTATAAAACTCCCACCAGGCCACTGAGGCTTTGCGTTTTTAAATTTCTTTTAACTAATACAAGATAGTTGGGCACTAACGTATGTAACAAAGGTGATACAGGCAGCAGGAATTTAGATGAGAGGGACACTCCAGAGAACATGAGTTGTAGGAGAGAAGCTTTTTATAGAAGGTATGGGCTGAGCTGGGTCTTCAAGTAAAACCTCAGAAAAAGGGTTGTATCAGTCAACTACTGCTACACAACTCAACTGAGCATCAACAAAGCACCCTTGAATAAGATTTCTCTCTCATAGACTTATAGGGCTTCCCAGGTGTCTCAGGGGTAAAGAATCTGCCTGCCAGGGTAGGGGCTGCAGGACACAAGCTCAGTCCCTGGGTCAGAAAGATCCCCTAGAGGAGGGAGTGGTGACTCATTCCCATGTTCCTGCCAGCATAATCCCATGGATTATGGGAGGATTACCGAGGAGCCTGGCGGGCTACAGACCATTGGGTCACAAAGAATTGGACACCACTGAGCAACTGAGCACACAGTCATGGACTTAAAGCCAAGTGGGGGAGTTCTGCTTCTGATTTTAATTTCACCCTCTCCACAATTTCCCTAAACTCCTGTGGTTTACATCCTCACCTTTCTGAAAGTTTTCAACCCGGCAGCATACATTGTTCCAAGTTTGCAAGTACATCAACCTGGCTTCACTGGTTCACACAATAAATCTACTCATGTCAAATATTTGGGGATTTAGCTGCACTTCACCAAGGATTTGAAAGATGGTGTGACAGGGTCACATCTTGGAACACATGGCCTTCAGCCACCCTGCTAGCTATTCCCTCTTTCTCACTCTCTACTATTCATCTCCACTTCTTCCAAACCCAAATCAACTCACAAATCCTTTTTCTTTCACAGACTATTCTATCCTCACCCAGGCCCCTCAGGGTCTCACCTGTTTCCCAATGACTTTAAAAAGCAATTCTTTCAAACACATCCAGGGCTTTCTGCAGAAGAACATTTGGCAAATCATGGGTTCTTTCAAAGCAACCATAATTTTGTGTTTCTCTTCTTATCCTTCCAATCAGTTATTCTTTTCCAATTCTTCTTACTTGAGAATAACTAGACAGGCAACAAGCAAATGATCTGTGGAAAATTTAACCTACTTAAAAGGGGAAGAAATGAGATGTGGCTACCTATGTGTTATCGCTTGAAGAAGCTTATAAAAGTATAGCCCCAGTAGCCAGGATGCTCTGAGGAGAACCCCATTGGGGAGAACAATGGCTAAAAATAGTACTTGACCTTGGGTGTCTGAAAGGAAAAGGATGAAAAATGTTGACCAAAGAGTTTAAAGTGTCTTTGAAGAAAAAAGAAAAGCACACCCACTTTTTAAAACTGCACGGAAGTCACCTTCTGCACTTTCTGGAAAGGAAAAGCTATTCAACCAGTGTATGCTGACAGATAGGCATGACCTTCAAAATAGGCGAGGGGCAGCCCTCCATATACCAAGTCGATGGTAGAGGTAACAGGGCAGCAAGAGAGAACCTCAGATGGCCCAAACACTGGAGAGATCACAAAGTCAATGAACAGATCAGGAGGCAGAGGTATCATCATGGGATCAAATCTAAAAAGGTCAGCATTCACCATCAGCAAAGAAATAGATGTCAGATGGGCTGCAGGTTCTGGAATGGATGACATCTGTGGGAGCTAAATGTTCCCAGAAGGGAATGATGGAGGAAGAATCCCACTACATCTTAATACAAGTGTGCTCACCCATACCAGCACTCTAGCTACCTTGTGATGAAGAGTCTTCTTTAGTGAGAGGAAATGGAAGACTCTGAGAGAGGTTTCTCCTTGGCTCTTACACTCCCCAACTGCTGTCTTCCTCTGATCATTACCTGGGGTCTCTCCCCTTGTTCTGAATGAGTTAAGGGCTCCCCAAATGCTAGGAACTGTGAAGAGCTCAGGAAGGAATGAGACCATAACTATTCAAGCAATCCAGAACCTAGTCAAGGAAATGGGCTAATAAAACATATGTTGGGAGGAACAAGATGGTGGAGGATTAGGTGGATGTGGAGTACATCTCTCTGCATGAATACATCAGGAAGACACCTTCAGACACAGAAGTGCACACAGAACACCAGCTGAGAGTGGACAGGAGTACCTGACTAGTGGAAAAGAATATATAGAACCATGGAGAATTCAGTAGGACAAAGGAACTAGGGGGTAAAACACGAGTGTTAGTAGGACTGGACCTGCCCTCGGCGGTGGCGGGGGGAGAGAGTGGAAGCAGGGGTCTGATCCCCACATTGGGGCAATTATCTGAGTCAGAGGAGAAACATTTCAAGGCTGAGAGTGAAACAGCTGATCTGTGGCAGCCTAAATGGAATGAGAATCAGACAGTCCTTGCCGCAACCATACATACCCCAACAGGGATGCAGGTCCCCTGGAAGACACAGCGGCTAGGAGGTGGACTTCAGGGATTGTGGAGCAATCCCAGGGTGAGGGCTGCTGTTGACTGCGGAGAGACAGACCAAGGGGATGTGATGAAGGAAACTGTGGTGGGAAATGCCTGTGTAGGAAAGCCAGGCAGCCGAGGAAGCACGGCGATACTGCGGAGTCACGTGTAGCGGGTAAAGCCATCACCATAGCCTATTTCTCCCCACACACCAGCATCGGCAGCTGGACAGTAGAGAGGCTGGCCCATCAAATGCATGACTCAGAGTGGGACCCCACCCAGGGTGCCCCTTTAAATGCCTGATGCACCAACCTACAGAGTAGGACCCCAGCCAAGGGGGCCCCTCTATGTGCCTGACACACCAAACAACACAGAAGGACCCTGGGCAAGGGAGCCCTTTCAGTGCCTGAATGGGCAGAGCTACGGAGAAAAAGTGGCCAAAGAGGCCCTCAGATCGCCAGCTACAAGAGGCTCAAAAAAAGACTCTGATAGGGCCATAACTCCTGCAGCGGAGGCAGTCCATGTCCCTACACGCTTGGTGCTACCAAGGGTCCCACAAGCCAAGCAGCTGCGCCACCTTCACGCTCAACTGTCACTGGGTCAGAGCTGCCACAACCTTCCCACCAGCTATACAAGCTGCAGATTAAACCCACACAATCACCTATGCAGACTCTGTGTCTATGGAATATATAAAAGGACACTGAGAGCTCCCACAAAAATCTTGCATCTATGCATGCAGGGTTGCTTCAGTCAAGTCCAACTCTTTGTGACCCTGTAGACTATGGCCTGCCAGGCTTCTCTGTCAGGGGGGTTCTCCAGGCAAGAATACTGGAGGGTACTGGCCAATACTGGTTTCCATACCCTTCTAGAGCACTATATTTCCTGCTGCCCTAGCCGCCAACTCCCCTGAGTACCTGGTGCTGCCAGAACCCCTGCCACCCAAGCAGCTGCACCACCTCCACACCTGGCCCTCACAGGGGCAAACCCAAGCCCTCCAGGGAAGCCTCAGGAGCAAACCCCAGTAGACGACCCACATGCAGAGGTGGAAATAAAACTGCAATTGAAACCCAAGGGCAGTGTGACTAAGGAAGAAGACCCCAAACCTTCCCACCAGCTATATAAGCTGCAGATTAAATCCACATGATCAACTAGGCAGACTCTATGTCTATGGAATATATTAAAGGACATTGAGAGCTCCCACAAAAAACATACTAGTCCTGATAGCTGTGGACAAGAACACACAGGAGTAGAACCAGGAGCAGAACCCAGAGCAGGTCCAGAGATCAGCACAGTGTTGGAGGGCACCCTAGGGAGGTGAAGCGGACTGCGACTCCTAGAGAGGGAAAGGACTCTGACAGCAGCGACTCAAGAAAAACATTTATTGTTCTTATGGTTTGACTTGTTCTGTAGATTCTTTTGGATTTTTTCTTTTTTTTCTTTTTTCTTTCCCCCTCTGTTGTAGTTGTCAATTTTATTGGCACTATGAAATCTAATTAAACTTTTGAGCTTTTTTTTTTTCTCCTCAGTCACATTTTTTATTGTTGTTATAAACCTCTGCCTTGGGCTTCTACAGTTCCATGGAGTTGTCCTTTTTTTTTAAAAAAAATTCTCTTTAATTTTAATTTTCAACTTTTAAGCCTATGTTTTTTTTTTATACATTTATTCCTTTGTTTGCTTTTCCTACTGCCTTTTTCCCCTTGCAGTTAATCTTCAATGTGCATAAATCTTCTTTCTATACCTCTACTTAACTTTGCATATCTATGCAATCTTTCTTTTCTTTCCTCTCAACATATGTGTTAGTTTTGTTTTCATTGCTCTATTTCCTGATTGGCACCTTACCTTAGTTTTGTTTTCCAGTTTGTGCTTTAAATAGTTTTGTTCTTAACTGGTAGATATAATTTTAGTTTCCTTTGTTTACTGGGTCAATCTATTGTACTTTATTTTTGTTGGACTGTTTTAATTTTGCTTAAGGGTGTATACGACTGAACGACTTCACTTTCACTCTTCACTTTCATGCATTGGAGAAGGAAATGGCAACTCACTCCAGTATTCTTGCTTGGAGAATCCCAGGGATGGAGGAGCCTGGTGGGCTGCCATCTATGGGGTTGCACAGAGTCAGACATGACTGAAGCGACTTAGCAGCAGCAGCAGCAAGGGTGTATATGTGTATATTCAGTCATACTTTTTATTTTTATTATAAACCTCTGCCTCTATATTGGGCTCTTGTAGTTCTATGGAGTTTTCCTTTTTTCTTTCTTCTTCCTTTTTTTCCCCCTTTTTTATATTTTTAATTTTTTAAACATTATTTTTTCCCTACATTTATTCCCTTATTTGCCTTTCCTACTGTTCTTTTCCCCTTTCAGTTAATCTTTAATGTATATAAATCTTCGTCATCTACCTCTGTTTAACTTTGCATGTCTATTCTTTCTTTTCCTCTCAACATAAGTGCTAGTTTTGTTTTC
This sequence comes from Oryx dammah, assembly GCF_014754425.2. Lineage (NCBI taxonomy): Eukaryota > Metazoa > Chordata > Mammalia > Artiodactyla > Bovidae > Oryx > Oryx dammah. Next base: position 44,275,790 of record NW_024070193.1, on the reverse strand, counting down.
ATTGCTTTATTCCCCACTTGACACCTTGCTTTAGTTTTGTCTTCCAGCTTGTGCTTTAGTTTTGTTCTTAAGCGCTAAATATAATTTTTGATTTCCTTTGTTCACCAAGTCAATCTATTGTACTTTATTTTTGTTGGACTGTTTTGACTTTGCTCATGTGTGTATATTCCATTATTTTAATTACTATTTGCCTGATTTTGTAAATGCCATTTGTCTGGGGTTCCTCTTTGGTTTCTCATTTTTGAGTATTTGTTTTAATCTCACTTAATGCCATAACAAACCACTTGTAGAATCTTCGTTCCTGACCAGGGATCAAGCCCTGAGCCTTGAGAGTGGGAGCACTGACTCCAAGACCCTAGACTTTCAGAGAACTAACCCTAGGGAGTATCAAATAGTGAGAACCTACACAAAGGAAACCACCTGAATCCAAGATCCAGCATCACTAAACCACCAGTAGCACCCTGTGCAGGACACCTCATCTAAACAACAAACAAAACAAAAATACAAAACCTATCATCAGCAGACAGGATTACCACCTCACTCAGCCTTGCCCATCAAAGGAAAAACAAACAGACAACGACAACAACAAAAAAAAAACTCAGCACAAATCTCACCCTATATGAAGCTTACACAGATCACTGGACCAATCTTAGGAGGGCAAAAACCAAAAGGAAGAAAGAATTCAACTTTGAAGCCTGGAAAAAGGAGACCTCAAACACATAAGTTAAAAAAAAAAAAAAGAAAAGGCAGAGAAATACTACACAAATGAAGGAACAAACTAGAAACACAAAAGTCCAAATAAATGAAGAAGAGATAGGGAAATTACCTGGAAAAGAATTCAGAATAATGATAGTAAAGATGATCAAAAACCTTGAAAACAGAATGGAGAAAATGCAAGAATCAATTAACAAAGACCTAGAAGAATTAAAGAATAAACACACAGGGACAAACAACACAATTACTGAAATTAATAATACTGTAGAAGGAATCAATAGCAAAATATCTGAAGCAGAAGAACAAATCAGAGAGCTGGAAGATAAAATGGTGGAAATAACTTCTGAAGAGCAGAATAAAGTAAAAAGAATGAAAAGAACTGATGATAGTCTCAGAGACCTCTGGGACAATATCAAATACACCAACATTTGAATTATACGGGTCCCAGAAGAAGAAGAGAAAAAGAAAGGGTATGAGAAAATTTTTGAAGAGATTTTAGTTGAAAATTTCCCCAATATGGAAAAGGAAATAGTCAATCAAGTCCAAGAGGCACAAAGAGTCCCATACAGGATAAACCCAAGGAGAAACATGCCAAGACACATACTAATCAAACTAACAAAGACTAAACACAAAGAAAGAATATTAAAAACCACAAGGGAGAAGCAAGTAACATATAAGGAAAACCCCATATGCTTAATAGCTGATTTTTTAACAGAAACTCTACAGGCCAGAAGGGAATGGAAAGATATCTTTAAAGTACTGAAAGGGAAAAATCTACAACCAAGATTACTGTACCCAGCAAGGAGCTCATTCAAAATTGACAGAGGAAAAAAAAGCTTCTCAGATAGCAAAAGTTAAGAGAATTCAGTACCACCACCAAACCAGCTTTACAACAAATGTTAAAGGGACTTACATAGTCAAGAAATACAAGAGAAGAAAAAAGATCTACAAAATCAACCCCAAATAATTAAGAAAATAGCAATAGTAACATACATATCAATAATTACTTTAAATGTAAATGGACTAAATGCTCCAACTAAAAGATACAGACTGGCTGAATGGATACAAAAACAAGATCCATGTATATGCTCTCTACAAGAAACCCACCTCAGACCTAAAGACACATATAGATTGAAAGTGAGAGGATGGAAAAATATTTCCCATGCAAATGGGAAGCAAAAGAAAGCTGGAGTAGCAATCCTCATATCAGACAAAACAGACCTTAAAATAAAGATTACAAGAGATAAGGAAGGACACTACATAATGATCAAGGGATCAACTCAAGAGGAAGACATAACTATTTTAAATATCTATGCACCCAACATAGGAGCACCTCAATGCATAAGACAAACACTAACAGACATAAAAGGAGAAATTGACGGTAACACAATAATAATAGGAGACTTTAACACCCCACCGACACCAATGGACAGATCATTAAAACAGAAAATTAATAAGAAAACACAAGTCTTAAATGATACATTAGCTGAGATGGATCTCATTGATATCTTCAGGGCATTCCATACAAATGCAAAATATACCTTCTCAAGTGCATGTGGAACATTCTCCAGGATAGACCACCTCTTGGGTCACAAATCCAAAGTTCAGTAAATTTAAGAAAATTGAAATCATATCAACCATCTTCTCTGACCACAATACTATGAGACTAGATATCAATTACAAGGGAAAAACTGTAAGAAACACAAACACATGGAGATTAAACAACATGCTTATACATAACCAACAGGTTACTGAAGAAATCAAAAGGAAAATCAAAAAAATTCTAGAAACAAATGACAATGAGAACACAACAACTCAAAAACCTATGGGAGGCAGCAAAAGCAGTTCTAAGAGGGAAGTTTATAGCAATACAATCCTACCTCGAGAAACAAGAAAACATCGAATAGACAACCTAACTTTACACCTAAAACAACTGGAAAAAGAAGAAAAAAACCCAAAGTTGGAAGAAGGAAAGAAATCATAAATATTCGAGCAGAGATAAATAAAGAAATGAGAGAAACAATAGTAAAGATTAATAAAACTAAAAGCTGGTTCTTTGAGAAGATAAACAAAATTGACAATCCTTTAGCCAGACTCATCAAGGAAAAAAGAGAGAAGACTCAAATCAACAAAATTAGAAATGAAAAAGGAGAGGTTACAATAGACAGTGCAGAAACACAAAGGATTATAAGAGACTGTTATGAACAACTATATGGCAATAAAATGATAAACTGGAAGAAATGGACAGATTCTTAGAAAAGTTCAATCTTCCAAGATTGAACCAGTAAGAAATAGAAATTATGAACAACCCAATTATAAGCACTGAAATTGAAGCTGTGGTCAAAAATCTCCCAAAAGACAAAAGCCCAGGACCAGATAGCTTCACAGGAGAATTCTATCAGACATTTAGAGAAGAGCTAATGCCTATCCTTCTAAAACGCTTTCAAAAATTGCAGAGGAAGGAATACTTCCAAACTCATTCTACGAGGCCACCATCACCCTGATACCAAAACCAGACAAAGACAACACAAAAAAAGAAAACTACAGGTCAATATCACTGATAAACACAGATGCGAAAATTCTCAGCAAAATTTTAGCAAACAGAATTCAGTTCAGTTCAGTTCAGTTACTCAGTCGTGTCTGACTCTTTGCGACCCCATGAATCGCAGCACACCAGGCCTCCCTGTCCATCACCAACTCCTGGAGTTCACTCAGACTCACATCCATCGAGTCAGTGATGCCACCCAGCCATCTCATCCTCTGTCGTCCCCTTCTCCTCCTGCCCCCAATCCCTCCCAGCATCAGAGTCTTTTCCAATGAGTCAACTCTTCCATGAGGTAGCCAAAGTACTGGAGTTTCAGCTTTAGCATCAGTCCTTCCAAAGAAATCCCAGGGCTGATCTCCTTCAAAATGGACTGGTGGATCTCCTTGCAGTCCAAGGGACTCTCAAGAGTCTTCTCCAACACCACAGTTCAAAAGCATCAATTCTTCAGCACTCAGCTTTCTTCACAGTCCAACTCTCACATCCATACATGACTACTGGAAAAACCATAGCCTTGACTAGACGGACCTTAGTCAGCAAAATAACGTCTCTGCTTTTGAATATGCTACTAGGTTGGTCATAACTTTTCTTCCAAGGAGTAAGCGTCTTTTAATTTCATGGCTGCAGTCACCATCAGCAACACATCAAAAAGCATATCCATCATGATCAAGTTGGGTTTATTCCAGGGATGCAAAGATTCTACAATTTACACAAATCGATCAATGTGATACACCATATTAACAAGTTGAAAGATAAAAACCATATGATAGTCTCAGTAGATGCGGAAAAAGCCTTTGACAAAATTCAGCACCCAGTTATGATTAAAACTCTTCAAAAAATGGGCATAGATGAAACCTACCTCAACATAGTAAAGGCTATAAATGATAAGCCTACAGCAAACATTATCTTCAACGGTAAAAAACTGAAAGCATTCCCCTAAGATCAGGAACAAGACAAGGGTGTCCACTTTTACCACTATTATTCAACATAGTTCTGGAAGTCCTAGATACAGCAATCGGAGAAGAAAAAGAAATAAAAGGAATCCAGATTGAAAAAGAAGTAAAGTTCTCGCTGTTTGCAGATGACATGATACTGTACATAGAAAATCCTAAAGATAGTATCAGAAAATTGTTAGAGCTAATCAGTGAATTTAGCAAAGTTGCAGGATACAAAATCAATACACAGAAATCACTTGCGTTTCTATATACTAACAATGAAAATTCAGAAAGAGCAATCCCATTCACAACAAAAAGAATTAAATATATAGGAATAAACTTACCTAAGGAGACAGAAGAACTGTACACAGAAAATTATAAGACACTAATGAAAGAAATCAAAGATGACATAAACAGATGGAGAGATATTCCATGTTCCTAGGTTGGAAGAATCAATATTGTGAAAATGACTCTCCTTCCAAATGCAATCTATAGGTTCAATGTGATCCCTATCAAATTACCAATGGTATTTTCACAGAACTGAAACAAAAAGTTCACAATTCATATGGAAACACAAAAAAAACCAAATAGCCACAGCAGTCTTGAGAAACAAGAATGGAGCTGGAGGAATCAACCTTCCTGACCTCAGATTCCACTACTAAGGTACAGTCATCAAGACAGTATGGTAGTGGCACAAAAGTAGAAACATAGACCAATGGAACAAGATAGAAAGCCCAGAAATAAACCCATGCACCTATGGGTACCTTATTTTTGATGAAGGAGGCAAGAATACAATGGGGCAAAGACGGCCTCTTCAATAAATGGTGCTGGGAAAACTGGAGAGCTACATGTAAAAGAATGAAATTAGAACACTTCCTAACACCATACACAAAGATAAACTCAAAATGGATTAAAGACATAAATGTAAGACCAGAAACTATAAAACTCTTAGAGGAAAACATAAGCAGAACACTAGATGACATAAATTAAAGCAAGGTCCGCTATGACCCACCTCCTAGAGTAACAGAAATAAAAACAAAAGTAAACAAGTGGGCCTGGTTAAACTTAAAAGCTTTTGCACAGCAAAGGAAACTATAAGCAAGGTGAAAAGACAACCCTCAGAATGGGAGAAAATAATAGCAAATGAAACAACTGACAAAGGATTAATTTCCAAAATATACAAGCAACATACACAACTCAATACCAGAAAAACAAACACCCAATCAAAATGTGAGGAAAAGACCTAAACAGACATTTCTCCAAAGAAGACATACACATGACTAGCAAACACAAGAAAAGATGCTCAACATCGTTCATTATTAGAGAAATGCAAATCAAAACTACAATGAGATATCACCTCACATGGGTCAGAATGGCCATCATCAAAAACCGAAAAACAATAAATGCTGGAGAGGGTGTGGAGAAAAGGGCATGCTCTTGCACTATTAGTGGGAACATAAATTGATACAGCCACTATGGAAGACAATATGATTCCTTAAAAAAACTAGGAATAAAACCACCATATGACCTAGCAATCCCACTCCTAGGCATATACCCTGAGGAAACCAAAATTGAAAAAGACACATGTATCCCATTGTTCACTGCAGCACTATTTAGAATAACTAGGACATGGAAGCAACCTAGATGTCCATCAACAGATGAATGGGTAAAGAAGTTGTGGTATATATACACAATGGAATATTACTCAGTCATAAAAAGGAATGCATTTGAGTCAGTTCTAATGAGGTAGATGAACCTAGAACTTATTATACAGAGTGAAGTAAGTCAGAAAAGAAAGATAAATATCGTATTCTAATGCATATATATGGAATCTAGAAAAATGGTACTGAAGAATTTATTTACAGGGCAGCAATGGAGAAACAGACATAGAGAATAGACTTACTGACATGGGAAGAAGGGAGGAAAGGGTGAGATACATGGAAAGAGTAACATGGAAACTTAAATTACCATATGCAAAATAGGTAGCCCAGGGGAATTTGCTGTATGGCTCAGGAAACTCAAACAGGGGCTCTGCATCAACCTAGAGGGGTGGGATGGGGAGTGAGATGGGAGGGAGGTTCAAAATGGAGGGGATATATGCATACCTAAAGCTGATTCATGTTGAGGTTTGACAGAAAACAATAAAATTCTGTAAAGCAATTATCCTTCAACAAAAAAATTAATTATGAAAAAAATTATGTTGATCCGTAATTGTGCCCCAAAATGAGGAAGACTTTGCTTCACACTTAGTGGAAGCTTCATGTTAAGAAGTGGCTTTGTGCAACTCCTTGAAGAATGTGCCGACTTAGTTGGGTGGAATTGAGCTGGGAAGAAAGGCCTTTAATAGGTAAGAGTGTCTGCCTTATGCTACATACTGATGCTACCTTTGGGCTATTTTAGTTAAGTGTGTTTCAACAATTCATTGGGTGATACCAGACACCGGACCCTGGAGATCCAATTATGAACAGAGGAGTCACGTTCTTTATGGAAGTTGAAGTCTTAAGGTTTGATAGACAGAAATAATGGCCTCCCCCTGTGTCTACATCCTCATCCACAGAACCTGTGAATATGTTAGGTGGCAGAGAGGAATTAAGGGAGCGGAAGGATGACCTTAAAATAGGGAATTTATCCTGGACCAATGTAATCACAAGGGTTCCTAAATGTGGAAGAGTGAGGCAAAAGAATGAGTATCCACATGATTGAAGTGAGAAAGACTTGACCAGTCATTGCTGACTTGGAGGATACCAGAGGCCATGAGCAAGTAATGCAGGCAGCCTCTAGAAGCTGAAAAAGATGATAACATGGATTCTCCCCTAGAGCCTTGAGGAAGGAACACAGCCATGCTGATACCTTGGTTTTAGTCCAGTGACATTCACTTGGGACTGCTGACCTCAACAACCATAAAATAATAAATTTGTGTTGTTCTAAGTCACTAAGTTTAGGGGAATTGCTGCCGATGATTCTAACTGGGGAAGAGTCAGGTAGAGGGGACTGCAGAAGATATGTTGTAGTAAAAGAGAGCAGACCAGAGTGTTTGTGCCAACTCTGCAGTTAATTCATGGACTGCTTATTCATTCAGCTGGAACTATGTGTGGGGCAGAGTGTCACACTGAAATGTAACAGAGAATAAGACAAAGAAGTTTCAAGGTCTTGGGGAACTTGCAGTCTAATTAGAAAGCCAATAAAAAGTCAATAAAAGATAGATAATCCAAATTCTTTGGAATAAAATTAACATGGTGTGGTAAGAAACATAATGGTCAGGGAAGGGGTCTCTGAGAAGATAATATTTAAGTTGCAATCTACAAAAAGAGAAAACCATGTGAAGGATATAGGCAAAGCGGACAGAAGAAACAAGGTCGTGTGCCTGGAAAAAGTGGTTGGCATGGTCTAGGATTTGACAAATGACTTGTATGACAAGAGAACGGCAAGCAACAGGGAGGGGGTAGTCCTGGGCTAGATTACAAAGGCATTACAAGTCACAGGTGAGAAATTTTTCTTGGGACTAATGTACAAACACTAGGAGTTATAAACAAAAGCATGCCATGGCCATCTATAATATTTCACGTTACTGTTTACCTTTTTATTTAGAAACAATTACAGATTCCTAGAAAATTGCAGAAAAACATACCAGAAGTCCCAAGTACCCTTCAACCAGTTTCTTCCAGTGGAAAAATATGACCTAACTGTAGCGCAATTTGAAAACTAGGATACTGATATTAGTACAAACTACAGAATTTATTCAGATTTCACCAGTTTAAGTACATGTGTACTTATTTTTGTGTATGTACCATTTTATGTTTTTGCCACATGGACAAATTCATGTAACCACAACCACAATCAACAGACAAAACTGCTCCGTTGACACAGGGCTCCATGATACTCTCCTTATAACTGCTGCTGCCAAGTCGCTTCAGTCGTGTCCGACTCTGTGCGACCCCATAGACAGCAGCCCACCAGGCTCCCCCATCCCTGAGATTCTCCAGGCAAAAAGACTGGAGTGGGTCTCCTTATAACTACATATAACTATATCTTCCTTTCCCACCTAACCTCTGGCAACCTATAATCAATCTCTTTTCCATCTTTATATTATTATTATTTAAAAAATGTTATATAAACAATGAGGTACCACCTCCCACTGGTCAGAATAGCCATCATTTTAAAAATCTACAAATAACAAATGCTGGAGAGGATATCTAAGAAAGGGAACCCTCCTACAAAGTTGGTGGGAATATTAACAGGTGCAGCTACTATGGAGAACAGTATGGAGGTTCCTCAAAAAACTAAAAATAGAGTTGCCATATGATCTAGCAGTCCCACTCCTGGGTATATATCCAGTCAAAACTACAATTCAAAAAGACACATGCACCCCTATGTTCCTTGCAGCACTATGTACAATAGCCAAGAAAGGGAAACAGCCTAAATGTCCATCGATAGATGAATGCATAAAGAGGTGGTACATATATACAATGGAATACTACTCAGCCATAAAACAGAATGAAACAATGCCATCTGCAGCAACATGGATGGACCCAGAGATTATCACACTGAGTGAAGTGAGTCAGAAAAAGGACAAATAGCATATGATATCATGTCTATGTGGAATCTAAAATATGACGCAAATGAACCTATCTGTGAAACAGAAAAAGACTCACAGACATAGAGAACAGACCTGTAGTTGCCAAGAGGGAAGGGGAGGGAAGGATGGATTGGGAGTTTGAGATTAGCAGATGCAAAATGCAAACTAGTATATATAGGATGGATAAGCAACAAGTTCTATTGTATAGCACAATTCAGTTTTCTAAGATAAACCATTATGGGAAAGAATATGAAAAAGAATGCATATATATGTATTACTGAATTATTATGCTGTAGAGCAGAAATTAACACATTGTAAATCAATTATACTTGAATAAAATAAATTTTTTTAAAAGAACATTATATAAATGGAAACATACAGTAAGCAACTTTTGAGACTGACTTTTTTCACTGAGCATAACACCATTAAAAACCATCCAAGTTGTTGCTGCTATCAATAGTATGCCCCCTTTTATTGCCAAATAGTATCCCATGGTACAATTTGATTAACCATTCACTTATTTAATGACATCTGGGTCATTCCTAGTTTTTAGTTCTTACAAATAAAGCTACTATGAACATTTGCAAACAAGTTAGTATGTGAATATAAGTCTTCATTTCTCTGGGATAAACAATCAAAAGTGCAACTGCTGGGCTGTAATGTAGCCATTTGTTTCATTTCAGAAGTAGTTTTATAACAAACTGTTTCCCAGAGTCGCTGTACCATTTTATATTCCCACCAGCAATGTATAAATGGATCCAGTGTCTCCATATCTTTGCCAGCATTTAGTATTATGACAATTTTTATTTTAGTTATTCTCGTAGGTGGATCATTGTGGATTTAATTTGCATTTCCCTAAAGGGCTACCTAGACAGCATATTAAAAAGCAGAGACATTACTTTGCCAACAAAGGTCTGTCTAGTCAAGGCTATGGTTTTTCCAGTAGTCATGTATGGCTGTGAGTTGGACCATAAAGAAAACTGAGCACCAAAGAATTGATGAATTTGAACTGTGGTGTTGGAGAAGACTCTTGAGAGTCTCTAGGACTGCAAGGAGATCCAACCAGTCAATCCTAAAGGAAATCAGTCCTGAATATTCATTGGAAGGACTGATGCTGAAGCTGAAGCTCCAATACTTTGGCCACCCATTGTGAAGAACTGACTCATCGGAAAAGACCCTGATGCTGGGAAAGATTTAAGGTACGAAGAGAAGGGGACAACAGAGGATGAGATGGTTGGATGGCATCACCAACTCCATGGACATGAGTTTGAGCAAGCTCTGGGAGTCAGTGATGGACAGGGAAGCCTGGCGTCCTGCAGTCCATGGATTCACAAAGAGTCAGACATGACTGAGCGACTGAACCGAACTGAAGGGCTAATGATGAACACCTCTCATGGGCTTATCAGCTTGTTCCTGTCATTAAAGCCCATTCTCTAATTGGATTATTTCCTTTTTTTAAGATTTTTTTTTAATGTGGACCATTTTCAAAGTCTTAATTGAATTTGTTACAATATTGTTTCTTTTTTCAGTTTTGGTTTTTTAGCCACAAGATGTGCTATCTTAGCTATCTTAGCTCCTTGACCAGAGATCTAACCCACACCCCCTGCATTGGAAAGCGAAGTCTTAACACCAGGAAAGTCCTTGGATTGTTTTCTTATGCAACTTTTGAAAGTGCTTTACATATTCCATCAACAAACATTTCATTACCTTTATGCTTTGAAAATGTTTTCTTCTACTCTGTGGTTTGTATTTTCACCCTCTTAAAGTCTTTCACAGAGCAAAAGGTTTTAATTTTTATGAGATCTGATTTATCAATGTTTCGTAAGTTGGGTTTCTGGTGTGAAATCAATTCTTTAGCCCTTGGTGGTCTATTTTTTTCTAAAAGATGTTCTATTTTTTTCTAAAAGTTTTCTAATTTTATGTTTTACATTTATGTTTGTGATACATTTTGAATAATTTTTCAAGTAAGCTGACAAATCAAGGTTGATTTAGGGTTTGAGGATTTTTTTTCTTTTTTTCTTTTTGCTTTAAGAGGTCCATTTGTTCCAGCACCATCTGTTGGTGCTCACTCCACCCCTGCACTAAGTTGCTTTTGCACCTTTGTCAAAAATCAGTTAGGCATAATTCTGTGGGTCTCTTTCTGTGTTCAATATTCTGTTCCATTGATCTGTCTGTCCATCACTCTGCAATATACTATATTATATAATTACTATAGTTATATAATAAGTCTTTAAGTCTTCAGTCTGATTCTTCCCCCTTTTCTCTTCTTTTTCTTTTTTTTAATAATAAATTTATTCAAATATAGTTACTCTTCTTTTTCATAACTGTTTTAGCTATCTTAGTTCCTTCATCTTTCCATGTAAATTTTTAGAATAAGCTCATGTGTACATGACTACAGTGAAAGCGACAAATAGATTCACAGGATTAGATCTGATAGAGTATGTGAAGAACTATGGACGGAGGTTTGTAACATTGCACAGGAGGTGGTGATTGAAACCATCCCCAAGAAAAAGAAAAGAAAAGCAAAAAGGCAAAATGGTTGTTTAAGGAGGCCTTACAAATAGCTGAGAAGAGAAGAGAAGTGGAAGGCAAAGGAAAAAAACGAAAGATATGCCCAACTGAATGCAGAGATCTAAAGAATAGCAAGGAGAGATAAGAAAGACTTCTTAAGAGAATAATGCAAAGAAATAGAAGAAAACAACAGAGTGGGAAAGACTAGAGATCTCTTCAAGAAAATTAACATACCAAGGGGATATTTCATGCAAAGATGAAGAACAGAAATGATAAGGACCTAACAGAAGCAGAAGATATTAAGAGGAGGTGGCAAGAATACACAGAACTATATAAAAAAGGTCCAAATGACCCGGATTTCCATGATGGTGTGATCACTCATCTAGAGCCAGACATCCTAGAGTGTGAAGTCAAGTAGGCCTTAGTGTTCCTGCTGCTGCTGCTGCTAAGTCACTTCAGTCGTGTCCAACTTCGTGCAACCCCATAGACGGCAGCCCATCAGGCTCCCCCGTCCCTGGGATTCTCCAGGCAAGAACACCAGAGTGGGTTGCCATTTCCTTCTCCAATGCATGAAAGTGAAAAGTGAAGGTGAAGTCACTGAGTCGTGTCCAACTCTCAGCGACCCCATGGACTGCAGCCTACCAGGCTCCTCCGTCCATGGGATTTTCCAGGCAAGAGTACTGGAGTTAGGTAGGTAGAATAGGGAAAAGGAGTCCAAAATGGCAGTGGCTAAAAGACAAGGAAGGGAAAAGCCCGCGAAAATAGAACAAAAGAAGGTCTGAAGACTGGAGTGGGGACCTCAGGTAAAACAAACAACGCTCCTGGCTGGCCCAATTTACATAGGACAGGCCCAGGGAGAGAGAAACATATAAACAGAGGAGCCAAAGCTAGCTCTCTCTCTCGCTGTCCTGAGCGCTGGGGCGCTCTTCTCCTCGTGTCTTTGGATCGACGTGCCCTCACACTTTGAAGATGGATTTTCCTGCTATCTTCTAAATAAGATAGAGCTGTAACAATGAGCTGTAACACTGATTTGTCTAAGAGCTATAACATGGTCCATTTGAGACCTGAGAGCTATAGCACGGTCTATCCAAGACCTGAGAGCTGTGACACACCAAGGGGGCTTTAATGTCCGTCACTCCAAATCTTTGTTGTGACGAGACAAAGAACCGAGGAACATACACTTGCATGATATTAGGAAGCATTACTACAAACAAACCTAGTGGAGGTGATGGAATTCCAGCTGAGCTACTTCAAATCCTAAAAGATGATGCTGTGAAAGTGCTCTACTCAGTATGCCAACAAATTTGGAAAACACTGCAGTGGCCACAGGACTGGAAAAGTTTATTCCAGTTCCAAAGAGAGGCAATGCCAAAGAATGTTGAAGCTACCACACAACTGCACTCATTTCACATGCTAGAAAAGTAACACTCAAAATTCTTCAAGTGAGGCTTCAACAGTACGTGAACCAAGAACTTCCAGATGTTCAAGCTGGATTTAGAAAAGGCAGAAGAACCAGAGATCCAATTGCCAACATACATTGGATCATAGGAAAAGCAGGAGAATTCCACAAAAACATCTACTTCTGCTTCATTGACTATGCTAAAGCCTTGGACTGTGTGGATCACAACAAACTGTGGAAAATTCTTCAAGAGATGGGAATGCCAGATCACCTCACCTGAGAAACTTGTATGCAGGTCAAGAAGCAACAATTAGAATAGGACATGAAACAAAAAACTGGACGTCGAGGCTGTATATTGTCACCCTACTTATATATGCAGAGTACATCATGCAAAATGCTGGGCTGGATGAAGCACAAGCTGGAATCAAGATTGTTGGGAGAAATATCAATAACCTCAGATATGCAAATAATACCACCCTTATGGCAGAAAGCAAAGAGGAACTAAAGAGCCTCTTGATGAAAGTCAAAGAGGAGAGTGAAAAAGCTGGCTTAAAACTCAACATTCAAAAAGCTAAGATCATGGCATCTGGTTCCATCACTTCACGGCAAACAGATGGGGAAACAATGGAAACAGTGACAGAGTTAATTTTCTTAGGCTCCAAAATCACTGCAGATGGTGACTGCAGCCATGAAATTAAAAGATGCCTGCTCCTTGGAAGAAAAACTATGACAAATTTAGACAGCATATTAAAAATTTAGAGACATTACTTTGCCAACAAAGGTCCATCTAGTCAAGGCTATGGTTTTTCCAGTAGTCATGTATGGATGTGAGAGTTGGATCCTAAAGAAGGCTGAGTGCTGAAGAATTGATGCTTTTGAACTGTGGTGTTGGAGAAGACTCTTGGGAGTCCCTTGGACTGCAAGGAGGTCAAACTAGTCAATTCTGAAGGAAATCAATCCTGAATATTCGTTGGAAGACTGAAGCTCCAATACTTTGGTCACCTAATGCAAAGAGGTTACTTATTAGAAAAGACCCTGATTGTAGGAAAGATTGAAGGCAGGAGGAGAAGAGGATGATAGAGGACGAGATGGTTGGATGGCATCACTGACTCAATGGACATGAGTTTGAGCAAGCTCCAGGAGATGGTGAAGGACAGGGAGGCCTGGTGTGCTGCAGTCCATGGGTTCACAGTCAGACATGACTGAGCAACTGAACAACAAATGCATGACTACAGGCTTCCCTGATGGCTCACTGGTAAAGAATCCACCCGCAGTGTAGGAGACAAAGGGGATGTGGGTTCGATCCCTGTGTTGGCAACCTCCCCTGGAGGAGGAAATGACAATCCACACCAATATTCTTGCCTGAAAATTCCCATAGACAGAGGAGCCTCGGGCTGCAGTGCAAAGGGTCACAGAGAGTCGGACATGACTAGGCACACACAATACCACGACTACACGATGTATGACTACAAATATTAACAAGAAAACCTTCCTGGGATTTTGATTGGAATCGCACTAAAACTGTTGGTCAATTTGGGCAGAACTGATATCTTTATTATGTTGAGTCTTTTAATCCAAAAACACAGTATGTCTCCATTTATTTACATCTTCTGATTCCTTGCATCAGCATTTTATAATTTTCAGCATACAGATGCTGTGTGTTTTGTCAGACTAACACCGAGGTATTTCATTTTCTTTGGAGTGATTATAAATGTTTTAAATTTTAGCTGGCACGTATTTGTGGTCAGTAAATAAAATTGTAATTGATTTTTGTATATTTCTCTTGTACCATGAAGCCTTGCTGAAATCACCTACACCTTGAGATTATTTTTTAAACATAGTAAAGCGTTTCATCTGCAAACCAGGACAATTTTATTTCATTTCCAATCTGTGTGCCTTTTAAATCTTTTTAAAAATATTCCACTTCTTAATAAATGGATTGTAGGGGACAACTGATTTTTGGATATAGGATGTGGGTGGAGAGTGGAGCCATTTGCTGAAATTGGAAAGACTACAGGAGACTAAGGCAGAAGGGGTTCTGCCTGCTGTTGAGTGGGTGATTAGAGATTTGAGGACACAGCTTGAGAGAAGAAGTCAAAGGTAGAGGTACTGGGAACAGTCTGCAATTGATTGCATTGAAATCCAGGAAAGAGAGCAGATGAGAGGCCAGAAGAGGACCCATCTTAAGGGCTGAGCCCTAGACTGCAGTTGTTTATAGACTGTGTGTAGAAGGAAGAGCCCACAAAGACCAGGAAGGATATCCAATGACTTCAGAAAATCATTGCATTTCTTCATACTTCAGTTAACTCACTGGGGGAAAAAAGGCGGTGGTGGGGAGGGAGTGGAAAGTTTTGATGAGAGCACTAGTATACCTCTTCTTTAGCAAAGTGCTAGATGGGAGAAGGTCAGACAATGAAACCGTTTCCTCATTTACTCATGTGGTGAGATTTGGTGTGTTGGGAGTGACGAAGCACAGTATTTCCTGGGACAGGCAGCACTGATCCCAGCTAAGGAGACATCATTTGAGTATCTCCTGCCCGACTCTTTGACCAACCACTACGATAAGTTAATCCTCACAAGTCAATGGCTTCATCAGTCATAAAGAAAAGCATTTTGCTGATAGGAAAGACTAAGTAGGTTCTCAATGGTCTGTAAAGCCAGTGACTCATGACCACATCACTGCTTAGACTCTGGCAATTTTGATCTTGCCTGTCCTGTACAAGTTTTTTCTTTTTCCCCTTGCCTATTACCATACCTTTTAATGTAATAAACATGATAAATAGATAAATCTGATGATATTTCTTTTTTGTCTCCCACTATAATGTCAACTCCTATCCAACCCCAAAGCCTAAACAGGTGGCCAGATCACAATAAGTGTTCCAACATTTGTTGATGTCTTCAGAAATAACGTAAATGACCTTCAGATGTTAAGTGCTTCAGGAATCATGGTCCAAAGCTAAATGTCAGTGGTGTTTGTTATTAATACATAGAGAAACTGCTTGAGTATTCCTATTTATGAAAAAGAGTCCTGAATTATGCAGAGTTTAAATTATGTAAGACTGTCATGAATGCATCCTTCATGTAAAGTATAGCCAGTTTATAATTTATTACATATTCATGCAATAAATTAATGTGTAAGGTCTAAAATACATTTAATGATGTATGAAAAATAATCTCATGAACAGTTTCGAGTTGAGATGTAAAACTATATACATAATATAATGAGCACATTTTTGAAAGGGGGAAAAAAATGAATCAGAAACACACACACACATACCCAACACATAGGCCAAATAGTTAAAAGCTAAGATTACAGGGATTTTTGTTTACATCCTTTTTGTTGTTTTCTACCATTAACACCTAAAACTTGTGCAATCAGAAAACACAAACTACCAATAAATAGTGGTTGGAAGATAGTGTTCTCTCAGAATTGAAAGCACTTTTAGAAACAAACAAACAAAAAAAAAAATAGCACCACTGAACTGATCTGCGAGGTCCCAAGGCCACTTGGAAATCAGCTGTGAAATAAAGGAGGAGCCATCAGCTATGGAAATGCATCAGTTTTGTCCAGGAGTGTTTTTCAATTGGACTAGGCATTTTAAAACTTTGAGGTTGCCCCAAAGCCCTTCCAAAAGACCAGAGATTCACCTTCACCCATACTCCCAAGTAGAATACCTAAGCTATGGGTAACAGAAAACTAACTTTGGCTGCAACTACGAGAAAATTATTTCACATAAACAAATTTAAATGGGAAGGGGAGCTCCTGGATAGGTTCAAAATGATGGGATCATGGTCTGCCCTTTTGATGACTCCATCTCATTCAGTTTAACGCTAATTCTCATCCTGCAGTTGCTATCACCATTCCAGGGATCACAAGCTGGTAAACAGCCAGAGTCAGAAGAGGTTTTGCCTCTTTCTCATAACTGAAGAATGAGTCTTTCACCATTCACAACAGCCAAGACAAGGAAACAACCTAAATGTCCATCAAGTGATGAACGGATAAAGAAGATGTGATCCAGATATATAACATTACTTAGTCATAAAAAAGAATGAAATAATACCATTTGCAGCAATCTGGATGCAACTAGAGATGATCATAATAAGTGAAGTAAGTCAGAAAGAGATAGATAAATACCATATAATCACTTCGATGTGGAATCTAAAATATGACAAATGAACCAATCTGTGAAACAGAACTGTTGCAGTGAAAAGGAAAAAAGAGGAATGTTTCTCTTTTTTTCCCTTTCCTGAAACAACAACAACAAAAAAAACAGAACAGTGAATAGGCCAGAGAAGAGACATAAATGGGTCCGAAAGAGCTAATCTCTATTAGTTTTACTTTAACTGTTCCTATAGTCCATAAATTTTCTTTTCCCAAAACAAACCTGACAATATGTAATTTACATCCTGTACCTATCGCTCCCTTACTCTGCATGAGCTCTATCCTGCTATTACACTTTAACTCTGTGCTAATTACATCCTGTACATGGTGCTTACCTTCACCACACTCCCTTTACAGACCACTCCTGTAGCTTTCCACATTTCAGGAAGAAGGCCGCAGTGCAATAAACCAGAGACAAACGGACCCATTTACTGGACTATCAGACTGTTTAAGACCCAATCACCGGATCACCTGACCCCAGATATGACTGTTTTGAAACATTGCAAGAAATAGAAGAATGCAAGGTTCTTTTTCCTTATTACATACCCCAGACTGTGAACCCCATCAGTTCCCCATGCAAGAGGAGGGCACAGTCCTTGGGGCACTAGTCTGCTGTGTTCCTCCCTCAGCTGTCTGAGGATTAAAGTTATCTTTCTATCTCCTCCAAACTCTATCTCCATATTTTTTTATTTGGCTCCAGTGTGCAGAGAAAGCCAAGATTTTGGCAGTAAGAGAACCACGGACATAGACTGGTTGCCAAGGGGAAGGGGGTTGGGGATTGGAAAATAGGAAGTTGGGGTTAGCATATGTAAGCTATAGAGAGAGAGAAAGAATGGATAAACAACAAGGTCCTACTGTATAGCACAGAGAACTATACTCAGTGTTCTACGATAAATCATAATGGAAAAGAATATAAAAAAGAATGTGTATATATATATTGTATAACTGAGTCACTTTGTTGTACAGCAGAAATTAACACAACATTGTAAGTCAACTATACTTCTATACAAAAGAAAGAAAGAAGGAACTTTTAAGAAAGACTCCAGCCTCCAATTTCTCACCTTCACTGTGTCACTCTACCTTTGCCTAATCCTATTACCTTCAAGGAAAAAGGAGTTTTCTAATTATATCATTCAAACCCACCCCTGGGGACAAGTGGGCTAGCCTCCTCTGAAACCCAGAATGTATGAACATTAGGAGGTACATATTTGGGAACCCCAGAAGAATGTGTGGGAGACGCTGGGGGTGGATGTCAGGCTGGCAGCCGACAGCATCTGCGGTAGCTCTGGATTCTCCCTACCAGTCAACAGGCTGTGTTAGTCCAAACTGAAGGAAGCAATGTGCAGTTCTCTTTGAAACGGCCTTGCCTCAAACACGAGGCCTTCCCAGGGACTGATATGGAGCAGGACCTGCAGGGCTCACGGGCACGAAGGCTTTTCTGTGTCCCCCACTTCTTGGCTTCATTCAGCCTTCATGACTTTCCCTGAGTTCAAACGAGTAGGCTGAAACAATTGCTAATCAGGGAAGGGAGGGGATGGGGAGACAAGGGAGGAACAGTCAAAAGAAACAATAGTGCAACTTTAGGGCAAGGTTTTGTTTTCTCCTCAAGTGACACAACCATCTCTATGCTGTTCTGAAGATACTGAAACCCTCACCAGGCTGAAGGTAACCGCATAGTGCCCACAAGTAGGTCCCAGATGGGATCTGATGCTGACTCCCACTTGCCTCACCATCAACCAGTCAGAAGAATGTCCACACACTGAACACATCCTCTTTGGACCATTCCTATAAAACTCCTCACAATCCCCTCCCAGTAGAGAGACACAGTTTTGAGGGCATAAGCCCACTGTGGCCCCCTTTGCCAGGCAAAACAATAAAGCTATTCTTTTCTACTTCACCCAGAACTGTCTTGGAAAATTAATTTGGTGTCAGAACAGAAGCTAGTCAGTCAGTTTAGTCACTCAGTCGTGTCCGACTCTTTGTAATCCCATAGAATGCAGCATACCAGGGTTGCCTGTCCATCACCAACTCCCAGAGTTTACTCAAACTCATGTCCATTGAGTTGGTGATGCCATCCAACCATCTCATCCTCTGTCGTCCCCTTTTCCTCCTACCTGAAATCTTTCCCAGCATCAGGGTCTTTTCCAATGAGTCAGTTCTTCACATCAGGTGGCCAAAGTACTGGAGTTTCAGCTTCAACATCAGTCCTTCCAATGAATATTCAGGACTGATTTCCTTTAGGATGGACTGGTTGGATCTCCTTGCAGTCCAAGGGACTCTCAACACCACAGTTCAAAGGCATCAGTTCTTCAGTGGTCAGCTTTCTTTATGGTCCAACTCTCACATCCATACATGATTACTGGAAAAACCATAGCTTTGACTAGATGGACCTTTGTTGGCAAAGTAATGTCTCTGCTTTTTAATATGCTGACTAGATTGGTCATAGTTTTTCTTCCAAGAAGCAAGTGTCTTTTAATTTCATGGCTGCAGTCACCATCTGCAGTGATTTTGGAGCCCAAAAAAGTTTCTTACTGTTTCCATTGTTTCCCCATCTATTTGCCATGAAGTGATGGAACCAGATGCCATGATCTTAGTTTTCTGAATGTTGAGTTTTAAGCCAACTTTTTCAGTCTCCTCTTTCACTTTCATCAAGAGGCTCTTTAGTTCCTCTTTGCTTTATGCCAGAAGAGTGGTATCATCTGCATATTTGAGGTTACTGATATTTCTCCTAACAATCTTGATTCCAGCTTGTGCTTCATCCAGCCCAGCATTTCTCATGATGTATTCTGCATATAAGTTAAATAAGCAGGGTGACAATATACAGCCTTGACATACTCCTTTCCTGATTTGGAACCAGTCTGTGTTCCATGTCCAGTTCTATCTGTTGCTTTTTGACCTGCATACAGATTTCTCAGGAGGCAGGTAAAGTGGTCTGGTATTCCCATCTCTTTAAGAATTTTTCACAGTTTGCTGTGATCCACACAGGCCAAGGCTTTGGCGTAGTTAATGAAGCACATGTTTTTCTGGAACTCTCTTGCTTTTTTGATGATCCAACAGATATTGGCAATTTGATCTCTGGTCCCTCTGCCTTTTCTAAATCCAGTTTGAATATCTTGAAGTTCATGGTTCATGTATTACTAAAGCCTCACTTGGAGAATTTTGAGCATTACTTTGCTAGCATGTGAGATGAGTCCGATTGTGTAGTAGTTTGAGCATTATTTGGCATTGCCTTTCTTTGGGGCTGGAATGAAAACTGACCTTTTCCAGTCCTGTGGCCACTGCTGTGTTTTCCAGATTTGCTGGCATATTGAGTGCAGCAGTTTCACAGCATCATCTTTTAGGTTGAAATAGCTTAGCTGAAATTCCATCACCTCCATTAGCTTTGTTCATAGTGATGCTTCCTAAGGCCCACTTGACTTAGAACTCCAAGATGTCTGGCTCTCGGTGAGTGATCACACCATTGTGGTTATCTGAGTCGTGAAGATCTTTTTTGTACAGTTCTTCTGTGTATTCTTGCCACCTCTTCTTAATATCATCTGCTTCTGTTAGGTCCATACTATTTCTGTCCTTTATTGTGCCCATCTTTACATGAAATGTTCCCTTAGTATCTCTAATTTTCTTGAAGAGATCTCTAGTCTTTCCCATTCTATTGTTTTCCTTTATTTCTTTGCATTGATTACTGAGGAAGGCTTTCTTATCTCTCCTTGCTATTTTTTGGAACTCTGCATTCAAATGGGTATATCTTTCCGTTTCTCCTTTGCCTTTCATGTCTTTTCTTTTCTCAGCTATTTGTAAGGCCTCCTCAGACAACCATTTTGCCTTTTTGCATTTCTTTTCCTTCCTCAATCCAGATTAATTTACAGAAGCCACCTCTGAGTCATCCCAAATTATGCCTTCCACATTGCAGAGAATCTCAAAAGGTGAGTCACTCGGCTGGTTCTGAGAGCGTCTTCTCAGAACCTCTTTCCTGCCCTAGCTGCCAGGTACATTTTCACATGGTTTGTGCCAAGTTGCACAGTTTATGACACTCTCTGTCACACAGCAGGGATCACCTCTGTCAGATGTGATTGTTAGGACAGTTGGACATTCGTGCCATCAGCCACACAGTGCTTCAGCTGCACTCAGAAAGTTCACCGGGGTGGCTGGAACGCCTTCTGGGGCTGGTGAAGTCTCAGGACCTCCATTCTATGGCCTTTTGCCTAAGAATGGGCTTGGGTCCATCTCAAGATGCTCCCTCAGACTTACCTCTAGGCTCTATTCTCAAGAACTGGAAAAAAATTTGACCCTGAAAATCTTAAAAAGAAGAGACTGAGATTCTTTTGCAACAAAACTTGGAGCTGGTACAAATTAGGGAACCAAGAAAAAGGGCCTGTTAATGGCACACTAAATTATAATGCAATCCTCCAAGTTGAGCTATTTTGCAGTTTCTTATGCTCAAATCTTTATGACAGTCAGTCAAAATCCAGATCTAAGGGACTCATACCACATATATCTTTCTGTTTCCACTGTCCCCCCATCCCCCTTGTCTCCCTCTCCATCAAATCTCCTAGCCCAGAACTTTCTCCTATAATCAAAATCCTGAAGAAAAAAAAAAAACTCTCCTAACATTCTAAAGAATCCCCTTGTAATTCCTCCTATCTCTCAGTATGGGGGGCTGGAAGGGGTAGAGGGATGGAGGGAAGAAAATGAAGCTTCCCCAACTCCTGCAAAGTTCTCCTACTCCTTCAAG
Source organism: Oryx dammah (assembly GCF_014754425.2). Lineage (NCBI taxonomy): Eukaryota > Metazoa > Chordata > Mammalia > Artiodactyla > Bovidae > Oryx > Oryx dammah. Next base: position 44,254,222 of record NW_024070193.1, on the reverse strand, counting down.
TTCTTCTGATCAAACTAAGACCCTATGTCTCCAGAGGAACAATCCTCGCTAGGACAATCTTATCAGCCCCTGTCATCAGAGCCAATTTGGGCACTATTTGGTCTATATTTTAGCACGAAACTATGACCACATAGAAGAGAGATGACATTTTTGACACTGGATGGCCATGATATTCTTTAGACTCCAGAGAAAATTGATTAAAATGAAATCTTTTTGAAATTATGAAACAAGCTTTTTTTGCATGTACCATTAGAAAAAGCTGGCTTCTTACACTACTTTTTTTTGGAGCACCAACCCTGAGAAAACAGAAACAGGCCTACGAAAAACCCTGAAGTTAATTCTTACCACGTCCTGGAAATCTCCCACTCTGCTGGAGACTTCAGTCTTGGGCAGATTAACAGAACTTCAAGCCAAGGATGAAAAGGGGGCAAAGAGACATTTTAAATCTCAAGTGGAAAACTATAAGATCTTTGTCTGTCTGGCTTTATGTGTGTCTTAATGTGTGTCTTTGTATTTGGATAATATTGCTGGAGTTACTTTGTAAACAAGCTCTTATTTAATTGGCCTGAATAAAAGTAAGTGCTTAGAAATCAAACAATTCTAAATGCAAGAGAAATTAAATGAATTTCAGGTTTACATGAATTGGGAAATATTCAATATTAAATTAATACCTGGTATTAATGTTTATTTGTTAATCTAACTAATATAGATATGTTTAAAGGTCCATCAACATTAAGTGTAATACTATTACTGTGCCTAGGTTTAATAAGATATTATTATATCTATTGCAAATCTAACAGCAATGTGAAGAAACTTTTAAGGAAAGAAATGCAAATGAAGTAAGACTTTTAAGTGATTTATGTTTACCAGTCTACAGAGTGCTGATATAAAAGACAGTTCATGGTTGCTTAAGGAAAGTAGGATATGTGTTTTTAATAAGAAAGTATGAGGGATGGAATTACATTTTATTAAGGGGAAAGTACATTAAAGCTGTATATTGTCACCCTGCTTATTTCACGTATATGCAGAGTACATCATGAGAAACGCTGGGCTGGGTGAAGCACAAGCTAGAATCAAGATTGCTGGGAGAAATATCAATAACCTCAGATATGCAGATGACACCACCCTTATGGCAGAAAGTGAAGAGGAGCTAAAAAGCCTCTTGATGAAAGTGAAAGAGGAGAGCGAAAATGTTGGCTTAAAGCTCAACATTCAGAAAACGAAGATCATGGCATCCGGTCCCATCACTTCATGGGAAATAGATGGGGAAACAGTGGAAACAGTATCAGACTTTATTTTGGGGGGCTCCAAAATCACTGCAGATGGTGACCGCAGCCATGAAATTAAAAGACGCTTACTCCTTGGAAGAAAAGTTATGACCAACCTAGATAGCATATTCAAAAGCAGAGACATTACTTTGGTGACTAAGGTCCGTCTAGTCAAGGCTATGGTTTTTCCTGTGGTCATGTATGGATGTGAGAGTTGGACTGTGAAGAAGGCTGAGCGCCGAAGAATTGATGCTTTTGAACTGTGGTGTTGGAGAAGACTCTTGAGAGTCCCTTGGACTGCAAGGAGATCCAACCAGTCCATCCTAAAGGAGATCAGTCCTGGGTGTTCATTGGAAGGACTGATGTTGAAGCTGAAAATCCAATACTTTGGCCACCTGATGCGAAGAGCTGACTCATTGGAAAAGACCCTGATGCTGGGAAAGATTGAGGGCAGGAGGAGAAGAGAACGGCAGAGGATGAGATGGTTGCATGGCATCACTGACTCAATGGACACGGGTTTGGGTGGACTCCGGGAGTTGATGATGAACAGGGAGGCCTGCCATGCTGCAGTTCATAGGGTCACAAAGAGTCTGATACGACTGAGCAACTGAAATGAACTGAACTGAAGGGCAAAGGAAATAAGTCTGACTTACAGTTGACTGTTCTCTGAATGGACAAATAGAGTCATGAATACAGAAAGATTTGGGGGAAAAAAAGGTTTGTGGAAAATGAACCCCGAGAGAAGAGTTTTATATATAAGGCAAGTTTTCTTAAGACATTGAGTTGCTTTTGAAGTCTTTTACTTTTACTTTAGCTAGTGATTAACTATTGTTTCACAACAAATATAAACAGGTACCACACTGGAATTTGACTTCCTCTCTCTAGTAACAGAAAAAAATTTTCTTGAAATGTTGCTTTTGATAATAGACTGTATGAATTTCTTTGCCTTTAAGTGATTTAATTTTTAAAATCATTTGTTACGTTGATAAGATGACTAAGCATTATTTCACAACGATCTATGAAATTTATGGCACACACAGATAAAGCTCGTTCTGCTTGTACAAAAATTAACCCCTTATCTACTTCTAAATCAGGGATTTAAAGTAGATAAGCAATGACTATAAATCAAACAGGGCTATGGGAAATCCAAGATGGCCACTTGGCTTTTCCTGGCTCCCTGAAAAAAACCTCATTTTTATTTGATGGAATAAAGCCTTCTCTAGTTTCAGGGTAAATGTCCTCACAGTGGGAAAAAAATAGTTAAAAATGTGTTTCCCACCTGGGGTATACTTTCTTCAATCTCCAGTGATCAAGGCACCCACCTCACTGGATAAATCATACAAGCCTTAACCAAAACTTATCAAACATCTTAAAACTATCACTGTCACTATCATCCTCAATTATTGGACAAGGTCAGACAGAACGAAGATTAATTACATTGAATTAAATAAACTGCTAACATGATTATAATTTTCATGACTTTTTATCTGACATATTACTGGTTTCTAATCTTTGTTTTGAGATGTAAAGAAACTCTTCCCAAACTATTTATGGTTTAAATCAACTTGGTAATTTAAGCAAGTAGATAAAATTAAAACATTTTTCTTTTCTCTCTGCCTTGTCCCTCCAGAAATGTGAGACATTTTAGTTCTGAACAGCCTTAATAGGTAAATAAACTGTCTCCTGACATATACAAGAGTCTCCAAATATTTTGAGGACCTCTAGAAGAAAAATCCATCTGGGCAAAATATGACGGCAGGTCTTTGGCGTGACTTTCTTGGCCTTGAGATGCCTTTGGGAATTCAATCCAAGACTTCTTCTAAGGAAATACACCAGTCAATGTAAAAGCCTATGTAGTTAATGGTCTAAACTTATTCTCAAAACAAATTAGTCTTGGCTGTATTTTTTTAAAAAGTGGAGGTAACTTTAGAAAAAAATTACATTTCACTAAATATCAAATTCTAATTTTGTCAATTAATGTCTACGTCTACTAAGACTCCCTTGCCAGATAATTCCTTGTCATTATGTCATAGCATTACAAAAGTATTAAAAGGATATTCTAAGTTTGTTTCTGAAGCCTAACTTCATAATCAATCTTTGGATAAATATCAGATGCTCCATGATCTACAACCAGGAGATTAACACCAGGCTATAGTCATTTAATGGACTAAGTCAGACGTCATGGGATATACTGGGCAATACCTCATGAAAGTTCTTAAATTCTTACTTGTGACCTTGCTAATCACTCAGTTCAGTCACTCAGTCCTGTCTGACTCTGCGACCCCATGGACTGCAGCACGCCAGGCCTCCCAGTCCATCACCAAATCTGGAGCTTGCTCAAGTTCATCTTCAAGTCAGTGATGCCATCCAACCATCTCATCCACTGCAAACAATGACAGTTTTACTTCTTTTCAATGTGGATTCTTTTTCTTTTTCTTCTCTGATTGCCATGGCTAGGACTTCCAAAACTATGTTGAATAAAAGTACCAGGAGTGGACATCCTTGTCTTGTTCTTGATCTCAGAGGAAATGCTTTCACTTTTTCACCCTTGAGAATGATGTTTGCTGTGGGTTTGTCATATATGACTTTTATTATGCTGAAGTTGGCTCCCTCTGTGCCAACTTTCTGGAGAGATTTTTATCATAAAATGCTGTTTTACTCTGCATCCGTTGAAATTATCATGATTTTTATTCTTCAGTTTGTTAATATGGTATATCAGTTTAATAGCTCAGTTGTGTCTCTTTGCAACCCCATAGACTGCAGCAAGCCAGGCTTCCTTGTCCATCACTGACACCCAGAGATTGCTCAGACTCATGTGCATTGAGTTGGTGATTCCATTCAACCATTTCATCCCCTGTCGTCCCCTTCTCCTCCTGCCTTAAATCTTTCCCAGCATCAAGTGAGTTGACTCTTCTCCAGTGAGTCAGTTATTCCCATCAGGTGGCCAAAGTATTGTAACTTCAGCTTCAGAATCAGTCCTTCCAATGAATATTCAGAGTTGATTTCATTTAGGATTGACTGATTTGATCTCCTTGCAGTCCAAGGGACTCTCAAGAATATTCTCCAACACCACAGTTCAAAAGCATCAGTTCTTCGGCGCTCAGCGTTCGTTATGGTCCAACTCTCAGATCCATACATGACTGCTGGAAAAACCGTAGCTTTGACTAGATGGACCTTTGTTGGCAAAGAAATGTCCCTGCTTTTTAATACGCTGTCTAGGTTGGTCATATGGTAATATGATCTAGGTTGGTAATACGCTCCTTTTCTTTCAAGGAGCATAATTTCTTTCAAGTCTTAATTTCATGGCTGCAGTTACCATCTGCAGTGATTTTGGAGCCCAGGAAAATTAAGTCTGTCACTGTTTCCATTGTTTCCCCATCTATTTACCATGAAGTTATGGAACCGGATACCATGATCTTTATTTTTGAATGTTGAATTTTAAGCCAGCTTTTTCATTCTCCTCTTTCACTCTCATCAAGAGGCTCTTTAGTTCCTCTTTGCTTCCTGCCATAAGAGTGGTGTCATCTGCATATCTGAGGTTATTAATATTTCTCCTGGCAATCTTAATTCTAGCTTGTGCTTCATCCAGCCCAGCATTTTGTATGATGTACTCTGCATACAAGTTAAATAAGCAGGGTGACAATATACAGCCTTGGTATACTCCTTTCCAATTTGGAACCAGTCCATTGTTCCATGTCCTATTCTAACTGTTATTTCTTGACCTGCATATAGGTTTCTCATGATGCAGATCATGTGATCTGGTATTCCCATCTCTTTAAGAATTTTCACGTTTGTTGTGATCCACACAGTCCAAGGCTTTAGCATAGTCAATGAAGCAGAAATAGACATTTTTCTGGAATTCCCTTGCTTTTTCTGTGATCAGATCAGATCAGTGGATGTTCACAATTTGATCTCTGGTTCCTCTGCCTTTTCTAAATCCAGCTTGAACATCTGGAAGCTCTTGGTTCACATACTTCTGAAGCTTAGCTTGGAAGATTTTGAGCACTACCTTTCTAGCATGTGCAATGAGAACAACTGTGCAGCAGTCTGAGCGTTTGGCATTGCCCTTCATTGGGACTGGAATGAAAACTGAACTTTTCCAGTTCTGTGACCACTGCTGAGTTTTCCAAATTTGCTGGCATACTGAATGCAGCACTTTAACAGCATATTCTTTTAGGATTTGAAGTAGCTCAGCTGGAATTCCATCACCTCCATTCACTTTGTTCATAGTGATGCTTCCTAAGGCCCACTTGACTTTGCATTCCAGGATGTCTGGCTCTAGGTGAGTGATCACACCATCGTGGTTGTCTGGGTCATTAACATCTTTTTTATATAGTTCTTCTGTGTATTCTTGCTATCTCTTCTTAATATCTTCTGCTTCTGTTAGGTCCGTACTGTTTCTGCCCTTTATTGTGCCCATCTTTGCATGAAATACTCCCTTGATATCTCTAATTTTCCTGAGGAGATCTCTTGTCTTTCCCATTCTATTGTTTTCCTCTATTTCTTTGTGTTGGTCACTTAGGAAGGCTTTGTTACCTCGCCTTGCTATTCTTTGGAACTCTGCATTCAGATGGATTTATCTACTAATACTGCTAGCTATATTATTTTTTTATTGCCTATTTTACAAAACTGCTGTCTCTTATATTATGAAACATGTGACTGAGCCTCTAATAAAATGATCATATGGAGTTCCATATGAGATCAATGATTGTAATAACGTAACTCTAGATATGGGAAGATGCAACAATAGGGAATATTTCCTGGACTACTAGTAAGGCAGATACAGTCCAGGACTTTTGCTACTTTCATAGCCTAGTTCAAGAATAGCACATTGAGTGGTCTATCAGAAGAAAAAAAAAAATCTCTGCCAGGCCTGGGAATTAGTATTCCTAGCACTGTGGCATAAAATGGTCATGAAATGCCCCCCTAAACATGGTCAAATATATAGCTATGAAGGCACCATGCCACTGTAGCTGCTGACCTTCAACACCCCTGAAAGGAGTTCAGGGTGGAAGCCAGAAAAAAGGCACTCCTTGCTCTGGGAAAACTGGCAGAACAGGCCTTCAGATAATGAGCTGTTTTCAGGTGGAGATTTTCATGAGCCCCAGTTCTTACATCTTCTCAGACCTAAATAAATACTAACCTCACAGACCAGCGTTTCATCCTGGTTCTCCTGGCTGGCCCCTCTTCTAGGCCCCTTGGCCTACTTTCTACTTCTATTCATCTTTGGGCCATGTCTCTAACATTCTTGTCAAGTTTGCTTCTTCTCAGTTCAGTTCAGTTCAGTCGCTCAGTCGTGTCCGACTCTTTGTGACCCCATGAACCACAGCACTCCAGGCCTCCCTGTCCATCACCAACTCCCAGAGTTCACTCAAACTCATGTCCATCGAGTCGGTGATGCCATCCAGCCATCTCATCCTCGGTCGTCCCCTTCTCCTCCTGCCCCCAATCCCTCCCAGCATCAGGGTCTTTTCAAATGAGTCAGCTCTTCACATCAGGGGGCCAAAGTATTGGAGTTTCAGCTTCAGTATCAGTCTATCCAATGAACACCCAGGACTGATCTCCTTTAGGATGGACTGGTTGGATCTCCTTGCAGTCCAAGGGACTCTCAAGAGTCTTCTCCAATACCACAGTTCAAAAGCATCAATTCTTCAGCACTCAGCTTTCTTTATTGCTTCTTCTATAATACAACAAATAAATCTCCAGATAGTCCTATAACAAGGATACCAGCCAGGCAACACCCAGACAATGCTGGAACAAGCCACCTTTTCACTCTGTGGACTCTCATCTCCCTCCATAAATGCACCCTGATGGAGAACAGGCATTAAGACCCAGGACATCATGACACCCCTATCCAGCCTGAAGAAGCCAGAGAGGTCTTCACCCCTTTCCCCAAGAACCTAGGTCCCCATGACCCGAGATGAGGATAGGCAGGTAGTTAGAAATGAGCAGGGTGTTAAGGGACCAAAGATTTGACCCATAGAGAAAAAGAAAGAGGGATATAGGATCCTGCCCCAAGGCCACAAATGCAAGGCCTTGCACCAAGGCCACAGAAATGGAACCTAGAAGCAAGGTCACCTCCAAAGCTGACTGAGCCCCTTTGTAGCCAAAACCTCCCCCTGATCATCATCACTAGCAGCCTTCCTGACCCCAAATTAGGCAAAAATGCTCACCCCAGTAAGCATCCTATAGCGACCTAACCAATCACCTAATGCCAACCTTCCAGCAGGCATTTTCTTTGTTTTGAGGATATAAAAATTGGCTTCTAAACCATGAAAAGCATCAATTCTCCCTGGTTTGTCAGGAGGCTGACCCGCTGCATTTGCAATGCCTTCATTATCTCTGCTGCCTGCTCTTAATAAACACTCCCTTCTGAAATGCTCTATGTTGAAATTCTTTTCCAACCCGTGCTCAGACTGCCTCAACACTTTTTAGTTCACTGAATGAGGCTCTAGATTGCCAAGTTTGTCATTTCCTCAGTTAAACCACAGCAATATCTCCCAGGAAATAAAAACCTACATCCTGGCTTTGAAGAGCAGAAGTGTTCATACAGTTGGACTTGGATTACAGTGAGACAGCACAGGGATGGGATGAAAAAATCACGGGTTTTTGTCTGAAATACCTAGGTTTGATTCCTGACTTTGTTAGTTAATTGCTGAGTGGTTTTAGGCAAGATATTGAACCTCTCAGAAACAATTTTCCCATGATAAAATGAAAATACTGCTACCCACCCAGAGGTCTGTTGGCCTGATTAAATGACTACTGATCTTTTCTCTCTCCATTTTCCTAGAGAAGTTTGCACAAGGAGTATTCAGACCACATTAGTGGTTAACCAATACACAGGCTGATCTTCTCCTTTGTAATTTTCAACACTTGGCTTACATGCCCTTAGAATTAAACCAGAATAACACAAAATAATTTGATTGGCTTTTAGGAATTATACTATAGAGAGTGGGGCTTCATTGCACACATGGCTAGAGTCAGAAGACAATCTGTAATTCAGGGAAGCAATGAAATGCTTGCCTGGCATTTTGATTTTCCTGTAGATGAGGAGTCATGACATTTTCCAATATATCTGGAGGCATTTACAAAATGCAAAGTGGTATGAGCAGCAACACTGAGAACCATCAAGACTGAACACTGTCAATGGCGTGGATAATTTGTGTTATTGCTACTTAAATTATTGCAGCCTAAACACAGGGTATGATGCAACCTAAGCTATCTAAGATACGTAGGAGGAGAATAAATGTTTCTATCAATATTCCAAGAGCATTAATTTTCAGCCAACTTGTCTTTGTCTACATTGAAATCCCAATTGGGAATTTCTGTCCATAATATATTAAAATAAATCTCTCCATCAAAATTTAAAAAAGAACAGTTTTCAAAAGCTTTTCAAATAAGTTGTATATTTGATTTTATTTTACATTTCTTATTTGACATCAGCTATGCTATGCTGCCGGTGGAATGGTGGTTTGCATTATCAGTGGTACTGAGGATTTTTATGACCTTCATTTTGCACAAACTCTAATTGTGTCCAGGGAAAAAAAGTGGAGTTCCCTCAAGATGTCCTCCTTTGCCATGCCTGTTAGCAAATATCCATCCAGAGCCAAGCAAGTCACTGCTCTATTGGTCTCATCCCGTGGATCTTGGTTCACTTGCCACGAGGATGAATTAGGTCAATTCCATAGGAAGGAAAACTTAATACAGCTATGAAATAACCCATAACTGAGAATATGGGGAAGAATGAAATCACAGCTCCCGATTTCTTAAATTAACACTGTTTTAGAAACAGACTCACAGACTTAGAAAACATGGTTACCAAAGGGGAAGTGGGGGTGGCAAGGATAAATTAGGAGTTTGGGATTAACAAAAACACATTAATACATATAAAATAGAAAATCAATAAGGACCTACTGTATAGTATAGGGATCAGTACTCAGTGTTTCATAATAACCTATTTTGGAAAAGAATCTGAAAAAGAATGAATATAACTGAATCACTTTGCTGTACACCTGAAACTAACACATTGTAAATCAACTAACCCCTAATAGAAAATAAAAATTAAATCTAAAAAGTCACCCCACAATGAAATTAACACTGCTTTCTCTTCTTCAAGAGGCAGTGTCAAAACATCTTTTAAGTCCTGAAATTCACCTACTGAAATGATTTCAGACCACAGTCCTTCATTATTTTGTGGCACAGAGATGTTCACACTCTCCAGGGGGTAAACATGGATATCCCTTCCTGTGCCTGAGGAAGGTGGCCCAATACTCTTCTGCCTGCCAGTCTCACACAGATGCAGGCAGGCATGGAAGCATCCAGGCAGGTAAACCTGATGTAAATGCTGGTCACATCACTCTCCCCAGTGTATTTTCATTTTCCGGGTCCATTTCTTTTCACTGATCACGCGGCCTATATTTTCAACAAAGGCTGTATGACCTTCCATATATATTTATCATAAAAATGGCAAGGCAGAAGGCAGTTGGAAAGGACTGAATTCGATGGGAAACCCTTTAACTGACAGAAGAGCTGCCCAGATCCAAGGGCAGGGTTTCTCAGTGGTCGTATCAGTACCATGTCCAGTTTGCCATATGTCTCTGTCTCCATGTCACAGGGAGGAATGACAAGGAATGGAGAGCAGAGTGTACCTAGAGTTCCAACATCTGCTCTGGAGACCACACTCTAAGAAAGAATTTAGAAGTTCCAAGAGCTGATAACAGTAGGTATCATTTATGTAGTGTGCTCTATATACTATTATTATTAATTAGCAATTAATTATTCATAGCTATGTATTATGCATGTATGCACATATATATTTGGTATGTATTATATCATTGTGAACTATTTCTCCAGTCTTATGAGTTTGTTCTGTTTTAGAAGTGGGAAAGCTGCTGAGTGTCTTGCTCAATGTCCCAAACTCAGGTCGTAGAAATCTATCATGGCATCCTATGAGGCAATGAACAAGTGTGTTGTGGAAAGCTTTCCACTCGATGAACAGGCTTGTAGCAGGAGCTATCGGTGCCTCACCCAGTCTCTGTGGGCAGCTTTCCAAGCTCATGGGCCAGATTTCTCACTGCCAGTACCTGCTTTGCTGAAGGGCTTTCTTTGGCCACCAGAGCCCCTCTGTCCCTGTGTGTAGGAGCCTGGAAGTGCTGAGAAATTGGTGTCCAGTGACAGACCAGGGCACCTCGGATGTGTTTGTAATAGTCAGGGTCCCTCAGAGAACTAGAACTCATGAGGTGTACGTATGTATACACATACATATATATAATATCTTATATATATACTGAGAGAGAGAGAGAGAGATTTCAAGAGAGCAGAGGCTGAAAGGTCCACCATCTGGGGGAAAGTCTGGTAGGCTGAAGACCCAGAGAGGAGTTGATGCCATAGTCCAATAGTCCAAGTCCAAAGGCAGACCGCTGGCAGAATCCCTGAGCGGAGGTCAGTCTTTCTAGTCAGGTCCTCACCATTAAGGAGAGGAATCTGCCTGCTGCAAAGTCTGCTGATTTACATGTTAGTCTCCTCTAAAAAAACACCTTGACAGAAACATCTTGAATAATACTTGATCAAGTATCTACATACTGTGGCCTAGTCAAGCTGATGCACAAACTCAGCCATCACAGTGTTCTGCGCTGTTCCCAGATACCCAGAGTGATCACTGGCTTGATGACACGCCCTGTACTGACTCCCTCCCCTACTCTCTCACTTCTCTAGGTCCCCACCCTAGTGCATTCTCGACCCTATTCTTTGTATCAGGGGCTGTTCTGGGGAAATCTAAACTGAAATGATATGCTTTGTGCATGGCCCAGTTTGCTCCTACAACATAAGACCAGACTAGATGTGAATCCTGCTGCAAGGAATGGAGTGACATCAAGGAGCCAGCGGGGACTGAACATCTACAACCTGGTTGGCAATGTGCTATGATTAAGAATCAGCCCTGGGACTTTCCTGATGGCCGTCCAGTGGTTAAGACTTAGTGCTCCCAACACAGGGGATGCAAGTTCAATCCCTGGTCAGAGAACTAGCATCCCACATGCGGCACAGTGCTGCCAGAAAGATAAAGTTGTTAAAGCTTTAAAAAAAAAAAAAAAAACAGAAAGAAGAACCATCCCTGATGAAAGTAGACAGCTCTGCTGGTGGATCTAGCTGCCGAGGAGGAGGTGGGGCTACCACCCAACCAAAGGAAACAGGCCCAGGCAGAGATCCAGAAGCAGGAAAGAATTTGATGTGTTCCAGAAACTTCCAAGAATGGGCAACTCTCCTGGCTCTGCAGAGGAGGGTTGAAAGGGAGCAAACAAGGTTGGGTGTGGGAGGCTGAATGGGAAACTTTTATTCTAGTTTAGGGGAGAAAGGTGAGGACCTGACCTGAGGTGGGAAACACACAGGAAGCAAGTCTGCAAAGGCTGAAGTGGAGATGTGCTTGTGGAAAGCCTGTGATTCCTACAGTCATGACATAAATAGAGATGTGTATGCTTCTTTTTTTGGCTGAGCCACACGGCATACAGGATCTTAATTCCCACCAGGGATCGAACCTGTGCCCCATGCAGTGGAAATGTGGAGTCTTAACCAACGGACTACCAGGGAAGTCCCAAATTTGTGTTTCCATGCTTCACATCCAGGCTAGGGAGGCACACGTCTATCTTCTCTCATAGATGGCATAGAGAGCCATGCCATCTATGAGAGAAGGGGCCCCTAACTCAGACCACACCCTGAGGATAACCAGCCGCTCCCGGGAGAGGGCTGAGCTGAAATCTATCTGCCTTGGTCCTGGCTCAGAGAGCAGGGACATGTCTCTTCTAGGAAATAACCCAGATAAAGGCTACCTGGACTTCCTTGGTGGCCCAGTGGTTAAGAATCCACCTGTCAACACAAGGAACACAGGTTCGATCCCTGGTCCAGGAAGATGCCACATGTCACAGAGCAACTTAGGCCATGTGTCCCCAGTTACTGAGCCCTCGAGCCCTAGAGCCTGTGCTCCGCAACAAGAGGAGCCACCAAAATGAGAAGCCCGAGCACCACAACTAGAGAAAGCCCACGCACAGCAACGAAAACCCAGCACAACCAAAAATAAAAAAATACATAAAATGTAAAAGGGCCTTCCCTGGTGACTCAGATGTTAAAGCATCTGCCTGCAATGCGGGAGACCTTGGTTCGATCCCTGAGTCGGGAAGATCCCCTGGAGGAGGAAATGGCAACCCACTCTGGTACTCTTGCCTGGAAAATTCCATGGATGGAGGAGCCTGGTAGGCTACAGTCCATGGGATCGCAAAGAGTTGGACATGACTGAGCAACTTCATTTAAAATGTAAAAACAAAAATAGCCTATCTGATACAAGAGCCCAAATCCGAAATCTAGCCCTGTCTCTCCAGAAGGCATAGACAGAGACGTGGCCTCTCTCAAGAGCCTTATGGGGAGTGTCAGCCCCTCCAAATCAAGAGCTGGGGATAACAACGCTCTCTGTTTTCAGCAGATGCTCCTCTATGCCACACTCAATTTGGTTACTCATTTGCCATCTTCCTTTGGGGAAGCTCTGTGAGGGAGCACACCTTGTCCCCCATGGTCGCTGCTGTACATGGAGCCTAGATCTATATTTGGCACCGAGGACACGCTCACTTGTTGTTGTTCAGTCACTAAGTCATGCTTGACTCATTGCAACGCCATGGACTGCAGCACACCAGGCTTCCCTGTCCTTCACTGTCTCTCGGATTATGCTCAAACTCACGTCCACTGAGTCAGTGATGCTATCTAACCATTTCATCCTGTCGTCCTCTTCTCCTCCTGCCCTCAATCTTTCCCAGCATCAGGGTCTTTTCCAAGGAGTCAGCTCTTCGCATCAGGTGGCCAAAGTATTGGAGCTTCAGCTTCAGCACCAGTCCTTCCAATGAATATTTGGGATTGATTTCCTTTTGGATTGACTGGTTTGATCTCCTTCCTGTCCAAGGGACTCTCAAGAGTCTTCTCCCACCCCACAGTTTGAAAGCATCAGTTCTTCGGTGCTCAGCCTGTTTCATGAGGACACACTTATATATGATAAATAAAGGGATGCTAGACCCCTAGAGCAGTAACCCCTGGCTCCCACGAGCCTATGAAGGAACTTGTCACCCACCCTTTTCTGAACATGTATCTCTAAACCACTTCTCCTCAGCTACAGTGAGGCTGGGTGGAGGGACTCTGACCTCCTGTGGTTAGATGACTGGATGCCCAGAGGTGTTGGCAATGGCAAATTCCACTGAGGAGTCTTCCAGCCCAGCCCAAGGCCAAAAGAATAGCCTGGACGATATTTTGTCATCTTGGATGCCGAGGAAACAGGATCTACTTACACCACTTTTTACCTGGAAAAAAATCAGGCATTTCTGCACCCCTTAATTTAGAGATGAGAAGACAAACACCACCAGGAATAAAGCAATGAGCTGACGGCTTCTCCTCCAGCCCGTGAATAGCTTAGATTTATCTCAGGAGCACAGTGTCAGTCCCAAGTGGGTCCTCAACAAGTCTAGGTTGAATGCAGCATGAAAGATGGCCATCAGACACAGAAAGACCCCACGTGCTGCACACTCCACATGTGGGTGTGCAAGTGAGTACATGCACACAAGAAATGGAGTCTCAAAGGAGGAAGAGCTGGGTCTTATTCTCCTTGCTCCCAAGAGATCTTTGTCTCTTTGAAAATGGACACATCCTCCCCCTAACACCCAAATCAAGAATCTGAAAAAGAATGAATATATATGTGTGTGTGTGTGCATGTATGTGTATAACAGAATAACTGTTGTACATCTGAAACTAACACAACATTGTAAATCAACTACACTCAAATAAAATCTTAAAAAACAAATACATGTATAGTAACAGCAACAATAACATCTAGCTCAGATACCACGAGAGGCAACAAATAATCAAGAGGCAAATTTCCAGGTTTTGCCTGACCACATGCATACACAGCACAGAGCTGCCCTGCAGGCCAGGGTTAGTTGGGTTGTCTCTGCAATGCCTCACCACGATGATTGTTATGTGTGTGTAAGCAAGTCCATCCTCATCTGTATCAACACCAGGATATTGGCATTGGAAGAGGTTTGAATCAGGAGCATTAGTGATGCTTAAAGCTGGATGGATTAGGAGGCTTCCTAGAGAAACTTCCACCTTTCATGAAAATAGCACATGAGGAATTAGAAAGCCCAGTGGCCTGTGCCACCAGCACCCCCACAGTGTAGAGAAGCCTTTCCTCTTGGGGTTGGTCTGTTTTAAGAAGGATCTTGCTACCTCCCAACTTTAAGATGTCCCATCTGCTTGGGAGGGTTCCTTCCAAGCAAGCGCTTGGAGAACCGCAGATGAGAACTAGAGGGATTGTGACCTCTTCCCACTCCAGACAGGCCAGGAGACCTCTGTTAGCAGAGCCCATACACTTGGTCTAATTTGGTCTGAGACTGAGGAAGCAGTGAGGCTGCCAGCTGTGACACTGTCTCACACACACATCCCATACCCTTGACCTTCAACAATCAACCAGACTGGTTCAGGCTGGTAGGCTGGTGAATGACACCCCTTAGCCGTTTCAGCTCCTTTTCTCCCCACTCCTAATGGCTTTGCCATAGGCCTGTCATAGTCCCTGTTCAGCGTGACAGCATTCTCTCACCTCTTTCTTCTACTGTCCTCCTTGGCCTCTGCTGGCTAACTCCACATTCCCCAAACGGGAATCTGATTGATTCTACTGATGCTTTTAAATCAGGGTCATTGAATAATGTAATGCTGGACTTTCCTTGGGTCACTTTACCCAACATCCAGGCAACTGTGGCCAGAGGGATGGGGCCAGATGGAAAAAATATGGCAAATAACCAACTTCTCCTCAATGGGTTATGGTCAGAGCTTTCCATCAATAGGAAGAGGGGTAGGAACACCCAAAACTCAAAGTGGACACAAGTCTGTATACTTGGTAGACTTCCTTAAAAAAGAGTTGCATGGCTAGGATTCATTTTCATGGTTAGGTTATAAACTCTCAGCTGGGGTGATGAAAAGTAGTCTATTAATTTGTTTTCATCTAAAATGCTGTTTTACATTTTCCTTTTTGAAAGGATGCTGACTTGATATGAAAAGTGTCAAAAACTGATACAGCTTTCAGCACCTAGAAGTGATTAAATCACCTTTGCAAAGTCTCAGTAATTAGAGACCAAGGCGGGACTGAGCGTACACACAGCTAAATTCGTATTTAAAGGCAGAACTCCAACTATACCAAACCTATAATCATTTCACAATGTATACATGTATCAAATCATCATATTTTCCACCTTAAACTTATATAAGTTACTTGTCAATAATCGCTCAAAGCTGGAAAAATAAATAAAAAGCAATGCAGTAAAAAGAAGTATACATATATATACCACAGGTTGGTCAAGTATAGCTCTAATCAAACTCAGAAACTCACCAGCTTTGCCTTTTCGCTGACTACACTGCAGATTTTGCTTTTAAGTATTTTGCAATTAATTGTGAGGATGCCTATATCTCAAGGAGCATGAAACAAAAGATAGGAAGTGCCCTGCAGCATTTCCAAAGATGATAAAGATAATTAATTCCGTGGCACCAACACTGAATGCATAATTAAAATGGCAGCCTGGTTTTCCCTCTGTCAAGGTCATTCCCTGCACCCTGCTCATGGGAAGTTCTCTGTAATTTAGCATGTTTCACCAGGGTTTTTAGTTAGTGAACACTTCCTAAAAGTGATCATGACCATCCTGTGCTTTGGGAGGTCAGGCCTGGGTCCAAGAAATTCACTGTGGCATCACCAATGCCCATCGACATTCGATAAATGAGTTAGAAAAATACCCAAGATTATAAAAACTCTCTGAAAGATGCAGGGAAACTTACCACACCTGACACCCAGAGAGCTCAAGGAGGGACCCTGGTGGTCCAGTGGCTAAGACTCTGTGCTGTCAATGCAAGGGCCTGGGTTCCATCCCCGATCCAGGAACTAGATTCTGCATATGCCACAACTAAAGATCAAAGATCCCACTTGCCACAACCAAGACCCAGTGTAACCAAATAAATAACTTTTCAAAAAACAGCAAGAGCACTCTTGGAGAAATGAACCATTCTGTTACTATTATGTGTCTGTACTTCTACCATTTAGCTATCATCCCTATTTCATCCTCATTGTTCCCTACCATGAAACCTCTAATCTACTTTCTGTATCTATAAATTTATCTCTTCTGAACATTTTATACAAATGGAATCATGTAATATGTGGTCCTTTGTGACTGCCTTCTTTCACTTACCATCGTGCTTTCAAGGCTCATCCATGAAACAGCACGTACGAGCACCATTCATTTCTGTGGCTGAATAATATTCCACTATATGGATTTGGTTTATCCATTCATCTGCTGATGGATATTCAGGTTGTTTCCACTGTTTGGCTGTTACAAATAATACTGCTACAGCCTTTTGTGCACAACTTGCTGTGGACATATGTTTTCATTTCTCAAGTGAACAGCCAAGAGTAGAATTGCTGGGTCAAATGGTAACTCTATGTTTAACAGATTCCTGCTACCTAATTTTGTTTTTTTTAAGCTCTTTCTTTCCTGTATCAGTACCACCTACCACCCACACACCTTTTTATTGCCTTTTGTTGAATTAAGTCTCTTTAGTTCCGATTTTTTTTCTTTCACTAGTTGGAAAGTTATATATTCTACAGTTATTCCTTTAGTGATTTACCTTTACACTTCAAACCTTTAATTTTAATCTGTAAGTGTTTAATTCACATACTTTTCTAATGAGGTCCCTCTTTGTATCTTCCCCCCAAGACAAGGCAAGCAGAAGAATGTTGAACAACCAGGCCCTACTGTATAGCACAGGGAACTATATTCAACATCCTGCAATAAACCATAATGTAAAGAATACGAAAAAGAGTGTATATATGGATAACTATTGCTGTAAGGCAGAAACTAACACAACATTGCAAATCAACTATACTTCAACTAAAAAAGAGGCATAATGTGTTTTTATACTGCGCTACTCTCCCCTACCACCTGCTGCCCTACTTCAGATGCTGAAATCATCTAGAATTCTAATTCCAGATCACTCTTCTAAAACATTTCCTCAATTAGTACTTATTTAGAGAGCTCTAGATTTTACTCACCACTGCATCTCTTCACTTCCTCCCAAACTAATTTTTCTTCTTGCTGAAATACAGCCTCTAGTAGTTTCAGAAACAGTCCTGGGGGTGTGGGGGCCAGTAGGCTTTAAATCCACATATTTAGTGAAAAGTGTTAGTCACTTAGTCGTGTCCAACTCTTTGCAACCCCATGGACTGTAGCCCACCAGGTTCCTCTGTCCATGGTACTCTCCAAGCAAGAATACTGGAGTGAGTTGCCATTCCCTTCTCCAGGGGATCTTCCCGACCCAGGGATCGAACCCAGGTCTCTTGCCTTGCAGGCAGATTCTTTCCCGTCTGAGCACTGAGAATGTTCCCTCTGAGCCACTGGGGCATTTGAATGGCTGATGAAAACCATGCAATGGCTCCTGATTTTACTCACAGTAAAAGTCACACTCCCTAAGTGCCCACATGACCTGGCTCCCAGTCCTCTCAGCCACATCTCTGGCCCCTGACCCTGCGTTTGTCCTGTTCCAGCGACCTTCCTCACAATTTCTCTAATAGAACTAGAAAGGTGACATCTCACCTTGTGCCTTGGTTTTAGCTCTTTCCTCGCTGTGATACTGCCGTCTTCCCCCAATCATTCAGCCAACTCCCTCATCTCAATTCTTTGCTTCAGTGTCACCCTCTTGGTGCAGTCTTCCCGATCACTGCCTCCCTTCCACTTTAAAATCCCTGGTTCCCTTTATTTTGCTCTATAATTTTTTCCCCCAAATTCAAACCCCTTAAATTTACCACCTTCTAAACACACTATGCTGGATACTTCCTCTGGTGATCCAGTGGTTAAGACTCTGTGTTTCCAATGCAAGGGGCTCAGATTCCATTCCTAATCAAGGAACTAAGATCCCACATGCCGCATGGTGTGGTCAAAAAGTCAAAAAAAAATTTAATACATTAAAGTGAATAAATAAATAAACACACCCTGCTGTTCAGTGGCGGTTTGCTCTCAGCCCAGTCCCTGTCCTTCTCCTGCCCTGCTCTGTATCACAGGGATCTAAGGTTCCCAGTCTCAGTTGTCCTCTGCCTTCTGGGAGATTCAGCCAAAGGGAGGCACTGGCAAGAGGTTGAAGGATGGGAAAGAAGAAGACGACTGAGGCCTTTCTCCTGTTCTCTGTTCCTAGGGCACCTCCAACAGCATCTCTGCCCTCTCCATGCTTCCATCTCCTTCCATCTGACTGCTTCCTTCTTCTGTGACCCAGTGCCATCCAGCCTCTAGCTCCAACTGATAGCCTCAACTCCTAGGTTCTGGTAAAAAGTGCCCCTTCCTTCTGGCCCCAGGGCTACAGCAGATCCCATTCGGCTTGCCCACTCTTCTGTAATGCTTATATTAATCCTCTGTATAAAACTCCTTCCATATGAAAATTACAGAGTGGTCTGGTTTTCTTGGCTGGACACTGATAGACACCCAACTATATAACTTCCCTATTTCTAACTTTTACAATTTGCCTGCCCATAAACTCCACAAGAGTGAGGATATTGTTTCTTTCTCTTACTGATATAGGGAAAGTACCTAGAATGGTGCCTGTTACATTGTAGGTGCTGAATAAACATTTGTTGAATAAATGTTCATCTCTGTGCTTGACACTGGGATGTGACCCCCAGATCCCTCCCTCAAGACAGAAGAACTTATCCCTCCTCCAGCTGCTAACAGTGTTGTTCTGTTGGCAGACATCTTTTAGCTTTTAGCCTTCTCCAGAAATGACTCTCAGCTAGCAAGAGCTACCTCATCCAATGTTGCACCCCATTCCTGGGAACATCCTGAACCCAATATGTCCATAGTGTGTTAGTGGCTTAGTCGTGGCCAATTCTATGCGAATCTATGGACTGTAGCCCACCGGGTTCCTCTGTCCATGGAATTCTCCAGGCAAGAATACTGGAGTGGGTTGCCATTCCCTTCTCCAGGGGATCTTCCCAATCCAGGGATCAAACCTAAGTCTCCTGCATTGCAGGCAGATTCTTAACCATCTGAGCCACCAGGAATTGGTCCATATGGGAGTAGAGAGACCCCATGCAATACCGGATAGCTCTGAAGGCCTTCCCATCTCAGAGTTCCCCTGGGGGTCTGCTGTAGCCTCTGCCAGGGCTCTTTTGCAGTCCAACTTTCCTTTTTGCTTGACCTTGCTTCCCTCCCTACCAGTACAAGTGTTAATTCCTTATGCAACTCCCCTATGCTAACCTCCACCTCAACCTCTGCTTCGTTGTGAGCCCAACCTGGAGCAGTTTCACTGGATATAAAGCTTTAGTTCAAAGTTCTTTTCCTTCACCACTTTAAACCAGTAGTCCTGTTGTCTTTCTAGAGCTACTGATTTGAATTGTAATTCGATTTTATTCTAGCTCTTTTAGAGCTGTGGCAAACGTTCTGTTGCCTCCTGCTTTTCCTTCTCATAGAAGCAGAGTGTTGTTCAGGTTGCTGATGGCCAGTATGCAAGATCTAGCCCCGGGGGTGAAGGTTAATTACTCTTAACCCGTTGCTTCCCATTGCTTCCCATCGTTTTAGATATCAAGGCCCACACAGAATATGCTTTTTATATGACGTCATTTAAGTGCTTCCATTTATCCTGGGAAAAGACTAGGCTGGGAGGCTCTGGATACCCAAGGTGTCACGCAGGCTGCCCTAAGAAATTCAAAGATCAAAGTCTCAGGACTGTCACCCACTTTCAGCACTGCCCACCAGCCAAGTACTCCAACATGCTAATGCCGTTCCCCCCCTGCCATGATTGTGTTTTGTATGGAAGACAGAGTAGTCTTTTCTAGCTTTTGGTCATTGTGGTATAAATAAGTGATCCAAGTGTTAATAGCTGTACCATCTTGTAACCATCGGGTAACAGCCTAGGAGCAAAAATCAAATAGTCTAGGGGAGGCAAAGCCCCCAAAATGGAAATAATCTGGGTATCTGGTAACCCTGAGCCACTGAATCAATACTGGAATTTCCTGCCTCAGAACTTGTATGTAGAGAATTTTCCTCATTTAAAGATTTTTTTTCCTTTCAATTGGGTTTTCTGTTGTTTGCACCAAAAATCATCCCATCTGATACAGTAACTCTGTTTCTAGCAGATGTTTGGATAGGGTAAAAAGAGAAGTCATTAGTTAAAGCCAATGACAAAATCCTTTTGGTCCTTTTCCTGCCATCTTTTTCCTGAAATGGGAATGTACATACCTTGTCTGAAGTTCTAGAAGTCATTTACTATAAGAAAAAGGTCATGCAAATGAAGGCACTTCAGCCCTGAACCAGGACCAGCCATCTCCTCCCTCTGGACCTATTACAAAAATAAACAAATCCTCCAGTCTTGAAGCCACTACAGGAGGGTCTCTGTCACAAGCAATCAAACAAAAGTCTTCAAGTGATTCAATATCCTTTGCATATTTGTCTAGCAGGCTGTCTATTTCTTGTCAAGTTTTATGAATTCTTTATATATTGGAGAGGTTTACTCTTATCTACACTACACTTTCTCAAGCTGTCTCTTGCCTATTCACTTTTACACCATTTTGCCATGCAAATGTTCCCTATTTTCATATAATCCGATTTTTTTTGGTCACTTATTTTCCTCTTGGTTACTGTCCTGGTATCAGAGATGTGCCCACAAATTCAGTGATACTCCTGTCCTCAAGAGGTGGGGTTTCATTCCCTTCCCACTGAGTGTTGGCTGAACCTCATGATCTATTTCCAGTGCATAGAATATGGCAGAACTGATGAGAAGTCACTTCTAAAATTAGGTTAACAAAAGACTGAGGCTTCCACCTTAGGTGCATTCATTCCGATTCTCATCTCTCTATCTTGGCTCTCTCACTCTGGGGGAAGCAAGCTGCTGTGATGTGAGCAGTCCTATGGAGAGGTTCACGCAGGAGAGAAACAGAGACCTGCTGCCAATGACCAGTGAGGAACTGAAACCTGCCAAGAACCACATGAGGGCACTTGGAAGCAGATCCTCCAGCCCCACTTGAGCCTTCAGATGGCTGAAGCCCTTGCTGACCAACTGTAACCTTACAGGAGACCCTGAGCCAGAACCCCCCAGCCAAGCCTGTCTGATATTCCTGATCCTTAGAAAGTCTTTGAGATAATAAATGCTTGGTGTTTTAAGCTGCAAAGTGTTGGGGCAATTTGTTACACAGCAACAGATAAGTAATACAATGGCAAACCATATCCAAGATTCTAAATTATTTCTGAACTCTCCTATAATTTCTTCCCCCAAGGGTTTTTATTTTTATTTTATTTATTTTTTAATTTATTTATTTTTTATTTTACTTTACAATTCTGTATTGGTTTTGCCATACATTGACATGAATCCACCACGGGTGTACATGCATTCCCAAACCTGAATCCCCCTCCCACCCCCCCTCCCCCCAAGGGTTTTTAGAGTATAATCGCTTTACAATGTTTTACTAGTTTCTGTTGTACAACAATGTGAATCAGCCTTATGTATACGAATATCCCTGCCCTCTTGTACCTGCCTCCCACCTCCTATCCCACCCCACTAGATCATCACACCAAGCTGAGCTCCCTGTGCTATACAGCAGCTTCCCACTAGCTATTTAAAGAAGATCAAACCAGTGAATCCTAAAGGAAATCAACTCTGAATATTCATTGGAAGGACTGTTGCTAAAGCCGAAGCTCCAGTTCTTTGGCCATCTGATGTGAAAAGCTGACTCACTGGAAAAGACCCTGATGCTGGGAAAGACTGAGGGCAAGAGGAGAAGGGGACGACAGAGGACAGGATGGTTGGATGGCATCAGCAACTCAATGGACGTGAGTTTGAGCAGACTCAGGAAGATAGTGAAGGATAGGAAAGCCAGGCATGCTGCAATTCATGGAGTCACATACATTTGGACATGACTTAGTGGCTGTACAACAACAACAAAGTGTATATATGTCAATCCTACTCTCTCAGTTCATCCCATCCTCTCCTCCCCCACTGTGTCCACAAGTCCATTCTGTCTGCATCTCTATTCCTGCCCTGCAAATAGATTCATCAGTACCTCTTCTCTAGATTCCATATATACACGTTAATATATGATCATTTTCTCTTTCTGACTTACTTCACTCTGCATGACAGACTCTAGGTTCATCCACATCACTACAAATGACTCAATTTCAATCCTTTACATGGTTGAGCAATATTCCACTGTATATGTGTACTACATCAGCTTTATTCGTTCATCTGTCAGTCTTGCAAGGTCTTAATACATTTCAAGCCTTGAATCTACCGGATGTATTTTTTTTTTTATGTGGGATAAAATAAGTCCACATACGTTTTCCAATATGAGCAGCATTTTTATGTAATCTGTTAAAAGTCCATTAGCTCCTTGAAATTTAAATTTTTAGAAATTAAAAACTCTTGAATTTTCTCCTGGAACTAGTATTTGTCCATCCCTAAACCAATAGAAATTGTTTGATTGCCCTGGTAATTGGATGGGGTTAGAGGTTCAGTGGGAGCAGCCAAGAGGGGACTGGGCCAAGCAGGAAGAGATATATTATATAGAGGGAGACAGAGACATGAAGAAGACACAGATGTTGCTGGAGGTATCACAGGAAGCAGAAGTATGAAGGAGAAAGACCCTTGTCCTTTCTTTCCTCCAATTCTCCCAATTTCTGTCAATGCTCCTATTGCTGGAACTCCCAGAAGGAAAGAAGGAAGGAAGGAACGAGAACTGGGGAAAAACAGTCTAGGACTGAAGTGCAGTTTCAAGGAAGTTTCAACCCAGCTAGTAGGGAGTCTTCAAGCAAAAGCTTTGAGGACTCCTCAGTAAGAGGATTACTATACACACACAAAAAAGAGGAGTCCCACACGCAACTAGGATGCCTACCATGCTTGGTCAATGGCAGGCTAAGGGAAGCATGATTTTAGTGCAAACACAATGTTAAATCCAGAGGAGCAGCATCTGGAGCTGCCAGTCAACCACATTCCCCATTCCCCTTGGCAAGAGATGAGCAACATGTTTCCACAGTTACCACCTTTGGTTTTAAAACTCAATCTATATTAGAATCACTAGAATGGCATCACTGGTGGTCTCCAACTGCAAAGTATACTATATATTCTCTGACTAGGTAAGTACTTGGCATCATGCATTTGTCAAGTTACGATGTTACAGGAAAAATGCACACCATACTCCACTTAGGTGAACTGTTTTAAACTAATTACCTTTTATACCTGAAATCAAATCAAAATATACTTGATATGTTCAAACTGAACATTTACAATGTCCCAGGCAACGTTCTTAGGCGTTGGGAGGACACAGTGATAAAATAGGACAGATTGTTTCCATCTGAGTTTACATTCTAGAGGGGAAAGTTGGCAGGGTATGAAATAAAAGAGGGTGATAAGATGAAGAACTCTGATTTGTAGCATGACAAGTACCCAAATGGAAGGAGCCAGGGAAAGATGTTAGGTCAGTGGTCCTTTTTTGGTTCCTTTTTGGCACCACGGACAGGTTTCATGAAAGACAGGTTTCTTTTTCCATAGACAGTGTGGGATGGGGGAATGGTTTGGGGATGATCCAACTGCACTGTATTATTGTGCACTTGATTTCTATTATTATTACATCAGCTCCACCTCAGGTCATCAGGCATTAGATCCTGGAGACTGGGAACCTCCATGGTAGGTGGAATAGTTCAGGCAGGCCCATGAAGAGGTGACAGTTGAGCTGGGAGTTAGACGAAATTACTTCTGCTGTCTCAAAATGTCTCATACCTTGTCCTCAACCCTTCAAGTGCTTTTGGATAGTCTTGCTTAGTGACAAACAGAAGTCAATATATTAGAGGTATAGACTTCTTTTGAGAGAAAAATCAACTAGCTTCTTTTCATAATCATCATGATTTTTAAAAATGACTCATTTAGAAAGAAAGTTTGAGGCTGCTATTTGCAAGCACTGCTCTACAAATAACACATTACAGATGTCAGTAGTATTTATTCCCAATAAATAGAAAGTTAAATTGGAGTAATTTTCACCATATTTTCCCTTTAGCACTGGTTTCTTGAGTAAGAGAGATATATTGCTCTGCTATGTAAAGATCTTTATCAGATAAATATGCAACTTACAGATCTGGGAAGACCATATTAAGACAAATCTGAGGAACTATCATTTATCTGCTTAAACACATATTTCTTCTTTTCTAATTTATTTTTTCATCAGAGGATAATTGATTTATAATAGTGTTAGTTATAATCACGTTAATAATATATCAACATGTTTCAGCCATAGGTATATAAACATGTATTTCAACATCAGTTTTTCTCAAGTTTCCTCCCTTCCATTAAGTGTTTATCATCGTTGTGAAATAAACACTATGGAGGGGGAGTCAAGATGGTAGAATTCACTATCTCCTCACAACTAGGGCACCTACAAGGAGCTGATGGGGAGCCTCGGACACATAAACAGACAGTACAAATCCCTGCGAGAGCAAGCAGGGTGTGGAGGGAAGGTGGGACAGGACCAGCACCCCTGAGGCATGGCTGGGGGAGGGGAAGGGTTCCCATGATCAGAGGGGGCCACTCACAGTGTGGGAATCAGTGGGGACAGGAAGAGACTTTCAGAGAATCAGATGGGAATGTAGCTAGCATCTCTCCCACATACTTGGGCCCTGGTGAGCCTGCTGGGGTCCCAAGCCTGAACCACAGTCCTCTGGGGGGCCCCCTCTGGCCGTAGGGACCATGGGGGCATGGGAGTGAGGGAGTGGGGGAGGAAAAGTGGATGCAAGATGGGACTGGCACCCCTGAGGGGTGTTGGGGGAAGGAGAGGGGTTCCCATGTTCAGAAGGGCCCATTCATAGAGCAAGGATTAGCAGGGGTGGGGAGAAACATTTGGGGGATTGGAAAGAAACAGAGCTAGTGACTCCCCTGCCTGCTCAGGCCCCATCGAGCCTGCTTGCTACATCATTTTCATTTTTTCTTATATATTTTATTTTTCTAACTTTATTTTATTTTTTTATTCTTCATTATTGTTCTCTTTCTTCTTTGTTGCTTTTTCTTTGTTGGTGACACAGCTTGCAGGGTCTTAGTTCCCAGGCAGGGGGTTGGACCTGAGCTCCTATGATAAGAGTGCCAAGTCTGAACTACTGGACTAATAGAAAACCTTGGACCACAGGGGTCATCAGTGTGAGCTCTCCCAGATGTCCTCATCTCTGCACGAAGACCCATTTCCACCCAACTTCTTGCAAATTCCTGTGCTTGATGCCTCAGGCCAAACAACCAGCAAGAAAGGAATGCAATTCCACCCATCAAAAAAAAAAAAAGAAGGAAATAACAAAAAAATATGGTACAGACAAAGGAACAAGGTAAAAACCTCTAAGACTAAAGAAATGAAGAGGAAATGGGCAACCTATCTGAAAAAGAATTCAGAGTAGTGATAGTAAAGTGAAGTGAAGTGTTAGTCACTCAAGTCGTGTCCAACTCTTTGTGACCCCATGAATGGTAGCCCACCAGGCTTCTATGTCAATAGGATTTTTCAGGCAAGAATACTGAAGTGGGTTCCCATTCCCTTCTTCAGGGGATCTTCCCAATCCAGGGATCAAAGCTGGGTTTCCTACATTGCAGGAAGATTCTTTACCATCTGAGCCACCAGGAAAGCCTGATAGTAAATGATAGTAAAGATGATCCTAAATCTTGCAAAGAGAATGGAGGTAAAGATCAAGGAAATATAAGAAATTTTAACAAGAATCTAGATGAACTAAAGAACAAGCAGTGATAAGCAACACAATAACTGAAAATCAAAAATATACTAAAAGGAATCAGTAGCAGAAAAACTGAAGCAGAAGAACAAGTAAGTGAGCTGGAAGATAGAATGGTGGAAATAACTGCAGAGGAGCAGAATAAAGAAAAGAAATGAGGATAGTCCCAGATACTTCTTGGACAAATTAAATGCACCAACAGTCTAATATAATATAATATAATTTGACCCCTATAAGGGATCAAAAGCTCTGATTCTGGGAAAGATTGAAGGCAGGAGGAGAAGGGAGAGACAGAGAATGAGATGGTTGGATGGCATCACCAACTCAATGGACATGAGTTTGAGCAAACTCCAGGAGATAGGGAAAGACAAGGAGGCCTGGTGTGCTGTAGTTCATGGGGTTGCAAAGAGCTGGATGTGACTTAGTGGCTGAACAACAACAACAACAGAAGAAGAAGAGAAACAGAAACAGTCAGAAAATATTTGAAGAGATTACAGTTGAAAACTTCCCAAACAATGCAAAGGAAATAAGTCCAGGAAGTCCCAAGTCCAGGAAGCACAGGGTGTCCTATACAGGACAAAGCCAAGGAAAAATACGTTAATCAAACTAATGAAAATTAAAATCAAAGAGAATTACTAAAAGCAGCAAGGGAAAAGCAACAAATAACATATAAGGGAATGCCCATAAGGTTATTCTCATAAGCTGAGTTTTCAACAGAAACTCTTCATCCCAGAAGGGAGTGGCAGGATTTATTTCAAGTGATGAAAGGGAAAAAGCTACAACCAAGATTACTCTATGCAAACAATAAGATAATTCAGATTCCATGGAGCAATCAAAAGCTTTACAGATAAGCAAAAGCTAAAAGAACTGAGCACCTCCCAACCAGCTTTAGGGCTTCCCAATCGGAGAAGACAATGGCACCCGACTCCAGTACTCTTGCCTGGCAAATCCCATGGATGGAGGAGCCTGGTGGGCTGCAGTCCATGGGGTCACGAAGAGTCGGACATGACTGGGCGACTTCACTTTCACTTTTCACTTTCATGCATTGGAGAAGGAAATGGCAACCCACTCCAGTGTTCTTGCCTGGAGAATCCCAGGGACGGGGGAGCCTGGTGGGCTGCCATCTATGGGGTCGCACAGAGTCGGACACGACTGAAGCGACTTAGCAACAGCAGCAAGTAGCACTAGTGGTAAAGAACTTGCCTACCAATGCAAGAGATTTAAGAGATGCTGGTTCAATCCTTAGGTTGGGACAATCCCCTGGAGGAGGGCATGGCAACCCACTCCAGTGTTCTTACCTGGAGAATCCCATGGACAGAGGAGCCTGGAGGGCTATGATCCATGGGGCTGCAAAGTGTAGGATATGACTGAAGCAAGTTAGCACACATGCACGCAAACCAGCTTTATCACCAATGCTAAAGGAGCTTCTCTAGCTGGGAAACACAAGGAAGAAAAAGACCCAGAACAATTTAAAAAGTGTAATAGGAACATACATATTGATAATTACCTTGAATATAAACGGATTAAATTCTCCAACCAAAAGACACAGACTGGATGAATGGATACAAAAATAAGACATGTATATGTTGTCCACAGGAGAGCCACTTCAGACCCAGGGACACAAGCGGACTGAAAGTGAGGGGACAGACAAAGATATTCCACACGAATGGAAATCCAAAGAAAACTAGAGTAGCTATACTCATATCAGACAAAATAGACTTTAAAATAAAAAGTATTACAAGAGACAAGGAAGGTCACTACATAATGATTAAAGGATCAATCTAAGAAGAAAATATAACAATTACAAATATTTATGCACCCAACATAAGACCACCTCAATACATAAGGCAAATGACAAGAGTCAGAAAAGGAGAAATATAACACCCCACTTACACCAATGAACAGATAATCCAGACAGAAAATAAATTAGGAAACACAAGCTTTAAATGATACAATTGACCAGATAGGCTTAATTGATACTTATAGGACATTTTACCCAAAAGCAGCATAAAACACTTTCTTCTCAAGTGCACACAGAATGTTCTCCAGGATAGATCACATCCTGGGTCACAAATCAAGCCTCAGTAAATTTAAGAAAACTGAAATCACATTGAGTAGCTTTTCCAACCACAATGCTGTTCGATTAGAAATCAGAGAGAAAAAAATATAAAAAATACAAACACATGGAGGCTAAACAATATACTACTAAATAACCAAGAGATTACTAAAGAAATCAAAGAGGAAATCAGAAAATACATAGAAACAAATGACAACAAAAACATACTGACCCAAAACCTATAGGATGCAGAAAAAGCAATTCTCAGAGGGAAGTTTTTAGCAATTCAATCTCACCTCAAGAAACAAGAAAAATTTCAAATAAACAATCTAACTTTATACCTTAAGCAACTAGAGAAAGAAGAAAAAAAATTAGTGGAAGGAAAAAATCATAAACATCAGAACAGAAATAAATGAAGAAAAAACAGAAAAAAATTAGAAAAAGATGAATAAAACCAAAAATTGGTTGTTTGAGAAGATTAATAAAATTGATAAACCTTTAGCCAAACTCATCAAGAAAAAAAGGGGGAGAAGATTCTAATCAATAAAATTAGAAATGAAAAAGAGAAATTACAACTGACACCACTGAAATACAAAGAATCATAAGAGATTACTGCAAGCAACTACATATGTCAATAAAATGGACCGCCTAGAAGAAATGTTCAAATTCTTAGAAAAGTACCACCTTCCAAGACTGAACCAGGAAGACATAGAAAATATGAACAGATCAGTCACAGTAATTAAAAATTTTCCAGCAGGGACTTGACTGCGGGTCAAGTGGTTAAGAGTCTGCCTTGCAATGCAGGAGATGTGGGTTCAATCCCTGGTTGGGGAACTAAGATCCCACACGCTGCAGAGCATCTAAGCCCATGTGCCACAGCTACCGAGCTGGTGCTCTCCAGAGCTCATGTGCCACAACTAGAGAGCTTTCATGCAACAACTACTAAAGCCCACAAGCTCTGCAGACCAGTACTGCAACTACTGAGCCCACGCACCACAACTAGAGAATACGTGTGCTGCAATAAAAAGATCCCACATAAGGCAACACAGACCCTGCATGCTGCAACTAAGACCTGACGCACCAAATAAAGAAATAAACACTTTAGAAAAACCTTGATGAACACTGGGGTACATGTTTCTCTTTCAATTCTGGTTTCCTTGCTGTGTATGCCCAGCAGTGGGATTGCTGGGTCATAAGGCAGTTCTATTTCCAGTTTTTTAAGGATCTCCACACTGTTCTCCATAGTGGCTGTTCTAATGAAGTGGATGAAACTGGAGCCTATTATACAGAGTGAAGTAAGCCATAAAGAAAAACACCAATACAGTATACTAATGCATATATATGGAATTTAGAAAGATGGTAACGATAACCCTGTATGCGAGATAGCAAAAGAGACACAGATGTATAGAACAGTCTTTTGGACTCTGTGGGAGAGGGCGAGGGTGGGATGATTTGGGAAAATGGCATTGAAACATGCATAATATCATATATGAAATGAATCGCCAGTCCATGTTTGATGCATGATACTGGATGCTTGGGGCTGGTGCACTGGGATGACCCAGAGGGATGGTACGGGGAGGGAGGAGGGAGGGGGGTTCAGGATGGGGAACACGTGTATACCTGTGGCGGATTCATGTTGATGTATGGCAAAACCAATACAATATTGTAAAGTAATTAATCTCCAGTTAAAATAAATGAATTCATATTTTAAAAAATATTAGTATTGAAAAAAATTTTTAAATCTTGAAACAAAAGTCCAAGACAATATGGCTTCACAGGTGAATTCTATTAAACATTTGGAGAGGCAAAAAAAGCTTTCAACAAAATTCAACACATATTTTTGATAAAAACTCTCCAGAAAGTGGGAATTGAGGGAAACTACCTCAACATAATAAAGGCCACACATGACAAACACACAGCAAATATTATTCTCAATGGTGAAAAACTGGAAGTATTTCCCTTTAAGATTAGGAAAAGTACAAGGATGTCCATTCTCACCACTATTATTCAACATAGTTTTGGAAGTCCTAGCCACAGCAATCAGAGAATAAATAAAGGGAATCCAATTTGGAGAAGAAGAAGTAAAACTGTCACTGTTTGCAAGTAACATGATACCATACATAGAAAAACCTAGAGAAAGCTACTATAAAACTACTACTACAAAAAACCCACAGATGCCACCAGAAAACTACTAGTGCTAATCAATGAACTTACTAAAGTTGTAGGATGCAAAATTAACGCACAGAAATCTCTTGCATTCCTATACACTGGCAATAAAAGATCAATAAGAGAAATCAAGGAAATACCATTTGCCATTGCAGCAAAAAGAATAAAACACCTAGAAATAAATCTTCCTAAGGAGGCAAAAGACCTGTACTCAGAAAACTATAAAACACTGACAAAAGAAATCAAAGATGAGACAAACAGATGGAGAGATATACCATGTTCTTGGACTGGAAGAACCCATATTGTGAAAATTGATCCAAAGCAGTCTACAGACTCAGTGCAATCCCTATCAAACTACCAATGGCATTTTTCACAGAACTAGAACCAAAAAATTACAATTTGTATGAAAACATAAAAGACCCGAAATACTCAAAGCAATCTTGAAAGAAAAACAGAATTGGAAGAATCAGGCATCCTGACTTCAGACTTTACTACAAAGTTACAGTCATCCAGACAGTATGGTACCGGCGCAAAGACAGAAATACAGATCAATTGTACAGGATAGAAAGTCCAGAGATATACCCATGCACCTATTGTCACTTATTCTGTGACAAAGGAGGCAAGAATATACAGTGGAGAAAAGAGAATTTCTTCAATACATGGTGCTGGGAAAATTGGACAGCTACATGTAAAAGAATGAAACTAGAACACTCCCTAACACCACACACAAAAATAAAGTCAAAATGGATTAAAGACCTACATGTAAGGCCAGACACTATAAGACTCTTATAGGAAAACATAGGCAGCACACGGTTCAGCATAAATCACAGCAAGATCTTTTTTGACCCACCTCCTAGAGTGATGAATTAAAAACAAAGATAAACAAATGGAGCATAACTAAACGTAAAAGCTTTTGCAAAGCAAGGGAAACCATAACTAAGACAAAAAGAAAACCTTCAGAATTGAAGAAAATACTTGAAAAGAAGCAATTGACAATGGATTAAACTCTAAAGGATACAAACAGCTCATGTAACTCAATATCAAAAACACATCCCAATCAAAAAATGGGCAGAAGACCTAAATAGACATTTCTCAAAAAAAGACATACAGATTGGCCAAGAAGCACAAGAAAAAATGCTCAGCATAACTAATTATTAGAAAATGCAAGTCAAAACTACAATGACGTTTCATCCTTACACTGGTCAGAATGGCCATCATCAAAAAAATTACAAACAATAAGTGCTGGAGAGGGTGTGTTGAGAAGGGACCCCTTTGCAACCTTGGTCAGGTTGTCAATTGATACAGACACTATAGAGAACAATAGGGAGGTTCCTTAAAAAACTAAAAACAGAACTACTATATGACTCAGCAATCCCACTCCTAGACATAAACCCTGAGAAAGTTCAGTTCAGCTGCTCAGTCATGTCTGACTCTTCGTGACCCCATGAACCGCAGCATGCCAGGCCTCCCTGTCCATCACCAACTCCTGGAGTTTACCCAAACTCACGTCCATTAAGTTGGTAATGCCATCCAACCATCTCACCCTCTGTCGTCCCCTTCTCCTCCTGCCATCAATCTTTCCCATTTAAGGGTCTTTTCAAATGAGTCAGCTCTTTGCATCAGTCCTTCTAATGAACACCCAGGACTGATTTCCTTTAGGATGGACTAGTTGGATCTCCTTGCAGGCCAAGGTACTCTCAAGAGTCTTCTCCAAGACCACAGTTCAAAAGCATCAATTCTTTGGTGCTCAGCTTTCTTTATAGTCCAACTCTCACATCCATACATGACCACTGGAAAAAACATAGCCTTGACTAGATGGACCTTTGTTGGCAAAGTAATGTCTCTGCTTTTTAATATGCCATCTTGGGTGGTCAAAACCCTGAGAAAATGATACTGCAAAGACACATGTACCCCAATGTTCATTTCAATACTATTTACTCTAGCCAGGACATGGAAGCAACCTAAATATGTCTATCAACAGAGGAATGGATAAAGAAGATGTGGTACATATAGGAAATGGAGTATTACTTGGTCATAAAAAGGGAACAAAATTGTAGAAACGTGGATGGATCTAGAGTCTGTCATATAGTGAGGTAGTCAGAGAAAAACAAATATTATATATTAACACATATATGTGGAATGTAGAAAATGGTACAGATGAACCTATTTGCAGGGCAACAATAGAGATGCAGATGTAGGGAACTCATGTGGACACAGTGGGGGAGGGGGAAGGCAGGATGCATTGAGGAAGCAGCACTGACATATAGACAGTACCATGAGCAAAACGGATAGCTGGTGGGAACCTGCTGCTAGCGGGAACGCAGCTCTGTGCTCTGTGATGATGTAGATGGGTAGGAGGAGGGGGTGAGGTTAGTACAAGAGGGAGGGGGTATATGTATACACATAGCTGATTCGCCTCCTTGTACAGCAGAAACTAACATAACACTGCAAAGCAATTATACTCCCCCAAAATAAAGAAAACACAAAATGGTTAAGGTAACTGCAACGTCCACTCTGCTCTACCAGCCACAATGGACTTGGGTTTAGATAGACAAATTCACAAGACCCAATAGACCCCACACACCACCAAGTCTGCTTAGCTTTTCTAAAGGATACAGGACAGGCTATATCGTGGTATGCACAGCAACAACACAGCAGATGTCCCGTGACTCCCAGGCACAGTCATCCTGAACCTGGGACGTGTGTTCCCACAAGAGACAAGACAGTGCACGTGATCTCAGTTCAGAGAAGCCATCAGTTCTGAGCCCCTTTCAGCTTTGTGCCAGCTGGTTGTGTAGCCCCTCAGGCATGTGACCGTCCCTTGCCCATTCTTCAAGGCAGCTGCATCTCATCACTGCCAATTACTCATTACTCAATAACCAGTTTTGACAATGTGCATGTACAGAGTATAATTCTTAACCAGATTCTATTTAATCAGTAGCCTACCATCCCAACAATTCCTTGAGTTGATATTCCAAAGAGAAAAGTCCTAGAGTCAAATCCTCAGATACCCTGAGACTAGAGGAAAGACCACAGAAGCAGCTGTTAACCCCCTTTTCTAGTTCACCTGAACCCTGTGAAAACCTCCTTGATCCTTGATACATATTTGAGGCATTTTCTTACTCTTAGCATAGCAACTTCTACAGTATTTGGTGTACACACAAAAAATAAATCCACTAAAATATAGACAACCACCAAGACCTGTATCCTCAACTGAGGAGTTGGAATTCTCTCCATGAAACAAGTTTACAAGACTCTGTTCTAGTTTCACTTACCAGTTTTCTGATACACAATCTTCCTTTCCCAGATTCTTCCTTCCTCCATCTCCCATTCTCCCCTTCCCCTCCACTTTTTAGTAGATGTTGATAGAAACATTCATTCAACTCCATAATGTCCTCTAGCAAGTTTCCATGGAAACTACATTAACTGGCCATCTTAAGTCAAGTTTCCCAAAACATCTCTTCATCCGGGAAATCATCTTCTCCATTGACTTGATTTTCCTTTAGCTCTGTATGTAAAGCTAAAAATCTTTTATTATGCCCTGCAACTATAGCAGAGATTAAAGTCATGCTTAACTTCATGATATACCAGTTAATACTATGGTGACATTTTTCTAACTTTCCAAGCAAAAACACCCTTTTTCTCATATACCACTTATTTCCCCTAGAGGCCAATGCTCAGTGAACTCTGGGTCCCATCTGGTCTGGAACATGATCATATCCCAGCCCCGAGGAAACAAGTTTTCACTAACCCAAACTTCCAGGTTTCACTGTGCAACCCACTCACCTGCCTTTCCAAAGTTCCAGGGCATTTGATGGGATGTGCTTCCCATACCATGCAGATATTCATCTTCTTGGACACTATTCTGATTCTATGAAGGC
The DNA here is from genome assembly GCF_014754425.2 of Oryx dammah. Lineage (NCBI taxonomy): Eukaryota > Metazoa > Chordata > Mammalia > Artiodactyla > Bovidae > Oryx > Oryx dammah. The sequence continues at coordinate 44,220,057 of NW_024070193.1, read as the reverse complement.
TTTCCATAGTTTTTATCCACATTCATAATTATGTAGTCAAAAGGCAAAGCAGATTCTGAGATACTGCATAAAAAGCAAGTGTATACTCTTAATATGATGTCATTCTGGCTCACAGCAATACAGGGTGTCAGCTGCCAGGCATGATGAGACAATATGTCCATCCCAGTGCAAAGACAGGATTTCTCTCAAGGCCAAAAAAGCACCTATATCACAAATATAACCAAAGCAAGACAAAAACCACTCCAAGGTATCTTATCATTATTCAGGGGGTACTGAGTGTTGCCATGTCTCTAAATCAACCAAGTAGAATTCTAAAGTATATCTTGTATTCTGACTTCAGTCCAAATCTCCTTCTCAAGGAAAAGGAAATCCAGAGGTGTCTCCCAGAATCTGCCATGGTTTGGCACCACAAACATATACTCTTTCTATCAAATGTAATCTTGGGAATATATGACATTATCCTTTTCTGGTATCATTATCCTTTTCTGGTATCATTATCCTTTTGTGGTCTCTGTTTCCATCTGCCACAATTTTCCCTTTGTCCATTCATTATCTACCTCAAATCAGATCAAGAACCTGCTCTGATTCAGCCATACTGTCCACCCAGAGGACAGAGAGCAGGTGTACATACACCATAACTTCTTTTATTCATTCCAAGGAAGGAGAGGGAATAGAGTTAGAAAAGCAAAGGGTGATGGGACTTCCCTGGTGGTCCAGGGGTTAAGACTCTGTGCCTCCAATGCACGGGGCACAGGTTTGATGCCCAGCCAGGGCACTAACATCCCACAAGCCTTGAGGTGCAGCCCCCACCACCCCCCACCAAAAAAAAAAAAAAGAAAGGAAAGTAAAGAATGATGGAACTGTACTAATAGGCAGCTAGGCAGCATTTAGAGGCATCCTAGTTTACACATATGAGAGGTCATTAGCTAGCCCTGTCACCTTTGGGGAAAAAAATTCCAAGAAATTGAAACTTAGTGTCCTAAAACAGCACTGTCTTGGTCTTGACCCAAGTTATTCCAAAGATTTGAACTGATTGGCCCCAGTATTTTACCCAGGTGAATTAACCATCTTTTAGCTAGCTGTTGGTATTATCCAAGTTTATATTATCCAAGTTTCTCCAATATTCCCTCACTGCTTCTTCTGAAAGGAGACCATCACAAGATCACCAGTGTGAAAAAACAACTTACTTTGATGGCAATCAAATCTAAATCTCAGGACTACCATGGCAGGCCAATGGTTAAAATTTGTTCTTCCACTGCAGAGGGCATGGGTTCCATCCCTGGTCAGAGGGCCAAGATCCCACATGCCATGTAGCCAAAAAAATTATTTTAATTAAAAAACCTAAAATCTAAATCTGAATATTCACTGGGAGGACCGATGCTAAAGCTCCAATACTTTGGCTACCTGATGCAAAGAGCCAACTCATTGCAAAAGACCTTGATGCTGGGAAAAATTGACGGTAGGAAAAGAAGGGGACAACAGAGGATGAGATGGTTGGATGGCATCACCGACTCAATGGAGATGAGTTTGAGCAAACTCTGGGAGACAGTGAAGGACAAGGAAGCCTAGCATGCTACAGCCCATGGGGTTGCAAAGAGTCAGACATGACTTAGTGACTGAACAACAACATCAAATCTCTTCTTAGCAAGTTGTGACCATATACTGGAGACTTCAGACACCCTTGCAGGAAGACAGTGAATGGATCCTGCATTCCTTCCGTAAGAAAATGAGTTGTGCCTGGCTTCCTTCCAAAATCCATATAGAAAAACAAGCATTAGTTAAATCTGTCTAATTTTAGCCTGCTGGACTTTCTAATAGTTTTCACTGTGTCTAATTTGGTGAAAAGCCATGATAGCCAATATTTAGTCTTCCAGAGCCACCTGCTTTACTCTTAAGACAAATAGGACTATTACAAGGATGGACAGATGATCACTCCTGCTTCTTCCATTTATTAAAGCTGCAATTTGGGGAGACTTCCCTGGTGGTCCAATGGTGAAGACTCCACACTTCTAAAGCAAGATGCGGGTTCAATCTCTGGCCAGGGAGTCAGGATCCCTCCTGCCTCACCTCCAAAAGAGTTTAAAAAAACCCTGAAATTTATTTTTTAATTAATTTATTTTAATTGGATGCTAATTACAATATTGTGGTGGTTTTTGCCATACACTGACATGAATCAGCCACAGGTGGTATTATTTAATATTCAGTCACTACACTTAAAGTGTATGTGATGGAGAGGGGGAGAAGAAACCATAGTATATGGAAAGTGAACTGCATACATTTGATCTCCCCCTGGGTAGGTTTTCTTCCCAAGGATGCTGGAATGGTGAGTGTTAATACATGAAGGGCCTGAGATTTTACCCTATTTGGAAGCTAACAAATTAGCCTACTATAGTTTCATGGTAAAAGATAGGAGACTCTTAGATCACAGGACTTTATTTCTCATGAAACAAAAGCATAAGCCGCATGTCTACGTAGTTCTTCTCTACACCAGGTGGATGCTTCACTGCAGGTATAAAAGTCTCAAGATGTGCAAGGCATTAGCACATTTAAGAAGAGAAATAATGCAAGTGTGCCTGGAGCCTGGTCATCAGGTGAAGAAGTAGAAGGAAAAGATTAGCAAGGTCAGTAAGAGCCAGCTTTGCAGGTTCTGTGGATCATGGTTACAAATCCTGAATTTGATTCTGGAAGATAGGGAGCCATGTAACTCTTCAAGGTAGGAAATGCCATCATCTGATTCATTGCAAAGAGAGATCATTTTGGCTGCCATGTGGAGAAAAGATAGGAGAGGATCAAGACTCAAAAGTTCAGTCCAAATGAACATTGAAGATGGTTTGATTAGGAGGTGCTAGTGAGGTGGAAAAGTAGAGACTGATTCAAAACAATATTGAGGGACTTCCCTGGTGGTCCAGTGGCTAAGACTCCATGCTTCCAATGCAGGGGGCCCAGGTTCCATCCCCGGTCAGGGAACTAGATCCCACATGCCACAACTAAGAGTTCACATGCTGCAACTAAGAATTTTGCATGCACAGTTTAAAAAAAAAAAAAAAGATTCAGCATGCTGCAACTAAAAAATCCATATGCCACAAAGAAGATTGATGATCTCGCATGCTGGGACTAAGAACTGGCACAGCTAAATAGATAAATACTTTTTTAAAAGACAAGACAATATGGAGCTTGAATTAACACTACTTGTGTGTGGATTAGTGGGGAGAGGTTTTGTACTGGGGGTACAGGAAGAACTGAGGGTGAAGTCTAGGTCTTTGACTTAAAGAACATACTAGGGGTAAGATATAGGAAACAAGATTTGGGGAACTTGAGGGGCATCATTAGAGCTTCTTTTGAATAAAAGTGACTTGACATTGACATAATTTTTTAATTCTCATGTTATTTACAAAAACACAAATTTTGGAGTGTTAGTGTCTAGGGTATAATTAAAAGCATGAGACTGGACATAACGACCCAGTGAATGAAAATAGAGAAAAATCAGACTAAAACCATGGATGAGGGCAAAGATTTACCTACAAAAGTGGCCATCACAGTGTTTATCATAAGAGAACAAAACAGTAGCCTCAAACCCTTTAAGAGGAGACTGGTTAAACAATACTATGCCATCAACAGAAATTGTGTTCTAGAATGTATTAGCTCACATGGAAAGAGGTTCATGATATTAAGAGAAAAGAGTTATGAGGCTATAAGTAATATAACCCGCCTTTTATTCAGGAAATTCTCTGTACTTGTGCATAAAACTAAGAGTAAAAAAATATCTACCAAAATACATAAAAATATTTATGGTGGTACTAAAGATTTTTTTTCTCACTATTTTCTAAATGTTCTTAAATGAACATGTATCATTTGTATAACAAGAGAACTGCTATGAAAACTTAATCTAATTCTTCACAGTTATCCCTGGGACTAAATCTTGCTTCTAGAAACTCCAGTGTGGGCCTTAAGCTAGCCTGAGTGGATCAGGATAGTCAAATCTATCTTATTTCTTAGCATCATTACCGTGGCCAGCATTTCTGATTCTTGGCTGTATGCTAGAATCAGCTGAGGAATTTCCATGTCTATGCCAGGGCACCATGCTGAGCGAGATTCTGATATCAGTGGTTTGGAAAGTAACCCAAGTATAACTATTAGGCTATAAAAAGTTAGCTTGTGTTTTTCCAAAACATCATATGGAAAAAACGCCAAATGAATTTTTTTGGCCAACCCAATATTTGGGGTCCCAGGTGATCCTGATGGGAAGGTGGGGCTGAAAATGAGCGGTAAACCCTGGCTTGGTCTCTCATGCAGAGGTTGCGAACATTTAGAGAGGAGAGTACAGTAGAAGGTAGGTAAAGAAGGAGGAAATGTGGAAGAAAGGAGACTCGGAAATAAAGGATTTGAGAGAAATTAATCAGGACACAAAATGCATTGAGGAAAAGGTTGAGAACTCCTCCCACCTCAAAATAGCTTTTATTTCACACCAGGCACTAGTGAGCTGCAAAAATCTGATCCCTGCGCAGAAGCTGATAATCAGAGGCCATTTCCAAAGCTGCTGGAGCAGGTGTTCCCTCCCAAAAGAGGGCAGGCCAGAACTGTAAATCTCATTTTGGAAGTTTCGAGCCCAGGGATACTATTCTGTGTCACCGCCACTCTTGCTGCCATCTGTGCTGCCTCTCAGCTCCCGTTTCTGGGGCAGCCCTCCAGCCCACTCGCAGCCCCGTGGTTCGCATTCTTGCACAGTGTGTCAATGGAGTGGGAGAGCCTTTGGCAAGGCAGCCCTGGGGTCTCCTTCCCTCAAAAGACTTGCCAGTGCTCCTTGCCCTGCTGGCTTCCTCTTTAATTGGCCCACGCTGTGGGGAGTGACTGGGATTAAATGGCCACTTGCTGGGTGGCTGTGTGACACTGGGCGTGCGTGGCCCGATTTGGAGCGTTTGTTGTCTCCCAGGGTTGAATGAGGCAACCGCTGCGGCGGAAGCTCACGGTGTGTTCCTTAAAGCCATGTCAAAGCAGCCTCTTAATTTTGCAAAACAGCCTCTAAACTCAAACCGATTCTGTACTAGAGCCATTCGAGTCAGAGAGATGTCACAAGCAGAAGCCAGAAGGCTCAGAAAGAACCAGGCGGAAGGAATCCAAAAAATGCTAGCTCGCTGGCAATTACACAATAAGAGGTAAAGAATCCACCTGCAATGCAGGAGCCAGAAGAAACGCACATTCAATCGCTGCATCAGGAAATGGCTACCCACTCCAGCATTCTTGTCTGGAGAATTCCATGGACAGAGGAGCCTGGCGGGCTACAGTCCATAGGGTCAAAATGAGTCGGACACGACTGAAGAGACTTTGCACAAAAGCCAGCAAAGGAAAGAGAAGGACCCCCTTCACTCCCAGAGGTCCCACACTTCTCTAACAATGCTCTGGGGCAAATTCCGGGGCAAAGATCATCCCAAGAGAGTCCAAAAGTTCTCCATCTTTTAAGAAGAATTTATTTGGCTTATGAAAAGGAAGGCCTATGTACAAAGGTCCTATCCTAGTATTGTGCAAAAAGGGCCTTTTGCATTTTTTATTATTATTATTTTGGCCATGACACACAGAATGCTGGATCTTAGTTCCCCCACTGGACCACCAGGGACGTCCTAGAAGTTCTGCATTTTAGATGCTAAGGGTCAGAGTGGGCCCTGGCTGAATATGACCTTGGGCGAGATGCTGAGCTTCCTGAAGCCTTAGATCCCAGACTCTGCACAAGGGTGACAGGAAATCAAAGATTACTTTTCATCTCCTGGGAGTGTGCTCAAAGGTGAGCTTTGAGCCTTGTTCAGCCCCAACATGGAAGATGGATTGGGGACCTCATTGAAATGGAATCAAATGCAAATGCCAGTTCTTCGGCAAACCCAGAAATCTGACCATCTGCTACCACCTGCAGCCACACACCCTCCTTGTATGAAACTTCTGGCTTCATCTACTACTCCCCTCCTTCACTTACTTTGCCCCACTCCCACACTTTTGCCCTAGGGCCTTGGCACTGACTTCACTAGATTAAGTCCATATTGAGTAAACTGAACTTCTGGTAGAGAGAATAAACATTTCTATCTACTAAAGATCTCTTCAGACCCACTGCAAAAAAATTACAAAGTACATATATCAACACAAGGAGATATATCAATAAGGGAATTGCCGCCCGGGATTATTAGCTATAAATAAATTATAAATTGGGAATTGTTTATCACCCAGAACACTTTGCTTATTCAGCAGCCCTTGGATTCTGGGCGAAATTAGCTGACAGTGCCTATTCCACAGCAAAGTGCAAGTGTTAGTCACTCAGTTGTGTCCAACTCTTTACAACCCCACAGTCCTAGCCTGCCAGGCTCCTTTGTCCATGGAGTTCTCCAGGCAAGAATAACTGGAATGGGTAGCCATTCCCTTCTCCAGGGGATCTTCCTGACCCAGGGATCGAACCCAGGTCTCCTGCATTGCAGGCAGATTCTTTACCGTCTGAGCCACCAAGAAAACCCATTCCATAGCAGTGCTCTTCCAAATTTTCAGTTCATAGATGACATGGTTTGACCTTTCTTCCACTGATACCCAGCTCAGCCCGATGTGCTGGGCAATCATTAAATGCAAAAAAAAAAGGAGCATCCAGAATGATCAACCTGTGAGAGGTGAGGTAACTATATCAGAAACCAAAGCAGGAATCACAAACAGAGGTCTAGCAGGTGATGAGCAAAAGGAAAGAGGGCAGAAGCTGATAGGAGGAAGCTGTCCCACCTAAGTGGACAGTGCTGATATGCAGCACTAATTATTAACCCATGGGAAAGTGAGTCGGGGGCTACTGGATATGACTTTTCAATGCAGGCCAGAAGCCAAATTTCTGTGAAATCCTTTTTTTTTTTTTTTTTTAGGCCATGCTGTGTGGCATGCGGATCCTAGTTCTCCAACCAGGGACTGAACCCATGCCCCCTGCACTGGGAGCATGCAGTCTTAACCACTGGACCACCAGGGAAATCCCCTTTCATTTTTAAATACTGGTAACTTATGCATCACTACGAACAAAGCTAGTGGAGGTGATGGAATTCCAGTTGAGCTATTTCAAATCCTGAAAGATGATTCTGTGAAAGTGTTGCACTCAATATGCCAGCAAATTTGGAAAACTCAGCAGTGGCCACAGGACTGGAAAAGGTCAGTTTTCATTCCAATCCCAAAGAAAGGCAATGCCAAAGAATGCTCAAACTACCGCACAATTGCACTCATCTCACATGCTAGTAAAGTAATGCTCAAAATTCTCCAAGCCAGGCTTCAGCAATACATGAACCGTGAACTTCCTGATGTTCAAGCCAGTTTTAGAAAAGGCAGAGGAACCAGAGATCAAATTGCCAACATCCGCTGGATCGTGGAAAAAGCAAGAGAATTCCAGAAAAACATCTATTTCTGCTTTATTGACTATGCCAAAGCCTTTGACTGTGTGGATCACAATAAACTGTGGACAATTCTGAAAGAGATGGGAATACCAGACTACCTGACCTGCCTCTTGAGAAATCTGTATGCAGGTCAGGAAGCAACAGTTAGAACTTGACATGGAACAACAGACTGGTTCCAAATAGCAAAAGGAGTATGTCAAGGCTGTATATTGTCACCCTGCTTATTTAACTTCTATGCAGAGTACATCATGAGAAACGCTGGACTGGAAGAAACACAAGCTGGAATCAAGACTGCCGGGAGAAATATCAATAACCTCAGATATGCAGATGACACCACCCTTATGGCAGAAAGTGAAGAGGAACTCAAAAGCCTCTTGATGAAAGTGAAAGAGGAGAGTGAAAAAGTTGGCTTAAAGCTCAACATTCAAAAACGAAGATCATGGCATCCGGTCCCATCACTTCATGGGAAATAGACGGGGAAACAGTGGAAACAGTGTCAGACTTTATTTTGGGGGGCTCCAAAATCACTGCAGATGGTGATTGCAGCCATGAAATTAAAAGACGCTTACTCGTTGGAAGAAAAGTTATGACCAACCTAGATAGCATATTCAAAAGCAGAGACATTACTTTGCTGAATAAGGTCCGTCTAGTCAAGATTATGGTTTTTCCAGTGGTCATGTATGGATGTGAGAGCTGGACTGTGAAGAAAGCTGAGCACTGAACAATTAATGCTTTTGAACTGTGGTGTTGGAGAAGACTCTTGAGAGTCCCTTGGACTGCAAGGAGATCCAATCAGTCCATTCTGAAGGAGATCAGCCCTGGGATTTCTTTGGAAGGAATGATGCTAAAGCTGAAACTCCAGTACTTTGGGCACCTCATGCGAAGAGTTGACTCATTGGAAAAGACTGATGCTGGGAGGGATTGGGGGCAGGAGGAGAAGGGAACGACAGAGGATGAGATGGTTGGATGGCATCACTGACTGGATGAACGTGAATCTGAGTGAATTCCGGGAGATGGTGATGGACAGGGAGGCCTGGCGTGCTGCGATTCATGGGGTCACAAAGAGTCAGACACGACTGAGCAACTGAACTGAACTCAACTCATTCAAATTAAAAACAAAATGGGTCAAACTACATCTTTGGGACAGAATCAGCCAAAAGATTTGCCCATATGTGGTCTCTGGTCTCTGAATTGACACAGAGGAGGTTACAATGAAAAACAAAAGAGATGAAGGCAGCTCTATAAATGCAAAATGAAGAGTGATGACTCCCAAGCCTGAGGTCAGGAAAGGTATCAGAAAGGAGACAAGTCTTAGACTGGAGAACATGGCTCAGGAGGAGTGGCAGGCAGCTGTGCATTATATAATAAATCTGCCAAACTTCAGCACAGTGGGCAAAATGAATGTTGCTGGCTGGAGGTTAGATGGACAATGCAGTCTGGCCAACTAAAAGCCCAGAGAGGGTGCTGGGGCATCAGGGTATTCCATCTTTCCTTTTCCCTCTTATGTGTCCACCTTCAAAAATATAGGCAGCCCGGAACCTCCCTGGTGGTCAAGTGGTTGGGACTCTGCATTTCCACTGCAGGGGGCCCAGGTCTGATTCCTGGTTGGGGAACTGGGATCCTGCATGCTGAGTGGTACAGCCAAAAAATATTTTTTAAAGTACAGACAGCCCTAAAGTCCTTGCCTCAAGGGAGACGTCACAAGCAACTTAAGACTCCACAGGTCCCATTTCCAAAGTCTGAACATCTTAGATCTAGGCTAGAACTCTCAAGAAAGGTATTCAGACCAAAAGAAAATAGCCTAGAATGAGCTCTCCCTGGGCTGTGGGGTGAAAAAAGGCAGAGGTGTCCAGGGATTCCCTTGCAGAGGCTATTTGTAATACAGTAGGAAGGACCACTTGGGAAGCAGCCAGATTCTAGAAAGGAAAGGAATGTAGTACATCAGGGGCTTCTTAGGTGGCACTAGTGGTAAAGAACCCACCTGCCAATGCAGGCAACGGAAGAGACGCAGGTTCAATCCCTGGGTCAGAAAGATCCCCTGGGGGAGGGCATGGCAATACCGCCCACTCCAGTATTCTTGCCTGGAGAATTCCACGGACAGAGGAACCTGGCAGGCTACAGTCCACAGGGTCACAAAGAGTCAGACATGACTGAAGCGATTTAGCATGCATGCATGTAGTACATCAAAGCACACGAGATTCTACATGACTGCCCAGGAGTCCCTGCTGCAGGGACTCGGCGGAGAAGGAAATGCAGGGAAGCAGCGGAGAGCTCCAGGAAGACACTTCATCACCAGGGAGAATTCCTCCCATCACTTTGACTCTACTGAGAAAATGTGAGGTTAAAGTTTCTAAAACTCAGTAAAATGAGGACTCAAAATAAAGTTTATTTTCATACACTTGGATTTGTGGATAGAGTCATACCAGTCTCCTTACAGAGGGCCTAAAGGTAAAGATGGAGAGGTCTGAAGCAGTTTCAGAACTTGAGTCCAGCTCCTCTGCCGATGTTCACGGGTAGGCAGTCTCTTAGGATAGCTCCTAATGATCCTCACCCCGCCCGCCACCTGTGGGATTCACAGCCAGAGTGGTCCCCTCACGACTCTACCAGCACTGGTCTCCTTGAGACCAAGAGCATATGGCAGAAGAGATGAGGTATCACTGCTGGGATTAGGTTATAAAAGGACTGTGGCTCTGTCTTGGGATCCCTCCCTTCTCACTCTCTCTCCGCCCCCTGGTATCACTCTGTATGGGAGAAGGAAGCTGCCACACTGTGAACAGTTCTAGGAGAGGCCCAAGTTGTAAAGAGTAGAAGCCCCTGGACAATAGCTAGTAAAGAACTGAGGCCCTCAGTCCAAAAGACTGCAAGTAACTAGGGCTGCCCCTGACCATGTGAGTGAACTTGGAGGCAGATTCTCCAGCCTCGGTCAATCCCTGAGATGACTGCAGCCCCAGGGGCATCTTGACTCTGGAGACTCTGAGCCAGAATCCCCTAGCTAAGCTGCTCCCAGATAACTGACCCTTAACAACTGTGAGATAGGGACTTCCCTGGTGGTCCAGAGGTTAAGAATTCACCTTTCAGTGCAGGGGACGTGGGTTCAATCTCTGGTCTGGGAACTAAGATCTCACACGCCTCAGGGCAACTAAGCCACAGCTAAAGAGCCTGTATCGCAAGTATGAGAGATGCCCAGGAAGCCTGTGTGGCAGCAAACAATGAAAGATTCCGAGTGTCACAAAGTTCCTGTGCGCCCCAACTAAGACCAGACACATCTAAATATATATATATATATATTTTTCTTTTTTGACAACTGTGAGATAATAAATGTTTGGCATTTTAACTTGTTAAGTCTGGGGGTGATTTGTAACACGAAAGTAGATAACGTATTTAGCCCAACCTCAGTCAATAAACTGGGTGCTGAACCCAGTGAATTAGATAATTAGCCCACAACAAGCACAGAAATGTTGCTTTTTTTCTGCCCAGAAGGTGCCATAAATCCTCTGCCAGAGAAGCTGGTTCAGGAGAGAGAAGTGGATGAGGCAGATAGAGGGGGATGCCGAGCCATGCTCTGTGCTAGGCGCCCCAGGGTGTTCCAGTTTCTGTACAGGATTTGGTCAGTGTGTCAGAAGAAGGAAGTGTGCCTTCGTGGCTTACACCAGTTGAGGAACCAAGGGTTCCCAGGCAAGCTTTCAGCCAAAGAAAGCCCCACAAGCTGGGCTACACAGGAACTCACACCACACTGGGTGATTTAAGGTAAAGATTGATTTTCAAGAGCAGAAAATCTTTGCTAGTCACTTCTTTCCTCCCACTCATTTTTTTTTTTTTTAACACAGAAGGGGAACATTTGCTGGTTTTTTTTTTTTTTTCCCAATTGCCTAGAGCCTTAGCATCTGCCCTCATGTCATTGGGATTTGAGGATTATGGCACTTGATGATTTTTAAAGTAGCCATTAATCCCTTAGCTCTATATTGCTCTATACTTACTTCAATGACACATCAGAGATGATCATCAGCTGTGATCACTGAAGGGTTAACTCAACACTTCATCTCCTGACGTGCCTAACATTTGTTCTCCAGTCTATGAAGCCCCTAGGACCTAAGAGAGAGGTTGAGGTGGGAAACCTGGAACCCAACCCTCTCTAGAGAGATCTTCCATGGCCTCCCTTTCAGTATCTTCCAGTGCCCAGGGGTACCCTTCTGTCTTGGGAGACATTTCACAGGTGGATATTTCCAGAACACTGCCAGTAACCTTCCTAAATCATGGGATGCGGCCAAAACCACCACAGCTGTTTCCACTAGAAAAGCATACAAACCTCAACAAACTCACTTTGGACCCAGAAACTTAAAAGGACTCCTCCAAATTAACACAGGGCTTCCTCTCCCCTTCATCTTCACTCCGATGGTTCTGCTTTACAACCTTGTGACAAGGCGTCCGCTCACAAAGGACTGAGTTTAAGCCCTTATCTGGAAGCTAGCAAGCTGAGAAGTACTGAAGGTGAGCTGTGGAATCAGAGCAAGGGCAATTCATGATGAGCTGTCTTTGTCAAGTGTTAAGAAAGATCAAAGTCAGTGACCAGTGACCTTTTATCACTGGGTGTTTACATGGGCTGAGTTGACCTGACAGCCAATCCAAAACTTCCTGCATCAATCTCTGTTTGCGTCCACTGGCATGTTGGAGCTTCTGCTTCTCTACTATAGGAGGAGGAAGAGGTTTGGGTGGCCCAGGGAGGGTATAAGAGAAAGCCAACCAAGACAGGAACCAGGGTGGTGTGGAGACAGGTCTTCTCCTGGCCCCCTGATGGATCTGAACACCTGCGGGTAGGGACATAGGGGCCATCACCTTCCCATTGCATCTAATCTGTGACATATACACTGGCCTTGTCAGAACCTTATACCACTTATTTCCCAAAAGCCTGCAAAAAAATTAATTTCTGGCTTGTGCTTGAGAACAAATAGATTTCATGTCCCTAGAGTAAGCCGGGTTGTGAGGCTTTGGAATTTTGATTCTCTATAACAGCTCATCTGTTTCCTTCAGTCCCCTAATGTGATGCCTGTAGCCTATTCAAAGTTGCAAGTACTTCAGAGAGTGGGAGCTGGCACTTGGTTGGTGAGGCTTAGTCATGCTGCCAGAGCCTCATTTTCATTAATAATGTATTAATTATTAATACATATAAATAATATAATTTATAATTATATTATAATTATAATAATATATTATTATTAATACCTCTGGCTTTTCCACAGGTTCCTCTTCCCTCCTTCATGGTCAGACCACACACCTGGCAAGAAAATTTTAGGAGCCTCTTATAGGTTATCAACCCAAGGCCTCTTGACATTGAAGATGCCTATTCCCACAGGATAGCGGTTTCTAAGCTGATTCTCAAGCCAAAATTATAAGAATCCCAATGTATAGAATAGCTGTGAGTGGAAATTATGATTAAATGAGGGGCCATGGCATCCAGAGTCCCACCAAACCGAGTTAGAAACCACACAGTGACATTAGATGGTATCTCTAAATGTGGCCAAATGGATCCCCTTGGTTCTGTTGCCCAGGCTGATGTCTATTTTGTTTTTTTAGAATGACATTCAATTATAGGATGTGCTATATCTCTAAGACAAGTACAGTTTCCAGGTCCAGCAAAAGCACCATGGGGAGATGACCATGGGGACCCAGTCAAAGATGCTCTGGTGCCTGTGATGGCAACATGGCCGTGGTTTAAGCCGCTGCAAGTTTCAGGGTCTGGTGCAGGACTGCCTATGTTGCCACTTGTGACTCTTTCAGAGGACCAGTTCTGTGACGGTATTTGGGGGTATTGCTCCTGGCTGTGAAGCCTACAAATCTGACTTTTCGTCTTTCCTGCAAATTACTTTATTTTCTGCTGAGGTTAGCCAGAATCAGTATGTGCAACCCGAAGAACCCAAACCCTGTCTTTCTCCCACCAAGAGAAAGACAAAGGAAGAGAAGTTACTATAGAAGAAAAAGACTCCAATATCTCCCCAGACAGAAACTGGCTTGAGGCAGCCTTTCCCCCTGGAGGGAACCCTCCTTTTCCAGTGGCTTGGGATCCCTGCTCAGTTCATGGTTCTTTCAGTTCAAGTGGTGACCACTGTCTCAAGGGCGGGGCACATACCTAGAGGGGGTGGTCTAGCAGAGACAGAAGATCCATTGTCCTGAGGGGCTAGCTGAAGGTGGAGGGAGAGGCCTTGCTGCTAATTAATACAATATAAAGAATGGTCCAAAAACGCCATTTTCCCACCACAGAAAGCACTTTCGGCAGCAAGTGCCTCGGGCGATCCCCTGCCTGAGCACTGCTCCCTGAAGCAGAGCTGAGACAGAACTTGCCTGCTGGTTGTGCAATTGACAAGGCTCCTAGGGACGGGCAGTGAGGGGAAGGGAAGCGTGAGGAGAGGAGGATGAAAAGCCATCCCCAGATGTGTCCTCATCAATGACTGGTCACACTGTGGGCAGGGGTGCCCCACTGGGACCTAAGCCCTGCACCCTGGATTGCACATACGGCCACAGGAGGTGGGCTCCCACAGGCCCCCCAGGCTGTAGGAGCAGCCCCAGGGTAGGCACGGCCCTGCCAGTAGAAGGTGCTGACTCCTGGGAAATGAACACACCAGCAGTGGCTGGAAGCAGAGGCCGCCCAATGGGATGTGAGGTGAGTAAGATATCTAATATCCCTCCACTGCTTCTCTCATGGCACTCCATGCATTTCAGAAGGGTATACCATGTGCATGTCCATTAAGAAGGATAGCTGCCTGGCACTTCCCTGGAAGTCCAGTAGCTAAGACTCCATGCTAATATTCCACTGATAACTTGAAGCTCTGCGTTATGTTTCAAATTTTCCCAATTATCAGAACTGTTTGCCTTAAGTTTTTTACAGCTAGATTTGAGAGTTGTCTCATCTTCTCCTAGGGAAAGCCCTTTATCAAAATTGTCAGCATGAAAGTAATAATAAAACAAAGTCTGGGGGAAAGGAGGGGTAATTGTGACCTTGGACCATACTTATGTAATAATCTCTCTGAATTTATTACCCTTAGCAAAGTATAGAAGTAAATTATGAATGAAAGAAAGAGCTTGAGGTTTGTACATTTCTTTTCTTATAAACAAGTATATATTAATTCCACTCTTCGTTCCTAGTGATATTACAATACTGACACAGTCACTGAACACTTTTTTGCGTCAGCAGAAAACCTCTCTGTACATCTACAACAAGCTCACTCAGTTAACCAGTTTTGCTCAAGTCCATTGAGTGAAGGTGAGCTGTTACAAGTTTCTTCCTACAAGGAGAGTGATTCAAATAGCACACACAGATCTGGACATTAAATACGGTAGCTAGTAGATTGTAACGTCTGTGTCATAGATCTACCCCCCACCATAGAAGACCATCTTACAAGATGGTCTTAATACAGCCTGAACTGTCACTCACAAGTAGTGGTGCTGACTCAGGGAAGCAGCAGCCTAATCTAGCGCCTGGTGTGCTGCAGTCCATGGGGTCACCAAGAGTCAGACACAACTGAGTGACTGAATCTAGTACTCACATCAGAAACTGCCCATAGTGGTTACCCTGAACTCACCTGGCCCTTCCAATTATTCTTGTGCCCAGAGACAGCTCTCCACCAAGTCACACTAAATACATCAAAGCATCTTGCATCAGACTGTAGCACTGATGTGTCAACAAAGCTCCAAGTTCACACTTGTGCCAGTATATACTGGTGTCTAAACACTTATAACTTTGTTTTCTCAGAGTAGCCGAAGAATTGATGCTTTTGAATCATGGTGCTGTAGAAGACTCTTGAGTCCCTTGAGCATCAAGGAGATCAAATCAGTTCATCCAAAAGGAAATCAACCCTGAATATTTATTGGAAGGACTGATGCTGAAGCTCCAATACTTGGGCCACCTGATGCAAAGAACTGACTCATTAGAAAAGACCCTGATGCTGGGAAAGATTGAAGGCAGGAGGAGAAGGGGACAAGAGAGGATGAGATGGTTGGATGGCATCACTAACTCAATGAACATGAATTTGAGCAAGCTCCAGGAGTTGGTGATGAGCAAGGAAGCCTGTGTGCTGGAGCCCATGGGGTCACAAAGAATCAGACATGACTGAACAACTGAACAACAATAATAATTTGGGAGAAAAAAGGTTATCCCATGTCTGACTTTAAAGAACATGGGCATGCTGTGTTTAACAGACCAACATACGACATAAAAGAGTGCTATGTGAAATCTAAAAAAATGGTACAGATGAACCAATTTGCAGGACAGAATAGAGATACAGATGAGAACAGACACATGTGGACACAGGGTTTGGAAGAAAAGGGAGTGGAATGAATTGGGCCATTGGGATTGACGTGTATACACTACTGTGTGTAGAATCGATAGCTAGTGGGAAGTGCAGGGAGCTCAGATCGGTGCTCTGTGGTGACCTAGATGGGTGGGGTGGGGAAGGCAGGGGAAGGATATGTATACATATAGCTGACTCACTTTGCTATACAGTAGAAACAATATAACACTGTAAAGCAACTATACCTCCTCCCCCTTAAAAAAAAAAAAAAAAAAAGAGAGAGCTATGGGAAACACATCAGTGGGCACAGCAGTTGCCAGGGAAGGAACAAGGAATGTGTACTGATGTTTTGTCATGGAGAGTAACACCTCTTTCCCCTCCTTTTAGAAGATTGCTTCCCCACACCCCTCCAGACACATGATTCAGTCGGCCTGCCAATCCTAGACTGAGCTGATCGGTGGTTTGTCACATGTCCCTGCCCTGTCTCAATTCAGGCCAATCTGAGTCCATTCCTGGGATTCTGCTTACCGAATTTGTCAAGGAAATGCTCTTTTCCCTCTCTGATCAGATGGCTATGAAAAATCTGTCTGGAGCTGCCTAAAGCTTTGGTTCTGTTTTCCTAAGCACAGGAAGCCTGGGAGAAAAAAAAATCAGCATGCAAAAAGAGGTGGATACAAAAGCAGGGGAATACCAATGACATCAAGTCTCTCAATCTGGTCAGCCTTAGATCAGCATCACCCACACCCCACCTCTTCTTGGGAAAAGGCTGGAACTTTACAGAAACCAGTGAAGTTGCTCAGTCGTGTCCAGCTCTTTGAAATCCCATGGATTGTAGCCTACCAGGCTCTTCCATCCATGGAATTTTCCAGGCAAGAGTACTGGAGTGGGTTGCCATTTCCTTCTCCAGGGGATCTTCCCAACTCAGGGATCAAACCCAGGTCTCCTGCATTGCAGGCAGATGCTTTACCGTCTGAGCTACCAGGGAAGCCCCAGAACTTTACAGAATGCTTCATAAATGGATATATGAATACAAGTTGGGTATGGAGGGCAGGTTAAGGCCCTGGATGCATATTAAGAAAAAGGAGCATGAGGGGACATGAAGAGGAACAATGATCAGACCAAAGAGGCAGGTGTGTAAAGCAACTATGCTCTACTAAAAATTATTTTAAAAATAAACAAATGGATGAATAAAAAGAGGCAGGTGTGCTGTCCAGGAACGGGAGAAATAATTGATCACAAACTGTATACCGGATGGTATACTTTAGGTATTGTTGGAATAAGTACATTCTAAATTGATTCAGATTTTTACAGTAAAGGCTGAAAAGTTCCCCTCTCACACCTGTTTCACAACCACTCAGTTCCCATTCCTAGAGGAAATCATAATGATCAGTCTCATATCACAGAGCAATTTTTTGCATACATAAGCCATGTACATAACTATTCTAGAAAGCTTTGAATGCCAGGACAACATACTTGGTCTGCATTTAGTTGGCAATAGGGAAACAGTGTAGTATTACTTTCATGAGGTATAATTTACATATAAAATGCATAGTGCAGTTTTTAAAAGACTGACACAGCGAGAATCACGTTTGCAGGTGATCTGGCTATCAGGAGGGTTTAGAATTTTACTGGGTGGGCTTAATAGCATATTTTAAATGACCCAGAAAAAAGAATATGGCCTGTGGTAAAAGTCAGAATGTCTCAGTTCAGTTCAGTCCAGTCGCTCAGTCATGTCTAACTCTGTGCAATCTCGTGGACTGCAGCACACCAGGCCTCCCTGTCCATCACTAACTCAAAATGTCTAACATGGGTGTAATTAGAGTCCCAGAAAGAGAGAAGACAGAGCGCACAAAATATTTGAAGAAATAAAACTCCAAATTTCTAACTTGATAAGAAATGTGAATTTACAGATTGAAGAAGTTTAGTTAGTTCTAAGTGGGATAAGTACAATCAAACCACACTAGGCCCATAGCACTAGGCACTGCTGAAAACCAAAGAATAAGCAGATTTTGAAATAAGCCTGACAAAAAGGATATTTTACACACAGAAAAGCAAAATTAAAAATTAGGGTTTATGTCTCATCAAAAATAATGGAGGCCAAAAGTCAAAGAAAATGGTCAAACCCAGAACTCTATATCCAGTCAAAATAAACCATTCAAGAATAAAGGCAAAATAAAGACATTTTTAAATAAACAAAACGAAAAAAATTCAAATTCATTACCCACAGACCTGTTCCACAGGAAATGTTAAATAATGTTCTTCACACTGAAGAAAAATAATACCAGATGGAAACATGGATCTTCAAGAAGGAATAAAGAACACCAAAAATAGAAAATATATGGGCAAACATGAAACAGTATTTTGCCTTACTTTAAAAAAAATACATACGACAATATGTATCAAGCAGCAGTGTTACACTGAATTGGGGCCTATAAAACATGTGGATGTGACATGCACATTATGTGTGTACTTATATACACACATAAGTATACACACACATATATATACAGGCATACATACATGTGATATATACACACACAACTATCATATAAAAGATAAGATAGGTAAATGGAAGTACATGACTACAAGACACAGTTTAGGTGAGATGGTATGATATTAGCTCAAATTAAATTGTGAAAGGGCTTCCCTGTGTAGCTCAGCTGGTAAAGAATCTGCCTGCAATGCAAGAGACCCCAGTTCGATTCCTGGGTCAGGAAGATCCACTGGAGAAGGGATAGGCTACCCACTCCAATATTCTTGGGCTCCCCTAGTGGCTCAGCTGGTAAAGAATCCACCTGCAGTTAAGAAGATCTATTAATATGCAATCCCTAGGGCAACCACATTCATGCATTGTAGAAGGAAATGGCAACCCACTCCAGTGTTCTTGCCTGGAGAATCCCAGGGATGGGGGAGCCTGGTGGGCTGCCGTCTATGGGGTCACACAGAGTCGGACACGACTGAAGTGACTTAGTGGCAGCAGCATGGCAACCACTAAAATAAAAACCAGCATATAAAAATAGAATTCAAAAAATTATTTAAACACAGATGATAAGAAGGGAAGAATAGAGGAATAAAATACAACTAAGACAAGCAGAATACAAATAGCAAAATGGCAAACCTCAATCTAACCCTATCAATAATTAGATGTAAGTGGACTAAACACTCTAACTAAAAGGCAGAAATTGTCTGAGAAAAGTAAGATATACCTAACATACTATCTGTAGGAGACATTTCATATATATATATATATACACACACACCCACACCCACACACACACATACAGGTTTAAAGTAAACCTATAGAAGAGCATATACCCTGGAAACAGTGAGGGTGACAAAATTAGAATGGTTACACATCAGATAAGGTACTCTTTATGACAAAGAGAAATGCCTTTAAGATGAGGAGAAATGCCATCAGTAGAGAAGAATATTTCAAATTACAAAAGGGTCAACTCAGGGGGAAAAAATGTCATAACCATGCATAAACCAAATAATAGAATTTGCAAGTACAGCATATCTCGCTTTATTGCACTTTGCAGATACTATGGTTTATTTTGTTTTTACACAAATTGAAGGTTTGTGGCAACCCTGTGTTGAGCAAGTCTATCAGTACCATTTTTCCAACACCATTATTTTTTTCTATCTGGTAGAAAAAAAATTTTAATAGAGTTATTTTTTTTTAGAAAAGTTTTAGTTTCACAGCAAAAAAATAAAATTAAATTAAAAAGAGGAAGAGATTTCCCATACACCTCCCCCCACCAAAGTATATTTTCCCCATTATCAACTTCTCCCAACACAGTAGTACATTTGAGCCGAAGCTTGTGTTGACACATTATCAACCCAAAGTCCATAACTAACATTAGTGTTCACTCTTGGAGTTCTATGCTTTTGAATTTTTTAATTAAAGTGTGTACATTTTTAAGATATAATACTATTGTATTCTATTCTATTCTTTGGCAATGCCAAAGAATGCTCAAACTACTGCACAATTGCTCTCATCTCACATGCTAGCAAATTAATGCTCAAAATTCTCCAAGCCAGGCTTCAAGAGTACATGAACTTATAGATGTTCAAGCTGGATTTAGAAAAGGCAGAGGAACCAGAGACAGATTGCCAACATCCGCTGGATCATCGAAAAAGCAAGAGAGTTCCAGAAAAACATCTACTTCTGCTTTACTGACTACACCAAAGCCTTGGCCTGGGTGGATCACAACAAACTGTGGAAAATTCTTAAAGAGATGGGAATATCAGACTACCTGACCTGCCTCCTGAGAAATCTGCATGAAGGTCAAGAAGCAACAGTTAGAACTGGACATAGAATAACAGACGGGTTCCAAACAGGAAAAGGTGTACATCAAGGCTGTATACTGTCACCCTGCTTATTTAACTTATATGCAGAGTACATCATGAGAAATGCCAGGCTGAAGGAAGCACAAGCTGGAATCAAGATCGCAGAAATATCAATAATCTCAGATATGCAGATGACACCACCCTTATGGCAGAAAGTGAAGAACAAAAGAACCTCTTGATGAAAGTGAAAGAGGAGAGTGAAAAAGTTGGCTTAAAATTCAACATTCAGAAAACGAGAATCATGGCATCTGGTCCCATCACTTCATGGGAAATAGAGGGGGAAACCGTGGAAACAGTGTCAGACTTTATTTTTGGGGGCTCCAAAATCACTGCAGATGGTGATTGCAGCCATGAAATTAAAAGACGCTTACTCCTTGGAAGAAAAGTTATGACCAACCTAGATAGCATATTAAAAACCAGAGACATTACTTTGCCGACTAAGATCCATCTAGTCAAGGCTATGGTTTTTCCTGTGGTCATTTATGGATGTGAGTGTTGGACTGTGAAGAAAGCTGAACGCTGAAGAATTGATGCTTTTGAACTGTGGTGTTGGAGAAGACTCTTGTGAGTCCCTTGGACTGCAAGGAGATCCAACCAGTCCATTCTGAAGGAGATCAGCCCTGGGATTTCTTTGGAAGGAATGATGCTAAAGCTGAAGCTCCAGTACTTTGGCCACCTGATGCAAAGAACTGACTCATTTGAAAAGACCCTGATTCTGGGAAAGATTGAAGGTGGGAGGAGAAGGGGATGACAGAGGATGAGATGGTTGGATGGCATCAGCGACTCAATGGACATGAGTTTGAGTAAACTCTTGGAGTTGGTGATGGACAGGAAGGTCTGGCGTGCTGCAGTCCATGGGGTCACAAAGAGTTGGACATACTGAGCAATTGAACTGAATACTTAACAGACTACAATATAGTGTAAACACAACTTTTATACCCACTGGGAAACCAAAATATTCATATGACTCACTTTATTGCAGTGTTCTGGACCAAACCTGCAGTATCTCCAAGGTACGCCTGTACATGAAGCAAGAGTAGATAAAATTATAAGAGAAAAATAAGTCCATAATCAGAGTTGGATTTTTTTCCCCAATACTCCATCAGTCAGTGATAGGAAAACTAGACAAAAAACAAAAGTCAGAAAGGATAGAGATTTGAAAATTTCTATTGGCCAACTTGACCAAAGTGTAGAAGATTACCAACAGCTGCAGAATACATGAGATACAGTGATCAACACTGATCATGGGCTGGACCATAAACTGAGTCTCAGTAAATTCAAAAGATGAAAATCATACATATATCTTATGTCTCTGCCCATATGGAATTAAAAATACCTAGAAGGAAAAAAAATCTGGAAGCTAAATAGCATACGTCTAAACGAGTCAACGGAGAAGGCAATGGCACCCCACTCCAGTACTCTTGCCTGGAAAATCCCATGGACGGAGGAGCCTGGTAGGCTGCAGTCCATGAGGTTGCTAAGAGTTGGACACGACTGAGCAACTTCACTTTGACTTTTCACTTTCATGTATTGGAGAAGGAAATGGCAGCCCACTCCAGTATTCTTGCCTGGAGAATCCCAGGGATGGGGGAGCCTGGTGGGCTGCCGTCTATGGGATCACACAGAGTTGGACACAACTGAAGTGACTTAGCAGCAGCAGCAGCAAACGAGTCAAAGAAAAAAACAAGGAAATTATGAAATATTTTGAAGTGAATAAAATAAAGCAGATTAGGTATCAAGAAGCCCCATTTTCTTAATAAAACTCACCTGCGGCTGGGTTTTTACTCAAACTATCAATACTTGAATCTTTTTAATTAATTACTTTTGAGTGTGTGAAACACTAACATGATTCTTAAAGCACTGAAGGAGGTTATGAGAAGACATGAACTCTGACCCCTGAACTGGACCCAAGCAAATGGGAGACTCCAACCTACTCCCCGGTCCTTGGACTTTACATTCCCCTTGCATTCCCCAAGCTAGAAGCTGCCCAAGGAAGACACAGCCCTGAGGAAGTAATGTGTTGTTTGGATCATCTGAATAGTACACATGACTGAACCCAGTTAAATCTTCTATATAAACTTTTAAGGCTTTGTAAGGCAGATCTATGTATTTTGCAGCTGCCCAAGATAGACTCATAAGTAAGTCCCCTTGCTTATGAAACCTTTACCAGTCAATCAATTTTTTTGTTATTTAGTCAGTCATGTCTAACTCCTTGAGACTCCATGGACTGTAACCCACCAGGCTCCTCTATCCATGGGATTTTCCATGCAAGAATACTGGAATGGATTGCCATTTCCTTCTCCAGGGAGTCTTCCTGACCCAGGGATCAAACCTACATCCTCTGCATTGCAGATGAATTCTTTAACACTGAACCACCAGGGAGGCCAATTAATCAGTCAAGCATATTAAAACATGTATGATGCACCTAAAACAGTTTAGTGGCTCAAAGGCAAATTATAGCTATAAATGTTTATCTTAGAAAGTTCCATTAAAATAGCTATTAAAGAACAAAGTCAACCCAAAGCAAGTAGACTATAAGAGAATAATTTTATGAAATTGAGGAAATTAATGAAGACTAATAGAGAAAATACAAAAACAGAAAATGAAGATGAAAACTTGGTTCTAATAATAAAAGGTTTAAAAATTGATAAACTCCTAGCTATACTAATCAAGAAAAACACAAATTACCAATATCAAGAATTAAAAACATTAAAAGGATAAGCAAATACTATGAACTTTATGATAAATTAAATAATTTAGATATAATGAATCAAGTCTATAAATAACATAAACTTTATGATAAATTAAACAATTTAGATATAATGAACCAAGTCTATAAATAATATAACATTAAAGCTGATACAAGAAGAAATATGAAATGTGAATGCGAATATCTATAAAAGAAATTAACTATTAAAGTTTCTCAAAAACAAGTCTCCAGGTCCAGATGGTTTTATTAGCATATTCTATCAAACATTTAAGAAAAAAATAACAGCAGTCTTACACAATCTCTTTCAGAAAATAGAGTAGAAATATTTCAACTTATTTTATGGAGCCAACATTTCCCCAATACCAATACTAAACAAAGATAATACAGGGAAAGGTTCTATAGACCAGTATCTCTAATGAACATACATGAAAATATCCTTAGCAAAATATTAATAAATCAATATATCATGAATAAATGGAGTTTATGTCCAGAATGCAAAGTTGGCTTAAGATTGAAAACCATTCAATAAAATATGCCATATTTATATAACAAAGGGAAAATCACACAATTATTTAAATATACACAAAAAAATTTAATAAAATCCTACATCAATTCATGAAGAAGCAAACACTCAGCATACTAGGAGTAGAAGGGAATTTCCTCTGTCCGAAAATGCATCAACATAACACCTATAGCCAACATCCCACTCAGGAATGAAATGCTGAATGTTTCCTCCCTATAGTCAGTGACAGAGCAAGGATATCCACTTTTACCATTTCCATTCAACATGGTCCTCAAAACACAAGGAAAAGCCATCATGATCATAAGAAAAAGATCAAATATTTTCTTTTCAAAGAAGACTGTGTAGAAAATTTTCAACGGTCTATATTCAATTACTAGAACAAGTAAATTTAGTTAGGTCACAAACTATAAAGCCAACATTGAAACAGATTAATTGTATATCTACATATCAAATGAAGAACTAAAACGTAAACAATGATACCATTTACAACAGCTTTCCCACCTCCTTGGCATTCAATGTGGTCTTTGAGACCACATGAGACTTAACAGAGGTGACTGTTCTGCTCTAGGCATGCCCCAGATAATCCTCCCAGTGGAATCCTTAGTCCTCGCTCCCCTTCCTCATTACCAGAAACCTTGGTAACCTTGGTCTGAACATAACAGAGCTACAAAGATCGTTGCCTGGATCCTCAGAGCCCTGCCTTAGGAGAGAGGTGCCTGCTCGCAGGAGAAATTTTCGTTACTAATAATAAATTCATCGTGTTTGGTCCATGAATTCATATTACCTTAACTGATATAGTGAGAATCACTTGGGGATCAGATAAGAAAATACTCTAGAACACCAGGCTGCAGTTATATGGCAGGAATAAGATATATCCACGCAGCTGCACATACATCTTAAACAAGTACTGAGTGCAAAGACTGAGATCCGCAATGTGGCACCACTTACGTAATTTGGAATACATTCCACTGTATGTTGAAAGAGTCACGCATATATAGGAACATATTATTAAATGCATTAGAAAGGCCAGGGTGGAATGGGGGTGGATCTTAGGAACAAGGGGGAGAACAAATAACCATGAAACGATACTCAACTCAGCCACTGCAAGGAGACAACACGAAAAGACAACAGGTTGGAGATGGGAAGTGTGAAAGTACATGCTTATATTAAGAGGCGATATGAACAGGGAACTATATTCAATACCTAACAATAACCTGTAACGGAAAAGAAAACAAACACACATACATATAACTCAATCGCTTTGCTGTATATCTAAAACATTGTAAATCAACTATACTTCAACACAAAAATTAATAAAACAAAAATTTTAAAAAGAAGTTGTATGTGGTGAGCATACAAAGTCATGGATTGTTTAAAAATGTTAAGGATTGTTTAATAGCGGTCTGTTTAATAATGTGCTTATATTATTAAACAATAATAGTGATTGTTTAATAACGGCACAGTCTGTTTTTGCAGAAACAACAAATAAAATGTACTCAGTTAAGGAAAGAACTTTGATATTCATTGTCACATTTACAAAATGTGTGTATTTTCTGGTAGATGCAAAAACTCCTACGTCATAATAGTGCTTATCTATGCTTTTCCAAAAAAAGCTTTGTTAGCAACAGTAATATGATAACCCAGGTACCATTAAGGGGCACCTCAAAACAGTTTTGTTAGGATTGAGACCATCTTCCACTTAACCAAAACCTCTGCTCTGGATCTGTAAAGGAACTGCAAAGATCCTGGAACACACACCACATGCAGTGATTCACAGCTGGCCTTTAATCCTCTTCTGAAAACAAACTGCTCAAGACTGAGGACATTTTCAAGTGGCATGTGTGAGAAGATCCAACCCCTTAATAATGCTCCTGTTTTAAGTTCCCATGTAAGAGAAAAGAGGCACAATACCAGTTTGGCCATTTAATCCTTGAATTATATATGGTTTTAGATGAGGCTTTTAGACTAGAGACTCATCTTCGTGTCTAACTGCTGGAAAGGGTGCTGTAAAAATACACTTAAGACCCCGTGGAAAAAGAAACAGCCATTAAAGTCGTACAGCTACTTAAAGAAAAACTGATAATTGAATGAGACTGCAGGGCTCCCACCAGGATTTCATGTAAGAGGACAAAATGAATGATCCAGGAAAAGATAGTCATAATCTTTTTGGATCATTACTGACTTTGGCAATAAAATGTTTCAACACACACTTGCTGGCTCTGCACTACAGTGAATCTCAAGACTTCAATGCATCAGCATCTGTGCACCATGGCAACTTTGTAAAGATGTGAAGATAAAATGCCTTACCTGTGAAATCCTTGCGACTTGCTGAGGACACAGTGGTTGATCAACACCCATGGCAAATGCTCTGCAGATGAAAACCCAGAATTAGGCCACAGGGCAGAGGCAGGCAGGGAGCACTATTTAAGCCAAAATGTGAAATCTTCCCTTTGAATTGTTCTGGGACAAAGTGGATGGGGAGGGGGAACAGGTTAGGAAAGATTCCTAGCTCCCCCCTAAAACTCTTTTTTCAAACTGTTAAGACTTGTAAACGCCAGAGCAAAACTGGTGCCTAGCATCCTGGTAGGAAATAGCCTTTGGCACAGCACCATCTAGTGGTGTCCAGAAGAACTCAAAGCTGGCTCTTTCTTTTTTCTTCAAACTCCTTGGAGGGGAGGAAGACGAGTTTATGCATCCTGGGAACCTATTTTCTTTGCATTCTAGCCCCTCCTTGAAGGGGGGACCCTCCACTGGACTTCCATGATGGCAGTGCAGACTGCCCTCATTTGAATGAATCTTCCCACTTTTCATCATCTCAGGTGAGGATAATAGCATCTATCCCCAAGTTTCTTGTGAGGCTAAAGTGCTCATGTCCATGTCTGGTATAAAACAAGCACTCAGATGTCTTTGCCAGCAACCAGTGTTAGAGCCAATGATGTTCCAACACTGAAAAACTCAACTCACCACGCATTAGAGCTCACTCAACCAAGCAATCTAGGCTTGTCAGGTAGCCCTCCCACAACCATCCACAAACGCAGGTGGCTGAGAACACTGTTGGAGGCTGCAGTACTTCCATGGAGCAAGAGCAGAAGGTAGATGAAAAAAGCTTCTATTCTTTCCTTGATTTTCAGGATCATTACAGGTTTGTTTTGGTTTGGTTTTGGCTGTGCCAGGTCTTAGTTGCAGCATACATGCGGGATCTTTTTAGTTACAGTATGTGGGATCTCATTCCCTGACTAGGGATTGAACCCAGGCCCCCTGCATTAGGAGCATGGAGCCTCAGCCACTGGACCACCAGGTGAATCCCAGGACTGTTACTCTTTCCAGCATCCCCAAACAAAAGGATGATTTTAGCCATTTTTGGTTTTAAAAACACCTCTGGGAATCCAGTGTTTCTCGCTCTCCAAAAAAACCCGCACACATCTTACAGTTGACTTTGTGGGTTACTGGGTAGTTCACTGATCCCTAAAGCTTATTTCCATGAACCCCAAGTTTAACACTGCCTCATTATAGAAGGTGATCTGGAAACAGATGAGAGAGCATTTTCCCACCTCCAGCCCATTTTTGAGCTCATCGCCGGAACCAAGGGGGTCACTAAGAAGTTGGAGGGGGAAAATGTTCCCTCTCCTTCCTCCCAACCAGGAAAATGTGCTTCAAGACTGCCCCTGGGCAGTGTGATAGCTCTATGCAGAGGATGAAAGGTTTACAAAATACACTGACATTAAGACCCCAGCCATCTGTCAGATAATTTAGAATTTTAAACAATAAAATGAACAGCTGCCCAGGCTTGCCAGCAGGCCTGGCCACCCATATCTGCCTGAAAACCACACCTTCTACTAAACAACTATCTGAGTAAGGTGACCAGAGCTGTAGCCCACTGGCAACCACAGGGCTTTCCCCACCCATCTCCAGTCACTCCTGGGCCATGGTTGCTTGTTGGATCATACAATACCTTGTCCAAATTCAAAAGTTGTGCATGGCTTACTGTGATTTTAGGGATGTCACTTGATGTAGTTTACAAAGTTCAGTAATTTTGGAGATATATGATCTGGTCTGTTTTGTAAGTTCCTAGATGCTACTATTCTTTCTTGCTCCTCTAGGGTGGATTTATCTTGAGCGCCCAACTGCCCCCTTGGTTTACATTTGGATTTCACAGGAATCATATTCTTGTTTTTAAAATATTTATGTATGTTTGCATGTATTTGGCTATGCTGGGTCTTAGTTGTGGCATGTGGGATGGATGAAAACTGGGTGCCCTGCACTAGGAGCGTGGAGTCTTAGCCACAGGATCAATAAGGAAGTGCTCCATGTACTTATTCTGAGGGCAAGTCTCCTTCCCACATTTGTTATGAGTTTAACTCCTATAGACTTTGCTCTAGTTGACTAAGCAGTATCAGGAATAAAAGGCTTTAGCAAGAATTGAGGAAAAATAAGCACCATTGTTTCCTAAAGGTAGTGAAAATATAATTTTTAATCTAGAGAAATGAGATCTTCATCATCCCACCATGACCCCAGGGTTCTTCTCCTAGGATTTTAAATAGAATTGAGCAGAGAAAGGTGATAAGATACAAGCAGGCTATTGTAGTAGCCTTAGGTTAGTCTCTATATTTTTGGAGAAACTGAAGGCCTACATGGTTAGAATGCAGGAAATAAATATCTATACACACATCCTATTTCCTGAAGAAGTGATTCATATTTTGCTTTAAGAACATTAAGATGATCCTCAAATCCCAAGCACACAGGAACAATCTGATGTCTTTGAAGTAAAATTTCAGTCACTGATATATTCCCAAATATCTTTTGGATTCTCCAAAAATCGAGTTTCATTTTCTAAAACATTGGATAAGATTCAAGGAAATCATAGGCAAACTGCTGAAAAGGTGACAGGATGGCTGGCTAGCTGTAACTCTCCGTCTGTCCACTGCATGGGTAGAAGAAATGTGAGTTCCTGTGTCCTGGCAACAGCTTTCTGATTCCACTGTTTCCTCCAAGATGCAGTGACCGTCGGTATGTGACTACTTCCGCACAGCAAGTTTCTTTATGCTGGGCATTTACCAGGGTACCAAATAAATGGTGTGGGTGCTCTTCGCCAAAGAGGAAGAAACAGTAGGGAGGGAAGATGGAGAACAAAGGAAGGGAAGAGGTGAATAGGAAAACCATTCTGGTGTGCTTGGTTACAAATGCATCTCCCATCAGGCTTTGCGAGCCTTAGGGCTAAGATGCTCTTCATTTTAAGCTCCAAACACTGCTGCAAAATATATGCTCAGTGTGTGCTTGAATATAGGTGCCAACCAGTGCCTAAAGAATTACATCAGCAACTCAATAGTTGGCTACAAATCCTAGCTAACTGCCTAGACAGAGGATTCTAGTCTTCACCAGTTGAGAAGACTCAAAGTTCACTCCATTTACAATCTTGATCTTCATGAAACAGAGATCCTGAAACTGCATTTCAAGATGAAATGAGCTATAGCAAAATGTTCCAAGTCCAGCTCTTAGTGGTCTGGTCTCTAGTAAATGCAACTTTAAAACCAGCAACCCTAACAACATACTTATTGAATAAAGAGAAAGGAAATAAATGATTTGGTTTCTATTTTATGTGCTATTATAATAATATGATACTTTCCCATAACCAGCTTTAGAAATGTAATAACTGCGTGTAGACTATATATACATATGTGTGTGTGTCTTATATATATATAAAACAATTTCCAAAACACTGTTCCCAGAGGGATGCAATGAAAAGACTCAGGATGATTTCAACCTCCACTAGCCTTAATTGAGAAGACATTTCAGGCAGAGTTGTAATAGGTTTAAAAAACATATCTAGTCTAGCAGTTCTGGAAGAGAACAGGTAGTAAACAAGGACCTCCCTTCCATACTGCATCAGTCTTCTTATCCTGCTATTCAGAATGGCCTTCAAACGTCTAGAAAAAAATACCAGGAAATCAAACCAACAATAAAATGAAGAGTAATGATCCTGTCATTAGCTGTTCTGTTAGAGCGAACTCAATGGAGAAAACTTGTACATCTCACACCTAGCGTTTGCCATCTCCATGGATGCATTATTCATAAGATTATAATTAAAAGGTGATGGAGGTAGACTGAAGCTCCCCACAGAGGTGCCACTCAAAGCTCTGGCTTTAAGTGTGCCAACTGGCTCTTGGGGACCAATGCCAAGAGTGTAGTTGAATGCTTTCTGTCAAAAGCAATGATAATTTAATCAACATGGAAGAGCAGACCAAGCCGGGCTCCTTGACCAACACAGCCTTTAGGATCATGAAGGATTCTTTTAGGGTTTTCTGAACCTGTGCCAGGTAGAGACAAGAGAGAGATGGAGCCCCTGCTGAAAGGTGGCCAAAAAGAAAGGACTCCCTCTGAAAGGGAAGCTGACCATGTGGAGAAATAAATCAACCAGTTGTGCCCCCAACCAGCTCTCTCTGTGACTATTAAAGAGCCTAGGAGCACAGGCGCTAAGAACTGGAAATAAAATCCAAAAAGAAATGTTCCTCCAGTGCAAGCTGGCAACCTTCTTCTGAAGGAAGGCATCACTTAGATAAGCCCAACAGTGCGGTGGACTCACCGTGCCTCTCTCTGCCAAAGGAAAGTGGATGAGAAGGGATGGACAATAATGGTCAGTATCAGGCCAGGTCCCCTGGTACTACCCCACCACTCACTAGTTATGGAAAAGCCTGACGTCTGGGTTTCAACGGCAAAGTCTGGAAGGGGAAAAGGGTGTTCCTGCCATTTTGTGAAAGCATAAGAGGGGCAGATAGACTAGACCGTCACCAAACCCCTTTCAGTTCAATTTCCCCAGTAGCAAAGCACCTGGGCCCTTAGGTCTAGTTTTAGCTCCGTTTCAGCCACTATCATGGGTAGTGTGATTGCTGCAGTACTCATCAGCAATGAGGGTCCTCTCACAAGCCTACCTGGAATTTTCTGAAGACCTTCAAGTGCCAGAGAACCTGTATCTCATGTTAACCAACACTTTGAGTAGCTTTTTCACTCTAAGCACAGAGTTATTTCAGTGCAAGTCATGGGAATGTACGACCTGTTCCTTACTGTCAAATGTGTTTGGCCATCTGAAGGCAAGGAATTAGCTGTGGCTTAAACACTAGGAAAAAAGAATTTCCTTTATCAAAAATCAAACAGCATCAAACACTTTTGATCCATATCCCAAACAGACACGAGAAAAGCCAAGTTCCTTGGCTGCTTCAATCCCCACCCCCGCCCCACCCCCGCACCCTTCCACTTTTTTCTAATTTGGGTATAGTCTCCCAAGCCAACCCAAAGCTGGGGAAGAAAGACGAGAATATCTTCGGGTTCCAAGACTCACTGAACATTTTCTTCAGCAGTGGCCTACCATGGGAGGGAATGAGAACCAACACACGAGGTCTTGATGAACAGAGAGAGCTGTGAGGCAGGGCTTTCACAAGGCACGGTGTCGTTCTAGTTTGGGTGTTGGGGCAGGCTGCGTTGCTGACCCAGGCTGGGTGGCCAAGGAGAGAGGTATTCTAGGTTAATAGGTGACTTAAAACAAGGGCTAATGAACCAGTGCAGACACCCAAGGAAGCACTATCTTCTACCTAATAACACTCAGCCTTGACAAGACTCAACCCTGGCTTATCTCCAGATACATTACAACCATGAAATAGAATCAAGGCCCAACACCTGAACTGAGTTGAAAACAAACTCAGGGATTTACTATCAACCAAAATAGCATCCATCTGGCCTCTTCATAGCCACAACCAAAATTAAAGCAACTGGGTGGTGTTTCCATGGTGACTCAGCTGTCACCAGCAGCAGACTGGACTGTCCCCTTGGGTAGACCAAGTAGGTCTCCATGAGGCCCACATGGTCCTGCACTTGACTTCTTTTTTCTGATCACTGAAATTCAATTTCAACTTCTGTTTCTAACCAAAGCCTTGAAAGCCCATAATAGCACAACCTCCCTTCAGGTCCCATTATTCTGGGCAGAGGCTGCACGGCTTAAATAACTTCACATCCTACACCCTTCTAGGGAAGACCCTAATGTTGGATGCAGGCTTTCCCTCTACTTAGGACTTAAAAAGAAAGCTACAATTCAACCTCTTAGTAATTTTAGAAAAGCCCTGAATCTAAAATACAAAATAACAGTTTGAAATCAAAACTTACTCTCCTGAAGCAATTGTAAATTACCAGTCCCTCAGGGGGGCTCTTCAGACACCCCCAAAAAACAACAATAACTGGCTTAGGACCCTTCTGTTCCCCTTTCCAACTGCATTAAAAAAAAAAAAAAACCATGCTGCTTCAGAGCAAGTTTGGATGGATGGGGCTATGGTTGGAGGCCGTACTCCAGGGAGCAGATTAAAAGCACAGTGCAATTCATCTCTCCGGAGACAGGGAGTCACAGAAATCA
This sequence comes from Oryx dammah, assembly GCF_014754425.2. Classification (NCBI taxonomy): domain Eukaryota; kingdom Metazoa; phylum Chordata; class Mammalia; order Artiodactyla; family Bovidae; genus Oryx; species Oryx dammah. The sequence goes on along the minus strand of NW_024070193.1, from coordinate 44,188,403 downwards.
CCTAAGCTGCTCTTCACTCTTGGAGACACAGCTTTTCCTACAAACCCATTTGTTCATCCCAGACTTACCTTCTGGAGGCCATAAAGCTCGCATCAACAGCAATTTTCAAAATGGACTCTAGGCCGCAGACTGGATTCCCCCACCACCCATGAAGGCAGAGGCTGCAGCTGCCCAGAGAGAAGCTTTTATAACCTATGGCTGGATTTGCTGCTCGAGGAAACCTTAGAGGGAGGGGCACCCATAATTCCACTCCCTTGCCCCTCACCTCACTAGGGAGGCTTCATTTGAGCAACAATGCATTGTTTTACTTCTTTGACTACAAAAAATATGCTAGGTGGGTTCTTAAGAAAACTTCGGGTTGCTATACTTTTCATGAAATACAAGGCCATTACCTAGAGTCTTACATACATGGGGAGAAACTACTGCTCAACAGCACTTGCAAGCAGGCGTTAAGTAGGCGGTTCTCAGGTAACATCCTTCATGGGTCACACCTGGAGCTTACTACACAAGGTTATCTTTGGGCAGCTGGTGACTCTAGAATCCAGTGTGAGATTCTAAGCTCATTGAGGACAAAGCTTGTGTGCTACTTCTTTTAGTTGCCCCGGGAGAGCCTTCCATGCAGTAAGTGCTCAGTAACTAGTTGGCGAGATTAATGGCTGTACCTTCACACATCTCAGAAATCTTGCCCTGATGCCTAGAGGCAAGTGCAGTGCCTTGAACATTAGAAAGCACACCCCAAGTATTTACAGATCTGATTTAATGCTTCAGTTCAGTTCAGCCATTCAGTCCTGTCCATCTCTGTGATCCCATGGACTACAGCATGCCAGGCCTCCCTCTCCATCATCAACTCCCGGAGGTTACCCAAACTCATGTCCATTGAGTCAGTGATGCCATCCAACTATCTTAACCTCTGTCATCTCCTTCTCCTCCTGCCTTCAATCTTTCCCATTTAAGGGTCTTTTCAAATGAGTCAGCTCTTCACATCAGGTGGCCAAAGTATTGGAGTTTCAGCTTCAACATCAGTCCTTCTAATGAACCCTCAGGACTGATCTCCTTTAGAATGGACTGGTTGCATCTCCTTGCAGTCCAAGGGACTCTCAAGAGTCTTCTCCAACACCACAGTTCAAAAGCATCAATTCTTCAGTGCTCAGCTTTCTTTATAGTCCAATTCTCACAACCACATATGACTGCTGGAAAAACCATAGCCTTGACGAGACAGACCTTTGTTGGCAAAGTAATATCTCTGCTTTTTAATACGCTGTCTAGGTTGGTCATAAATTTCCTTCCAAGGAGCAAGTGTCTTTTAATTTCATGGCTGCAATCACCATCTGCAGTGATTTTGGAGCCCCAAAAATAAAGTCAGCCACTGTTTCCACTGTTCCCATCTATTTGCCAGGAAGTGATGGGACCAGATGCCATTCTAAGTCTCTCTAAATCAGAGCTGCCACACAAGGGCATGCACAGCAAAGAGATACCACATGTAAGAGGCTCCCATTTACACTGAAGCCATTAAAGTACTAGGCTGGCTAAAACATTCGTTCAGTTTTTTCTGTAAGATGTTATGGAAAACCTGAACATTTTGGTCAACCCAATATCTGAAAGGGAAAGGGAAAAGTATCTGATACACATTTATCCAAAGAAGATATGCAGGGACTTCTCCAGGTGGTTGCCTTCCAATGCAGCGGGTATGGGTTTGATCCCTGGTTGGAGAGCTAAGATCCCATATGCCTCACAGCCAAAAAAACACAAAATACAAAACAAAAACAATATTGTAACAAATTCAATAAAGACTTTTAAAGTGGTCCACATTAAAAAAATCCTTTAAAATTATGCAAATGGACAACGGTCACATGAATAAATGTTCAGCGTGATTAGTCATTAGGGAAAGGAAATCAAAATCACAATGAGATATTACTTCACACCCTCTAGTATGATTAGAATCAAAAAGGCAGAGAAATGATGGCAAGGATGTGGAAAAACTGGAGCCCTCACACACTGCTGGTGGAAATTAAAAATGGTTTAGCTGCCTTGTAAAACAGTCTGGTAGTTCCTCAAAAGGTTAAATATAAGGTTGCCATATAACCCATCAACCCCACTCCTAGCTATATACCCTGGTGACATGAAAACATATGTGTACACAGAAACTTGTGCACAAATGTTCAAAGCAGCATTATGCATCATAGTCAAGAAGTGGACCCAACCAAACATCTATCAACAAACAAAATGTGGTATAGCCATACAATAGACTATTATTCAGCAATAAAAAGGAATAAGGTATTAATGTACTGTATGACATGGATGAATCTTGAAGACATGCTAAATGAAAGAAGCCAGACCCAAAAGATCACATATTGTACAATTCCATTTTTATGAAATGTCCAAAATAGGCATATCTATAGAGACAGAAAGTGGATTGGTGGTTGCCAAGGGCTTCGATGGCTGGAAGAAATGAGGAATAACTCCTAATGACATTGGGGCTTCTTTGGGGCATAATGAAATGTTCTAAAATCAATTGTGGTGATGGTGCATCAGTCTGAATATGCTAAAAAACAACTCTGTGTTTTTAATGGGTTAATTGTGTAGTGTGCGAATTAACATCATTAACATTAAAATAAAGCTGTTATTTTTTTTTAACCCATTACAATAAAACTAAAAAGTCTAAGGGAACAAAGTTGTTCTATATTTCAAAAATCATTTTGAGTGAATTTGTTGACAATTAGACCTACACAATAAGATATTCTTCCAAGTGCATTTCATACAAGCAGGGCCACTGGGAATGGTTGGGCAGGTTGTACACTTAACAAAGTATTAATATTAATACTTAACAGTATGCAGCAATCATGCCCAAGGGGAACTCCATCTCAGACTGTGTGCTTTCTAGAGTAGGAGAGTACTGCTGACCTGTGCCTTTAACCCTTCTTCGTGTCAACAATCAAACAGTAATTATTCTTCATTTTCACTCATTATTCTGTATTTCACATGGCCCAACTCACCTAAATCCTCCAAACAGTTTCCTTGAAATGCATGGCACACAAAAGAAGGCCAGAGCCAGGAACAGAATGGGTGTGAAACCTCAGCCTTCCGGCTGGTTGGATTTGAAACTTTTCTACTTTCTGAGTCTGTAGTGACCATCTGAGAGCTCCATCTGTCTCCTCCTATGCCCTGCAACCCTGGATTATGATTCTTGCTAACAATTGATTGCCATGATTCCATTTCAATAACAATGATCTGGAGTTTTACTTTGAGTGTTTAAGAATCCTTCATTATGTCCTAATGGCATAACAGAAAACATGCTTTAACCACTAAAGAAAAGTGAACCGCTTGGTATTATTTTGAGAATAAAATGAATTGACACATGTGAAAAAACCTTGATGGTTTATAGAGAACTAATGATTTGATAGAAATAACTAGGGAGTCTATAGTAAAACAGTTGAAGTTATGTGTCATCAGTTTAATTATTTTACTTCCCTGGGCATCGTTATCCATTTGTAAAGTAGGCAAGATGGTAGTAACCTTCCCATAAAGTTGTTGTGAGTACCAAATGAATTAATACATATAAAGAACTTTAGAAAAATATGTAGTTCCTACTTTGCTCTTATTATAGTGTTTGCTGTTTCACTGTAGATTCCCAATTTCCCTTTGAACAAGTTTTGGTGGGATTTGCTCCAATGTATTGACCACCAATTTATGGGTTTCTTCTTATCCTGGCTCTAATTTTTCTACATAAATAAATTAAGCAACATGATTCAGTGGTTAAGGAGTTGATTCTGGAGCTGATCATCTGCATTTTGAACCCGGTTCTGTCATTTCTCTATAATCTCTCTGAGCCTCAGTCTCACCATCTGCTAAATGGAGATAACAGTAGTACCAACTCTATAGAGTTGTTGTGAAGATTAAATGAACAGAGACTAGTAAATAGTAAGCACTGTGTAAATGTTTGGTGTTATTATTATTAGGTTCAAAATATAAAACTATTACTGATGGTCTTATGATCAGTATTGCTCACTCCTCCAGGCTGCTGCTAAAGTAAGAAAAAAAAAAGATCTCCAATGATAATCAGGTAGAAACTAGGTCCACCCTCTCAGGCCAAGGTAAGATAGACCTCACTGCTGGAGAAGAATCCCAGGATATCCATCCTGAGTTTAAAGCCCAGAATTTATATCAGTTGAAACATTTAATCGAGTTAAACACAAAGGAAAACTAGTACGAACCATTCAAGGTCAGATTTCAGAAACACACAAACGATGCATGCCTTCAAAGGAGAGCAAATACAATTTGTACCCGTCACAATAGGGCAGGAATTTGTTAGCAATATGGAGGGAGTGCTACAGTTGTGGCAAAACAATTCATCACACTTTAGAATTGCTCGATGACTGTCGTTTTTCCCATTTGCACTGTTCAAGGCCGCAATCTCACAGTGGTTAAGATGAACATCACCTTGATGCAAGGCCATAAGATCTAGAACTGTAAGAGCAAGTACCACTGCACTCGTTCTGACCTGGTCTACCACCAGGAAGAAAGCTGAAAGCATATACTTGAAAGCAATACTATTTTTTTTTTAAATCTTCATGATATGATGCTGACTTTGTTTGCTCAGTTGCTAAGTCATGTCCCACTCTGCAACCCCATGAACTGCAGCATGCCAGGCTTCCCTGTCCTTCTCTATTTCCTGGACTTTGCTCAAACTCATGTCCCTTGAGTCGGTGATGCCATCCAACAATCTCAACCTCTGTCGTCCCCTTCTCCTCCTGCCCTCAATCTTCCTCACCACCAGAATCTTTCCCAATGAGTCCTGGGAATAATGATTTCTGACTGTTTAAAAAAAAAAAGAAACGAATAACAATAGTCCATACTAAAGCCCAAGTCAGTGTTGGACACCCGTCCTACCAGAGTATAGTCATGAATCCTGGACTTTAGATTCTAAAAATAGGCAATATTCTCCTGTAAATACTGATTAGCTTTGGTTAGATTAGAAGTCAAAGGATCAGAGGGAATTCGACACAATAGGTACCCTCAAGGGGTTACTTCTGAAGAATTTCTTACTGATTCACCCAGAAATATTTAACCATTTAAAACATTCAGTGAATCACAAAACCAAGTGACGAATACTAATGTCAGCTAATGATGAAGAAAATTAAGGAAATATAAAAATATTAATCCTGACATACTATTATGTGTCTATAGCATGCATATGAGAATTTGGACCCCTAAAATTGAATATATGAGAAGCTTCATCACCATCTTACTTAAAAATCTCTTTATTAGCCATAAAATAAATATTCCTCAGAAAGGGGGCCTCTACCTCCATATTTCTCTTCTTATTGAAACCAACTGTGGAAAGGAAAACATTGACAGATTGAAACAAAAAATCCAAATGCTTTGTTTAACAAAAGATACTGCAGACAGAATTAAAAGACAAGCTACCCATGTGAGAAAAATACTGGTAATATACATAACCAGGAAAGTAATCATATCTATAATTCAGAGACTCCACAAATCCATAGAAAAAAAAATAACAAAACCACCAAACTGGCAAAGGACAGGAACACAAATTCACAGGAGAAACAATAGTAATAAATACGTGAAATATGTTGAACCTCAATAATACTGAACAAAGTTCAAGTTAGCAATAGAATATGCCTTTTTTGCTAATCACAAGGTTAAGAAATATCGACAATAATACTATGAATAGAATTTTCTATTGTAATTTCCATCTTCGTTAAAATAAAGAGACTTTTCAAATTTCTTTATGACTAACTTCATTTATTCAACCAGTATTGACTGGATGCTTCTAAAGCCGATGACAGTGCTAGATGACGCAGTAGTTACCAAAACAAATGAAAAGACACCTACAAGGAAACTGCAGTCTAAGGAGGGGGAGAGAGAGACCAACATCCAAGCAAACAACAAAATACAAGACAGAGTGAAGGAGCTACCTACACGAGAGATTTGGAAGGTCAGAAAATTCCCAGTGGGAGATGTCCTCAAGAAAGGTTGGCATTTGAGCAGAACCTGTAACATTGAGCTGAAATAATATAGGCAGAAGGAGGAGGGAAAATATTCAGTCAGTGTTCTTTTTAAAAAAAGAGTAAGAAAGAGAAAAGTGAAATCACAGAAGGAAGGTAACATGGAAGTCTATGAACATTGAGACTAGCGTGAATATGGCAGCAAAGTGACCAGCGGTGAGACCGTCAGGCAGGAGACGGCCTATTCAGTTGGAGCCCAAAACCAGCATCATTTAAGAACCGATGCTTAGGTACACACATGGAATAGACTTGGGGTTGCCAAGGTGGCAGGGAGGGAAAGGGACAGACTGGGAGTTTGAGGTTGGTAGCTGCAAACAATCACATTTAGAATGGATAAACTAGGTCCTGCTGTATAGCACAGGGAACTATACCCAGTATCCTGTGATAAACCACAGTGGGAAAAAATGCTTTTTAAAAAATAATATATATATGTATATAACTGAGTCACTTTGCTGTGCATCAGAGATTGGCACAACATTGTAAATCAACTAAATGTCAATAAAATACATATTTTTATAAATTAAATTTTTTTAAAAAAATCATTTTTGAAAAAGACCATGTCTTAATCTCTGAAATCGTAAATCAACTATACTTTTTTTTTAAAAGAGCAGGTACGTAGGGATTAAAACTATAACAGAAACAAGAAATGGCCACCACAAGAGGCACAAAAGAATTGGAGTGGAGGTAGCTTCCCATAATTGGGAAATGTTCCCTTTGTTGGCCCCAAATGGTGGTCACACAGGTGTGCACTTTATAATTATGGGTTAAAATATTCATTGATGAATGCTATAGCTCACAATTAAAAGCATAATTTTAACACTTTTTAAAAATACAGATTTAGATCTCCTTTCTGTCCTAAACTATTTGGTAAGATTTGTTTTTAGGTATTAACACGAAATAGTTTGTAACAAGTGGAAATCAGTCCTTCTACCTTTATGAGAATTTCAGTATTGAACTAGTGAACACAATTCAATTTTATGGGTCTCAACACTAAAGGAAGGAGAAAGCAGAAGAAAGATGAGCTCAGAACTCACACAGCACCAGATCATGAACAGGCTGCAAGCGGCCACACACTCAGAAGTGATATAGAATGAGGTCAGGTGGGAGTTATGGGAATTCTAGAGCCTCATCAAGACTTGTCACATTTATAAAAAATCATAGCATCTGATACTGAAAACTAGATTTCTTTCCAGAAAGTTGTCCTTCATAAATTCCTGCTCAAAAAGAATCAGAGGCCAGAGCTCTTTTTATCCCTCTTTTTTCTGAGAGAGAAAAGGAGATTCTGAATAGATGTCTATCTTGGTTTGGGATTTCCACAAAGAAGGAAACAAAGGGCTGTCTGAAATACCCAACTGTCAGCTATGCTGAATTGGAGGTTAACTTAAGAATCGAGCTGTTTGGGACCTGGGGTGGCAGAGTAGAGTGGTAAGGAGGGGAGGAGTCAATCTGCCAGGTGGAGACTGTAACCTAAGACTCCTCCCTCGAGCCAGCTGTTCCTGTGAACTCTAAGTCTGCTACGCAGCAAAATCCATCCAGAAAAGACACACCTCTCAGGCTTTCTAAGATGAAGGGGAGATACAAACAATTTAGCGTCTCAAAGTTATTCCAGTTTGTACCCCAACTCCTCACTCCTTTGAAGGTTCTAATGAAGAACTGGGTGATTAGGAGAAGGCAGAACTCCAAGCAAAGGACAAAGAGCAGGGATAGACAGAAAGGCTGGGACATAGAAGCTGATGTTGACTTATAGGAACACATGCTTAAAGCCTGGTGTGTTCATGTCACTACTTCCCAACTGCCTCTGTCTCTGCCTCTCCCAAATTCCTACCATTCTCTCATTAGGAAGATCCATGGGACTATAAAAGTAACTTCAGGGGAAAACCACATAGGAATTGCTGGAGACAGGAGGATGCATTTTAGGACAGCCCTTTGCAATTACTTTTCTTGTTGGCTCTGCTTCCCACTTAAAGGGACCCAAAAGAAAAACTGGTCAGGAAGAAGGCACCCCTGGCGAGCTCATGGACAGTAGTATCTAATGCAGCTCACCGAATGGGGCTTGAAGATCATTACGGCCTAGTGCCCCTTTTTTCCTGCTCCACTGGCCTCTCTGGCAATAACTGAGGGGGCCAAGATTCCCCCCAAATTGAATTCAAGGTAAATCAAAGGGCAAGTAGGCAGCAGTAACTGGGGGACCAAAGTAAGCTCAGGGAAAAACCCATAAAATGTGAACGTGGCTTACCACAGTGACAGGCAGAATTTTTAAAGTCTGAATTCTACTCGGGGGGAAAAAACCCTTCTGGAACATATTTAACCCAAGCATCCTATAGAATCGTACCTCATTTAGTCTCACAAGGCATGTAGGAAGTGACTTCTCACCCAAATCTTAGATGGCAGTTCTCATACATGAAAGTGCATGAGAATCCCCTGTAGAGTTTGTTAAAACACATTGCAGGGTCCCAGGCTTGAGTTTCTGACTCAGGCAGTCCAGGGTAGCTCCCAGGAACCTGTATTTCTAGCAAGTCCTCAGGTGAGGCTGTTGGTTAAGGATATTTCTCACTGACAAAAATATTGTGCATAGGAATGGGCAGTAGTTAAGTAGTCACTTAAGTAGTGACTTAAGTAGAACTGCAAGCAAATAGTGTCTTCCTAAATTTTAGTATATACAAAGGTGGTTACATTGGCTGAAGCCACTGATTTCATGAAGAGCAAAGGATTTCAATTTCAACAAAGACCTAGCTCTCTGAGATAAACTGTGTGTCCTGCATTGTGAATACACTAAATGAAAGTTGGGCTTGTACCTTCCTGAAGTCAGAAGTTTGCTGTTAACTTCTAACCGGAAGTGCCAACCTTTTGGGTAAATGGTTTTTGAGAAAGTCACAACAGGTATCGAAGGCTCCGGAAAGTGTGTACAAATGAGAATCACCGAGCTGCTGTTTACTTTGTCTGATGGGATAATGATAGGAGTGAAGTGCACATGTCAGCACCACAGAGCCAAAAACAACTTAGATAAATAGGGGAGTTTTGCATGATTAATCAATTTCATTTCCTGAAACTGATTGCCTGTTTTCCTGTCACTTATGCCTGCATCACCAAGTACATTGTTGCAGGTATTAAATTGCTACTTTGCTTTTCTACAGGTAGACCTTGCATTTGATGACCACATTGTCCAACTTACAATATACCAGTAATATCCTGACAGCTTCCACTTATGGAACTGTACTACTATCTTTATCAAGACATCTGAGTTGCATTTTCATGATTCCAAGTATAGCTTGTTTGTTTCTTCTCTTTATCTGAAGTGACTTTGAGAGTGTTGGAAGTTCTGGTGGAAGTTATGAGAAAAAGTAACAGAATCCGAACTGAAGTTTTAATTGACAATATGGAATTCCAACTTTAGGAGTCCCTCTGGGTGATGTGAGTTTGAATAATTTTCTAAAAATATATTTCTATATTGTTGGAATGCTTAACAAAAGGCATGTGAGGGTTTTTTTTCCCCCAAAGGAGACACAGATATAAACTTTGATAATAAAACTTTGAGTACTTCCTCTAAGAATTGCCCTTCCTTTTGTAATCCTCCAAACTCTAGAAATTTTCTGTTATTTCTTTGCTTAAGAACCTGGAAGTAGCTATGACTGTGACCTTACTTTTACATCCTTTATGCTAACACACCATCTGGTGAGATTATTAGGATTGCATAACCCAAGATGTCAGGTCAAGGGACGGAAGAGTGTACATGTTCACAAAGATGAAAATACCTCTGTAAACATATGACTTTGGTCGAGTGCACCTCCTTTTTTTTTGAAATCTGCTCTTTTAAATACACAAAGTTCTTGTACATAGGAGATGCTGAAGTGTCAGTTTTAGCCTAAATATTCCTGGGTAAACTCCTGCTTATGGGGAATTAGGGTTATAAGGGAGAGAATATAAAATGTAATACCTATTTGCTCTGGGAGTATAGATGGAGCAAACCATTAAAAGCAGAGAGAATGGAGAAAGCACAAGGAAAATTTAGCTGTCTTCAGCATTCACTTTGGTGGTGGTAGCAGCATTGGTTTTGTAGCTCTGAGAGTTATAGCATGTGTGATGTAGAAGAACAAATGTGTATTTATGAAATATTTTAATCTATCATCTTCTGTACCCTTGAGAACCAGGATTCTCTATGTAGAAGAAAGGAGATGACAGAGATAATATGAAGGAAGTTAAGAAAAAAATCCCACAGTTACGCATTTCTCCAAAGAAGACATACAGATGGCCAAGAGGCACATGAAAAGATGTTCAACATCACTAATTATTAGACAAATGCAAATCAAAACTACAATGAGATATCACCTCACACCTGTCAAAATGGCTATCATCAAAAATCCACAAACAATGAATGCTGGAAAGCGTGTAAAGAGAAGGGAACCCTTTCTACACTGTGGTGGGAATGTAAATTGGTATAGCCACTATAGAGAATAGCATGGAGATTCTTTAAAAGCTAAAAACAGAGCTATCATATGATCCTGAAATCCCACTACTGGGCATATATATGGATAAAAACATGGTCTGAAAGGATACACTGCAGCATTGTGTATCCTTAACAGCCATGACAAGGAAGCAACCTTTTAAACATCAACCAGCAGAGGAAGGGATGAAGAAGAGTGGTACACAAATATAATGGAATATTACCCAACCATTAAAAAGAATAAAATAATGCCATTGCAGCGACATGCATGGACCTAGAGACTGTAATACTGAGTGAAGTCAGAGAAAGAGAAATATCATATGATATCACTTATATGCATAATCTAAAAAGAAATGATATTTATTTATAAAACAGAAACAGACTCATAGACTTTGAGACGGAACTTAGGCTTACCAGGGGGTAAGGGTGGGAAGAAGGGATAGTTAGGGATTTTGGGATCAACATGTATACACTACTATATTTAAAATGGATAACTAAGAAGTATCTTCTCTGTAGCACAGGGAATGCTGCTCAATATTCTATAACAAAGTAAACGAGAAAAGAATTTGAAAAAGAATAGGTACATGTATATATATATATAATTGAATCACTTTTCTGTCCATCTGAAACTATCACAACATTATTAATCAATAACAAATATAAAATAATATAAAATTAAAGTTTTTTTTTAATCCCACAGTCATGCATTTGAAATAAAAGTATTAGCATGAACTCAGGGTATTTTCATTTAGCTTCTTAATTCTGCTGAGGAGATCTAGAAATCATGACCAGCCTGATAGCAATGAACACCCCTAACACCTAGACTATGGCCTTGAAACACGCCATTTTCTATTCAAAGAAACCAGGGCTTCTTAAAGAAATGGATGACTCCAGGGACAGTATAGAAAATGCACTAGACGAGCCTGCAACATCTTGCCATGTCAGAATGTTAAGGAAGCTATCAAAGCTATCAAAGTTTAACAGAACTGTGTTTCTAAGGATGAGGCAAAAGCCAGACACGAGAGAATTTACATGGTAATAAAAAAATGTAATGGTAATAAAAATATTCAAATATGTAAGTTATCAGTAAATCCATTATGAAATTTTACTAAAAGGAAAAAAGTCACCTCTGGAGCATGACAGAGAACAAACTGTTTTTAAAAGTAATCAATTGAACCAAATATTTGCCTGCTTTTTCTATATAGACAGAATCACTAGGTAACCAACAAATTGATGTGAAGAATTTTCTCTCTATGGAAGTAGCTACCCAGATAATACATGAAAGAATAATATATTTAGAATGTTACCATTTTACACTCTCCAGTAAATTAATGTAAGTAGCATTGAAGGCTAATAATACCATAGAAGGAGAAATGACCAGCAATTATGTGCTTCCCAATGCAAAAACACACTGCCACCTATGAAATTATCTGGGAAAAAAAGAAATCTAAATAGGATCAAGTCTCAAAATTCAGAGGACAGAAGAAAGTGACAAGTTACATTCAGTCCAGTTCAGTTCAGTTCAGTTACATTACAAGGATGCAATCACCAAAATCCAGTCTATGGGAAAGTTTAGAAGACAAATAATTCAATTTCTTCAAACTATTATATGAATGAAAAAAGGGAGATGGGGGAAACTGTAGATAAAAGATTTCAAAGACATTTATTTTTTTAGAAGCAAAGCTAAATTATTGCATATAAGGATGCACATTTGGGGGTTAAAAACATAAAGAAGGGATTTCCTTGGTTGAGTGGGGGCGGGGGGGTGTCCAATGTTTGGGACACTGTGCTCCCAAAGCAGGAGACACAGGTACAATCTCTGGTTGGGGAAGTAAGATCCTTCATGCTGCTCCATGTGGCCAAAAAAAAAAAAAAAAACTGTAAAGAAAAGCAGTGGCACACCACTCCAGTACTCTTGCCTGGAAAATCCCATGGATGGAGGAGCCTGGTAGGCTGCAGTCCATGCTAAGGGTCGGACACGACTGAGCGACTTCCCTTTCACTTTTCACTTTCATGCACTGGAGAAGGAAATGTTCTTGCCTGGAGAATCCCAAGGACGGGGGAGCCTGGTGGGCTGCCGTCTATGGGGTAGCACAGAGTCGGACACGACGGAAGTGACTTAGCAGCAAAGAAAAGCAAGGAAGAACTGTGATTGCACAGGGCACTAAGGTGCTGCCAAAATAGATGGCAAAGGTCTATTTCTTGACCTGGGTAATGGTTGCAAGGTTATTTGTTTTATAATTTATGAAGTTATATTTTATGTGGGTTTTCTGCTCCTGTTATACAAAAAAAAAATAAATAAATAAAGTAGTGAGAGAAAGAGATACATGTGACCAATGGGGTTTATATCATTTGTAAGAGAAAAAGACTTCTAGTAGGAAAAAGACAGTCAACATAATAGAAAAATTAGTAGAAGACTTGAAGAAGCACTTCACAGAAAGAGAAAATCCAAATAGCCAATAAGCAAAAGTGCTAAAGTGAAATACAAATTACAACAATTAGATACTGCTGCATGCCCACCAGAATATAGATAGTTTTAAGTGCTGGCAGAGATGTACAGGGACTCTGAAATTGCTGATGGGAATGTAAACTGGTACAACTGCTTTGAAAATAGTTTGGAATTATTTGGTAAGTTTGAGGATACGCATCCAGTGAGGGTTGCTAAATGTTTTAAGAGTCAGCTCTTTGGAAGGAAAACCCTGATTTGTAGTGTCTGCTGATTTCCATGTGTGTAAAAACTAGTGATGAGTCTTTTTGAGAAATATAATTAATTGCAAGTTTATATAATTAAAATTTTCTTTAATTTTTGGCCATACCCCATGGCATGTAGGACTTTAGTTTCTCAACCAGGAATCAAATCTACGTCCCCTGCTTTGAAAGACAGAGTCTTATAACCACTGGACCACCAAAACAGTTTCATATGTTGCATTTCTAAATATTTTTCTGTATGTGTGCTGCATTTCACAATTTTAAAAAAGTTCAAGTGAATATAAAATTGTCTCAAAGCCTAACTTTGAAGGTACAGCAAAGTTAGTCTCTGAAAGGCATCCTTGAGAGATGCAGAAGGCCTAGCAGAGAGCAAGAATCCACAACCTGGCCACTTAGCAAGCCTGATTCTCTCCAAATTATTTCCCTATTGTGAAACTAGGCCTGTCACCACCTACTGACCCACTTCATGGCATGACCATAAAGATAAAATGTTGCTGTTGGTTTCAGCCCCAGGAAGCACTAGAGAAATACATTCAAGGGAGGCTTTGTGGTTCAATGATAAATTTACTGGGCAATGCAAGCATGAAGCTCTGCCCTGCTCCAACCCACTGAGAGTACACACCTCCAAGCCTCACTGCCTGATCAAGGACCCTGCAGTGGCAACCAGCCCTTCCTTGAGGGCTGGTAGGGGGATCTTAAATGCCATGTCCCACATAGTTCAGTTCAGTTCAGTCCCTCAGTTGTGTCTGACTCTCTGTGACCCCAAGGACTGTAGCATGCCAGGCTCCTCTGTCCACCACCAGCTCCCAGAGTTTGCTCAAACTCATGTGCATCAGATCAGTGATGCCATCCAACCATCTTATCCTCTGTCATCCCATTCTCCTCCTGCCTTCAATCTTTCCCAGCATCAGGGTCTTTCCCAATGAGCTGGCTCTTCATATCAGGTAGCCAAAGTATTGGGCTTTCAGCTTCAGCATCAGTCCTTCCAAAGAATATTCAGGACTAATTTCCTTTAGGATTGACTGGTTTGATCTCCTTGCAGTCCAAGGGACTCTCAAGAGTCTTCTCCAACACCACAGTTCAAAAGCATCAATTCTTCGGCGCTCAGCTTTCTTCACAGTCCAACTCTCACATCCATACAAGACTACTGGAAAAACCATAGATTTGATTAGATGGACCTTTGTTGGCAAAGTAATGTCTCTGCTTTTTAATATGCTGTCTAGATTAGTCATAGCTTTCCTTCCAAAGAGAAAGTGCTTTTAATTTCATGGCTGCAGTCACCATCTGCAGTGATTCTGGAGCCCAAGAAAATAGTCTATCACTGTTTCCCTTGTTTCCCCATCTATTTGCCATGAAGTGATGGGACCAGATGCCAAGATCTTCCTTTTTTGAAAGTTGAGTTTTAAGCCAACTTTTCCACTCTCCTCTTTCACTATCATCAAGAGGCTCTTTAGTTCTTCTTTACTTTCTGCCATAAGGGTGGTGTCATCTACATATCTGAGATTATTGATATTTCCCCCGGCAATCTTGATTCCAGCTTGTGCTTAATCCAGCCCAGCATTTTGCATGATGTACTCTGCATATAAGTTAAATAAGCAGAGTGGCAATATATAGCCTTGATGTACTCTCCTTTCCCAATTTGAAATCAGTCCATTGTTTCATGTCCAGTTCTAACTGTTGCTTCTTGACCTACATACAGATTTCTCAGGAAGCAGGTAAGGTGGTCTGGTAATTCCCATCTCTTGAAGAATTTTCCACAGTTTGTTGTGATCCACACAATCAAAGGCTTTGGTGTAGTCAATAAAGCAGAAGTAGATGTTTTTCTGGAATTCTCTTGCACTGTTAGGAAATTCTCACCCTGTTAAGGAAGCTCTAGGACCCACAGCAGATTTCCCAACCTGGGGATCCAGCAAAGGGACTTAGAACTCCCAGGGAATTTGACTTTGGAAGCCAGTGGGATTTGATTGCAAAACTTACACAGGACTGGGGAAACAGACTCTCAGAGGGCAGAAAATCTTGTGTGCACCAGAAGCCAGGAGAAAGGAGCAGTGTCCTCACAAGAAACTGAGCCAGACTTGCCTGTGAGTGTCCAGGAGTCTCCCGCAGAGGTGTGGGTCAACAGTGGCCTGCTGTGGGGTCAGGGGCACTGAATACAGCAATGCAAGCATAAGTCCTTTTGAAGGAGCTCACCATTACCAGCATTATCCCTACAATAAGTTTGGCCTCAGGGAACACAGCCCTGCCCATCAACAGAAAATTGGATTAAAGATTTACTGAGCATGGCCCGCCTATCAGGACAAGACCCAGATTCTGGCACAGTCAGTCTCTCCCATCAGGAAGCTTCCACAAGCCTATCCTTATCCAGGGCAGACAGAATGAAAACCACATCACAGAAAACTAACTAAATTGATCACATGGATCACATCCTTGTCTAACTCAGTGAAACTAAGAGCCATGCCATGGAGGGCCATCCAATACAGACGCATCATGGTGGAAATTTCTGACAAAACGTGGTCCACTGGAGAAGGGAATGGCATACCACTTCAGTATTTTTGCCTTGAGAACACCATGAACTTCAAATCATGATTCTCTATTCTCTTCAGTCTGTTCTGAGTTGCAGCACACAGGATCTAGTTCCCCAACTAGGGATCAAATCTCAGCCCCTGCAGTAGGGGCATGGCGTCTTAGCCACTGGATCACCAGGAAAGTCCCCAAATTGTGCTTCCCTGGTGGCTCAGCTGGTAAAGAATCCATCTGCCATGTGGGAGACCTGGGTTTGATCCCTGGGTTGGGAAGATGCCCTGGAAAAGGGAATGGCTACTCACTCCAGATTCTGGCCTGGAGAATTCCATGAACTGTATAGTCCATGGGGTCGAAAACAGTCGGACACGATTGAGTGACTTTCACTTTTTTTTCCAACAAACGTATGACCTGTACATTGAACAAGCACTTAATTGTGGAATCACAACTAAACTTTACTTTTGTCTTCCTCTATCCCTTCACTTTCTACAGTGAGTAGTAAATAATATTCTCCTGAGCCTGGATGAAGACATGGGCAGGATGAGAATCTTCTGATCACTCACAGAGAGTCCTCCTGCCTTTAGCCATAGATAGTCTCAGTAACAGAAATTCAAGTGTCTAGCCCCATGCAGTGGTCTTGGTTGACAATTGTGATTGTCGGTTGGCTTGGCAGTGTCTCCCCTCTCAGCTGACTCCTGCTCCCACAGGGAAGTTCCCAGTGGGAATAGGGGTCTCTTTTCTTCTGGCCCCTCTTTTCCAGCTCACTGCTTTTCCTGTCCCTTACTTTGTTGTCCTACCTTACTGGTTGTCTCAGAGAGAAGCACTAGTCATACTTTTCTCTCATGCGCTCGCAGAGACTCCTCTCATCCCTTAACCTGAGCAGGTACATCCATTTTCCAGGTGGTCCTTGAAACTCTTAGCCTCTGGGCACCCAGCCTCCTCCTCCTAATGACATCCCATCCCACGAGTCTGCCCTACTGGACATGACGGAGACTCTTCCATATCAGCTCTCCCCACTATGGTCTACCTTGGGTGCATGGTGGACGCTGTCCAGTCTCCTGCCCAGATGAGCCCAGGAGTGCAGCCCCATCCCCACCTGGCCAGCCTGCTGGCTCCACGAACAAGGCAGAGTCAGCTCTTGCCCACTCTGCATTTTCTGGGGTAGCAGGGCATCAGGCTCCATTTGTAGTTCACTTTATGTTTGTGAAGCTTGGGTCAGGTCCCAGTTCTGGGGTTCCAAACTGGATGGAGTCCAAATTAAACTCTCCAAGTGGTTTCCTGGAAGCCACCCTTGCTAGGCTTTTGCCAGAAAACATCTGCTTCTCACAAAGGAAAAAGGTTGAGCAGAGTGGCAGCTCTCTCCCTTTGATATCCATGGATCTACCATGAATGTTAACTGACTGTTACTTCTAAGGATTGACCCATGGCCAGGAATAATGCTGGGTGCTGGGAGAAGAGAGATAAATAAGATACTGTCTTGGTTCTCAAAGGGGAATTATTCTTCTTCAGGGTCTCTTAAACTTGCCAATTGCTTTTCTAGTGTTTCACTCTGACTATGGAGAGGGTCCTCTGGTTGGCTGCCCCCTTCCTTCATGCTCAGCCCTTTCCAATCAGCCTTCCTGATTAGAAAGTTTATGTCTTGACTCTGACAGTCCTAGGATTCTACCAACTGCTCAAAAAGAAGATTTCAGGCTCCATGCATCCAACAAACATGTACTCTGGGTCAGGGACTGTTCTCAGAAGGAGGGATACATCAAAGCATAGGGAAAGACTCTGCTCCAGCTGGGGGCTGGAGCAGACTCACAAGGAACAAGTGCACCATATGGCAGAAGCAAGAGGAGGAAAACGAGACTGTTGCAGGAAGGGGGACCCCTTCCAGGGCCTGAAAGTGGGCTGTTGTCTAACACTTGGAAATGAATTGTCTGAGGAGATACATGTGCTGACAAAGCAAGAGATTTTATTGGGAAAATGTGCCCAGGTGGAGAGCAGTAGGATAAGGGAACCCAGGAGAACTGCTCTGCCATGTGGCTCATAGTCTCAGGGTATTATGGTGATGGGATTGGTTTCCAGATTGTCTTTAGCCAATCATTCTGACTCAGAGTCCTTCCTGGTGGTGCATGCCTTGTTCAGCCGAGAAGAATGCCAGCGAGAAGGATTCTGGGAAGTGGTCGGACATGTGGTGTCTCCTTTTGACCTTTCCCGAACTTTTCTGGTTGGTGGCGGCTTATTAGTTCCATGTTCCTTACCAGGACCTCCTGTCATAAAACAACTCACGCATATGGTTACTATGGTGCCTGGCCAGGGTGGGCGGTTTGCTTCCCCCAACAAGACCAGGAAAGTGCAGTGGAGGGTTATCACGCCTTCCAGTGGTGTCCATGTTAAAGCTACCTGGGCGCTGTGATCCTGCAAAACAGGGAAGGTTAAGGAATGCCCCCCTCTCCACCCCACCCCCCACCCCCCATCCCACCCCCCCACCCCCGCTGTCCTTTGTGTTCTAGACAACCTCTCCTGCAAAGAGCTACCTTTTCTCCCATAACTCAGATAAGATTATCTACCCTCAAAATTCCCTTTCTTTGCCTTGTAAATGATTAGCCGAAGTTTGTCCCCACTGATCAACTGGAAAAAAAATGCTTGTTTATCAGACTTTGGTTAGGCTTCTCTCCTCCCTCCAGGTTCCTGAACTTTGGCCTACCTTCAAATCACCCTGAGCCAGCATACCACACTCCTACCTCCAGAAAACAGGCTGGCCTCAGGGTCACACATCCTTTGATCTACTATCAACGCCACCCTGTCATCCCACTACTCAATATTTCCTTCTAGCTTTATATACTCTTCTCCATAAATAAACTCTCTGAATCAACCCATTAACACCAACTAGATCAGTGATGTGTTTATGTGTATAGCTGAAAAGATGTACTTTGCCAGTTTGTGAACCATACTCCTACTTTATTCTACACAAAGGTTAAAGTGAGATGGTATCCTACAAAGACAGTTTCCAGTTTTAAAATTTAAATTATATTAATGAAGATAATATGAAACCAAAAGTTCAAAATATACATAGAAAACCAAAAGTTCTATAGACATAGAAAACAAACTTATGGTTACCAAAGGGGAAAGAGAGGAGGGGTAAATTAGGAGTTTGGGATAAATATATACACACTAATAAATATAAATTAAATAATCAACAGTGTCATAATACATAGCACATAGAACTATATTCAATATTTTGTAATAATCTATATTGGAAAAGAACCTGAAAAAGAATATATAGATAAATGTTTAACTGAATCACTTTGCTGTTCACCTAAAACTGATACAACATTGTAAACCAACTGTATTTCAATAAAAAAATAGTAAACTATAATTAAAATAAATAAAATTAAAAGTTCATTTTCTCAGTTGTACACCTTATCTTTCAACTCTTCAAGAGTTACATGTGGCCAGAAGTACATTTTTGAGACAAGAGCATTTTTTAGAAAAACTGAATTTTATTTCTTTAAATATTGAATGAGAGGTCATTTAGATTGAAATATTTAAATATACTGCATAGCATCTGCCCATATTAAACATTTTTGGTGATTCAGATAATTCATCTTTGAACTGTGTATACAAATAATGGTACTGTGCATATACATTGTACATACTGCAGTTTCCTCTCCCTTTGATGTTAACTGTGTTTTGGCATTCATCGGCTTTTAGTATTATTTTCTCATCTGTGAAAAGGAGATGTTGACTCAAAAAGATGCACAGCTTGAGAGCTGAAAGTTAAGTTTTATTTGGGGCAAAATGAGGACTGCAGCTCGGAATGCAGCATCTCAGATAGCTCTGACACACTGCTCCAAAGCGGCAGTGGGGGAAGGTCAATATATAAGGTTTCGGTGAAGGGGGAGTTCAATACCATTAAGCACTCATTTTACAAAAGGTTTTTTGTTAGTCATGAGGATCTGATGTCACCATGAAGGGATTTACTGCTTCTCTAGATATGAGGAGATACAAGGATTGAGATCATAAAATCTGTTCCTATAAAACATCCAACTATGTAAAGATTCCCTGGAGCATAGAGTGCTCATTCCACCCTGAACTCCTTCAGGAGTTGTTGAAGGTCAACAGTTATAGCAGCACAGGGTTCAGTCTCCATAGAGGCAGATGCCAAATGCCTTTGTTGTTCAGTCGTTGGCATTGCCCTTTGTTAAGTGCCAATTTGTAGTTGACAGAATAACAATACTATTAACTATCAGTTCAGCTCAGTTCAGTTGCTCAGTCGTGTCCGACTCTTTGCGACCCCATGAACTGCAGCACGCCAGGCCTCCCAGTCCATCATCAACTCCTGGAGTTCACTCAAACTCACGTCCATTGAGTCGGTGACGCCATCCAGCCATCTCATCCTCTGTCGTCCCCTTCTCCTCCTGCCCCCAATCCCTCCCAGCATCAAAGTCTTCCAATTAGTCAACTCTTTGCATGAGGTGGCCAAAGTACTGGAGTTTCAGCTTTAGCATCATTCCTTCCAAAGAAATCCCAGGGCTGATCTCCTTTAGAATGGACTGGTTGGATCTCCTTGCAGTCCAAGGAACTCTCAAGAGTCTTCTCCAACACCACAGTTCAAAAGCATCAATTCTTCAGCGCTCAGCTTTCTTCACAGTCCAACTCTCACATCCATACATGACTATTGGAAAAACCATAGCCTTGACTAGATGGATCTTAGTCGGCAAAGTAATGTCTCTGCTTTTGAATATGCTATCTAGGTTGGTCATAACTTTCCTTCCAAGGAACAAGCGTCTTTTAATTTCATAGCTGCAGTCACCATCTGCAGAGATTTTGGACCCCAAAAAATAAAGTCTGCCACTGTTTCCACTGTTTGCTCATCTATTTCCCATGAAGTGATGGGACCAGATGCCATGATCTTTGTTTTCTGAATGTTGAGTTTTAAGCCAACTTTTTCAGTCTCCTCTTTCACTTTCATCAAGAGGCTCTTTAATTCTTCTTCACTTTCTGCCATAAGGGTGGTGTCATATGCATATCTGAGGTTACTGATATTTCTCTCACAATCAAGATTCCAGCTTGTGCTTCATCCAGCCCAATGTTTCTCATGATGTACTCTGCATATAAGTTAAATAAGCAGGGTGACAACATTCAGCCTTGATGTACTCCTTTGCCTATTTGAAACCAGTTGGTTGTTCCACATCCAGTTCTAACTGTTGCTTCCTGACCTGCAAACAGATTTCCCAGGAGGCAGGTCAGGTGGTCTGGTATTCCCATCTCTTTCAGAATTGTCCACAGTTTATTGTGATCCACAGAGTCAAAGGCTTTGGCATAGTCAATAAAGCAGAAAGAGATGTTTTTCTGGAGCTCTCTTGCTTTTTCCATGATCCAGCGGATGTTGGCAATTTGATCTCTGGTTCCTCTGCCTTTTCTAAATCCAGCTTGAACATCTGGAAGTCCACGGTTCATGTACTCTTGAAGCCTGGCTTGGAAAATTTTGAGCATTACTTTACTAGCATGTGAGATGAGTGCAATTGTGTGATAGTTTAAGCATTCTTTGGCATTGCCTTTCTTTGGGATTGGAATGAAAACTGACCTTTTCCAATCCTGTGGCCACTGCTGAGTTGTCCAAATTTGCTGGCATATTGAGTGCAGCACTTTCCCAGCATCATCTTTTAGGATTTGAAATAGCTCAACTGGAATTCCATCACCTCCACTAGCTTTGTTCACAGTGATGCTTCCTAAAGCCCACTTGACTTCACATTCCAGGATGTCTGGCTCTAGATGAGTGATCACACCATCATGATTATTTGGGTTGTGAAGATCTTTTTTGTACAGTTCTTCTGTGTATTCTTGCCACCTCCTCGTAATATCTTCTGCTTCTGTTAGGTCCATACCATTTCTATCCTTTATTGAGCCCATCTTTGCATGAAATGTTCCCTTGGTATCTCTAATTTTCTTGAAGAGATCTCTAGTCTTTCCCATTCTATTGTTTTCCTCTATTTCTTTGCACTGATCACTGAGGAAGGCTTTCTTATCTCTCCTTGCTATTCTTGGGAACTCTGCATTCAAATGAGTTTATCTTTCCTTTTCTCCCTTGCTTTTGGCTTCTCTTCTTTTCACAGCCATTTGTAAGGCCTCCTCAGACAGCCATTTTGCTTTTCTACATTTCTTTTTCTTGGGGATGGTTTGATCCCTGTCTCCTGTACAATGTCACGAACCTCCGTCCATAGTTCATCAGGTACTCTGTCTATCAGATCTAGTCCCTTAAATCTATTTCCCACTTCCACTGTATAATCTTAAGGGATTTTATTTAGGTCATACCTGAATGGTCTATTGGTTTTCCCTACTTTCTTCAATTTAAGTCTGAATTTGGCAATAAAGAGTTCATGGTCTGAGCCACAGTCTATTGGTTTTCCCTACTTTCTTCAATTTAAGTCTGAATTTGGCAATAAGGAGTTCATGATCTGAGCCACAGTCAGCTCCGGGTCTTGTTTTTGCTGACTGTATGGAGCTTCTCCATCTTTGGCTGCAAAGAATGTAATCAATCTGATTTTGGTGTTGACCATCTGGTGATATCCATGTGTAGAGTCTTCTCTTGTGTTTTTGGAAAAGGGTGTTTGCTATAATCAGTGTGTTCTCTTGGCAAAACTATGAGCCTTTGCCCTGCTATACTTCAATCTTAAAAAATAAACTTAAAAAAAGACTTTTTGCCTAACTCTGGAGGCACTTGTAGATCATATGGTCAAAGTGTTTTCTCCCTTGCAGTTGTCTTCCCGCCCCCACCCCCTTGCAATAATCCTTTTGAACAGAAGTCTCCCCTTGCTAGGTCCAGAGTTGTTTCTTCTTTGGCTTGGTCAGGGAGAGTCTCTTTCTACAGGAACATTTCAGCACAGACTTGAGGAAAGTCAGGGCATGGAGCATATACTAATAGATTTTGATGAGAAGAGACATTCTAGACAGGGGAGGAGCAAATGCAAAAGCCCCAAGAAGAGAACACACTTAGCATATTCAAGTAATAATGAGAAGACTACTGGGTTAAAGCCCCACAAGGAAGAAGAATGTGATCTAATTAGGGCAAAGGGAAGCCAGAGACATCATTACGTAGAGCCTGTGAAACTTCAGAAGGCCTTGGGGTTTTACTTTAAATAGGGTGGGTACCCACTGGAAGGTTCAGAGACAACTTGGATTTTACTGAATCAACTTGACTATCAGGTGAAGAATAGTGGGACAAAATTAGAAATAGAGGAATGAGTAGTTTGATAAGAAAGATGGTAGCCTGACTAATGGATGTAAGTGGTGGAGATGATAAGAAATGAGGACATTTGGGATGTTTATAAGGAAAGCAGGCCAAGTTTACTGAAGATTGGATGCGGGCAGAGATGTGGGCTAGTGAGAGAGAGGATTCCAGAATGAATCTAAGTAACTAGAATTATAGAGTTATTGTTTACTGAGTTGAGCTGATGAAGCTATGGGACAAATGGGGAAATCAACAGTCATATTTGGGGCATGGGAATTTAAAATGTCAAATAGATACTATCTCAGCTGGGACAGAGCCCAAGGCAAGCACCAATGTATAAGTAACTTAGAGGGGCCAGTGGTAAGGATGGGGACAGTGAGACCAATAAAAAGGTATGCTATCCACTGCTGCTGCTACTGCTGCTAAGTCACTTCAGTCGTGTCCGACTCTGTGTGACTCCATAGACGGCAGCCCACCAGGCTCCCCCATCCCTGAGATCCTCCAGGCAAGAACACTGGAGTGGGTTGCCATTTCCTTCTCCAATGCATGAAAGTGAAAAGTGAAAGTGAAGTCGCTCAGTCATGTCCGACCCTCAGCGACCCCATGGACGCAGCCTACCAGGCTCCTCCATCCATGGGATTTTCCAGGCAAGAGGACTGGAGTGGGGTGCCATTGCCTTCTCCGTGCTATCCACTACATACATAAAATAGATAATGAATAAGAATCTACTGTAGAGCACAAGAAACACTACTCAATACTCTGTAATGACCTATATGGGAAAAGAATCTGAAACAGAGTGGATACATGTATATGTATAATTGATTCACTTTGCTATATATACATCAGACACTAACACAACATTGTAAGTCAACTATACGCCAACAAAAATTAATCTAAAAAAAAAGCGTGATATTAAGAAGATTGCTGCCATGAGCAATGAGGGCTCAAATCTTCAGAGACGCCTAAGAAAATATACCAAAGGCTTCCAGGATTGTCTGTCTGAAAGGCAGGAGGCAAGAGGATTTATCCACTAACTCCCTACCCCTGCTGGTTGAGGGTTTCTCCAGGCATGTTAACAACACTGCACTATCTAGCTGCCCACTCCCTGGATGAAGCCAGATGTCTGCTTGGGGCACTGGAGGAATCCTTGAAGCAGGAAAGCAAAACTCTTGGTGACTGCTGTCTGCTAAATGAGTCCAAGTCTTCAAGGAACTGTTTATCCCAGCCATTTGGATCCAAGGCATGGACAAGGGACTACAAAGCAGGACACTGGGCTGGAGATACAAAGTCATCAGTGCATATACAAACATAACACGTTCTCTTGAGTGGGTAAAAAGACTAAATAGAAGGAAATTTTCCCTCTCACACTTCAAATCAAACCATTTAGACAACTACCCACTCTATCCATTGGTAAACTTGATCTTGACACCATAGCACAGGCATAGCCCCATCCTCTCTGAGGTTTTCCCACAATGGAAAGTGAAAAGGGAACTCCCTCCTCCACCAAGGATATAATAGACAACAATGCTGGTGCTAATTCAACTGGAAGATTAGAGAGGCATAAATACAAGATCCTTTACAGAGATGCTAGAACATGGGTATACGCATCACAGACATCCTTAGACAGGTGTGCAGTCACATGCAGAAGCAGGAGAATAAATTTGTGCTTGCTTCACTCTCTCGCTCAGACCAGAGGTGATTGTCTCCTGAAGAATGGCTACGTGGAAGTGTGGGCAACTCAGCAGCAAACGGAGGAAACAGGAAATGACTGATTCACAGCACTTTAAAATTACTTAGCTTTTTGTGCCTCACAGTAGTAAAATGAAGAGGTTAGACTGGATGATTTCTGAGGTCCTGTTCTCCTGACAAATTCCCATTGTGCTTCATTTTGAACTTATTACATTGAGTAATAGGCTTCATCTGATTCAATGACACAATCAAAGGCTCTTATGTTAAAGAGCAGAGAGTTCCTGAAGCCAGATAAAAGAATGGTGCCTCATCCTTGGATGCTCTGGATCTAGGGCCCCCTAGTGGATAAAAAGTTAATCGAGTTTCGAATTGAAAGAGACACATGGACCCCGGTGTTCATCGCAGCACTGTTTACAATAGCTAGGACATGGAAGCAACCTAGATGTCCATCAGCAGACGAATGGATAAGAAAGCTATGGTCCATATACACAATGGAACATTACTCAGCTATTAAAAAGAATGCATTTGAATCAGTTCTAATGAGGTGGATGAAACTAGAGCGAAGTAAGTCAGAAAGAAAAACACCAATAAGTATATTAACGCATATATATGGAATTTAGAAAGATGGTAACAATGACCCTATATGTGAGATGGCAAAAGAGACTCAGATGTAAAGAGCAGACTTTTAGACTCTGTGGGAGAAGGTGAGGGTGGGATGATTTGGGAGAATAGCATTAAAACATGTATATTACCATATGTGAAATAGATTGCTAGTACAGGTTCAATGCATGAGACAGGGCGCTCAGGGCTGGTGCACTGGGATGACCCTGAGGGATGGGATGGGGAGGGAGGTGGGAGGGGGGTTCAGGATGGGGGACATATGTACACCCATGGCTGATTCATGTCAATGTATGGCAAAAATCACTACAATATTGAAAAGTAATTAGCCTCCAATTAAAATAAATTAATTTAAATTTTTTTAAAAAGTTAATTGAGTTTCCAAGTCTGGACTCTAATATTGGAAGCAAAATATTTGGGACCACAGGCCAATTTTGAAATCTTTGATTTTTTTTTTTTTTCTCCCTAGAGGTATAATAGGTTCATTGACTTTTTTTTTTTTTTTTTAACATTTAAAGGGTTAGACCATGTTTCTATAGGGCCAGTTTCATGGGCACACAGTCTGTGTGGTTACACAGGGCCCCAAACTTGGTTTAATGCTCTGCTGTGTCTCAAAATCCTTAATCTTCATCAAAAGGTCTCCAAAAAGTACATTTTCATTTTGTACTGAGCCCCACAAATTGTGTAGCCAGTCCTGTGCAGTAGTCATCTACAACTTTAGTTGGAGAATACAGAGAATGTAACTTTGCTGTCATCTTTCCAGCATAAACCTAGGACTTGCCATGCACAAAGGACATGGGTGAAGCAGTGACCCCAAAGTTGACTCCAAGGGCTAAGCAGTAGTGTCCATCAGGATTCAGAGACAAGGGGGAAAGTGTAGAAAATAAAAAGTGGGGAGGGGAACTGTTGGGGCCAGTGTGAGGAAAGCAGGAGAGACTCCATCTTGAAGCCTGTCATCCATCTTAAAGACAGGATGCGAACTGGGCCTGAACCCTGCCCAAGAGTGAGGAAACCATTGCTAGTGAAAACCAGGTCTCCTGGAGACTTCCCTCCCTACAGATGACAGAGATTGCAGTTGAGGTCAGGCTGCCCCTGTTAGATTAACCATGGAGACATCCCCCCCTTGATGTATAATCATTGTTCCCCACCTTTAACCTTAATTGTTTATTCTCCTTGCATCTACTTGTAAAACTCAATCATATACAACAAAGATATTGCTAACATGTAACCAGTCACATAGTGTGGGGTATAAAACTGGGCCTCTCGGAAACATCAGGGTTCTTGTTGGGAACTGATTCCCCTTGGATCCGCTGGCATAATAAACTGTACTCCACTGTCTGAAGGGTCCTCCAAGGTATGTTTTGCGACTCCAGATTCCACAAAAGAACTAGAAGAGAAGAGCCCCCCAGGTACCCACAAAGGGCTGAGTCTGTGGACCGAGATGTGGTTCAACAGGTAAGAGTAAATATTGGGTAAACATTCTGCTCAATCTTCTGAACTACCAAGTGTGTGACATCTGCCACCAGAAAAATTGAGTTCTCTGGTAAACAACTGCGCCTGCCCTTTCCAGATACTGCAAAGCACAATAGTAGGATTATGATAATCATTTCACAGAAGAGAACAGAAGAAAATTTGTATAAACATACCTAATCTCCTCAAGTTTTCCATAAAAGCAGTTTGGTATGAGGAATTTAAAACCTGTAATAAAGATTATAATTTTTTTTTTTATGCAGAATGTTCAGTGAGCTTGATTTTGCAATTTCCTATGCTACTAAGCTCCTCCCATTTCTCTTTCATGCATTTCAACAGTTATGAGCATACGTCTTTAAATTCCTGGGCCTATAGCCGAGTTTAAGACCATCTGTTTTTATTCAGACCAAGGAAGCTGGATTCTTGAATTTTTATCTTTATTTTAATAAGATCTTGGTAGCAATGTTTATTTTGAAGGTAGTAAATATTAGAATTATATAGGATTTATCTTTCAATATAGAGGTTTTTATTTAACAAATCTTAGTGTTTACAATTTGCTAGGCATTGTTCTAAGCGTTTTACAAATATTAGCAAATTTCATTCTCATGAGAACTCTTTAGAATTCACCTTCTCTAGCATCTTCAACAAGGAACAATAAACCCACACAGAAATTACAGGACCAGGGAAAGTATCTTTAGGTTTCTAAGAGTGGCAAACTGCAGGAAGGTAAATATATGGGAAGACACTAATCGAGGAAATTTTATTTGCAGATTCCTCTAGTACCATTTCTCGGCTGCAGAGAGTTGAGAGTCATCTCCAGTAAAGGAGAATTTATATTTTGCCTCTAGGCAGAAATGGGGGAGGCTAGAGAGTTTTCCGTGCATTTCCTGCTGTTTAATTGCCTTCAGCTCAAAAAAATGTTTATGTCAAAGAGACATATTTTGGGATGACAGATTCTGGTTTCCTTCAGGATGTGCTCTTATTTCATTTCACAGATAAGGAAACTGGTGCACAAAGTGAACTTGGAATAAGCATGTAGCCTGAAATCCCTAAAATTACTTTTTCTAAATTCTGCTATTCTTCAACTGGTTTTCCTTTTACTGGGGATATTTCCAAGCAGGAAAAAAAAAAAAAATTTCTAGGTCCTTTACACCTCCTTTACCTAAGTTCTATTTTCTAGAAGCTCCTAAGGATATTTCACTCATCCAAACTGCCACAGTACTCTAAACCAAACCTACTATTTTTTAATGTGTAATACACATTGTGTTCAAAATCATCAATCTCCTCTTTTAACATACAAAGATTAAACAAACATGCAAAGATAAAAAGAAGATACCTGGAAAAGAATCTAAACAAGAGTGGATACATGCCAATGTATAGCTGATTCACTTTGTTGTACAGCAGAAACACAACACTGTAAATTAACTATACTACAAAATTAATTTTAAAAAAAGAAAGTACCTGCCCAGAGGGGAACATACAGGAACTCCCCTACATATGAATAAGTTCCATTCTGAGAGCATATTCATAAGCCCAATTTGTTTATAATTCCAACAAAGTTAGCCTAGGTACCCAACTAACACAACCAGCTACATAGTACTGTATGTAGCTGATTAGTACATAGCACTTTACAGTTTTATACTTTTCACACAAATAATACATTTTTTAAAAATAGTGCTATACAGTAAAGTACACAAAAGCACAACCACCTGTAGAAGATG
Source organism: Oryx dammah (assembly GCF_014754425.2). Taxonomy (NCBI): domain Eukaryota; kingdom Metazoa; phylum Chordata; class Mammalia; order Artiodactyla; family Bovidae; genus Oryx; species Oryx dammah. Next base: position 44,159,990 of record NW_024070193.1, on the reverse strand, counting down.
CACGCATGTGACAATGTACACCAGACATGTGAACTTACTACGTAAATGGACAGGCAAACATGTAGTCTTATCTTTGAAAGTTCACAACTTGAAGGTTTGGATGTAGGGGACTTACTGTACCAGTAAACAGCTGAAAATGATGTGCTGACAGGCAGGAACATCTCACTCCTCCAAGTATAAGGAGAAAGGTATCTGGGAAGCATCCTTGAGGGGTGATCCTTACTGAATCTTGAAGGGAAATTTGTACTTCATCAAGCAGACAAGCAAAAGAATTTCCAGGACCAGCATATATTGAACCAGCACAGGTATTGAACAACTTTTCTCAGGAATTAATGAAGCTCAGGTTCTTTGTGTCTCAGCCCAGAAGGAATTCATTGAGGGACAAAGTGGTAAGTAAAAAGTGGGTTTATTAGTATAGAATGCTTGTGAAAGATATAAGAGGGCAGGCAAGATAGCTCTTCCCTGAGAACTAAAAGGGCTTCATTTTTGTAGTTAATGGAAAAGTGGGGAGGAGGAGAAGACCGCCTTCCTCCTCATTTTTTGAGTAGAGTAGGCTTATATCATTAGCTCCTCCTTCATGGCAGGTTATTGACCCTATATGGTTAAACTAGGAATGTCATCAGTTCAGTTCAGTTCAGTCGCACAGTCGTGTCCAATTCTTTGTGACCCCATGAATCGCAGCACACCAGGCCTCCCTGTCCATCACCAATTCCCGGAGTTCACTCAGACTCATGTCCATCGAGTCAGGGATGCCATCCAGCCATCTCATCCTCTGTCGTCCCCTTCTCCTCCTGCCCCCAATCCCTCCCAGCATCAAAGTCTTTTCCAATGAGTCAACTCTTCACATGAGGTGCCCAAAGTATTGGAGTTTCAACTTTAGCATCATTCCTTCCAAAGAAATCCCAGGACTGATCTCCTTCAGAATGGACTGGGTGGATCTCCTTGCAGTCCAAGGGACTCTCAAGAGTCTTCTCCAACACCACAGTTCAAAAGCATCAATTCTTCAGTGCTCAGCTTTCTTCACAGTCCAACTCTCACATCCGTACATGACCACAGGAAAAACCATAGCCTAGACGGACCTTTGTTGGCAAAGTAATGTCTCTGCTTTTCAATGTGCTATCTAGGTTGGTCATAACTTTTCTTCCAAGGAGTAAGCGTCTTTTAATTTCATGGCTGCAGTCACCATCTGCAGTGATTTTGGAGCCCCCCCAAAATAAAGTCTGACCCTGTTTCCACTGTTTCCCATGAAGTGATGGGACCAGATGCCATGATCTTCGTTTTCTGAATGCTGAGCTTTAAGCCAACTTTTTCACCCTCCACTTTCACTTTCATCAAGAGGCTTTTTAGTTCCTCTTCACTTTCTGCCATAAGGGTGGTGTCATCTGCATATCTGAGGTTATTGATATTTCTCCTGGCAATCTTGATTCCAGCTTGTGCTTCTTCCAGCCATAGTGCTATTCAAATCAGCAGAGAAGTGGTAACATACACTATGTTAAATCATCTCAGATTTCAGTTTGAGGGTCTTCTACTTTGGAATGTCATCTTTGCCCTATGTCCTGTACTTGGTGTGCAGAGGTCCTTGTCTTAAGGATCATTATCTTGCTGACCTCAGCCAGCATGAGGCATACAGGTCTCATTTTTTTACCTAATGACCTGGAGCATATCTTGTGCTTTTATTGCATGGGTACATTGTTAAGCAGGCCTGTTTTGTTTCATGATGTTCTGATTCCTTTCTTGAGCAATCATTAATGTACAATGGTCTCCCAAAGTTAATTCTCTAGACATAATAATTTTAGAATCCCCATAATTCTAAAATTATTTGTGTAACTGCCCTACTCTATTTCTATCAGCATGCTGGATCACATGGAATCTAGGGAACTTCAGCGGTAGCCCAACGTAAGGTAAATGCAGGCAAGGTTATGTGTGATATTAACAAACAGCCACCCTCCACCCCCCAAAAAGATAAAATTCTTACCCAACTGAACTTCAGTCCTTTTGCCCACAGCACAAGAAAGCCAATTTACTATCACCAGTTGTGAAGGAAGGCACAGTAATTATCTGCAGGGCACCAAATAAGGAGTATTGGCAGTTCATGCTCAAAAGACCCAAACTCTCTGAGTCCTGCTCAGTTTCAAAATTATGACTGTCATATAGATATAAAAATGAACATGTTAAAGATTTTGTTTCTCATATCAGGCAGATTTTATAACCATCTGCTCAAAGGACAAGACCAAAGAATAGACACATTTATAGACCAGAAATATTGAAATAAATGGAGGCAAAACCGTCTTCTTTCACAGGGAGTGCAAAAGTCGATTGAACTTCAGTAGGAGAGAATTTGTGTTTGCTGCCGTCTATGGGGTCGCACAGAGTCGGACACGACTGAAGCGACTTAGCAGCAGCAGCAGCAGCAGATCCTCATTTTGCACTGCTACCACTCATTTACAACTTACACAGTTGTAAAATAGCTCCCACAGAATTAGAGTCAGGTAATGCAGAAAGGTAACTCCTGTGCATAGATTTCCAATGAAGCACACCTTCTCCCCCACAGTGGCAGTGAGAAACAAAAATCAAATATTCAGGGGCCATACCTGAAAGAGCAAATAACACACTTTCTGTTAGTTTCAGTCTTTGAGCAAAGGAGGCTCAAGAAAGACCAAGGTAGGAAATGCCAAGATACCCTTTCATTGGAAGGGCATGGCCTGGTGGCAGGTGGAAGCTGACTGAAAAACACAAGGATGGAAGCACGAGTAACATCCAGTAGGCTGATGAAGTAGGTCAGTCAGAGTCTGCAAGCTGGAGCCAAGGTGAGTGGCTGACAAACACAGAAAGTCAAATCCAGCAGATGTCCTGAATGAGGATGTGAGGGATCAAGTCGAAAGAAGGGTATTTCTGACAGCTTCCAGGTTCCTTACTCAGACAGCTGGGTAGACAGTGGCGCATCCACCAGTACAAAAGGAGCAACTCAGTGAGGAAAAATAAGTTCAGTTTTGCATAACCGGAGGCTGAAGTGCCTACACAACGTCGGGAAGGCAGATGGAACGGGACCCCAAGAGGTCAGGGGTAGAGTCAGAAGCCACTCGGTCTTTCAAAGAACCAGGCAAGAGAGGCGGCAGGTGAGAGAGGGGCCCCGAATGGTCCCAGGAGAGTCCAGCCTAGTGGAAAGTTCGGTCGGAGGCTTCACGGTCGCGCAGCGAACTCCAGAGGCCACAGGCACAGAGCCTCGCGGTCCTTCCGCCCGTTGAGCCTCGTCGCATTTGCCATGGCCAGGCCGCGCGGGCCCCACTTCCGCTTCCGGTCCCGGGATCTTGGCGGCGAGCAACACGGGGCGGAGCCTCAGGTACCTGGCGGAAGGAGCAGCCTTCCGGCGGCTGGTGGGCTCCTGCGAGCAGGCGCGGCCTGCCTCGGCGGGGAGACTGGCAGCCCCCGGCGGATGCGGCGGCCTCCACCCTCGGGCCCCACGGCGGCCCCAGGGCGTGAAGGCGACGCTCGGAGGCCTGAGGAAGAGAAGCCGGAGGCCAGGGCCAGGCGAGGCGGGAGGCTGCGGCCCTGAGGCGAGGGGGCACGAGGAAAGCAGGCAGAAGAGGAGGATGGTGGCTCAGGCGTCTGGGAAAGAGGTGGAAAGTGACAAGTCGGGTGAGGCATCCGGGACTGGGAAGGCCTTACTTAGCGAGGCGGCGAGTGGAGCGGCTGGGAGGACATGGGGGCCTTTCAGACCCATCTGACTGGCCCACTTTAGAAGCAGCGAAGGAGGCGGAGCTCCCATTGCAAGAGGGAGGACGCAGTAAGAGAGCACTTAGGGGTCACTCCCTTTCTAGCCTTTGCACCCATTCTCCTTCACGCGTGTTTTATCAGTAGCTTTTCACTTGAATCTACACGGGGTTTACTGATGCGCACAGTTGACCAGAAAGAGGGAAAACACAGGAATTCATTTAAATAAAGATATTTATTCCGTTAGGGTGTCTTAGTCAGAAGTACTATAAAAGGAGGTCTTCCCCTGGTAGCTCCCCTGGTAAAGAATCCTCCTGCAATACACGAGACCCCGGTTCCATTCCTGGGTGGGGAAGATCTCCTGGAGAAGGGATAGGCTACCCACTCTAGAATTGTTGGGTTTCCCTGGTGGCTTTGGAGAAGGCAATGGCACCCCACTCCAGTACTCTTGCCTGGAAAATCCCATGGACGGAAGAGCCTGGTAGGCTGCAGTCCATGGGGTTGCTAAGAGTCGGACACGACTGAGCGACTTCACTTTCATGCATTGGAGAAGGAAATGGCAACCCACTCCAGTGTTCTTGCCTGGAGAATCCCAGGGATTGGGGAGCCTGGTGGGCTGCCGTCTATGGGGGGGTCGCACAGAGTCGGACATGACTGAAGCGACTTCGCAGCAGCCTGGTGGCTCAGACAGTAAAGAATCCGCCTGCAATACAGGAGACTTGGGTTGGGAGGATCCCCTGGAGAAGGGCATGGCAACCCACTCAAGTATTCTTGCCTAGAGAATCCCCATGGACAGAGGAGCCTGGCGGGCTACAGTCGATAGGGTCACAAAGAGTCGGATACACCTGAGCAACTAACCACAGCACAGCACAGCACTATAAAAAGGACTCCTACTAGTGAGCCACTTTGGCTAGTGTGGAGTGATCATGCTAGAGGTTATTCAACTGCGTTAGAATTTATACAGGTTTGTATGTAGTTCCTTAATAGAAATTAGGCCTTTGATTTTAAAAACAAACCTATGTTTTCCTAGAGCTATTCAGGAAAATAAAAATGGATGACTTCACTTTTTTTTTTTTTTTTAAATTTGTATTGCTTTTCCTCCCTCAATATAAAATCTTCTCTGGTATTTTTTGTTGTTTTGATCAGCCAAGGAAAAAAGAAAAGTTACTGAAGCCTCAAGTGATGATCCACAGCCAGGGATTGACCTGGTAAGAAAGGAATCATTAACCAGTTCGGAATCTTTCCCAACAGTGGAATGCAGTGAATTTCAAAGTATGGCTTTCTTGCAGTCTTTGGGTAAGGAAAGGTTGGTAGAAGGTATTAAAAGAAGAATTCGAATTAAAAAATTTAAAAGCTTAGAAAGCCCAGCTCTCAAAATGACTGAAAATAAGGCTACACAAAATAGTAAGGTTGAATTCCAAGATGAACTGTACAAGAATACTGTGAAATATTCTTGTAACAGCTTGTCACCTGAAGTAGAAAATAATTCCACTTTAAAATTACATGATTGCAGTTGTCTTTCCCATTCCAAGGATTGTAATGATGAAAATAACCTTGCGTATAAACCTGATGGAGGATGTATGCATGTACCAGAAAATTCCTCAAAGTCAAAGAAAGAAAACCCTAGCAGTCTTATAGATAAGACTGATCCAAGCAATACTCCTCAGCTTTTACAAACTGAAGAAAACTTAATGCGAGTAAGTCAGTTATTGCTTGAAGAAAATGATTCATACCTAAGTAAAAATAATGGCATGTTTTCCTGCCTTCAAAGTGAAAAAAATAAACATTCAATAGAGGAGAGCAGTATTGGGAGAAAATCCAGAAAAAGGATGAAGGTGTCTGAAAAAAGAAATGGAATGGTTATTGAGATGAAGTTTTCTAATATGTGTAACAAATCTGAGCTGATGTTACAAGGAAACCAAACAGGTGCTGAAGGTAAAGAAACAGAGACTTTAGAAGCTAAAAAAAGTTCTTTGAAAGTTTTGAGAAAAGTAAATAATAATACGCTGTCACCGATGGATCCTTTATTAAGTCTTGCAGAAACAGGGAAAAAAACAAGTCCTGAACATTATGCAAATGCTGTGTTTCAGAAAGCCCTTGAGCAACTTTCAAAAGAAGAAACAAAGAATGTTTCACAGCCTTTAAGATGTACCAGCATGGATCCACCAGAAGATTATTTTAAGTCAATGAAAAACTCATTAGTGAAGTCACTTAGTGATTGCTTTCCTATTGAAAAGAGGTCTTCTAGGGAAGGCTTAAAGAATGAAGCTGAAGAATCTAAATATAGCTGTCACAGAACAATACCAATGACTGGCAAAAGAACTTGGCCTTGTTATTCATGTGCTAGAATATCTGCCCAGTGTTGGAAAAAAGCTTCCTTGCCACAAAGTTCTAGGCAAGATGATTTTCTTAAACATCAAACGAATCAAACTCACTTAATTGACTCCAAATTAATGCTACAAAGTTCTGTAACAGAAACAAACAGTGCATCTTCAAGTATAGAAAAATTGGATTCTAATTTAAATTGTTTACCTTCAATCTCTACAGTGGAACCTACTTCAGTGGTTATAAAGGAACCTATAGTCAATGATGATGAAAAAATGAAGTCAGAGGAACTAAGCAGAATTGCATCAGAGGTAGTTTCTAATATTACTGAAGATACTCCATTGACTAATGTGACTCACAACTTAACAGGAAGTAAAAAAAAAGATAGAGGGAATTTAACAAAACTGAATTTGACGGTGGCTTCCCAGGATGGCCAGGAAGCAAGTAACTCTACAAGCAAAACTATTCATCGAAAAGCATGCATTACTAAGCAAGCACTGGTTGTTCCAGACCTAGTTAAGATACTGAACACAGGACGGCTGACTAATTTTAAAATTCCTTTACTTAAGAACAAAACAGAAAAAAGAAAAGAAATTAATGCCAAGTCATCAGAGAGAGAAGTATATAGTCCCCTAGAACTTCTTGACAGTTTATCTGGAGCAGAGGTAAGGCAGAGTAGGACTAAAGAAAATGCTGTCACAGTAACTTCACGACCTCAATCTTTGAGTATACAGCATAGTGTAATTCCAGTGCAAGCTAGTTCTGACTCATTCTGCAGTAAGAATTCCTGTATTATTGCTCCAAGCTTTTTAAAGCAAGGTAATAGTAATAAACCATCTAGCCACATCTCTGCATCAGGCCATATCATTTCTAATAAGGCAGCTGGTTCTCTTACAGTTGAAAATAATACATTTTCTTGTGATCCTGGATGTAAAGAGACAAATCCCACCTTCTATTCCAATGAACAAGAACCATTCAAAGCAGTTTCCTCTGAAGTTAGTGGTAGAAAAATGTCTAAGAACTTTTCAGAAATTAAAGTGGGGTTTCCAGATATTCTGAAAGCATATGAAGATGATGTCCTCTTAATTGATGTAATTCAAGATGACCCAGACCTCTTTGGAGTCTCCAGTGAAGGGGAACTCTCATTTCCTTCAGAGGTTCCCATGATAAGCCAGGAGCCCAATGTTGCTGAAGAGCATCAATCGGCAGACTCCAAGCACATGGAACTTCCAGAAAAAAAAGAACCAAGCGATGACTTGAGGTATGCATGTTCAAATATGCCTTTTGGTGCAGATTATTGTTGCAGGTTTCAAAAGGACTTTCTGGTCATTAGGTGTCACTAATTTATTCAGTGATCATATTTTTGACGCTCCATTATTTTTTCAACCCAGTTATTTATTAAATGTAATATAATGTATTATTGCTGAGACCTGGAAGTGTCATTATCCTGAAACTTAGACTTGAAATAAAATTATTATTATATTTGAAATTATAATGGAGCAGATCAGCTGTTTGGAGTTTTAAATGGTGGTTTATAAAGTGGCTTTTTAAATTACTGAGATTGCTTCTTTCAAAAGTCACTTAAATTGATCTCCATGTTTTTTAATCATTGTAAATATACAGATATACTTTCATTTCAATCAAGTTACTTATTAAGAAAAGTGCTGTGTATATATTTTAACCCATTTTCTGTGGCTTCCTTTTTAGATAAAAAATTTATTTTTCAGTTGTCAGAGAAACCTTGGAAAAGTTTATTTGAATTAAAATTTAAAAGTAAATCAAAAGTTAAACTAATTTTCAGAGGGAAAAAGCTTAAAATTTTTTTTCATGGTTTTCTTTTTAGGGAGATGGTTTTAAATGATAGCTTAGTCCCCAAAGAGGGTGAGTTTGCCTGAATCAGCTTTAAACAGAGCCAAGTAATAACCTTCATGTTCAGGAACTTGATCTATCTGATTGGCCCAAATTTTATTTAATATTATATTTTATTAAGTTTCATAATTTTGAAGCTCTAATTTGTTTTTGTATGTTACAATACTTGAATATTGGAATGTTTTATGAACAGAGTCAAAATAAGAAAACACGTTCCACTAAGATTCAATGGTACGTGACTTAAAATTCTCTGGTATTTATAAATTTAGCGATACTACATTCTTCTTGATGTTCTTAGTGTTACAAGAACTTGTAACCTATCACCCAATAGAGTACTTTCTATATCCCAAAGGAAGAAGCAATAGCTCTATTATCTTTAGATAATAATAATTATCTACTGTTTTAAAAACCATGTAATGAGGATGGTAATCTGCCCATTTTGAAGTGGAAAAAATGAGGGTGACAAGTTGTCACTTGTCCAGGTTGACACTACTAGTAACAGAATCTGAACTTGAACTATCTTACTTTAAAATTAATGGTCAAGGACTTAACCTTTATAGCCTGACCTAGGTTTCTGAGTCTTCTCCTTGCCCTAATAGCTCTGTGACCTTTTAGGCAAATTATTTTACCTTATCTGTTAGAAGGGGAGGTACTTGCCTCAGGATTGTAAGAATTAAATCAGTGAATGGATGGGACAGGTATTAGTTTGACACTGGGTGAATAGTGAGAGCTCAGGAAAGGGTAGTTATTAAAGATGCTTTTAACTCTTCCTCTACCATGCTTCCCTTGAGGAAAGCAAAGAGAAATCAGAGCAAATCTGGCATTCAAAAGCAAACATCTGTTAGTTAACAGGATGTTGACAGTGAACTGCAATTGAAGGGAGAAAGAGAGAAGTGTTATGAAGTGGGCATAAAGTTTGTTTTTTATAGTTTTTTTCCTTTCTTAGAATAATGGCTGATTGCATTAAAATGACACATGTTCATTACAATAGACGTGTAAAAGGGAGGGAACCCCACCACCCAAAATAACAAATTAATTACTCAAAATTTGTGTGCATCATTCCAGACTTCTGTCTAGGCATGTATGTGGATATAATTTCAGAAAAATTAGATCATGCCACTTTTTAGTAAAAACATCTAATTTTACTTACACTTAACTTGGGGAAGGAGAGACTGAAGTGAAACTAAAGGAATTGCTGAATCAAAAACCTCCTTACCACAAGAAATTAGTTCCTAACAGTCGGTCCCAAGCTAATAAGAAAGATTATTTTAAAGCTTGAGTTTTGTAATCATGACTTTTAAAAATTGTGTTCTAACTTCAGACAGTAACATTTGCTTTCCTGATAAAAGACGAACATATTCACTTTTTCTCCCAATCTTGCCCCTTACATTTTTCTTAAAATTTTTTGTTTTTTCTTATTAAGGCTTGTGCTGTTTACATTCTCATCAATAATCTGAATTTCCAAAGACTCTTCATTCTATATTTAAGTTGATTCAGTCTTTACCATCAATTCTTTTTACTCTCCTTTAATCTTGACTATTTTGATTCATTTCTTATTTGACTAGATTTCAGAGCAATTTTTTTCAATGGTTCTTCATTGCTGTGTTTCCTAAGATCTTGGGCACATAAGAATGCCTATTGTCTCCGAACAAATTGGGTAAAAAATTCTTAGTTTATATTTTTTCTTCTCACAACTATATAGTTATTCATCCCAGCTTTCTGGCTTTGAGTGTTATAGTGGAAAAGTCTGAGGCCAAACTAATTCGCCATTGCCCGTCTCTAAACTGCCTTCTTTTTTTTTTTTCACTTCTTGCTTTCTGTTTTAGGATTATGTATTGTATCAAATTATGTATCAGGTTTTCCTGCCCAAGCTGAACCATTTTGGTTTGCAGTATCAAATTTACTTCAGATAGTTATTCTGTTATTTTAACTTCATTTTCCTTCATGGCGGAAACACCAATGATACTTATATTAGCTCTTCTTTTTCTTTCATTTCTGCTTCTGAAGTTTGGATTTTTAAATAAACTTGAAAATTTCCTTAGTAGTTATTTTAGTATTTTCCTTTTTCTACATTGGAAATACCAGTTTTACAGTTATCTACAGTGCTAGAATAAACTTTTACAGGAAAAAATGGAGGCCTGATCACCAGAGGGTCTAATAGTTGTACAGAAAATTGTTAATGAATTGTTCTAGAACTAGATGAAGCTTAAAATATAATTTCTAACGTCAGCTCTCTCCCTTTTACCAGCCAGTTACTAACTAATACATTCTTTTTTCCTCACTCTGTGACGTTAAGAGTTTGATACCCGTTAGATTCTGAGTTTCTGTTTTGTTGCTGTTCTGTTTCCCAGTCCTGTCCAATTCTTTGTGACCCCGTGGGCTGGAGCACGCCAGGCCTCTCTGTCCCTCACCATCTCCTGAAGTTTGTCCAAGTTCATGTCCATTGCATCAGTGATGCCATCCAGCCATCTTATCCTCTGTCTCCCCGCTCTCCTCCTGCCTTCACTCTTTCCCAGCATCAGGGTCTTTTCTATAGAGTCAGCTCTTCGCATCAGGTGGCCAAAGTATTGGAGCTTCAGCTTCAGCATCAGTCCTTCCAACAAGTATTCAGGGTTGATTTCCCTTAAGATTGACTGGTTGGATCTCCTTGATGTCCATAGGACTCTCAGGAGTCTTCTCCAACACCATAGTTTGAAGGCATCAATTCTTCCGCACTCTTTTTTACAGTCCAGATCTCACAATCATATATGACCACTGGGAGGACCATAGCTTTGACTATACAGACCTTTGTCGGCACAGTAATGTCTCTGCTTTTCAGCACACCGTCTAAGTTTGTCATAGCTTTCCTGCCAAGAAGCAAGTGTCTTCTGATTTCATGGCTTCAGTCACCATCCGCAGTGATTTTAAAGTCCAATAAGAGGAACTCTGTCACTACTTCCACCTTTTCCCCCTCTATTTGCCATGAAGTAATGGGGCACTGACTCAATAGACATGAGTTTAAGTGAACTCCGGGAGTTGGTGAAGGACAGGGAGGCCTGGCGTGCTGCAGTCCATGGGGTCTCAAAGAGTCGGACATGACTGAGTGAACTGAACTGAATGGGGCCAGATGCCATGATCTTAGTTTTTTTAATATTTTAGTTTTAAGCAGCTCTTTCACTCTCCTCCTTCACCCTCATCAAGAGGCTTTTTAATTCCTCTTCACTTTCTGCCATTAGAGTGACGGGAGAAACAGCAACTTCTGATATGCGGATGATACCACTCTAATGGCAGAAAGTGAAGAGTTCCTGTTTTACAGAAATAGAAATTGAAGATGGCTAAGCCTGGAAATTTTCAGAAGCTCTAGACTATCTCTTCTTGGTAAAATAGGTTGATGAGCCTGAGTTAATTTAATGGTTGGGGGAAGTAGTCTCAGACCTTGTTAAGGAGAATTTGTAAGGTATTTCAGTTATGTTAGAATACTTATTCATTGTCGATCTCCACAGTGTTGGAAGTCCATATTAAATTTCAAAGCATTAGCATGTTAGAACTCATTCCTGAAGACTTGAACTGATAAACTTAGAAATGGATAATGAGTAAAATTGGTAAAACTTTTGAGTTAGCCTGTGAGTTTAGTTAGAGATCTGAAAATGTCTGTAATAGTCAATGCTGTTAATCTGTACTAGGACACAGCATTATCTTCAGTCACAACTTAATTATATACTAAAATTTCAATTGAGTGATATTATACAATGGATCATTGAGATTTTAAAAGTCTGCCAAATATTCAAGAGAATTACTATTAATATATAGCTGGGGCTTCCCTGGTGGCTCAGTAGTGAAGAATCTGCCTGCCAATGCAGGAGACACAAGTTTGATCCATGGGTCAGGAAGATCCCCTGGAGAAGGAAATGGCAAGTCACTCCGGTATCCTTGCCCGGGAAATCCCATGAACAGAGGATCCTGGCGGGCTACGGTCCGTCAAATCACAAAGGGTCAGATGTGAATTAGTGACTACACAACAACTATATAACTAGGGAATTGGGAACTAAAGTGTTTGAAATGAAAATATGTAAACGGAGGTACAAGAACACTCAGTTCAGTTCAGTCACTCAGTCAGTCCGACTCTTTGCAACCCCATGAGCTGCAGCATGCCAGGCCTCCCTGTCCAACACCAACTCCCAGAGCCTACCCAAACTCATGTCCATTGAGTCAGTGGTGCCATTCAACCATCTCATCTTCTGTCGTCCCCTTCTCTTCCTTCCCTCAATCTTTCCAGCATCAGGGTCTTTTCAAATGAGTCAGCTCTTCACTTCAGGTGGCCAAAATATTGGAGTTTCAGCTTCAGCATCAGTCCTTCCAGTGAATATTCAGGACTGATTCCCTTCAGAACTGACTGGTTGGGTTTCCTTGCGGTCCAAGGGACTCTCAAGAGTCTTCTCCAACATCACAGTTCAAAAGCATCAATTCTTCTGCACTCAGCTTTCTTTATAGTCCAACTCTCACATCCATACATGACTACTGGAAAAACCATAGCTTTGACTAGATGGACCTTTGTCGGCAAAGTAACGTCTCTGCTTTTGAATATGCTATCTAGATTGATCATAACTTTCCTTCCAAGGAGTAAGCGTCTTTTAATTAGTTTAGGAAAGAGGCTTTGTATGCTGTTGTTTGTTTGATGCTCAGTTGAACCCACATCTCTTACATCTCCTGCATTGGCAGGTGGATTCTTTACCACCTGGGAAGCCCAGATAAGAAGGCTGAGAAAAGCCAAAATTTGTACTGCTCCTTAGCGATTGGATTAATTTAGATTAACAAAGGGAAAAAAGTTTGAGTCCCATTAGACCCATGCCTAGCATGAATGTACCCTGGGTAAACTATATCATCTCAAGAAACCCACTCCACTTACTTCCCCAGAATCTTAGAAAATTAGTTTTGTCCCCCCAAGAGATTGGCCTTCTGTCACCAGGTTTACCATGCCAAATTCTGGAAAAAACAAAAGAAAAACCAGTTTCCAGCAAAAGTAAAGGTCATCCTCTTTCTCTCTCTCATGTATTGTATATAGACTCCTTGGCCTGTGTTTCAAGAAGTTCACCTTGGTCCATTCTCCCTTTTCACTGAGTGTCTGAGGCACTCTAATTCTAGTACACAATTTTACACTTAATTGTAAGAACTAACATTTCGTGTCTGTCCTATGATAGCTACATTTATTATTTCAGCAAGTGGAACCATTCAGAGATTGAAACTGGCCCTATCTTTAAAACTGAGTCAAAGTCACTAACTTTCCAAAGAACACTCAGCTCAGTCAGTATCAGAGCTGAGATCTGGACCCAGGCCCACCTGCTCCAAAATCTGTCTTCCCTCCCCAAAAACAGCATGCTGGAAGAGTGGCATTTTGGCTCTTTCTATGGCTTCAAATCCATTACTCTATAGACTGCCAGCAAACATTGTTTTCTTTTGGCCCCTTTCCTTTCTCATCTCATCTTCTTCTTTAAAGTATCAGGTATAAAGAAGCATCATTACTTTTTTGTCTTTTGGACCACATAAACCATTGTTTGTTTTTGCTAGAATAAATAGTATTGTACTTGATGGAGTTATTATTTGTAATGTCAGGAAACCAAGCACTGCACATCATGGCATCAGGCTTGGGAACCTCTGGCCCAATTAATTGGATATTGTAGTATTTCTCTGCTTTTGGCCACTACTATCTACAGAATAATTGCCCCAGTAAGTTTAGGGTAGTCTTTTTCACAGTCAGTATGTGAATATATAAATAAGTGAACATTGACTGCATTCAGCTATAGTTAGCACCTCAAAAGGAAGCAATAACATTCTGAATTTTTCTTGGGCAATCGTTTTCAAGTTTTTTCTGTTAATAATTATTCTAGAGCTGTCATCTTCAAACCTTTTTGTCAGTTACCCATACTAAAGATACATTTTACATTACAATCTGGTACATACTTATGAATATGTAAGACACTAGATTTATAAAAATAATATTTTCCTTACTACAAGTGGTGTAGTATCATATTTTTATTTTATTCTGTTTTACTTAAAACTCCTGGTTGGAACCCATTAAATTTCATCACTCCCTTGAAAAATGCTCTGTTAGAGGATAAACTTTATGTAATCTGTGTTGCTCTTCAGAAGCTTCCTTAAGTCTCCTTTTTACTCAGATCTTCTCTTTTGCTTCCCTGTATTCTGTAGCCTCAACCAAGTCTGCTTCTCTGCTTTCTTCCTCCTGCCTTTCGTTTTTATTCCTTTCTGCTCCACTGACACAAAGTTGTAATATATTTATGGGGGTTACAGTTTTATTTTTTCTATTCTAGGTAAATTTAAAAATTTTATGTCTCTTTGTGTCTCACAAATTCAAAATAAAATTACTTCTAACAAGACTGGCATGTGCAATCTTACCTTCCTTGTAAGTTAGTTATTCATAGTGAAAAGTTTCTCACCCTTATGAACTATACCAGCAGTATTAAAAGTACTCTTGTAATACTTTGATATTAAAGCAGTACACTTGCTATACCTATTTACCTTTTTGGGTTTGGATTTTTTTTAAGGTGTAATCTCTTATTTGTCTGGATCCATATCTCTTTGTGAATATAACTTGCAGGATAATTTGAAACATCCTTCAATTCTCTTATTTATTGAGTCAGTTCATCTTTTTCATGCTATTACCTTAAATATCTCTCATGGTTTTTCCTCTCTCAATTCTCACTGCTATTATTTTATTCATATTTTTTCTATATTATTACAATTAGCTCCTAGTTAATCTTCCTGAGCTCTTTTAGTATATCCTCCTCTTCAGTAATTTTCGGAAAGAGAAATTGATCTTCCAGTGACTGCTAGCAATGCTCCAGTGGCTTTCAGCCACCTAAATTGCTTGGCATGGCTTTTTAGGGCTCTTTGGTGGATCTGCATCCATTCTCTCTTTGGCAGCTATGGGGCTGTTGAGGGAGAAAGTGCAAGGAGAGGCTAATAAAAGGTGAGCAGAGCAGGCAGCTCGCTGTTTCCATAATGTCAGATATTTGAATCCTTTTACATATGTTTCTTTATCTGCAAATTCCTTTCTTTTCATTGTTGTCCTTTAAGTCACATCTGAGATGTTATTCTAGGGATTTGTTGCAATAGGTCTCTTGGCCCGTATCTGAGGATATTGTGTATGTGTGCCTTGTCCTATATGGGAAGTTCCTAAACAGGAATATTCATTTGAGTCTCCCTCATGTCTGGCTGATGGAACCCCACTCCAGTACTCTTGCCTGGAAAATCCCATGGACAGAGGAGCCTGGTAGGCTGCGGTCCATGGGGTCGCGAAGAGTCGGACATGACTGAGCGACTTCCCTTTCACTTTTCACTTCCATGCATTGGAGAAGGAAATGGCAACCCACTCCAGTGTTCTTGCCTGGAGCATCCCAGGGACGGGGGAGCCTGGTGGGCTGCTGTCTGTGGGGTCACACAGAGTCGGACATGACTGAAGTGACTTAGCAGTAGCAGCAGCATGTCTGGCCAGGAAGATGTTAGGGTCTGAGTGTACAGAGAGCAACTAGATGCCTATGGACCTTGTTTTCATAGAGTGTTTAGTCTATCCAGGGTTGCAAATGATTAAACAAATACAATAAAATATGACAGGAAAAATACAAGATGTTGAAGGCTTCCTGGTCCTCGTGACATTTAAGATGAACATGGGCTGCCATCTGTGGGGTCGCACAGAGTTGGACACGACTGAAGCAACTTAGCAGCAGCAGGCAATAGGCAAAGAAAAGTGAGAGGGAAGCAAGAGTCTATAGTCAGGCCCACAGGGAAGAGCATGTTACACCTGAGAGACAGAAATAACATGCCATGACAGTGTTCAGGTTGTAGGAAATGAAGCTACAGAATATGCAGAAAGCTCAGTTGTGTGGGGCTTTGTAAATAGGATGACAGTAGAATTGACCTTTTGAGTTGCAAAAATTTTGAGAGGGACATGGGGAGGTATTAATAATTCATACACCAGGTTAAGAGGCATACACAAATCATCCTAGATAAACTAGAATCCATGGTGAGTTTGAACTTTATCCTAAGAACATACCAGGATTCACTGAAGGACTTCTTAACTAGAAAATTTGATCAGATTTACAGTTTAAAAATCATAATATCTTTGGTGTGGAAAATAAATTGGCAAGGAGCTGTTGTAATAACTAGATCAAAGCACATGGTGACTTCAGCCAGAAGTGGGGGTGGATTTAAGAGAGATTTTAGGAAGTGCAGATCTATTCATCAAGTGGTAGCAAGGTCCAAGGTAGGAGTTAGGGATGATACCTGGTTTCTCTTGTTTCAAAGAAGGGCATTTACAGTTCCCTGATCAGAACAGTCAGGACTGTGGAACAGTGCTGGTTATGAGCTCAAATTTAGACATGTTGAGTTGAAGAGACCTTTGAAATACTGAAATGGAGATACTCTAGTAAATAGACATGAGTCAAGATGGGGTGGGGGAGATTTGTATATGTTTCTGTCTTGTTTGTAATTTTATTTTTCCTTTCTTTAAACTGTATACTTATAATTTGCAGCCTCATGAGTTTTCTAGGTGTAATCTAAAACTGTCCCACAACACACACACGCACACACACACATACACAAGGCAGAGGGAAACCAGAGAAAGAGGTAAATCACTCCAGATTAATAGGAGTGATTTAAACCTGTTATAATAAGCAAACGAACTTACTTTCGAGGCTTGTCTTGGGAAGCTGCATGATGAGCAGATCTTCACTCCAGTCCACCAGAACCTTTTCTTGTTTGGAATGTGCTGGGTCTTTGTTGCTCGTGTGGGCTTTTCTCTAGTTGCAGTGAGCAGGGGCTATTCATTGGCCGTGGTGCACGGGCTGCTTGTAGTGGCGGCTTCTCTTATTGTGAAGCACAGGCTGTAGAGCACACCAGCTTCAGTAGTTGTGGCTCATGGTCTCATTAGTTGCAGTTCTCAAGCTTTAGAGTGCAGGCTCAATAGTTGTGGTGCATGGGCTTAATTGCTGCACGACATGTGGGATCTTCCTGGATCGGGGATCAAACCCCTGCCTCCTGCATTGGCAGGAGATTCTTTACCACTGAGCCACCAGGGAAGACCCCCCAGAATATTTTAAGATTGCATAGAAACCTTAACTGAGTTCAGTCACATAGAGCATCCAGATGGGCTCAACAGCACCTGCCATCCCCCGGCAGTGTCCTTGGGCACCTTCCAGTGTGGGGAAGGCGAGCAGAAAACCCAGTCCAAGGACACATGAAGACATGAGGGGTCCCAGATGCTGGGGCAGGCTCACAGGCGGCCAGCAGTTACCTCCTCTCAGCCACCGCCTCTAACAACTTCTGTTTCTAGTATTTATGTTGGGGGGAAAATTACTTCATGTTTTCCAAAGCCTTCAAAGAATGGTGTATGTAAAATGTTGTGTTTTCTTCTTTCTTGGCTAGGAAGTATCCCTGAACCAATGGGCAGTCATAGAACTGTAGGATAAGTTTAATAAAACTCATTTATTAAAGGAATAAATAGTAAGGTCATGGGTGTTTATTCTATTGTGTTTGGTGTACTTTTATTTATTTTTTGTCTTAGGTTTTTAGAAGTGGAATAATATTAGGCCATTTTTTGAGTGGCTCCTGTAAATGTAGTTTTCATTTGTTGAGCCTATGCCATTGGCTTTAAGAACATTTTGTCTCATTTAATTGTCACAGTAACTTCATGGGTGGGTGGTATTCTCATTTTATAGATGTGGTTAGACTCAAAGAAGTTTAATAATTTTGCCACAATTGACATAGTAAGTGGCAGAACAATATTCGAACCCAGGTTGGCTTAACGACAGTTAAGCCATAGCTGTTACTATTAAATCTTAGGTTGTCTTCAGGGACTACCAAAAAAAAAGACTCAAACTGCTCTCAAACTCATCCATTTACATTGACAGTAAGACACACATATGCATCCTTGAGAGTAGGGTTAGTCATTATCTTGCATTGGTGTAATACTTTAAAAAATGTTTCAAATGCTTGGTGTATGTTCTCAGTTCTCTCTGAGTAACAAAGTTTGAATGGCAGCAGTTCCTAACCATTGTGGCGAATGTGATTAAAGAATCAAATTCAGAATTGATTTAGGTGTGTGTCCCCAAATAGTACTCTGACCTTGGAGGACTTGAGCTGATGTTCACCAGCTGCTAAAGCTAGTGTTATATAATGTTTAGAGAAGTGGATAGTTCTGCAAGAATATGTGATAATGTTTAAGCTCTGTTTGCTTTGTAATAGAGAACTGCCTGTACCAGATCCTGGATCAATGAAGTCAGAGATCTGTGCTTCCTTGTCAGCAGGTAAAACTTGACATTTTCATAATGTATAACATTGAAGTGTTTTTGTATCTCTATTTAGGCACAGTCAGAATGAATTTATTTAAAAAGGAAGCTTTTCATTTCAGAGTCTCTCAACCCTGTTGTACACACTTTGTCAGTTTTTCTCAGTTTTAACTGCCTGGTTGGCAGATCAGATTTTGAGAAATTTTCCATTTGATTATTTAATAAATAACTTTGTTAGGCTTTATCTACAAAAGATAATTGAACTCAGCAATTTTTGTAGTCTTATTTTGAAACCAAAATATGTACTTAAGCTTAATCATATTTTAAATGAGTCCTTTTTAATATTTTTTATAATTAACAGTTAATCATAAGTTTAAATAACCAAATCTTTGCAGGAAATAATTTAATTGGAAAGTTAATTTCAGAAACTTTCAGGTTTTAAAAATGTATTGAAAATAACTGGACATGATCAAGAAAGATTCTTAAATTTATCTTTATGTCTTAATTTTGTGTTACTGCCATATCTTTTTATACCATGTAATGGAGTTATTTTGATAGAGAGGGAGGAATAAATGTATAATTTGCTGAAAATGCTACTTCATATTTGTCACATTGGACTTTAAAAGAGTCTCTGAATTCTAACTCACTTTTAGAACAGTCTCTAAATGACTTGGTTATTTTGCCATTTAAAGTTTCTACAGTTGAATATTATTTCTTTTCAGCAAGTAAAATAAAACATGATTCCAAAGATGCAAACATTTCCTTAGGAGAAGTTACTCATGAAGCTTCTTCAAATGAAAAACTGGGAGGCCTAAGTGAACAGACAAAAAGTTCAGACTTGGACGAAAAGGTACTAGAGAATCTTTTGCATTTCCTTATTTCTTGGTCCAGATGGTGGTAAATATAGAAGTTCATCTTAGCTCTACACTCACGCAACAAGGATAATGCCTTTTTGTTGAGTAAAAGTCACATCATTCTGGCCATGGACTGTATAGTTTGGTACTTGGCATAAGCACAGTATTAACAGACTCTCACTTGTCTCACTTGTCTCACTTGTCTGAGAAAATGGGGTGTACTGTTTAATTACATATTTAGCTTTTAAGGTTCTTCTCAAACCTATATGAATCTTTCAAAATTGTTACATATCTTCCTGCCTCATTAAACACAAAGTACTGAATATCATTTGATATTCTTTGAAATTTTAGAATATCACAGTGCCTGAGTGCTATGAATGCAAGCATCAGTTATTCAACCACAGATGCAGAAGGCCTAGAAATTGGATATAAACCTAATTTGATGTTGAAACACACCACTGGTGTGTGATATGGGGAAAACAGGGTATCGGTTATCTGCCAGATAAAGTATATAATTGTCTTAACCTGTTGAATAATTTAATTGACACCTCAACAACTATTTCATGGTTTCCTCTTTCTCCTTATTCCTCCTAATTTGTCCTCACAGCTAGTGACTTTATTTCCTGCTTCACCAACAAAATTGAAATAATTGGAAAGGAACTTAAGTTCCCACCAATATGTTAGACCACCTACCTGCATCTGTTCCCCAAACTCCGATTTTTCCTGTTACAGTGGGTGAACAGGCCAAGGCTATTCCTTCCACCTGTGTGCTCAAATCTACCTCTTCTCTCTCTCAAAATACGCTGCAACAATTCTCCTTTCATTACTGGATCTTTCTGTTCAACATCAGCATTCTTTTCTCCCATCTTCAAACAAAACCACAAAAAAAGCACTTTCAAGGTTCCGTTTTCCTTTTCAGCAGTCATCCTGTTTCTCCAAAGGCTTGTTTAGACCCACATCTCCAGTCTTTTTCCTCCAGTTCCAAAGATACTCTCCTTCATCTCCACCAAAACTACCCTTCTTACACTCCCCAGCCAACTCCTCGTTGGTGAATCTAATGGACATAGTTCAATCTTAATCTTACTGAAACTGTCACTAGTATTTAGCAGTTAATTACACTTTTGTTGAAATATTTTTTTCACATGACTTTCAGGATAAATATAACCTGCCTGGTGTCATTTCTGTCTGCAACTTCCCAGTTGGTTTTGCTGGTCTCTCCTGATCTCCCTGACCTCTATGTGTTGGAGCAACCCAGCACCTAGACCAGGAATCTGTTCTTTTTTCTGTCTAGATTTGCTCCTTAGATGATCTCATGCAACCTCATTGCACTGAATGCTACCTGTGTGCTAAGACTCTCAAATTCACATCTCCAGCTTGAACTTCTGTGAGCTGCAGAGCTTTGTATCTAGTTGCCTGCTTGACTTTTACACTGGGATGTCCAATTGGGCTTCCCAAACTTAACGTGTTCCAAACTGAACTCCTGTTAAATGTCCCCTCCCCTGCCACATACCAGCCTTTCCTGTCATTTTTCCTCTTTTCTATTAATGGCAACCCCATCCTTGATAAATCACTTAGGCTCGAAACCTTGGATTTCCCTTCCTTTCTTTTTCTCTCACTCCATATGCAGACTGTAAGGAAATCCTGCTGGCCTCAGCTTCAGATGATGTCTGGCAATTGTCCTCTTTTCTTCACTCCCACCCACACCACATCACACCCAGGCCCAGCCTGTATCATCTCCTGCCTGAATTACTGCAGGGGCCTCTTAACATTTCTCCAGCTTCTAATATTATTATCTTATAGTTTATTGTCAACACAGCATAGGTTAGACCATGTTATTCTTCCCCTTCAAATTCAAATTCTCCAGTGGCTTTTAATATTCAGGCTCAAAGCCACAGTCCTTACTATGACCTACTTGACCTGCCCCCCTCCTCCTCCCCAGCTTTGGTTCCTCTCTGATCTGACTACTCTCCTTAGCTCTTGCACTCTGACCACCTTAGCCTCCTGCTGTTCTTGGAACAAACCAGGCTTTTTCCCACTTCAGGGCCTTTGATTTTGGCATTTTATCTCCTAAAAAAAAAAAAAAAAAAAAACTATATAGCTGACTTTCTTATTTCCTTCACATCTTTACTCAGATTTCATGTTCTCAGAGAGACCTCCCCTGGCCATGCAGTCTAAAATTGCAATATTCTCCTTGCTGTCACCATTTCATATCCCCCTTTTTTGTACTTGTCATAATATAACATCCTTTACATTTACTTATTTATGTTTATCTGTCTCCTCCTGCTAGAATGAAACTCCATAAAGGCAAAGATTTTTGTCCATTTTGCTCATAAATGAATCTTTCACACCTAGAGCAGTGGCTAATAGAGAATAATAATATAAATGATTGTAGGTTTTTGTTTCTTGTATGTGTTTCTGTTTGTTTTGGCCACCTTGCATGGCAGGTCATGGGCCAAGCCTTTAACAGATAACATATGGACAGTCCAGATTTACTGAATTAATACCTTACTGTACATGAAATGTGTACTGTTATTTCCCTTCACAGATGAAAACACTGAGACTTAGTATCTTATCCAGGGTCACACAGTAGAGTCCCTTGACTCTGTAGCAGGGGTCAGCAAACCTTTACTTTAAAAGACTAGATAGTAACACTTCTCCGGCTCTGTGATCCCTATGGTTGCTGTCACAGCTACTTAACTCTGTCGCTATAACGAGAAAGAAGCCATAGACAGTATGAAAACAAATGTCAATTGCTGCGTTCAAATAAATCTTTATTTACAAAAACAGGCAGCCTGCAGGCTATTGCTTGCCAACCTTTGCTCTAAAACATTAAAAAATAAACAGTTTGTATCCTGTTCTACTTAAAGCAGAGAGAAGACTTAATGCATTCTCTTCTGCAAGAATAGATTTTAAGAGATGTTTGCCAGAATTCACTGAGTTCTTAACGCTAAATATTTTAAAGATATAGACTGTTTTCAATATTAGCTCTTTTAAAAATAATCCACAAAAGCATTTAGCTGCTTCCTAGAGTGATGCTATTTTTTGGATTTAAGAGAAGAGAAATGATACTTTTATCCTTCTAATACCATGGTGAGCTTCAAAGTATCAACTCTTTACAAAATACATGACCCTGTCAATAATATTTGTCTTTAAGATATCTGGCCCCCAGATTTGGGAATTCACAAATTTTAACTATGTATCACCTTACATTTTAGGAATTTTAGAGGGTAAATAAGTTGATTTATAGGGCATAGGTCTAGACTGCTATTTTTTCTGCTTTTATGTATGGTTTCCTGTGAGTTTTTAGAAATGCTTCCTTATTGATCTCATCTATCTGTATATATTTCTGTCTTTTCCACCTATAGGCCTTGTTTTTTCTTACTTTTATGTCTCAGTTATACTCAGAATCCATATACAACAATCTTTAGGGTTACTGCGGTGGTAATTGCTTCGTGATTCTAGTTTTGAGCCCCAGATAGTCAAAATGCTGGTGTCCTTAATTTTTATTTGGAAACAACTGTAAATTCACAAGAAGTTGCAAAAGTAGTTTCCCCCCATGATTTCATCTTAACACCCAGTATCAGAAGCAGAAATTTGGTGTTAGTATAATGAGGGTGTGCAGTTCTGTGTATTTTATCAAGTGTGCAGATTTTTGTAGCCTGTAGTGCAATCAAGATGATAATTACATCATTACAAAGACCCTCCTAATACTACCTCTTCGTCACACCTCCCTCCCTACCCCTAACATCTGTAAGCTTAGCAACCATTCATGTTTTCCGTCTCTATAATTTGGTATTTTGAAAGAAGCGCCCAGGTTTGCACTTGCTGTGCTCTCTGGTAATGGCATGCTTAGGTTTCTTCAGTAACTTTGGTGGGCTCATCCTCCAGGTTATTTCCCGGGGTAGTAGGCAGTTGAAATGTTTCTTCAGTTCATTTAGTGTCACCTGGGTTGTTTGGAGTCTGCCTTACAAAGGTATAGCTCAAGGGTCAGCTGGAGGTTTGGACCAAATTTAAAGCACATTTCGGGACTTCCTCTCTTAGGCTCTCTCCTTGCCAGGGTCCCCAAACTCACATCCCAGTTTCTGACTTTGCCTCAACTCTGTCTTCTGGTTCTTTGTTTCATTCAGGAGGGCAAATTTTTAGCCTTCCAAGTGGTTACAACTGAGTTCTCCCTTTAAGAATAAAATCATAAAAACAGGACTGTTACCCGGTGTCATTCCCTATTCCTGCTTTTGGTATCTCTCGGGTGTCTTTAGGCAGTTAGTTAGTTAGTTTGTTTGTTTTTGTATTTTGTCTAGGGTTTATAGTTGTTACTTAAAGAAGGATTAGCCCAGTAAGAGATACTTACTTGCCATTTCTTAAACTGGACCTATTGTGTATTTTTTTTATTTTTTGTTTCAAACATTAAACTTTTTATTTTATTTTGGAGTATAGCCCATTAACAATGTTGTAGTAGTTTCAGGTGAACAGCTAAGGGACTCAGCCATACATATACATGTATCCATTCTCCCCCAAACCCATCCAGGCTGCATCCAGTTTTTTTTTAATATCTTGTCTAGGGTTTATAGTTGTTACCTGAAGAAGGATCAGTCCAGTAAGAGATACTTGCCGTTTCTCTAACTGGACCTATTGTGTATTCTTTTTAATTTTATACAAATGATAGCATACCATTCTTTATCTTTTTTAAACTTACTATATAACAGAGAGTGTTTCCTTTCCATATATGTAAGGATGCTTTCTCTTTACAATTATATAATTACCCGCTATATGGATATACTCTGTTCAACAAGTTCCACTATTGATGGGCACTTGGTTTGTTCCCATTTTTTTGCTATTTTAACATTGTTGCATTATGCATCCTTGAGCATAAGGCATTTTGCATATGTGCAAGCATTTTTGGATTGATTCTTAGAAGTAGAATTTTCAGATTGCCCTACATAAAGATTGCTTTGATTTATGCTTCCATCAACATTGTATGGGAATGACAGTTTTCTCCCCCATACACTCACCAACTCAGTATTAAAATTTTTTTTATTTTTGTCCATCTGTGTATTTTTACAAATGATTTTTCATTTGCTTTCCTCTTATGAGTCTAGTTAAGCATCTTTTAGTATGTGTAAAAGTCATTTACATTTTCTTCTGTGAACTTCTTTTTTATGTCCTTTGCCCATTTTTCTTTTCGGATTTTGATCTTTTTTTATTTGTAAGAACTTTTCATATATTAAACATATTGGTTCTCTGTCATATGTTGCCCTAGTTTTTCCTATTTTTCATTTGTATTCAACTTAGTGTAGGAACTTTTTACCTTGAAGGAGCTTTTTATTTTTATTTAGTCCAATGTGTCAGTTTTATTTTATGATATTTGAGTTGTGAGTTGTATTTAGAGAAAGACTTCCCTGTTTTGGAGTTAAAATTTTTCACCTGTATCTTTTTCTAGTATTTTTTGGTGTTATTTATTATATTTAAATTTATCAATATAAATCTAAATTTTATTTTGGAAGAAAGAATGTAGAAACAATGTAACCTTTCTATTATTATTTTGACAGTTGATTTTGCCATCTTAGCATATGAAAATACTTTAAATGTTTGTATTCAGACCTATTGATCCATAATTCATGGTTTCTGCCTTTGGTGTTATCTTAGGCTTTCTCTACCCTCCAAATTACATAACTACTCATCTTTTATTTTCAATACTTTCAGTATTTTTTATATTTAAGTATTTATTGAATGTATTTTGGAATATGGTGAACTGGTGCCAAGCTTATTTTCTATCCAACTAACTACCCATTAGTTGTTCTGTTACTATTTATTGAATCATTTCCTCACAAATATCAAGTGCCATCTTAAATATTTTCAGTTTTTATGTATAGAATGACTCCTTCTCTTTTATTTCATTAATTGCTCAGATCTGTACCAATTCCATACTGTCAATTACTTGAAAAATAAAAACAGTAAGGAAGGCTTGCTTTAAAAGATACCAAAATATTTTATAAATCTAAAATATTTTTGGCTGTTCTTACATTCTTTTTTTCTAAGAAAGAAATATATATTCTTTTCTTTTAAATTCATATTGTAATTTTTTTAATGTATAAATTAATTTGGAGGGAATTAGCATTTTTTACATTTAACATTCTCATCCAGGGACATGTTATATCCTAATATTTCATGTTTCTCAGTTTATTTTTATAGTGTTCTTCCTAAAGGTTATAATAGTGTATATAATGTATACTGTTATTATAAAATATTCTTGTATAAGTTTAGAAAGACTAGAAAGATATAAAGTAAGATATTAAGTGGTTAACTCTGGCTACCCAAATGATGAGTGATTTGGGGGGTTTATTTTGGTGTCTGTTTTTCAAAAGCCTAGTATTTAAGCATGTATAACTTTCTCGTAATTAGAGAATCACAGTTCCCAAGATAGTAATTGTAAAGAGCTTTAAGTATACCAACATTTTAAATAGATATAAATATTCCTAATGAAAAATACATTTATGTTCATAAATACCACCTATAAATAAAAACATTCAAAGCTGTTCTTTCTAAATAAAAGGGAACATGGCTATAATTGTTCAAAATAATTAGAAATGGTAGTTTGCTTAATTAAAGGTGATATCAAAAACTAGGGAAAATGTGTTGATTTATATTTTTCTGAATACTGGAAATTTTGAAGTCAATGTTCAGTGTTTTAAAGAATGTAGAGTAGAATTACTTCTTGGCTTGGCCATAAGCTAGTTGTTTAATTAATATCTAATACATTCTGATCTGGTAAGCCTCGTAGCCTAATATGGAATGTAGAGATATTCACTTACATTTTTTAACCATAATCTCTCCACAGTGTAGATTTTCAGACAAGGTAGCTATTCGAGAAGAAAAAGAAACTATTTCTGAAGTTTGCAGAAGGTTTGTAACATAATTTTTAATTACATAATGTTAAAATAATCATCCATGTAATTTGTGTCTTGAGCATGTTTTTCATTCTCTCTTGTATGTAGTTGGGCTGCTATATCATAAACAGTATGCGGGTATTATTTAACGTGTCAGGTATATACAGAGTCAAGGATATTATAAGTTACTTTAAAGCTGTCACTAACTGTTTCAGCCATAAATTATTTTTTGAGAAAGGAATGAGGAATGGTGATACAATAAAAGAAAGAAAAAGATGCGGATGTGATTGTTATGAAGGTAAGAATAGCTGAAATCAGATGAGCATTGCCGCTTGCGAGTATCTTCTGTGTCTGCAGTGATTAGTACTGAGAGGTACAGTACACTCACTGGGACATACTACAGATACCAAATTTAGGTTTGGAGGGTACCTGGGAGATCATTTGATTCACCTCTCACTCCCACTTTGCTATGAGGCAAGGCACAGTCAGGTCAGGTGACAAATTTGTTCAAGTTCTTTTATGTTAAGACAGTGTTTTTCCAGTTGTGAGCCTTAGAGTAGCAGCATTTTGTGGGAACTTGCCAGAAATGCAAATTATTTGTTCCCATCCCTGACCTACTGAATCAGAAACTCCAGAAATAGGGCCCATCAATCTGTGTTTCAACAAGATCACCAGCTAACCCTGATACATGCTCGAGTCTGAGAACCTTTATGTTAAAGAAAAGCCTAGTTAAGAATTAGATTGGCACAGTATGATTCATTACCGCTTGAAGATCTTAAAAAGAAAATGTGACAAGGTTAACTTTTTTTCCTATAAAAAAACATTATGTTTACAAGCTAAATAGTTGCAACCTGCAGAGTTTTGTCATCACCTTAGCTCTGCCATAAGGACCAGGAGTGTGATATTGGGCAAGTCACCACCTTACCCTGGATTTCATCATCTAATCAAAATAAAAGAAGTTTACTAGAAAATCTTTTCCATCTATAAAATTCCATAATTCATATTTCTTTGTTTTATGTTACCTGGTTCATTTTGTTTTATTTGGAGGAGAGTTATGATGATGGCAGATAATCAGGGCTATCCCTAGTTAGGGAGAAAAGCAGAAATTTTTATTTTGTGTGAAATGATTAAACTCCATCAGTGCTTCTAAGTTTCAACTATTATAAGCATTATCCCCTCTTCTTACTATTTTTACTCACCTATGGCTTATTAGAATTGTATTTAAAGTAAAATGTTTTAGTATCTGAATAAGGACATGAATCTTTCTCTGAGAAAGTAGATGCATTTATATCTGTTAGCTCTGAGGTACTTTGCACCCTTCTGCCTGCTTAAGTTACTTATTTTTCT
Source organism: Oryx dammah (assembly GCF_014754425.2). Lineage (NCBI taxonomy): Eukaryota > Metazoa > Chordata > Mammalia > Artiodactyla > Bovidae > Oryx > Oryx dammah. Next base: position 44,132,720 of record NW_024070193.1, on the reverse strand, counting down.
AGGTAAGTGACCTCAAGATTAGAGTGGTTTTTTTAATTGGTTATATAGGATCTCACTAATTAGAATATAATCAAAGCTGTTTAAATCAGAAGCCTCAAACTACACATTTCTTATACCTTCTTCTCAAAGGTAGATCTCAGGTACATGTAAAAATTTATTATATATACTTGTTCTGAAGAATAACTTTTAATTCATTTGTTTCATTGCACTGTCACTAGAATCATTGAATGGTCTTTTCTGGATCTGGACATTGATCATTGATATAGTTCCTCCTTTAACCTTTTGGCTGGCGTGATCAAAAATATTTTGCTCTAGTTTCAACCCCCACCACCCTACTTCTCCCCATACCCTGGCCATTTAAAAAGTATTGGTTTTCTAGTTAAGGCAGGAAAAACCTATTGAAAATACTGAAGAATCATAGTATATAATAGTAGTATATAGCATAGTATGTAGAACATATATATCATTAGGATGTGTTTCTACTTATTTGATTCTCATTACTTTAATGTTTTTCGAATAAATTTAAATTCTGATTTTGGTTTTTCTGCTCACACAACAGCGATTCTAAAAATACAGAGATTATGGTTGGTGAATGTCACCCAGCAGCACTAGTCTCCAAGCCTCTGTGCTTACCAGTGCCATTGCCGCCTTTGAATCTTAGTGCTCATCAGGAAGACACATTACTGAATCCTTGGATGAATGGTACAATTTTCTTAATAAAATTCTATTGACTTTTGACAATATAGAAATGATACAGGAGAATTTTCTGCCCAAAACAAAAAAGTTAAGGAAAATAATTGAGGGAACTCCCTAATGGTCCAGTGGTTAGGACTCTGTGCTTCCACTGCAGGGGGCACAGGTTTGATCCCTGATCAGGGAAGTAAGCTCCTGCAAGCCGCAGGGTGGGACCAAAAAAAGAAGAAAAAAAAAGAAAATGGAAACAAGCATAGGATATGTTAAGATTAGAAGGTTTGTACCTTTAGTTAGTACTTTTGATTAAACAACTTCTGGGATATCTGTATTTACACAATAGTGGCAATACAGGTAGATTACAGTTTATACCTAAAATATTCATAATTTAGTTGAGTGTTTTAGAAAGTTAAAATGTACTTTATACTTTGTATCATTTTTAATAATTCATAGTGATGTATGTGAACAAAATAAGCTAGATTGAAGAATTAATTTAGAAACAATAAAATCCTCTTGTGTGTGTAGCTCACACCTAACTCTTCCATACCTCCCATCTCTGCCCTCATGCTGCCTGCTTTTGTGTCCTGTAGCAGCAAGCCCATGATTATCACGTTTTTAAAAGCTTTACAGGTGTAACAGTTAAACATACTGCAAAGCTATGCAGCAATAACTTCAACTTGTCCCAAATTATATCTGGATGCAGCCAAAGTAAAAATTAAAATGACTTGAGATAAAAAACATTTCTATGTTATCTTTAGAAAAAATAATTTCTAAATGTCATAATTTCATTTTAAAAGACTAACATTAAGGAATAATGATGCCTGGTATAGTAGTCAGCCTGGGCTGCCGTAACAAAATTCCACAGACTGGGTGGCTTAAGCAACAGATACTCATTTCACACAGTTCTGGGGGCTAGAAGTCCAAGATCAAGTTTCTGGTAGGGTTCAGTTTCTGGCTCTCTTCCTGGCTTACAGACGGCAGCCTTTTCACTAAGTCCTCACATGGCCTTTCCTTGGTACATGTGCTTGGAAAGAGAGAAGGAAAGCTCACTCTTGATGTCTCTGTAAGGACACTGATTCTGTCAGATCACAGCCTCATTTTTATAACCTCATTTAATTTTAATTACTTTCACAAAGGCACATTGGGGGTTAAGGCTTCAACATATGAATTGGAAGAGACACAATTTAGTCCATAACACCTAGGTTTATCAGTAGTTTTCATCCCTACGAAAAGTTTATTATGTGTAATATTTAACTTAATGATCATTTGAATATAGTACTCAATGCTGCTATGTGAGGCTTTTAAGAAAGTATCTTTAGCTTATAATGAATTTAAAATGTTAAATTCAGATCTACACATCCTTAAGGAACACTTAAGGTGTAAATTATTGTATATTTCACAGAACTATACCACTGGCAACAGCCTGTGAATTAAACAAAAGAAGTCCAAAGTGAAATATTAAAACAGATAGTAGTAGTCTGTTCCACTTTATGAAAGTCATGTTATAACATATTGGAATGTAATGTCATTCTTAATCATTTCTAGATTTCAGATTACCAGGGAAACATTCTCTCCTAAAGCTGCAGAATCCTGAAATTTGTGAAATATTTAAGAGGGAAAAAAATGTAGGGGTAAGTATGTTACTTAAAAAGTAATGATTATCTTATCAGCATATACTTTGGGGCTTTCTGGTTTTATTTCCTTATTATCATTTAAGCAGTTCTGGCCATTTTATTGATTTTAGTGAAAAGGGACAGAAAATGAGTAGCAATTTAGAGGATGTTCACAAACAATATAAGACGTTTAAGGATAGGGGAGTGGGGGAGGGATGGGATATCCAAAACAGAAAATAATAGGATGAATAGTTTTCTGTGGTAAAGGAGAAAGCTATTAATAAAAAGCAGTTGATAGGAAAAGCTTATTGTAAATAACTTTCACTCATTACCTTTTTTCTGTTAATTAGAAAAGCTAAGGAAATTTTCAGTTCTAACAAATGCATCTGAAATAAGCATATATAAAAGTAGAAGTAACTTTTTATAAAGCTAAAAAGGGCAGGCACATGACAAGGAGGTAAAGTATAAACATTTAAAGCCATGTGCAGTGAAACAATAGTAACTGGTGGATTGTAAGTTTTACACTAAATGAAATTGCAGAAATTCAGACAAATAACTTAAAATTGATTGTATCATAATTTTTGTTTGGAGTTATTTTTTAATCAAGTTAGCAAACAATTTATCTTGATACCTTTTTTGGACATATATTATTTCTGATTGTTTCAAATGCTTTCTCACTTGATTGCAGTAAGTGTTTTGCAATTAACACAGAAAGGGAATTTGCCTAATTTTCTAGGTGTTCCAGAAGCCACTAGGGTTGATGATACCCCACAGATATTGCAAATTTCATTTTAATACGTTACGTGGCTGTGAGC